>NC_055986.1:163780683-164419850 GCF_018446385.1 Zingiber officinale | reverse complement strand
ATAATCAACAACACACCATATAAATAATATCATTTCCCAACTTATCGGACCTATTGATTTATCGAACTAAATCGCACCTTTTGATAAATTAAAGAAATGAATATTGAGTATATGTGCTTGTTATTATATCATGATTAAGAGCACACACTTCCATAATAACAAAGGTCTTGTTCTTTTATGCAGTCAGTATAAAAAGAACTTACCTTAAATGGTTCTGCTCAATACACTCAGAGTGTATTAGTGTAATTTTATAGTCAAGATAAACTAATATCAAATTACACTACGACTATTCCAATGGTTTGTTCCTATCCATCTTAGTCGTGAGCTACTGTTTATAATTTATAATGAACTGATAACATGATCTTCTGTGTGTGACACCACACACCATGTTATCTACAATATAAATTAATTAAACAACTATACTTAGCATAAATGTAGACATTTGATCAATGTGATTCTTATATGTTTATACAAAAAGCTAGACTTTTAGTATACACTCTAATAATCTCCCACTTATACTAAAAGACTATGCTGCCATATACCCTGCCATACATCTGATTCCCAACCCTTCAACATGCCCATCAAAAGCTCTTGCCTTAAGGGCCTTAGTGAAAGGATCTCCCAGGTTATCACCTGATGAAATCTAGGCGGCAACAACTTCTCCTCGTTATAGGATGTCTCATATTGGGTGGTACTTGCGCTCTATGTGTTTACTTGCTTTATGGGCTCGTGGTTCCTTGGAGTTTGCTACTGCACCACTTATTATCACAATACATTTAATAATTTTTGGGCAAACCAAAAATTACATCTAAGTCCATCATGAAGTTTCTGAGCCATACAGCTTCTATGGCTGCCTCAGAGGCTGCCACATACTCAGCTTCCATGGTGGAGTCCGAAAAACATCTATGCTTAACACTCCTCCATTGTTACGGCTTTACCTCCTAAAATAAACACAAAACCCCGAGGTTGACTTACTATTGTCCCTAACAGATTGGAATTCTGAATCCGTGTAACCCACAGAGAGCAAATCATCTGCTTGGTAAACCAGCATATAATCTCTAGTCCTTCTCAGGTACTTTAATATATGCTTTACGACAGTGCAATGTCCCTGTCCTGGATTACTTTGATATCTGCTAACCATGCCCACGGTAAAACAGATATCCGGTCTCGTACATAGTATATATTAGGCTTCCTATAGCTGCGGCATAAGGAACTGCCTTCATTTCTTCTATCTATTTTTATGTCTTCGGAGACATCTCTTTAGATAAAGATATTCCATGCCTAAAAGGTAGAAAACCTTTCTTGAAGTCTTGCATGCTAAAATGAGCTATGATCGTATCGATATATGAAGCTTGGGATAAGCACAACATTCTTTTCTTGCGATCCCTTATTATTTTGATCCCGAGAATAAGTGCACATTCTCCCAAGTCCTTCATATTGAATTGCTTGGACAACCATACCCTTACTTCCGACAACACTTTGATATTGTTTCCAACTATCAAAAATATCATCTACGTATAGTACAAGAAATACCACCACGTTTCCATCACACTTCTTGTATACTCAAGACTTATCTGGACACTTAATAAATCCATAGGTCTGGATTTCTTCATTAAATAGGATATTTCAAAACCTTGAAGCTTTGCTTCAGTCCATAAATAGACCAATTGAGCTTTCATACTAGACGCTCTTTACCCTTTGCAATAAACCCCTCTAGTAGCTTTATATAGATGTTTTCTTCAAGACTTCCATTAAAGAAAACTGTCTTGACATTCATTTGCCAAATCTCATGGTCCATATAAACAGCAATAGATAAAAGAATCTGGATAGACTTAAACATGACTACCGATGAAAAAGTTTCCTTATAATCGATACCCTTTTTCAACAAGCCTTACTTTGAAAGTTTCCACCTTCCCGTCTATCCCTCTTTTTCTATTGTAGACCTATTTACACCCAATGACTTTTACACTATTTGGTGATTCTTCAAGCTCCCAGACATTATTAGAATACATATATTCTAATTTTGTATTCATTGCTCTTTGCTAAGATGCTACATCTTTATCTTGGAGTGATTCATCATATGTCCGGGGATCAGATTCATATTTACCAGGGATCAAGTCCAAAGACTCTCCTAAAATATGAATCTTTCAGGTTGCCTAACAACCCTCCCACTACGATGAGGTATTGTCTGTTGTTGTGTATCATTTGTGATACGTGTTGCAGTTTCTTGTGGTATCTCATCTTGTACTGTTGATACTAGATTAGACGTGTCCTTTATTATTTCTTTAAGAACAATTTTACTCATGGGCTTGTGGTTCATAATATAGTCCTCTTCTAAAAATCGGGTATTGATGCCAACAATGACCTTCTAATTTTTAGGACTATAAACCTCCTTTCGTTTCTCTAGGATAACCCACAAACAAGTGAACCCCTGTCCAACTTATCAGCTGGACTACCCCAATTCTGAATATGCTTCAGACTAGGCTTATGCCCATTTTACAATTCTATGGGAGTAGAGAGTTCTGACTTAGAAGGTACTATGTTCATTGCCGTTTCCAATGTATATCCCTAAAATGAATTGGGTAATTCTGAATAACTCATCATTGATCTAATCATTTCCATAAGAGTCCTATTCCTTCGTTCTGTCACACCATTCTGTTGGGGTATACCAGGTGCAGTCAGTTGGGATTGAATTCCCACATCTGATAAGTGACTTCTAAACTCTCCTAAGAGGTACTCACCACTACGATCTCACCGTAGTGTCTTGATACTTTTACCTTGACGTTTCTCCACATCAGCCTTGTACTCTTTGAACTTATCAAAGTACTTAGACTTGCGGCGTATCAAGTAAATGCACCCGTATCTCGAATAGTCGTCTATAAAAGAGACGAAATATTCGAAACCACCTCTTGCCTGGATAGTCATAGGTCCACACAAATCAGAATGAATCATTTCCAACATATCTTTGGCTCCTTACCCCTTAGACTTAAAAGGTTTCTTGGTTATTTTTTCTTCCAAGTAAGACTCATAGGTTGGAAAGTTTTCCACTACCAATGAACCTAAAAGTTCATCGGCTACCAATGAATCCTACTCAAGTTAATATAACCTAGCCTTAGATGCAAAGATATGATTGGTTCATTTTCGAAGGTTGTTTTCTCTTATTAGAGTTAGAAGATGTGTTATTATTTTTCATTTGTTGCATTGTGGGAGTTATTGGATTATAAATTGCCAACCAACGTACCAGAATTGATAACTTCCCTATTTTTCTTGATAACAACTTTGTTATCAAAATAGATAGAATATCTATCCTTAAATAGTTTTAGAAATTGAAATCAAGTTCTTTTTAAAACTTGGTACGTAAAGACAGTCAATGTTTTATTTCTTTCAAAGGATAAACATCTCCCACTGCAACAGCTGCTACGTACTTATGCAGCGGTGCCCATGTAGACGGTATTTTCCCTTTCATATAGTTGTCAGGTTTCCTGGAACCCCTGCAATGAATTACAGACATGATCAGTGGCTCTCGTATCTACACACCAGGTACCAGTAGATAACACCACTAAATATGTTTCAACAACTAATGAATAAAATACAGTTTTATTGTTCTCATTTCTGAGAGGACAGTTCACCTTAGAGTCCAAGTTTTGTTTCCAATCATTATAATTGGAACTACTAAGTTTATTCTATAGTATAATAGCTAGGGGATTGACAAACATTTGAAATCCTAAGAATCTCAAAAATATTTGGTCAAGACCAACACCTCAAAATCCCCGTGAATTTTGTATGTCACGTTAGTGTGGATGTATACAAATTCAATCTTTAAGAGGAGATTTTATCCATTAATTTTATTAGCTCGTCAACCTAACTTTATGACAAATAAAATTAATAGTTGGTCTATCTTTGATCAAATATTTGACCAAAACTTTAAATTTAAAATAGTATTGATTCCTCAAAACAATATCATTTAAATTCACCAACACCTCAAACACCGTGAATTTTGTATGCCACGTTAATGTGGACGTATACAAATTCAGACATTTGTAAGAGGAGGGTCTTACCCATTAATTATCTTGTCAACCTAATTTTATGACAATTAATAGTTGGTTTTCCTTTGGTCACACAAATAATAGCAGTGACTCCGTTGGGGAGGACACTATTGAATGTGTCTAAGTGTATACCATTACTTGATTACTTATAGGATTGTGCTCCTTCACCTAGAGAAGATCACACAATCCTAAACAATTTCCTATAATTACCCATAAAGGAAGTTTGATCTAGTGATCCACAATCAAACTCATCCGTTGTAGAGGAAGACACTTAGAGCCAACATGCAAGTTTGAATGCATCACCTACAAACCAATAATTATAAAGGAAGTTTGATCTAGTGATCCACAAACAAACTCATCCGTTGTGGAGGAAGGCACTCAGAGCCAACACGCAAGTTTGAATGCATCACCTACAAACCAGTAATCATTTATAAAGGATGTTTGATCTAGTGATCCTCAAAAAAACTCATCTGTTGTGGAGGAAGACACTCAGAGACAACATGCAAGTTTGAATGCATCACTTACAAACCAGTAATGGAGACCGCAGAATTTATTTAAAATCCCTCTCACACTTAGTTATTTAAGGTGAGGAATTTTATCATGCAATCACACATCACATGCATGTAGGACCGTTGGGCCGGCTAGAAGGGGGGTTGAATAGCCCTAAAAAATTAAAATCGACCCTTCTCGACTTTTCAAACCAACACTTGAAGAATAATAAAATAAACAGAAAATAAAAAAACTGAGGCACCGGATTTGACTTGGTTACAACTGGGGAGGTTGTTAATCCAAGGAAGATGATCACACTACTATTTCCATTAGGCGGAGAAGCCTCTTTTACAGTAGTGTAGACACAGAAAGAGAGAAGCTAATCTAAACAGTGGAAGCGCACAAGTGTTGTTACAATTTCTGAACTGATTAAAAAGCTTCTGGACCAAGGCTATATTTATAGCCTTGGTCGGGGCACCTGGAAGGGGTTCCGGGCGCCCTGGGGGGATAAAACTTTATCCCCCAATGTTCAGATCGCGTTTGACGCGATCTGGTCAACAAACCAGCTCCGGGCGCCCGGAATGGTTTCGGGCGCCCCGGGCTGCTCCGGGCGCCCGGAATGGTTTCGGGCGCCCCGGAGCCTAAAGTCAACAAATGTTGACTTTTTCATCCGGGGACCACTGCTCCGGTTCAGTTCGTCTCGGTCCGGGTCTTCAACTCCGGATCTGCTTGCTTGGGTGATCTCTGCCATCCGAAAAAGGGCTCACCCGAACCCAACTTCCGGTCTTCTCGAGCGGGCTTCCCTCCGGCTTCTCGTCCCTCGGAATCGTCGCGTGTTTCCTTCTCGTCCGTTGGCGTACTCATCCGCAGTCTTCGTCTCTCGGATGCACCACGTGTCATCCTTCGCGCTAGCTGCGTCTCTTGCTCCTCGAGCAGTCTTCCGCTCTGTCTTTCGTCCCTCGGAACCACCGCACGCTTCCTTCTCGTCAGCTGGTGTACTCTTCCGCAACGCCTCGTCCCTCGGACGCACCGCGTGTCGTCCTTCTCGTTAGCTGCGTCTTCCACTCGACTACCTGTGCTCCTAAGCTCCTGCACACTTAGACACAAGGTTAGAAACACACAAGACCTAACTCAACTTTTTGATCACACTAAAATAACCTTGAGGGTTCCAATAATGCACACACACATCACAGTAAATAAAAGCAATAAATATGAAAATTAATTTTCCAACTATTATGGCTTCTTCCATTTCTGTCCTCCGTGTGCTGCCAGCCCTAGGGTTCATGTCGTCGGGTCCATCGAGCTTCCTTTTCTGCTGCGCCTCTGGTGCTCCAATAGTACTACGCCTTGCAAGGATACGATCCGCGACAAAATAGAATTTTACATATATCGATCCTATATTCCTCAAGGGAATGTACATGAAGTATAGATCGAACAAAAAATGTAAAATCCTAGGGCTAATACAACTCCTGCTGTATACAATCATGCACACACAATAAAATGCTCTTGACATGTCCAAGGGTCAATCACACACAATCACATTAAACCATAATAGTTGGAGTCTGCAACCACAGAGTTAGCATATCCTACTATTATCCTGCCTAAAATATGTATGACATGTGCATAATTAAACTGAAAACTAAACACACAGAGGCAAACCTTAGCTTTGATACCAATTGTTTGTTGCTATCCGGAATATCGTACTGGTTCCCCTGTACAAAAATTTTGTACAAGTCCTGAACCTTTCCTAACAACTTATTGTGTTCTTTAGAAATTAAATTTGGAATCACAAACAGAACTTAACATCATTGATTCCAAATTCAACTTATCTGTTCTTAGTGGTTTAGACTTGGATCACAAACGATGCTTAACATTATTGATCCAAATCCACCCATGTTACAAATTCAATTAAATATTAATTTCAGAGATCGGCTTCCAGGTTAAACATGGCGAGGCACTAGACCTTCTTGGGTATGGGAGCATCCACCACTTCCTAGACAAAACCTTTCAACGAAATTTAATATTTAATTTCCTTATAGTAACCTTAGGTTTAACCAAAAAGAACAATTGAATCACAAATTTTAAAAACAAAAGAAACACAAAATCGAAAACATAAATTCGATAGCCTAGATTCATTAGCCTCTTGTGTTTGGTACTTCAAGATCTAAAAAAAAGGATGAACTAGTTATGATGCGGAAACTAATAACTAATTATACCTTTTGTAGCTCATAGACCTCACGATCTTCTATCGTATTCCTCTTCTTATCTCGGACGTCGTGTGAGCGATGATCTACCGAGACGAGAATCCACCCAAGCTTCCTTCTTCTCCTTGCAAATTTCGGCCACCAAGAATCTCTTAGAGATGAAGGTCTTCGACCACCAACCAAGCTCCAAGGGATGCTAGGAAACAATGTCTCCTATCTCTTCTTCTTCTCCAAGCAAAATCCGGCCACCAAGATCTCTCCAAGAAGATGATGCCGCCAACCACTTAAGAAAAGGAATAGGGGAAGAGGAAGAAGAGAGGGTCGGCCACCACAAGGAAGAGAAGAGAGGAATACTAGATGTGTATTGTTACGAGGTGAGGCACCTCTACCCTCTCTTTTATATTCCTTGGTCTTGGCAAATAAGGAAAGTTTTAATAAAAACTTCCTTATTTTCTTTGCCATAGAAAGGAAAATTTAATTGATTAAAAAATTTTCCTTTTCTCTATCAATGTGGTCGGCCATTTCAATCCCTCCAAATAAGGAAAGTTTTAAACATAAAATTAAAACTTCCTAATTTGTTTCCGGAAATTTTTAAAATAAAAATTTCTCTTTAAAAATTCCCTTAATGGTTGGTTATAAAAGGAAACTTTTATAAATTAAAATCTCTCTATTAAAACATGTGGATGATTACAATAAGGAAAGTTTTTCTCAAAATTAAAATCTTCCTTTTAATCTACAAATAAGGAAAGATATCAAATCTTTTCTCTTAATCTTTTGTAGAAACTATAAAAAGGAAAGATTTAATTTTAAAACTCTCTTTTAAAATCATGAGGATGGTTACATAAAAAGAAAGTTTTATCAAAAATTAAAATCTTCCTTTTAACTATAAATAAGGAAAGATATCAAACCTTTCTCTTAATCTTTTGTAGAAAACTATAAAAGGAAAGATTTAAATTTTAAACTCTCTTTTAAAACCATGACTTCCACATAAGAAAAGATTTTTAAAAAATAAAATCCTTTTAATTTAATGTGGTCGGCCAATTAAGCTTGGGTTCAAGCTACGACCGACCACCAACTCACTTTGGTTTGGCCGGCCCTAGCTTGGGCTCCAAGCTAGGCTTGGCCGGCCACCTTAAGGTGGGTAAGAAGGTGGGTATGGGTGGATATAACACTTTATAATTAAGAGGCTACGACAGGGACCAAGAGGAGGAATTGATTTTGGTCTCCCGATGAACTTGAGCTTCCCGTGTTCGTCCCGAACACCCAACTCGAGTTCATCAATAATATCTCATTCCACTAAAGAGTTATTATTGAACTACCGCACCAATCTCATATTACTATATGAGCTCCTTCTTATCATGAGTGTGTTAATCTCCCTGTGTTTAAGATATCGAATGTCCACTAATTAAATGAGTTACTGACAACTCACTTAATTAATATCTAACTCCAAGAGTAGTATCACTCAACTTTATTGTCATGTCGGACTAAGTCCACCTACAGGGTTTACATGACAATCTTTATGAGCTCCTCTTGAGGACATTATCAACCTAGATTACTAGGACACAGTTTCATTCTATAATCAACAATACACCATATAAATAATATAATTTCCCAACTTATCGGGCCTATTGATTTATCGAACTGAATTACACCCTTTGATAAATTAAAGAAATGAATATTGAGTATATGTGCTTATTATTATATCATGATTAAGAGCACACACTTCCATAATAACAAAGGTCTTGTTCTTTTATGCAGTCAGTATAAAAAGAACTTACCTTAAATGATCCTGCTCAATACACTCAGAGTGTACTAGTGTAATTTTATAGTCAAGATAAACTAATACCAAATTACATTACGACTATTCTAATGGTTTATTCCTATCCATCTTAGTTGTGAGCTACTGTTTATAATTTATAATGAACTAATAACATGATCTTCTGTGTGTGACACCACACACCATGTTATCTATAATATAAATTAATTGAACAACTATACTTAGCATAAATGTAGACATTTGACCAATGTGATTCTTATATGTTTATACAAAAAGCTAGACTTTTAGTATACACTCTAACACCAATAACATTAATCTTTCTATGCGTTATTTATACATGTATCCTAAATATTTATGGATGAATTTTCACGTTCAAATCATGTTTTATACTTATACTATATATTATAATATTATTCGAGTTTCAGTGACTAATCTATATAATTTATCGATCAAGGAACTAGTATCACATAAAATAGAATTTTAAAAAAAATACTAAATTTTTTCTTTCCAAATGAATAGTATATTCGATTTATCCCAATATGAAATAGAAATTAAGTTCCATTTAAATGATAACACTATAAATGTATTTTTTAAATTTAAAAATACATTAATTTTTAAAAAAACTCTAAAAGCTCCTATCGTCTTTACGTTCGCCTTCTTGTCAGTTCCCGTGTAGATAAATCATTAGCATCAATTGGCATTCGACTTCTGAGATAACCTGCATAGTTATACTTATATGAGTAGTTGTACCAGCATCTATCCATCAAGTGTTATTAGATACAATAGTTAGGTTGACTTCTGAACTAACAAAGTTGAGAAGTATACCTTTTTTAACACGTCAATTAAGGTATCTGGGGCAATTATTCTTTAGATAACCTTTCATTTTATAAAATAAACAAATTGAGTTTGAATTTTATTGCTTTTGCACTTTATGTCCTGAACTCTAGTCACTGCAAGTTGTTTACCCTTACTATTATCATTACCAATTTTTTTCTTAAGATGAGAATACAAAGTGAGCACTATGAGATGTGTCATACCTCAATCTCTCTTCTTCTTATACACACTAAGCTATGAGAGAATTCAATGTTCACTTCTCCTTTTGAATATTGTGACTTATCTTAAAGACAATGAACTATGTAGGCAGAGAGATTATGATGAGATTCATAAGTATACTTTTAAACATTTCTAACTTTAGTGTCTTAAGTCTTGTAACTAAGTTTGACATCTTTATGGTATACTTCCTCATGTTACCCTTCCCATTGTATCATAGGAATACTAATTTTGTAAAAGTGTAGAAGTCTCGATCTTTTTATTTGAGGAGAATCGGTCTGCTAATTCCTTAATTAAGGTTTTGGCATCTTCATTCTTAGTTATTGAATCACTAACTGATTCTGGAATGGACATTTTCATGATCATAAGACTCATACGATTCGATCGCTCCCACTTATCATAAATCACCTTTTGATCTATAGTGGAATCACTAAATAAAGGTGTAGGACGATCATGCTTAAATACAAAGTCTAAATCAATGCAGCTTAATAATACTGTTATATATTGTTTCCATTGTCTAAAGTTTATACCACAAGAATATTGTTTAGATTAGTCGACTTTGAGAACACTATATAAACAAAAGCAAAGAGCATAAGTTAAATTTTCTAAACAAAGTATATACCATTATAGTTGTGTAGTAACAAAATGCAACAAACATGAATACTGTTGGTGCAACCTTAGGTCAAGGTTGACCTGGTTACCCGACTCGAGTTGACTTGACTCGAGTTGTATTTTGATGTTTGACTTGGGAAGATTGTTGATGCAACCTTAGGTCAAGATTGACCTAGTTGAGTTGTATGTTGATGTTTGTCGAGAAGAGAGTTCTATTCTTGATGTTTGACAAGAATAGATGTTTAGGAAATTGTTGGTGCAACCGTAGGTCAAGGTTGACCTGGTTGACCTAAATTCGGGAAAAGTCCAAGCAGGGAGCTTGGCACGCGAAAAGTTCAAGTATGGAGACTTGGCACGGGAAAAGTCCAAGTATAGAGACTTGGCACTGGAAAAGTTCAAGTATGGAGACTTGGCACCGGAAAAGTCCAAGCAGGGAGCTTGGCACGAGGGAAAGTCCTAACTGGGATGTTAGGCAGTTGGAAAGTCTTGGTGAGTGAAGCCAGGCAGTGAGAAAGTCCTAACTGGGATGTTAGGCAGTGTGGAAAGTCCTGGCGAGTGAAGCCAGGCAATGGGAAAGTCCTGGTGAGTGAAGCCAGGCAGTGAGAAAGTCCTAACTGGGATGTTAGGCAGTGTGGAAAGTCCTGGTGAGTGAAGCCAGGCAGTGGGAAAGTCCTAACTGGGATGTTAGGCGGTTGGAAAGTCCTGGTGAGTGAAGCCAGGCAGTGAGAAAGTCCTAACTGGGATGTTAGGCAGTGTAAAAACCCTAGTGAGTGAAGCTAGGTGAAAGTCCTGGTGAGTGAAGCCGGGCAAGGGAAAATCCAAATGGATCAAGGATGATCGGACATCTGGTGTTGAGAAGGTCAAGTAGGTCAAGGGAGTGACCGGATACTTGGCGGGGAATTCTAGCAGGTCAAGGGAGTGACCGGATGCTAGGCGCAATGTACCAACAGGTCAAGATTGACCGGATGTTGGTTTGGACTTGGTTTGGGCGAAAACCATGAGCTGGATCGATCCGGTGATCGATCCGGTGATCTGAGAATATTCGATCGAGTCCGGTGACCGATCGATAACATCGAGTATCTTGTGTGATTGATGATCGATCGGTGACCGATCGAGTCGATCGTGAATAGGAGCGGGCGCAGAGGGGCTGATCGGTGCGTGGACCGATCAAGATCGATCGGTCCTCGGACCGATCAGGGATGTTCCTGATCGGCGTGGACCGATCGACGTTCTGATCGGTCCATGGACCGATCATAGACGGAACAGAAGCACGGCTAGGAATGGATCGGTCCGTGGACCGATCCATATGGACTCTGATCAGACCGATCCAGGCACTAGCCGTTGCGACGCAACGGCTAGATTTCTTCTGTGTTTCTTCGCTTTCTTCGCAGGTTATAAAAGGAGGGCTGCTGCTGCGAGCCTCCTTCTTCTTCTTGCTCTTCTTTCTGCTGCTGAGCTCTGCTGAGTTCTTGAAGCGTTGAAGCTTTGCGTGAGCTTCCCTTTGGCTGGGTCACCTGCTGTTGTAGGCGCTTGGAGCTGCTGCTTCTTCCAGTCGAAGAGAAGGCAAGCAAGAGTTTTCTTACTGTTGTATTTCTTGCTGTCTTTCTTTGTATTTCTGTACTCTCCTTACTTGCTGTTGCAAGTGTGTGTTGTGGCGAGGTTTCTCCACCCATAAGGAGTTTGTATTAGCCGGTTCTCCGGGGACTCATCCACCGACGGATTGACTGGACTCGTCCACCTTACGGACACGCCGAGGAGTAGGAGCCCTAATCTCCGAACCTCGTTACATCGGTTTGTTTGAGGTTTGTATTCTTCCTTTCGTTTCTAGTTTATTTTTCCGCTGCGCTAACGAATTGTAGGAAGAAACGAGCGATTTGGGGCGGCTATTCACACCCCCCCTCTCTAGCCGAGTACGAAGGATCCTAACAAGTGGTATCAGAGCGAGGCCGCTCTTCGACGGATCAACACCCGGGGGAGCACGGGCTAGAGATGGATCTCTATGGAGAAGACATCACCATTCCACCCTTCTACGAATGCGGCGACTTCGCGTATTGGAAGGTAAGGATGAAGTACTTTCTTATGACTAACATAATGAATTGGTTTTGTGTACAAGAAGGTTTTACTCCTCCGGTGGATAAGGAAGGAAAACCACTTGAGAAGGAGGAGTGGACAAGAGAACAAATTCACAAATCCGAAATCAACGAAGAGGTAACGAGAATAATTGAATTTTCATTGCCTACTAACATCTTGTGTAAGATAGGTTACAACAATGCCAAGGAATTATGGGATAACTTGGCCAAGTATTATGAGAAGAACTCCACTTCAAGTCATGAAGAGGAGACAAGTGAGTCATCAAGTAGCTCACTTCATGGAGATAGAGGATTAGAAGTTGAGGGCCACTCAACATCTAAAGAAGAAGAGGAGGAGAGTTCTTCTTCAAGTTCGGAGCAAGAAGAAGAAGCTTCTACCTCCGGAAGGGATGAAGGAGAGAGCTTACATCCCACCTCAACCCTAGGTAACTCAAGCAATTTAAGTTCTAGTAAATTGCATATATTATGCTTTGAGTGTAGGGAATTTGGGCACTACAAGAGTAAGTGTCCAAAGAGGGTAAGAAAGACTCCACCGGCGCCAAAGGTCAAGGAAGCCGGAGTCCCGAAACGCAAGGGCAAGGAGCACATCGTGTGCTTCCAATGCAAGCAAAGGGGACACTATAGGAGCCAATGTCCGAAGGGGAGGAAACCTCACAAGGACAAGGGATGCACATCGATAGGGGGAGCTAAGGCAAACCCTAAGGTATCTTTTAAGGCTCATTCGTGCAATTCTAGTAGGATACATGCTAGTAATTTTATTGCATTAGTCAATAATGATAAGCATGTTAACACTAATCAATACATGTGCTTAGGTGCTAAACATGTCAACCTAGATAGGGATACTACTAGGAATGCTAACCCTAGGATTAACACTTCTAAGGTTAAGGAAAACCTAGGTAGAAATCCTAAATCAACTAGACACATGCCTAGGAACACCTCAAGAAAGAATGACAAATCAAAACTTGAGGTATTAGAAAAGGAGAATCAAGTCTTGAGGTCAAGGCTTGATACCCTAGAAAAGACCCTTAAAAATTTAGAGAAGTCAACTCTAGGGCCTAAGGGTCAAATGTCCAAGGACAAGAAAGGTTTGGGTCACAAACCTAAGTCCCAAATGGTCAAGCCCACCTACCACAGTGTTCCATTCGATTATGGAACAAAACCTAGGGCTAGGAAGACCATTACCAAGGTTACAAGGGGAGTCACCCCTATAGTTGACCTTGATGAGACCCAAATGACCAAGGCTTCAAAGACTAAGAGGGTCATTAGGAGGGTTGCTAGGGAAGTCATCCCTAGTGAATTTTTAGTGAACCCAATGAGCTCAAGTAGGTATTGGGTTCCTAGGAGCATTTTCTCTACCCCATAAATGGGTTAGAGAGTGTCAACTCCAATAAGAAGGGTAGTTAACCCAACTTTGAGGAAATTGACACTCAAGGAGCATTTTCAAGGTTTTTGGGAACCTTTGAAAATGAAATGGAATAATCTTTATCATTCACTCCTTGGAAGAGTAAAGTGTGCCGAAGTGAGAATATATTAATCTTACTTTGAATTGACACAATTTGGAAAAACCTAGAGAAATATCAAATTGGGATTTTGATATTCTCTTAGGTAATCAAGGCAATCCGGGCCTTAATTTAGAAGTGCTACTCTTGTAAAATTTTAAAATGGTATAAATCAAACAAGAGATCAAGAAATGCCAATTTGGGTTTTGACATTTTCTTGGAGCACTTTGGGCAATCTAGGATTAGAATTTAAGTTAACTAAGTGATTAAGGATACTTAGATAGGTAATCTAGGTATTTTATTTGTGTTAACTTACCATGGTTGTTTGCCATATGCCATGTCATGACATCATATTTAATTTATGATCATTTGAAATGTCATGATAATGCTTAGGTTATTATATGTCATGCTCTAGTTAAGTTTCATACTTTATGTCATGACATCATGACATTGGCACATGTTTTCCATTTATGATATCATTTATGCCATGTCATCATCTCTTGCATTAATAATCAATTGAATTGATTTAAGGATGAAAAACACATTTTGATATTGAGATCAAATTGGTGTTTAGAAAATGCATGAGAACTTAGCCTAAGTTGACCTTAACCCATATCTCACATCAAATTGACTTGAATGTGGTTTGATACACCTTAGATGTGTGTGAGATATTAGGATCATGAGTTAGGATCAAGGTGCATAGTTCTTGTACCTAGATGACCCTAATTCAAGAAATTAAGGATCATAGGGAAAGCTTGTGTACAAGTCATGAACATCTAGCCCTAAGATTATGGTCCTAAATTCAAATGGTTTTAAAAGCATGTTAAAATTGATTTGAAAAACCTTGATGAAGCTTTCCTAGTGATAGCATTCATCATTGAACATTACGATACAAAGTTGAGTTAAACTTGAACTATCTCAAAGTTTTTGAACTTTGTATCAAGATTGAAAAATGGAAGTTATTTTCATAGAAAACTATTTTTCCATGATAGTGTATGATATGAGGGATGTATCCTCAAAGTTTCGTAATTTTTGGAATTCTCTTGAATTTATTAGGAGTTTCTGAATTTCCGGAAGGGGAAATCAGAGGTTCTGATTTCAGTGGCTGGATCGGTCCGGGGACCGATCCAGGGAAGCTCTGATCGGTCTGCGGACCGATCCAGAGTATTGTGGATCGGTCTGCAGACCGATCCAGTGAGTTCCAGTGGCACGAGTGCGATCTGGTGAAGGGTTGATCGGTTTGGGGACCGATCAGGGCGTGCCGAATTTCTGATTTTTCAGCTGGTGTCTGAAATTTCAGTTATGGAAGTGGTATTTTTGAGTTTCTTAAGGCTTGAAACTCTCCAAGACATTGTTGGTGCAATGGTCAAGGGGGAGTTGACCTTTAGGGGGAGTTTTACCTAATTGTCAAGGGGGAGTTGACTTTTAGGGGGAGTTTTTACTCCTTAAGATTTTTGAGGATTAGTGATATGGGATTATCACTAAGTTGATTGTTGAGTTTAGTATCAAGGGGGAAATTAAGAGTTTCAATGAGAGGTATAGGACTTTCATTAGGAAGAAACTCTTGACCTTGATACCCTCCATCTTCTTTTTGATGTGTGTCAAAAAGGGGAGAGCATTCATTAGAGAATTATTGGAGAACCCAAGTTAGGCTATCGGGTTAACCTAAGCTAGGGGAAGAATGTCAAGGAATGTTCAAGGAAGAACATTGGAATTCTTTTTGATGTGTGTCAAAAAGGGGGAGAATTATTGGAGAACCCAAGTTAGGTTATCGGGTTAACCTAAGGGGAGAATGTCCAGAGAATGTTCAAGGAAAGAACATTGGACATTGGAAGATGGTTGGAAAACCTAAGTTAGGTTATCGGGTTAACCTAACTTGATCTTGGATTTTGTCAAACATCAAAAAGGGGGAGATTGTTGGTGCAACCTTAGGTCAAGGTTGACTTGGTTGACCCGACTCGAGTTGACTTGACTCGAGTTGTATTTTGATGTTTGACTTGGGAAGATTGTTGATGCAACCTTAGGTCAAGATTGACCTAGTTGAGTTGTATGTTGATGTTTGTCGAGAAGAGAGTTCTATTCTTGATGTTTGACAAGAATAGATGTTTAGGAAATTGTTGGTGCAACCGTAGGTCAAGGTTGACCTGGTTGACCTAAATTCGGGAAAAGTCCAAGCAGGGAGCTTGGCACGCGAAAAGTCCAAGTATGGAGACTTGGCACGGGAAAAGTCCAAGTATAGAGACTTGGCACTGGAAAAGTTCAAGTATGGAGACTTGGCACCGGAAAAGTCCAAGCAGGGAGCTTGGCACGAGGGAAAGTCCTAACTGGGATGTTAGGCAGTTGGAAAGTCCTGGTGAGTGAAGCCAGGCAGTGAGAAAGTCCTAACTGGGATGTTAGGCAGTGTGGAAAGTCCTGGCGAGTGAAGCCAGGCAATGGGAAAGTCCTGGTGAGTGAAGCCAGGCAGTGAGAAAGTCCTAACTGGGATGTTAGGCAGTGTGGAAAGTCCTGGTGAGTGAAGCCAGGCAGTGGGAAAATCCTAACTGGGATGTTAGGCAGTTGGAAAGTCCTGGTGAGTGAAGCCAGGCAGTGAGAAAGTCCTAACTGGGATGTTAGGCAGTATGGAAATCCTGGTGAGTGAAGCTAGGTGAAAGTCCTGGTGAGTGAAGCCAGGCAAGGGAAAATCCAGATGGATCAGGGATGATCGGACATCTGGTGTTGAGGAAAGTCCAAGTAGGTCAAAGGGATTGACCGGACACTTGGCGGGGAATTCTAGCAGGTCAAGGGAGTGACCGGATGCTAGGCGCAATGTACCAACAGGTCAAGATTGACCGGATGTTGGTTTGGACTTGGTTTGGGCGAAAACCATGAGCTGGATCGATCTGGTGATCGATCCAGTGATACCGAGAATATTCTGATCGGTCTGGTGACCGATCAGTAACACATCAGTAGCATACTGTGTGATTGACTGATCGGTCTGGTGACCGATCAGGAGTCGATCAGAAGCCGAATAGGAGCGAGGCGCAAGAGGGGCTGATCGGTCTGTGGACCGATCAGTACAAATCCTGATCGGTCCCTGGACCGATCAGGATGTTCCCTGATCGGTCTGTGGACCGATCAGGAGGTTCCCTGATCGGTCCATGGACCGATCATAGACGGAACAGAAGCACGGCTAGGGAATGGATCGGTCTGTGGACCGATCCACATGGAGCCTGATCGGTCCACAGACCGATCCAGGCACTAGCCGTTGCGACGCAACGGCTAGATTTCTTCTGTGTTTCTTCGCTTTTTTCGCAGGTTATAAAAGGAGGGCTGCTGCTGCGAGCCTCCTTCTTCTTCTTGCTCTTCTTTCTGCTGCTGAGCTCTGCTGAGTTCTTGAAGCGTTGAAGCTTTGCGTGAGCTTCCCTTTGGCTGGGTCACCTGCTGTTGTAGGCGCTTGGAGCTGCTGCTTCTTCCAGTCGAAGAGAAGGCAAGCAAGAGTTTTCTTACTGTTGTATTTCTTGCCGTCTTTCTTTGTATTTCTGTACTCTCCTTACTTGCTGTTGCAAGAGTGTGTTGTGGCGAGGTTTCTCCACCCATAAGGAGTTTGTATTAGCCGGTTCTCCGGGGACTCATCCACCGACGGATTGACTGGACTCGTCCACCTTACGGACACGCCGAGGAGTAGGAGCCCTAATCTCCGAACCTCGTTACATCGGTTTGTTTGAGGTTTGTATTCTTCCTGTCGTTTCTAGTTTATTTTTCCGCTGCGCTAACGAATTGTAGGAAGAAACGAGCGATTTGGGGCGGCTATTCACACCCCCCTCTCTAGCCGAGTACGAAGAGATCCTAACAAATACAACTTTATGGGCATTAATTGGGATACCTAGTGCAAAATTACATTAAGTCTTTAGACTAAATTATAATTTGTTGACGGTACTCTCCAAACAACTCATAATTTTTTTCATCTGCCACACAACGCATCTTCCTTTGGGTTTGACACACCATGCACATGATTAACATTATGTATCAGCTTAGTTAATTATGTTTTCGAGTATCACTCACAACACTTATAATCAGTTACATGGTGCATCTTCTCTTGGGCCAACACACTATGTGCATGACTTAGAAGCGAAACTAGACTTGTGAGCTTCCTTAAACATAAATCTGGCATAAAAATGACTTTCCTTTGGGCCAACCATCTTTAGCATAAATATACATTCATCTACACAAATACCCCAAGTATCCCCAATAGTTCTCGTTTTGACGATATTATTGGTTGCTAGTCCCTTGCGGCCAACAAGAGGGGGTGGATTGCCTTGCATAATAAAAACAAGAAATACCTTTCTTGATCTTATAGCTTGATTAAAATAAACACTTGTACAAAAAAAAATTAAGAAGCTAATTAATAAAAAAGAAAAAGACACAGAGATTTACTTAGTTTGCAATCAGGGAATTGCTGATCCAAGACGTTAAAAGCTCACTATCAAATCTCCTTCTCGTGGAGAAGCCTCTTACAGTAATTAAAACACTAGATTACAAAGCTAAACAGAAAGAAGATTGTTTACAAGTGTTGTGTTTAGCTACTAAGATCAAAGCTGTATTTATAGCCTTGATCCGAGCGCTTTGAAGGGTCCCGGGCCCCTTGACGTGTATAAAACTTTATCCACGTCGTAACGGATCGCAACAGCTGGCATTTTGATAAGATTTTTGGTCTAGGCGCTGGACCGGGCTGAACCAACCCTCGACCAGAGCGCGAGCCCAGGGCGCCCTGCCTGCCCCAGGGTTCCAACCGCTCGGACCAAAGTCAACTTCGTGTTGACTTTTGGTCTGGGTCTTCCGCTTCGCTTCCTCTCACTTGGGTGATTTCGGCCATCCGGAATAGGGCTCACCCGAACCATTTTCCGACCTTCTCGAACAACCTTCTGCTCCGACTTCTTGTCCCTCAGAAATGCTTCGCGCCTCCTTCTCATCCGCCAGCGTACTCTTCCGCATCGCCTTATCCCTCGAGCGCACCAAGCCCATAGACTCTCTCTTGTGTCGTCCTTCACGCTAGCTGTGTCTATCGCTCAACTTCCTGTGCTCCTAAGTTCCTGCACACATAAACACAGGGCATCAAACCACAACATAACCTAACTTGATTTGGTTGATCACATCAAAATTACAACAAGGTACTTACAATCTCCCCCTTTTTGATGTGAGTAAACCAAGTTAAGTTAGGATAAACAAAAAATAAATAATAGTAAAAATAACAAGTATAACAGTAAAAATAACAAGTATGTGATAAAAAAAATGTACCCTCCCCTACACTTAATCTCTTATTCTCCCCATTTGATCACATTAAAAATAAGGGTAATATTAAAATAACTTGGAAATAAATCTAAAACAGTCTCTAAGGCAAAATTGAATAGATAAATAAAATTGACCAAATAATGCATTTTTAGAGAAATAATTATTAAAATTATTTTTAATTAGAAAAAATATCAAAAAAAAATTTTATAACAGTTTACCAGATATATCCAAAGCAGTAATAAAAATTTGAAAAGAAACTGAAAATAATTTGAGCAATAATAAATTATTTCAAAAAAGATATTTTCTGATAAAAAATTTCTTAAAATAATTTTTAAGCTCAAAAAATCTTGAAAAATTTTCTGAGTATGTATTATAGCAAGTAATTTTGCAAAAAAAAAAAAATTCAAAAAATAACTTTCGAGAATTTTTAATATTAAAAGGTAGAACTTGGATAAATAATTCATATAAAATTCAATAATGGTCAAAAAAAATTTTGAAAATATTTTCTTGAATAGGGAACATGATAAATTTTCACAGAAAAATAAATTTTACAAAAATTACTCTGCGAATTATTTTTAAATTAAAAATATAATTTTTGCTAAAAACTTTATAAAAAATAACTTAACGGTCAAAAAAATTTAAAAATTTTTCTACAGATTAGTGATGAAATTCTTTTTCTCAGAAAAATTAAAGAATAAATTAATTTCTAAAAAAAATTATGTGAAACAATTTATTTAGATAATTCTAATTAATTTCTAACAGAAATCATGCAAAGTAATTTATTTGAAAATATTAGACAATTAAAAAAAACTTTAATTCAATTTAAAAATAAGGCATGCATAAAAATTTAATCTAAGTATAATTTTGGAACCCTACCTATTAGATTAATCAGAAATTTTTCAGAATATATTTTGATAATAATTTTTTGATTTGACCCTTATGATATCTAAGATGTCAATTGAGTCATTGCAAATTTCTAAATTTTGAAGGAATAACATTCGAACATGCAGAATTTCTTAAATTTTATATTTGTTCTTTTAAATTTTTATTTTCTATTTTTAGTTTGTCGAAATTTTTCAATTGACAAGATATTGCTAAGATTCCTTTTAACTAATTATTTTATTTTAATAATTTTTATTATCATTTTCTAATTGACAGGAAGTTTTAGACAAGATTTTTATAAACTTGTACAACTTGTTAGGAGACAAAGATTATACCTGACTTACCTCGTCGACCCCTTGATCTGAAGCTCCCCTATAGTCCTGCTTCCTTCTGACACTGCTCCCTTTTCATCTATGCTCTCAATGCTCATTGCGGATGAGTTTGCTTCATCTTCTTCTTCTTAATGACATGCCATCAGCGCAAGTCCGACGTGTGCTTCGATCTCCGACTCTGACGATATTTCTGTTGGTGCAATCGACCCAAAGTTTGATCGGTATGATCATGGTTTTGATGTGTGTGTCAAAGAGTTTAATTTAGGCTTTCATATGTGTTTGATATGTGTTTGAGTCTTGCAGGACTTGGTGAAACACATGAGAAACTCATCCAAGGGCTCAGATCCTTGAGTTGATGAAGGATGGTGTGGAAGACATCCGAAGGACCGTCGGACGAGGAGCAATGGAGTGTAGCCGAGGGAAGCGGACTTCAAGGCAATGTGAAGGATGACACGGAGAGAAGCCGCGGGCTCGGGTGCATCTGAGGGACGAAGGCCGAGGAAGAGAGCTTCAAAGGTGACTCCGGAGAGGATGAGTGGGAGTGAATGTAAGGTATCAGTCGACTGGTACTTGGACCAGTCGACTGGTCCTTGGACCAGTCGATTAGTCCAAATTCACAGAAAGCACAGAATGCTTCTGTGCTCATTGGCTAAGGGGACCAGTTGACTGGTTCCATGACCATTCGACTGGTTCCATGACCATTCGACTGGTACATAGTCGTTGGCAGAAGGTGGCTTCTGCAGAGAGTCGTTGGCTGTGTCTAACGGCTACATCAGTTGACTGGTGCATGGACCAGTCGACTGATGTCGGGTTGAGTTGATTTGTTGATCAACTCTCTCCAGTTATAAAAGAGGAGCTTTGGGGCATGAAGGAGACTACTCATGCTTATTGAATAACTCCTAAGTCATTGCCCAAAGCTTCCAAGCCATACTCTTCTTCCTATTCTTAATCTCCATCTTGTAAAAGAAGAAGAGTGATTTGTGAGAGGTTGTACTCCACCGAGAAGGAGTAAGCTCTAGCTGGAGATTACCGGAGATTGATCCATCGAAGGATCAAGGGTTCGTATCTCAAGGACACGCCGTAGAGTAGGAGTAAGCAATCTCCGAACCACATAAAGAAATTGTGTTAGCATTTGTATTCTTGCTTATCTTTATTGCTTTAGTTTTTGTATTCCTGCTTGCGTAAACTAACCTTGTAGAAAAGAATCGAAAGTTGGGGGTGACCTAGTTATCCAACCCCCCTTCAAGCCGGCCACCGATCCCTTACAATTTCGTCCCATGTCGCCTTTAAGTTTCTATGCTTTGTCTGGATCAGCTTCTTGTTCTTCTCCTTGTTCTTTAATTTTGGGCAGTTGTCTTTGACGTGTCCTTCTTCATTGCAATGGTAGCATCTTACCTTTCTTTTCCTTCTTTTACCCTGCACTTGATTAAACTAATTAATTTTTAAAAAACTTTTGAACTTCCTTACCATGAATGTCGTTTCGTCATCACCGAGAGAAGTTTCGGATTCTGGTTCATCCATTTTTGCCTTTAGGGCAATATTCTGCTTCATCTTTGTTTTTAGATCTGCATGTCTAGATTCATGAATTTCAAATGTCGAAAACAATTCCTCTAAATTGTTGGTCCCCGTGGTTATTTTGATGTGATCAACCAAGTTAGATTAGGTCCTGTTTGGTTTTGATCCCTGTGTCTAAGTGTGCAGGAGCTTAGGAGCGCATAAAGTTGAGGGGAAGACGCAGTTAGCGAGAAGGACGACACGAGAAGGGATCCGACGGACTCGGTGCATCCGAAGGACGAAAGAGCTACGACGTGGAGTACATCGGTGGACGAGAAGAACGTGTGCGACGTTCGAGGGACAAGAAGCCGGGGCGGAAGCCTACTAGAGTAGAAGGCCAGAAATTGGGTTCAAGTGAACTCTATTTTGGTTGGACGCAATCACCCAAACAATTGGAACTTCGGAAGCTAAAGAGAAGATGAAGAAATGCTGGAAAAGCAACTGAAGGCGCCCTCAACAGTCATTGGAGGCACCTCTGCCCTCTCAGCTTGAGGGCGCCCTCAACAGCATTGATAGTGCACTCAACAGCTTTGAGGGCACCCTCAATGCCCTTGAGGGTGCCCTCAACTAGGTCAAACAGACCGTTTACGAGCGGATAAAGTTTTATCCGCTCATCCCCTTGGAGGCGCCCTCAACCCCTTTGGAGGCGCCCTCAAGACTCAAGATAGGATTTCAAGGAGCTATATAAAGGCTCCTGAAGCTAGGAATTAATCATTCAACTCAGTATTCAATTTTCTAGCAACTCTTGAGTTCTCTAAGTGTGTAAAAGGCTTCTCCGCCTTCAGAGAAGGAGATTCAAAGTGCGTTGTTCAACCGCCTGGGATTAACAACCATCTAGGTTGTAACCAAGTCAAATTGCTGAGTCTCTTATTTTCTGTTTCTTTTATTTTATTTGTTATTATTTTATTGTTACTATTTTAGAGTTGAAAGATCGAGGAGGGTATTTTCTTATTGCAAGCAATTCACCCCTCTCCTCTTGATGGCCCCGCTGCACCAACATAAATTACTTACCTCTAAGTCTTTAGAGATAAAATATGCATCTACTAGGGTTGACCATTCAGGAGGCCTAGGAAATGCGTTAAACATGTACCTTAGCGAATCTCGGTTAGTTATATTTTCTCCGAGATTCGTGAGTCCGATGATGAGTTCTTTGATCATTGAGTGGAGGTGTGCGACGGTTTCTGTTGGAACCCCAAGGTTGTTTTGGTGTGATCAACAAGTTAAGTTAGGTCCTGCGTTGTATTTAACCTTGTGTCTAAGTGTGCAGGAGCTTAGGAGCACAGGTACTTGAGCGGAAGACGCAGCTAGCGAGAAGGACGGCACGCGGTGCGTCCGAGGGACGAGGCGATGCGGAAGAGTACACCGGCGGACGAGAAGGAAGTACGCGCGATGGTTCCGAGGTACAAAAGCCGGAGCGGAAGATTGCTCGGGGAGCAAGAGACGCAGCTAGCGCGAAGGTCGGCACGGGGTGCGATCGAGGAACGAAGTCTGCGGATGAGTACGCTGGTGGACGAGAAGGGACACGCGACAATTCCGAGGGACGAGAAGCCGGAGGGAAGCACGCTCGAGAAGACCGGAAGATGGGTTCGGGTGAGCCCTATTCCGGATGTCAGAGATCACCCAATCAAGCAGATCCGGAGCAGAAGACCCGAACCGAGACGGGGACTTAACAGAGAAGTGGTCCCGGACAAAAAGTCAACCGCAGTTGAATTTTTGCTCCGGGGCGCCCGGAACCAATCCGGGCGCCCGGAGCTGTCCGGGGCGCCCGGAATGCTTCCGGGCGCCCGGACCCTGATTTTGACCAAGATCGCGATTTACGCGATCTGAACGTTGGGGGATAAAACTTTATCCCCCCCAGGGCGCCCGGAACCCTTCCAGGCGCCCCGACCAAGGCTATAAATATAGCCTTGGTCCAGAAGCTTTAGATCAACTCAGTAATTAGCATTCCAAACACTTGTGCACTCATTGTTCTAGTTTAAGCTTCTGTTGTGCGCTTCATTGCTGTAAAAGGCTTCTCCGCCTGAAGGAGATACTAGTGCTACGCTTTCTTGGATTAACAACCTTCCCGGTTGTAACCAAGTAAATCTCAGTGTGCCTTTTACTTTTTCTGCTTTTATTTATTTCTCTTATTTTACAAGTGTTAGTTTAAGAGTTCGAGAAGGGTGTTTGCGTTTTGATTCTTGCAGGGCTATTCAACCCCCCTTCTAGCCGGCCCAACGGACCTACAGTTTCACCTTCTTCTAATCGGAGGTTGCTGATCTGGTTCCGGAGCAGGTCCTGTCTCGCGTGTTTTACCTCCGAGGTTCCTTCATGTAGTTCCAGGAATTTCTTCCAAAGCTCCTCGGTTGACTCGTAGGCTCTGATCCGGTTGACTTTTTGTGGCGGTAAAACGATCAGCAGATGAAATTTTACCTTGTCATTTGTTACGAAGTCGGTTTGCTCCTTTTTCATCCATTGATGTTTTTCTTTATCTTTCCCTTGCTACAAAACCATATTTCATTATTACTAATAATTCAAAGTCAATTTTGAAAAATATCTCCATCTTCATTTTCTAAATCACAAACACCCCCTCCAACTTAGGCTGATAAATGCTCGGTCCAGCCATTGTCTTCTGTGCTTCGGTCGACGGTTAGTCCTTCTGAAGCGATTGAGCTCTGATACCACTTGTTGGTCCCTTGCGGCAGGTAAGAGGGGGTGAATTGCCTTGTAGGATAAAAATAAGAAATACCTTTCTCGATCTTATAGCTTGATTAAAATAAATACTTATACAAAAAAATTAACAAACTAATTAACAAAAAGAAAAAGACACAGAGATTTACTTGGTTTATAATTAGGGGATTGCTAATCTAAAACATTGAAAGATCACTATCAAATCTCCTTCTGGTGGAGAAGCCTCTTACAGCAGTTAAAGCCTAGATTACAAAACTAAACAGAAAGAAAATTGTTTTACAAGTGTTGTGTTTAGCTACTGAGATCAGGGTTGTATTTATAGCCCTAATTTGGGCTCCTAGAAGAGTACCAGACCTTTGGGCATGGATAAAACATTATCCACATCGCAACGGATCACAACAGCTGACGTTTTGATAAGATTTTTTGTCTGAGTGCCTGGACCGGGTTCGAGCGCCCGAACTGGGCTGAACCAGCCCTTGACCAAGGAGCAAGCCCAGGGCGCCCTGCCTGCCCTAGGGTTCCAGGCGCTCAGACCAAGTCTAAGCGCCCGGAGTCCGGGCACTCGGACTAGAGTCAACTCAATGCTGACTTTTGGTTCGGGTCTTCCGCTTCAGCTCCGCTTGCTTGAATGATTTTGACCATCTAGAATAGGGCTCACCCGAACCCAATTTTCGGCCTTCTCGAGTAATCTTCTGCTCTAGCTTCTCGTCCCTCGAAAACGTCACGCACCTCCTTCTCGTCCGTCAGTGTACTCTTCCGCAATAGCTTGTCCCTCAGATGCACCGAACCCGTCAACTCTCTCTTGTGTCATCCTTCTCGCTAGCTGCGTCTTTCGCTCAACTTCCTATGCTCTTAAGTTTCTGCACACTTAGACACAAGGCATCAAATCACAACAAGACCTAACTTGATTTGATTGATAACATCAAAACTACCATAGGATACTTACATTGGCTCGACTAAGTAGCAAGTGTGAAGAAGAATTCAAGAAAAAATGGTTAAACTCAAGTAATTAGTTATCAATCGATTGACACACTACTCAATCAATTGCCCACCAATGGCAATTGATTGGCACACAGCTTCGAGTTCCCTGATCGACTCAGGAGGCTTTTGTTCGCGAGTTCATTTACCCCAATTGATTAGTGAATACCAATCGATTCCACCAATTGATTTGGAAACCTTATACGGACAACCTAGCGAATAACAATCGATTGGTACTTTTGGTAATCAATTGATGTTAACCAATTGATCAACCCAATTGATTCCTTGACCTTCTGTATTCAACCTAAGGTTTTCTAATCAATTGAATAATTATCATGGCAATTGATTGGTGTTAACCAATCGATTTGCCCAATCAATTTTAAACCTTTCTGTACACAACCTAGGTTTAGCAATTGATTGGTCCTCATGGCAATTGATTAGTGAACATTAATCAATCGCTCAATCAATTCCAACCCTTTCTATCTGTGATTCTGGGCATTCCAATCGATTGGTCCTTATGACAATCGATCTACCAAATCGACTTGGGAGCTGTGTGCCCAAATTTGCGTTTATCAATTGATTGGTGACCTTTGATATTAGAAAATTTCATTTTCTGAAAATGATTTTAAGCCAGAAAAAACCCTAAAATTGCATTGCTAATCACGTTCTTCGCGAATAATGCGAAAAAACTTAATTCACAGGTTAAATCCTAACCTCTCCATTCTATATTCGACGAATATGCATCAATTTCACTCATCCAAATAGAATCAAATGCGAAATCGATGTATATGTGTCAAATCGTCAAAAATAATTCTTACACCTTAAAGAGTGATAATAAGCTCATTCTAAGCTCTAATACCAATTGAAAGAAATAACAATACATAGAAAATAATCGATGTATCAATTACAAAATCTAGTTATCATCTATCTTTAACGCAATATTGAAAATCGAAACAAAGACTAATAATGGACTAACCTGAATCCATCGTGAAAGTCATTGATATTATTTATCGTCAAGTCATTGATATTATTTGTTGTCAGAACTCTTATAAACACCAAATGATCTTCTATAAGAGTGGGCGACAATCCATAATCTTTCTCATAGGAAAGAGAGGAGGAAGATCCTTCTCAATTGAATCAAATATTCAAGATGCTCAAATCAATGAGCTTGTTCTCTTATATACTTTGATCCCTCCTTTAAAGACCATCCACATAATAAATCATTATCCATTACAATCCATTATTATTAATAAAACAGATTAACTTACATATTAAATCCATATCCAATAATATAAATTTCTTCATGTTTAATATATTAGATCACTTAAGATTAAATCCTTAATGGCATAATTATTATGCCTGGTTAATCAAGTGTTACCCACTAGAGATTAAATCTACCTTATATGTTTGAAATAATACAGTGACAAAACAATAGTCACATAGATGATAAAAGTTCATATATAATTTTATGGTTTTAAACTGGCTGCAGTAAAAAAATTGGCAAAACAAATAAGATTGTATCATTATTTAAATATTATAACACCTGTCTTGTCATACAAGACAGAGAACTCGTAACATCAACCAGCAAACGTTCTTGCATGAAACTCAGTACATTTCACCAGAAACAAAATCTTGCAAGTTCTAAGGAGATTGATAGCATATTTATAGCTTACTCAATTGATGGATTAAGAACATGCCCAGTGAACAGCAGTACTCCTGTCATGTCTTCTCTGATCAGAAACATAAATGGGTGATCAGCATCAAAGTCCATGCGTAATGGCATTGACCTCAGCTGCACAACTGCAGCAGATGCAGCTGCTGCTTCTGTTCCTTCTTCATTGACTTCAATGAAGGATTTGTGGAAAATTGATGATACATAGAGGCTGTGTCCAATAGGCGAATCCATCATTTCTGACAAATCTGCATCTCCACTGAAAGGTGATAAAAGACCCAAGCTTTTCAACACTGCAGACGCTTCAAAACCAAATGATATCTTGAATTTGGGCAGCTTGAATTTGTTCACTTCAACCTTTTGCATCGGAAGAAAACGTGTTAAGAGCTCAGATTCGCTGTTTAACTTCTCCTCCAAACTCCATAGACCATCTTTGGCGTCTGGCAAAAAGATATACATAGAGAATGACCTTTTATCTTCACCTTGTTTATAGGGAAGCCTGAGAACCTTGAATCCTTCGTATGAGGCCAGAAACTGTTTTTTCCTACTAGTCATGAAAGCCACTTCGACAGATGTTCCATTCAGCAGGTAGAATTCAGAGTTTAATGTCTTAGATGTATCAAACTTTTCAGTCCAGGATCCTTTGAAGTAGAGTGCATTCCCCAGGACCAATCTAGTGTCACTGTCGACAGATCCGGGAGGAAGGAGCTCTTTGATCAAGTTTGAAGTAACATTTTCAACCCAGGCGTTAATTTCATCTGCTACCACATCAGCCTTTATAATTAAAGGTCAAGAATGTTAGTATATTGGCAAAATGTTCAAAAAAAGATAACGATAAGTATTGAATGTCATGATTGCCTTCCAAAACAAATCTAAATCCGTGTTAATTGGACATTATACTATAACACTTCCCATAAAGGCAATAAATATGTAAAACCATGAAGTTTTCTAAAACCAATACATTGACAGCGCCATTAGCTACTGCTCATGCTGGAAAATTGTCGTTGGTGGCTCAGAATAATGACTTCTTTAACTCTTAGCAATTGATGATCTCGGAATCCATCATAATCACTTTTTGTGTGTAAAAAAATGCTTAATAAAGATTTTTTTGTGCAAAATAAGTTATAGTGACACCTACCAAAAATAAATAAATAAATAAAAGGTCACAAAGCTAAGTTAGAAGCATTTCATTTGTATCTTTTGTAGCATGTCATAAATGCTACCAGATCTAACTATGTGATCCCTAATACATCAGGCTCCCAAATCTGTGAAGTGGAGAGGTGCCTTGATCTTGAATAAGGCTACAATGACAGCTACGTAGGTAAGACTGTAGAGAAGTAGATTGTGCTAAGTCCTAAACAAAAGGTGAATAATGTTTTGTGTGTGATCCACTATAGAAAGAAGAGAATGAAGGTGGGAAGAGAATGAAGGTGTGTGTGTGTGAATCTGCAAGTTATGAATCTAGAGCAACCAATCCGTACCGAATTGAGTTGGGTGAATAAATGATGCATAGCACTATTCCATTTCTAAGAACCACCACCTAATGACCAATATTTTGGAGAAGGAATACATATCGTGAACTGATGATATATGCCTTCTCAAAAAAACTTTCCTGTGATAAAACGATGTAAATAGGAATCGAAAACGTCACCTTGGTTCGGAAATCTACTGCTTTGACCTCCGCCTTAAACGTATTGGCGACGATATCGTTAAAGGACGGCTTCAGCGTCACCGAGGAGTCAACGAAGACTCCATTGGCGAACGAAACCCTCGGCCCACCGCTCGGCGACCCGTCGGCAAGGACGAGGGAGACGATCTGCGAGGAGAGGGAGTTGAGATCGGCTAGTTTTCCAGAGCTGAGGCCGAGTAAGGAGAGGATTTCATCGAGCGTACGGCCCTTGGAGCCGGCGGCAACGAGGGCGAGGACGAGATGGACGGAAAGCGGGGAGGACACGAGGTTGCAGTCGGAGGCGACGGCCGCGCCGACGTGCATCGAGAGGCGGATGGCGAAGGAGGTTTGGCGAGCGATCGACTCCCCCAGGTCCATCGTCACAGGAGCTCGTAGAGTGGAGAATGAGAAATCAGAGGAAGGTCGGTGCGTGGAGAAGACGCGTTTTGAAACGTGACTGAGGTATTGACCATGGAGCCGTCCCGTTGGTCCATCTTTAGCTTCTATTAGAACGGACTGCTTTGGGCTCACGTGCATCTCATCTGCCAAAGTATGGCCACAATATACATTAATCTAATAACATTAATCTTTATATACATTATTTAGAGATGTGTCATAAATATTGATGATGATGAATTTTCATCCGTTAAATTACGCTTCATTTTTATACTATACTATACTATGTATTACAATATTATTCGTATGGAAGTATCACACAAAATATAATTTTAAAAAATACTAAATTTTTTCTTTTCAAATGAACAAGTGCATTTGAATTTATCCCAACATGAAATAGAAATTAAGTTGTATTTAAATGACGACTCTACCAATGTATTTTCTAAATTTAAAAATATATTAGTTTTTAAAAAACTCTAAAGGTTCCTATCGCCTTTACGTTCGTCTTCTTATCAGTTCCCGTGTAGATGAATCATTAGCATCAATTGACATTCGACTCCTGAGATAACGCTAGATAGTTATACTTATGTAAGTAGTTACACCAATATCTATTCACCAAGTATTATTAGATACAGTAGATAGGTTAACTTATGAACTAACAAAGTTGAGAAGTATACCTTTTTTAACACGTCAATTGATGTATCTTGGACAATCTTTCTTCAGATGACCTTTCATTTTATAAAAGAAATAAATTGGATTTGAATCTTATTGCTTTTGCACCTTATGCCTTGAAACTCCAGTCACTGCAAGTTGTTTACCCTTACTATTATCATTATTATTATTTTTTCTTCTGAAGATGAGAATACAAAGTGAGCACTATGAGATGTGTCATGTCTCAATCTCTTTTCTTCCTATACACACTGAGCTATGAGCGCATTCAATGTTCACATCTCCTTTTGAGTATTGTAACTTATCTTAAGACAATGAACTATGTATGCAGAGAGATTATAATGAGGTTCACAAGAATATTTTCAGACATTTCTAACTTTAGTCTTTTAAGTCTTGTAACTAAAGTTGACATCTCCATGATGTACTTCCTAATGTTACCCTTCCCATTGTATCATAGGAACGCTAATTTTGTAAGAAGTGTAGTAGTCTCGACCTTTTCGTTTGTGGAGAATTGATCTGCTAATTCCTTAATTAAGGTTTTGACACAAGGTCGTCTTAAGGTTCCATAAGACCCTAGGCAAAAAAAAAACTTTAATAATTTTTTTAAAAATAAAATTTCCAAAATCATGTCTTTATAATTGTTTTTTAAAATAAAATTTTCCCGTTCCCCTTTTCATTCAAACTTGGGACCAACAAAGGCGGGTTTATTTTTTTTAAAAAAATAAAATATTAATTTAAAAATAGATTTTTTTATATAAAATTTAGTTTTCTAGTTTTTTAATATGTAAAATTATTAATTAAAATTTTATATTCAAATTTTGATAATAATTTTTTTTCCAATTGATTAAATTATTAGATTATTTAATATTTCTTGAGACATTGTTAAACGTACATAAGACTTTATTAATTTTAATTTTGAAAAACTTTTTTCTGTACGCTATCCATACATTAAGAAAAGAATTTAATTTTTTATAAGGTTCAATACATCAAGTTTTTAATTATGGATTTATTATTTCTTTTAAAACTTATAATTCTAAAAATAAATCTAAACCATCAATATCAAAAAACATGTCATGTGTTAAAAAGTTTTCTAAGATTTAAACATTTTATTTTTAAAAACTCATCATCACTCAATAATAAAAAACTTTTCTATGTCATATAAAAAATTAAAATCATCTTCATATATTTTAAATTATTCAAATCTACTTTGAAGTGAAGAAATAACATGGTCAATAATATACTTAAAGTAATTAATTTTAAAAGATTCTTTAGGTGAAAGTTTTGTTGGTGCAACCTTAGGTCAAGGTTGACCTGGTTGACCAGACTCGAGTTAACCTGACTCGAGTTGTATTTTGATGTTTGACGATGTTAGACGAGGATAGAAGTTGTATTCTGATGTTTGACAAGAATACGAACTTGGGAGATTAAGGGTGCAATCTTTGGTCAAGGTTGACCTGGTTGACCCTACGTGAGGTGAACTGATTCGGAAAAGTCCAAGCAGGGAGTTTGGCACGGGGAAAGTCCAAGCAGGGAGTTTGGCACGGGAAAAGTCCAAGTATGGAGACTTGGCACTGGAAAAGTCCAAGCAGGGAGTTTGGCACGGAAAAGTCCAAGTATGGAGACTTGGAATGGGAGAAGTCCAAGTATGGAAGCTTGGCATGCGAAGTCGGAGAGGGCTCGGTAGCTCGTTGTCTGGACCGGATGTGGAAGTCGGAGAGGGCTCGGTAGCTCGTTCTCTGGACCGGATGTGGAAGTCGGAGAGGGCTCGGTAGCTCGTTCTCCGGACTAGGTCAGAGAGGGCTCGAGAGCTCGTTCTCTGGACCGAATGGAGTCGGAGAGGGCTCGGTAGCTCGTTCTCCGGACTTGGTCAGAGAGGGCTCGGGAGCTCGTTCTCTGGACCGGATGGAGTCGGAGAGGGCTCGGTAGCTCGTTCTCCGAACTTGGTCAGAGAGGGCTCAGGAGCTCGTTCTCTGGACCGGATGGAGTCGGAGAGGGCTCGGTAGCTCGTTCTCCGGACTAGGACGGAGAGGGATCGGTGGCTCGTTCTCCGGACATGGTCAGAGAGGGCTCGGGAGCTCGTTCTCTAGACCAAAGAAGCTTTAAGGCTTGATATGGTGATCTGGATCGGTGTGCAGACCGATCCAGTGAAACCAAGCTCATCTGATCGGTCTGGAGACCGATCAGTGACGAAGCAGAAGAAAGGGAGGGGATCGGTCTGTGGACCGATCCACATGCATCCTGATCGGTCCACAGACCGATCAGGAAACGATCAGTAGGACACTGATCGTTGCCTGATCGGTCCACAGACCGATCAGGTACCTGCTGGACCGATCAGGATGGAGCCTGATCGGTCCAGGTCTAGCCGTTGCGACACAACGGCTATCTCTGCTTCGTCTGTTTTCGTCTGTTCTTCTTCGCAGGTTGCAGAGAGATACCAGAGGATATAAGGCACTCTACAGTGAGGACGAAAACAAGGTTTTTGCCTATTCTTCTTCTTCCTCTTGAGCTTTGCTGAGCTCTCATCGCTGCTGAAGCTCTGCTGAGTTTCCTGCTGGTGTTCTAGCTGCTGGATCCGGGAAGCTGCTGCTTCATCAAGGTTCCAGTCGACAACAAGAGGCAAGCAAGTGTTTTACAATTTCTATTGTTCTTGTTTGTTGTCTCTATTGTTGTACTCCTCTGTTTGCTGTTGCAAAAGATTGTGGCGAGGTTTCTCCACCCATAAGGAGTTTGTATTAGCCGGTTATCCGGGGTTTCATCCACCGACGGATTGATAGGCTTCGTCCACCTTACGGACACGCCGAGGAGTAGGAGCATCATCTCCGAACCTCGTTACATCGACGAGTTTGAGGTTTGATCTTTCCGCTTTCGTTTCTTTGTTTTATTTTCCGCTGCGCTAACTCGACATTGTAGAAAGAATCGACAAATTGGGGTCGGCTATTCACCCCCCCTCTCTAGCCGCACACAAAGATCCTAACAAGTGGTAAGTGTCCAAAGAGGGTTAGAAAGACTCCACCGGCGCCAAAGGTCAAGGAAGCCGGAGTCCCGATACGCAAGAGCAAGGAGCACGTGGTGTGTTTCCAATGCAAGTGAAGGGGACACTATAGGAGTCAATGTCCGAGAGGGAGGCAACCTCACAAGGACAAGAGATCGAGCATGTCAATAGGGGGAGCTAAGGCAAACCCTAAGGTAACATTTAAGTCTCATTCTTGCAATTTGAACAAGACACATGTTAATAGTAGTTTTGTTGCAATTATCAATAATGGTAAGCATGAGAACATTAGAAATCGATACACATGCTTAGGTGCCAAACATGTGAGCCTAGATAAGGATAACACTAGGAAAGCCAACCCTAGAATTAACCCGTCTAAGGCTAAGGAAAACCTAGGTAGAAATCCCAAATCAACTAGACATATGCCTAGGAATACCTCAAAGACAAATGACAAATTAAAGCTTGAGGTATTAGAGAAAGAAAATCAAGTCTTGAGGTCAAGACTTGACTCTCTAGAAAAGGCTCTTGAGGATTTGACTCTAGGGTCTAGGGGTCAAAAACCCAAGTTCAAGGACAAGAAAGGTTTGGGTCACAAACCTAAGTCCCAAATGGTCAAGCCCACTTATCACAATGTTCCATTCGATTATGGAACAAAATCTAGGGCTAGGAAGACCATCACCAAGGTCACAAGGGGAGTCACCCCTAGAGTTGATCTTGATGAGTCCCAAATGACCAAGGCTTTAAAGCCTAGGAGGGTCATTAGGAGGGTTGCTAGGGAAGTCATCCCTAGTGAATATTTAGTGAACCCAATGAGTTCAAATAGGTATTGGGTTCCTAGGAGCGTGATTTCATCACGCTAGATGGATTAGAGTGTGCCAACCTTATTTGGATAGATAGTTAATCTATTCATAGCAAAAGGTGGCATTTGAGGAATTTTCAAGGGGTAATCAAGTCTTGAAAATGAAATTAACAATTATTCCTAAGGTGATTAGAATGTGCCAATCAAATTTGAGGAATTTTCTAGAATCAATCTAAGTTGGCACATAGTGATCTAAAAGTCTTGAGGATATGATTTTAGGTCTATTACACTTAGGAATATAGAACCTATGGCAAAATGATCAAAATTATCAAAAATGGCAATTAAGGCTAGAACTAGGTGTTTTCTATACCTTTATATGTTATTTGCCATGTATTGTTTGCCATATGCCATGTCATGACATCATACTTACTTTATTATCATTTGAAATGTCATGATAATGCTTAGGTTAGTTAAATGTCATGTTTTATTTAAGTTTCATACTTTATGCCATGACATCATGACATTGGCACATGTTTTCATTTATGATACAATTATATGCCATGTCATCATCTTGTGCATTAATGATCAATGAAATTGATTTAAGGACTAAAACATAATTTGATATGGAGATCAAATTGTTGTTTAGAAAATGCATGAGAACTTAGCCTAAGATGACCTAAACCCATATCTCACATCAAAATTGACTTGGATGTGTTTGATACACTTTAGATGTGTGTGAGATATTAGGATCATGAGTTGGGATCAAGGTGCATAGTCCTTGTACCTAGATGACCCTAATTCAAGAAATTAAGGATCATAGGGAAAGCTTGTGTACAAGTCATGTACATCTAGCCCTAAGATTATGGTCCTAAATTCAAATGGTTTTAAAAGCATTTTAAAATTGATTTGAAAAACCTTGATGAAGCTTTCCTAGTGATAGCATTCATCATTGAACATTGTGATACAAAGTTGAGTTAAACTTGAATTATTTCAAAGTTTTTGAACTTTGTATCAAGATTGAAAAATGGAAGTTATTTTCATAGAAAATTATTTTTCCATGATAGTATATGATATGAGGAATGTATCCTCAAAGTTTCGTAATTTTTGGAATTTTCTTGAATTTATTAGGAGTTTCTGATTTTCCGGAAGGGAAAATCAGAAGTTCTGATATCAATCTTGTGGACCGATCAGAGAGGATTCTGATCGGTCTAGGAAAGTGTGGATCGGTCACTAGGACCGATCCAGGAGAGTGTGGATCGGTCTGGTGACCGATCCAGTGAAGGCTGATCGGTCTGGTGACCGATCAGAGCGTGCCAAATGCTGATTTTTCGACTGTTGATTGAAATTTCAGCTATGGAAGTTGGTGGTTTAGATTTCTAAAGGTTTGAAACTCTCCAAGACATTGTTGGTGCAATGGTCAAGGGGGAGTTGACCTTTAGGGGGAGTTTTACCTAATTGTCAAGGGGGAGTTGACTTTTAGGGGGAGTTTTTACTCCTTAAGACTTTTGAGGATTAGTGATATGGGATTATCACTAAGTTGATTGTTGAGTTTAGTATCAAGGAGGAAATTAAGAGTTTCAATGAAAGGTATGGGACTTTCATTAGGAAGAAACTCTTGACCTTGATACCCTCCTTTTTCTTTTTGATGTGTGTCAAAAAGGGGAGAGTGTTCATTGGAGAATTATTGGAGAACCCAAGTTAGGTTATCGGGTTAACCTAACTAGGGGAAGAATGTCAAGGAATGTTCAAGGAAGAACATTGGAATTCTTTTTGATGTGTGTCAAAAAGGGGGAGAATTATTGGAGAACCTAAGTTAAGTTATCGGGTTAACCTAACTTGATTTTGGATTTTGTCAAACATCAAAAAGGGGGAGATTGTTGGTGCAACCTTAGGTCAAGGTTGACCTGGTTGACCAGACTCGAGTTAACCTGACTCGAGTTGTATTTTGATGTTTGACGATGTTAGACGAGGATAGAAGTTGTATTCTGATGTTTGACAAGAATACGAACTTGGGAGATTAAGGGTGCAATCTTTGGTCAAGGTTGACCTGGTTGACCCTACGTGAGGTGAACTGATTCGGAAAAGTCCAAGCAGGGAGTTTGGCACGGGGAAAGTCCAAGCAGGGAGTTTGGCACGGGAAAAGTCCAAGTATGGAGACTTGGCACTGGAAAAGTCCAAGCAGGGAGTTTGGCACGGAAAAGTCCAAGTATGGAGACTTGGAATGGGAGAAGTCCAAGTATGGAAGCTTGGCATGCGAAGTCGGAGAGGGCTCGGTAGCTCGTTCTCTGGACCGGATGTGGAAGTCGGAGAGGGCTCGGTAGCTCGTTCTCCGGACTAGGTCGGAGAGGGCTCGGTAGCTCGTTCTCTGGACCGGATGTGGAAGTCGGAGAGGGCTCGGTAGCTCGTTCTCCGGACTAGGTCAGAGAGGGCTCGGGAGCTCGTTCTCTGGACCGGATGGAGTCGGAGAGGGCTCGGTAGCTCGTTCTCCGGACTTGGTCAGAGAGGGCTCGGGAGCTCGTTCTCTGGACCGGATGGAGTCGGAGAGGGCTCGGTAGCTCGTTCTCCGGACTTGGTCAGAGAGGGCTCAGGAGCTCGTTCTCTGGACCGGATGGAGTCAGAGAGGGCTCGGTAGCTCGTTCTCCGGACTAGGACGGAGAGGGCTCGGTAGCTCGTTCTCCGGACATGGTCAGAGAGGGCTCGGGAGCTCGTTCTCTAGACCAAAGAAGCTTTAAGGCTTGATATGGTGATCTGGATCGGTGTGCAGACCGATCCAGTGAAACCAAGCTCATCTGATCGGTCTGGAGACCGATTAGTGATGAAGCAGAAGAAAGGGAGGGGATCGGTCTGTGGACCGATCCACATGCATCCTGATCGGTCCACAGACCGATCAGGAAACGATCAGTAGGACACTGATCGTTGCCTGATCGGTCCACAGACCGATCAGGTACCTGCTGGACCGATCAGGATGGAGCCTGATCGGTCCAGGTCTAGCCGTTGCGACACAACGGCTATCTCTGCTTCGTCTGTTTTCGTCTGTTCTTCTTCGCAGGTTGCAGAGAGATACCAGAGGATATAAGGCACTCTACAGTGAGGACGAAAACAAGGTTTTTGCCTATTCTTCTTCTTCCTCTTGAGCTTTGCTGAGCTCTCATCGCTGCTGAAGCTCTGCGTGAGTTTCCTGCTGGTGTTCTAGCTGCTGGATCCGAGAAGCTGCTGCTTCATCAAGGTTCCAGTCGACAACAAGAGGCAAGCAAGTGTTTTACAATTTCTATTGTTCTTGTTTGTTGTCTCTATTGTTGTACTCCTCTGTTTGCTGTTGCAAAAGATTGTGGCGAGGTTTCTCCACCCATAAGGAGTTTGTATTAGTCGGTTATCCGGGGTTTCATCCACCGACGGATTGATAGGCTTCGTCCACCTTACGGACACGCCGAGGAGTAGGAGCATCATCTCCGAACCTCGTTACATCGACGAGTTTGAGGTTTGATCTTTCCGCTTTCGTTTCTTTGTTTTATTTTCCGCTGCGCTAACTCGACATTGTAGAAAGAATCGACAAATTGGGGTCGGCTATTCACCCCCCCCCCCCTCTCTCTAGCCGCACACAAAGATCCTAACAAGTTTCACTCATTTTTTTTTTCATCAAATCATTTATTTCTTCTAATTACACGTTTTTCACAAAATTTTGATTCTATATTCATTTTATTTGCAATCTCTTTCGCAGAAATCACTGCAGATATGAATTCATTTTCTCTATAATCATTAAAAAAGAAACAAACCCTTTTAACTAATCTAATGCGATAGCAATGTTCATATCTTTATATTGTAAATAATATATCATATCAAATAATCATACCTAATAAAAATTTCAAAATTTCAAAATCATATGTTGCTAAAGAAATTGCTTTACCTTTTGTTTTAGGATTATCACTAATTTCTGCAAGTTTATATAAAGCTTCTCTTATCTCTGGAGCTTGATATTTTATTGCTTTAACGCTTTTAAAATGACTTTCCCAATGTGTTTGTGATAATAGTTTAAGAGTTAAATTATAAATATGGTCATGTAAAATTTTTGATCTTTTTGTAAAGAAGAAAATAATGAGTAAATATGTTGTATCACATAAAAAAATGTTATAGCACTAGGACAAGAATTAGTCATATCACATCTTTTGTGCGCCTTGTTTACCTTTAATATGAGCCTCATTATCATATCCTTATCCTCTTATATCATTTACATCCAGTTTAATTTTTTTATTATATTAATAAGCATATCAAAAAGACCTTTTCTTGATGTATCATCTACTTTTAAAAATTCTATAAAATATTGTTATATTTTGATTGGACTTGTTAAAATATCTACATATCTTAATATAAGATAAATTTATTCTTGATGACTTATATCGAGAGTACAATAAGTATAACTGAAAAGTATTTTGCTTCTTTTTATTTTTTTAATTATAATATTGTTTACTTCTTTTCCTAATGTATTTATTAACTCATTTTGTATATTATGATCAAGATAATGATTATGAACTTTACCATTTTGAATATGATTAAAGTGTTCTTGTATTATAGAATCAAATTCTGCAATCATTTCAACTAAACCTAAAAAATTTTCATTATTATCTTGATGAATTTTCTCATTTGTACCACGAAATGCCAAATTATTTTTTTGCAAGGTTTTTAACTATACCAATAATTCTTATTAATATATTCTTCCAATGTTCTTTTTCCTTATTTATTTTTTCTTGTAAATTTTGATCAATGGTTTTTTTTAAGCAATCTCATTTCAATATCAAACCAAATATTCATATTTATAATATGTTCACGGTTTGTTTCATGACTTTTAAGTTTAGCACTAAGATTTTTCCAATCTCGACATCCTTCATTTGCTAATTGAATTACAATTGATTTTTGACTAAATAATTTACAATAAAAATAAATTCTTTATCTAATTCTTTTGAATACATTAACCATTTTCTATCATGTTTTTCTCCATTTGGCTATTTTTGAATGTAATGAATCATAGAAAAATGTCTAGAATTTTCATCATTTGGAAAAGAAATATTGATTTCTCTAATTGGATTAGTTTCAACTAATAAATGTATTAAATTTATATTTATATTTTTCCATTGTGCTGGATCATATATAGTTTGAAGAACAATTTCATCAATATTATTAAACAAAATTTTCTTCATGATTTATTAAGTCATCTTTTTCTTCTTCTGAATTACAATTATTTTCTTCATTAATATTAATATTTGATGAATTCGATTTGTGATCATTAGCAAGTTCTTGATAGATTTATTTTTCTCCTAAAGTATTATCTTCTTGTGAAAATTTAATTAATTTTTCATTTAAATTTTCAATTGTATTATTTTCTGAGTTTTGATTTTGATTATTAATAATAAATCTATCAAGTGTACTTTTATGAGATTGAATAAATTCTTCTATTTTTCATATATTTTATATATATAGAATCATATTTTTTTTTTTCAAAGACATATTTATATTAAAATAATAATAAACAAATAAAATATAAGCCCCTACTATTTTATAAAAAAAAATTACTTTGAATTAAATCAACAATAAAACTTAATTTATGTCATGTAATTTTAATTTGATGAAATTTAAAACTTCGACTATTACCTGTAAAAATATAATAAGAAAATATAAAATATTAAATTTTATTTGAATCGATTAATTTAAGTAGTTTATAATAAATTGTACTTAATAAGTATATAATAAATCAGATAAGTGTACTTAAAGAGCATTAAAAATCTATAAATCATATTTTATGATTTTTTTAAAGTGAATAAATCAAGTTTGTGTTGGTAGCAATTTGCTTGCATCTAAAAAAAGGAAAAATGGGGAAAAAAATTCATACAATTGCTAATAATATATTTTTTTAGCGATATTTGAGTGCATTTCATCCATAATTTATTATTTATATAGAACAATAAAGAATATTTTGAGAAAGAAAAAAATATTGAAAAAATATTACCGAGCGATCGAGGAAGGTGAAGGATGTCTTCTAAGACTAAGAGAATCACCAACAAGCTGACGAGGGACAAAAAATTTATAGAGGATGAAATTTAAGAGAACAAGTAAGAATATGACAAGAAGAATGTTAGGAAATAAAATAAAATTCCTTGGTGATAATTTTATATAGGATTGTAAGAGAATATAATCATTATAATTAATAAATAATTATTAACTGTTCTCCATAGAAAATGAAGAGTTTTAATTAAAATCCAATAGTTGTACTTGTCCAAATTTAAATTTTAATTATAAAATTTATTTAAATTTTTTTTAATACTAATGGGCCTAATTTTATTGGGCCCTAGGCATAGGCATTAATGGTCTATGCCTTAAATCAGATCTGTTTTGATATCTTCATTCTTAGTTATTGAATCACTAATTGATTCCGGAATAGATATCTTTATGATCATAAGACTCATATGATTTGATCACTCCCACTTATTATAAATGACCTGATTCGCAGTGAAATCACTAAATAAAGGCGCAGGGCGATCATGCCTAAATGCAAAGTCTAAATCAATACAACTCAATAATACTATTTGATCATGTCCGGAATCTGAGTTAGAGGGACCGCTGAATGAGGTGGATGGAATGTTGACTGGGTCGCGATGTCCCGGAGGGGGGATATGCTGAGATGACTTCTATGTTGACAAAGTCTTCAGAAGTCTTCTGGTCAACGCGATCTGCAGCCATCCACCGGGTCCCCCGGTCCCTGGTACCCCGAGGCTCGAGGCAAATCCAACGAATATATAAGTAACCGACTAAGATATAAAATAATGAAATGCGTATAGAATATGAACAGAGAACGTACCCTAGCCCAGGGTGGCACCCTCGGATGGGACGCTGCTCGAGTGATCATGACCCGGAAGAGCAGGTGACTTCGAGCCGCATGAAGAGCTGGATCTGACGAAGCGGAGCAGCATGCGATGGCACAAAATCATATGCGGCCTTGGCACGCGGGCTGGGATATAACTTTAGCACGTAAATCGAGATATGACTTCGACACGTAGGTCAGGATATGAAATCGACACGCATACCGAGATACAATGGACACGCTCAAATAAGACAACGATGCGAGGATCGGAATGTAGCCTCGGATCGAAGGCCGGAACGTAGCAAAGACGGAGCATGATCATATCAGATTCTACTGGCGGCGAGGGCCAAGAGGCCCGGCCCACATCGAAGACACCCAACAATGCGGACGGTCCGGAGGTGGCCTGCGATGAGGCGATAAGAGAGGCAGCGCTGCGACGTCCTGGAGGAGACCTCTGGTGAGATAGGGCTTGGCTGTTCGGCAGTCCGAAGGGCGGGGCCGACGGCTGTGGGCGCCGGTGTGCCAAGGGAGAGGGAAGAAGTAGGAGGCGACAAGGATGACGCTGTGAGTGAGGCCGAGACGGTGTCGATGCAATGTCATGTGGGTTTTCCCGATAGCAGAAGAACCCTCCCAAAGCCCTTTCTCCTCCCAAAGGCAGCAATCCCTTCAAAGAAGAAGACCTTCCTTCTTCTGTTAGCTGTGAATTGAAGGAAGAAGGCGGCTCCGGCGATGGGGCTGAGAGGGGAGAACGAGGCGTCGGCGAGGAGAAGGACGAGGAAGGTTGTGTCCGGTGTCTCGAGGAGAAGGAGGAAGAGGGAGAGGAGCGGCGGCGAGTCGGTCCAGTGATGGCGTCGCGAGGAGGAGAGGGAGAGGAGAAGTGGTGGCGGCCGGCGTCAGCGAGGAGCATGGGAGGGAAGAAGAAGACCCTTCTTCTTCCTGTTAGTGGCGGAGGAAGCAATTCCACGAAGCCCCCCCTAGTGAACAGTGCTCCTTTCCCCTTAAAGCCCTACCTCGTGACTTTCCAAATTACCCCTCCCTTTTCCCCTAATTCCTCCCCTGCCCTAAACTATATCCATATCACAAGCCTCCCCATCAAATTTAGTCGAAGGAGGCGCAAGTCCGACTGACTAGACCCAGCCAAATGAAAAACATAATCGCTACTTAATGTAGAGTCATATCGGGGGCCTGTCATATAACGTCAAACGAGTAGCTGTGGCGATGCCGAACTGAATAGGGGATGGAAAGCCGAGCAGGCGATCGAGCGAATGCTTAAGGAGTGCTCGATCGAATAAAAGTGTGTCAAGGTAAACGACGTACGGAATGTCGAGCTGAGCAACGTATAAAATGCATCCTAAGTAAGCAATTGACCGAATGCCGAGGGAAACCGAGTGATATCGAGAAGACGATCGGGCGATGCTGAGCAGAGTGAGCGGGCGATTATGTAAATGCCAAGCGAGAAGTAAAAAACAAGTGTCGACCGGGCGATAGGGCGACTATCGAGCGGGTTTAAAGACGATGGGCGAGCAGTGTCAAGCGTGCGATCGAGGAAACATCGTGCAAGCGTCATTAAATCGCGACCGGGCAATAGAGAGAATGATGGGCGAGTAAAGCCATGAGCACGATCGAGGAAAAAGGTTCCGACCGAGCGACCATAAATCACGACCGGGCAGTAGAGAGAATGATGAACGAGCAAAGCTATGAGCACGACCGAGAAATTACTGATCGAGAAATAGTAAATCGTGACCAAGCAATCGAACAATGACGCCTGGGCAATAGGGAGAAACCCGAGCTGGTGGAACGACGACAAGCGAGGGGTTTCGAGGGCGTGACAGAAAAAATGCCAACCGGTACAAAGCGAACAATCAAGCAGATGGCCAAGTGAGACTGATCAGTCAACTAAGAGAAGGTCGACCGGGTGATCAAAAGAATGTCAAGTGGCGCGAAGCGTGTGCGCTGGATAGACATGGAGCCTATGAGACCAAATGAGAATGGGAGCAAAGCTCGTGGATCGAGCGCGAATAAGAGCAAAGGCTCTATGAGCCGAGTCGGGCTCAGATCCCGAGTGACTGAAAGTGACCGAGAGCAGAGCCTGTGGATCGGGTGTGAACATGAGTAGAGCTTGTGGATAGAGCGTGAACGGGAGCAGAACGATCAGGCGGTTATGCAAATGCCAAGCGAGGAAAGTGGGTATCGACCGATCAACAAATGCAGGGCAAAGCGATGAGTGAGATGCGAAGGACAAATTCCTGGCAAAGCGATGAGTGAGGCAAGAGCGATGAGTGCCGGGCAGAGCGGCGATTGAGGCGTAAATGGGGAGTGTTGGACAGAGCGGTAAGTGAGTCGCGAACGATGAGTGCCGGGCAGAGCGGCAAGTGAGGTGTGATGAGTGTCGGGAACTCGGGCCGAGCAACAGCAATGAGCAAAAAGTTAACGATGAGTGCCGGGTAGAGCGAAAAGTAAAGCGAGTATGATTAGTGCTATGCAGAGCTGCTAGTGAGCGGTGAGCACCGACCGAGAGGTCGTTGGGCGTGAGAGTATGCTTACTTATAACTCGTGCTGAGGCGAGAGTTTGGAGGCGTAAAAGCATGCTCACTTATAATTTGCACGGGGGCAAGAGTCTGGAATCTCGACCGAGAGGTCATTGGGCGTGAGAGCAAGCTCACTTATAACTCGCCCTGGGACGAGAGTCTGGAGGCGTGAGAGCATGCTCACTTATAACTCGTACTGAGGCGAGAGTCTAGAAGCGTGAGAGCAAGCTCACTTATAACTCGTGTTGAAGTGAGAGTCTGTGACCCGACCGAGAGGTCGTTGGGCATGAGAGCAGGCTCACTTATAACTTGCGTTGAGGCAAGAGTCTGGGACCCGACCGAGAGGTCGTTGGGCGTGAGAACAAGCTCACTTATAACTCACGTTGAGGCGAGAGTCTGGGACCTGACCGAGAGGTCGTTGGGCGTGAGAGCATGCTCACTTATAACTCGCGCTGGGGCAAGAATCTGGAGGTGTGAGTGCATGCTCACTTATAACTCGCACTGGGGCGAGAGTCTGGAGGCATGAGAGCATGAGTCTGGAAGCATGAGAGCGTGCTCACTTATAACTCACACTGGGGCGAGAGTCTGGAGTCTGACCGGGAGGTCGTTGGTCGCAAGAGCATGCTCACTTATAACTTGCACTGTGGCAAGAGTCTGGAAGCGTGAGAGCATGCTCACTTATAACTCGCACTGGGGCGAGAGTATGGAGCCCGACCGGGAGGTCGTTGGTCGCGAGAGCATGCTCGCTTATAACTCGCATTGGGGCGAGAGTCTGGAAGCATGAGTCTGGAAGAGTGAGAGCATGCTCACTTATAACTCGCACTAGATGAGACTCTAGAGCCTGACCGGGAGGTCGTTGGTCGTGAGAGCATGCTCGCTTATAACTCGCACTCGGGCGAGAGTCTGGAGCCCGACCGGGAGGTCGTTGGTCGCGAGAGCATGCTCGCTTATAACTCACACTGGGGTGAGAGTCTTGAAGCATGAGAGCATGCTCACTTATAACTCGCACTGGGGCGAGAGTCTGAAAGCGTGAGAGCATGCTCACTTATAACTCACACTGAGGCAAGAGTCTGGAGCCCGACTGAGAGGTCGTTGGTTGCGAGAGCATGCTCGCTTATAACTCGCACTAGCGCGAGAGTCTGGAAGTGTGAGAGCATATTCACTTATAACTCGCACTGGGGCGAGAGTCTAGAGCCCGATCAGGAGGTCGTTGGTCGCGAGAGCATGCTCGCTTATAACTCGCACTAAGACGAGAGTCTAGAGCCCGACCGGGAGGTCGTTGGTCGCGAGAGCATGCTCGCTTATAACTCACACTGGGGCGAGAGTCTGGAAGCGTGAGAGCATGCTCACTTATAACTCGCACTGGGGCGAGAGTCTGGTGATAGATCGATTAAGTACGATAGAGGGGGGAGGGTAAATATCGCGCTCTTTTAAAAACTTTTCTTTTCGTATTTCAAAACAATTCGAGTAAGCAGCGGAAAATATAAAGGGACAAGTTCGTTTACTTTGTTCGGTGCTTAGCTCGACTCCTACTCGAAGGCCCGCAATCCTTGATCGGACCGATGGGCAAATCACTATACTCTTCTTTTCGAGATCCTCGGAAAGAAGCAGATCGTACAAATGAGCAAGATAGTAACAACCCTATCATCTTGCTTAAGTGAATTACAATGCAAGCTTATATAAAAATATACCGACAAGTAAATGCAGTTGAAACTTTGGTTGGCACTTCCGGATAGTGTGGCTTGCTGAGCTGATGAAGGCTTGTAGCACAGTTTGCTTAGAGAACAGAACTTGCGAGAATCAGAAAGAGTTGTGTAGCCGCAGACTTTGAGCCTCCTTTTATAGGTGTACTGGACGTTCGGTCGACCGATCCCTCTGTTTGGTCCACCGAACCAACTCCCTTCCTTCCTGGCTGGAGTCTAACGCTGGCTTGATCTCTGGCAATCAATGCTCATTAAGGGTTCAGTCGACCGATCTCATTTTTCGGTCGACTGAACAGGTTCCTGTTGGATCGAAAGCGCTAGAGGGGGGGTGAATAGTGCTCGTGGCTTTCACACTTTTCGTATTCGTAAAACTATCGAGTTATAAAGCAGTGGAAATAGTAAAATGCACAAACACACAGAAGACACGAGAGGTTACTTCGTTCGGAGCCTATCTCGACTCCTACTCGAAGGCCCGCGGTCGTTGACTGCTTTCGGCGGGCAACAACTATAAGTTCGAAAATACTACAGATTAAGTACAATAAACAAAAGTTAAAATATACCGACAACACTTAAAAATAGCGAATTTGGAGTTCCGGGTTGTCGGGATATTGCTACAGCACTTCGGGGTCGTTGAGTTTGCAGCTTGTCGTAAGAGAATCGCTTGGAAGAAGTTGTTATGAGCTGCTGGTCGAGTGCTGCTTATAAAGGGTGTTCAAGGCGCCTTGAAAGCCATCCAAGGCGCCTCTAGGATGGCCGAGTCGCCCGCGTGGATCAAGCCTGAACTGGTCGTGACTTATCCCTTCAAGGTGGCTTCTGTGCTCTCCAAGGCGCCTTCAAAGCCCGGTCCAAGGCACCTCCGGTCTGGACCAAGGCGCCTCCACTGAGCTGCGCTGGCAGAAGCTGGCTCTCACCCGAGGCGCCTCCAAGCCCCATGGAGGCACCTCGGACACTGTACATCCAAGCTTAGCTTGTGTTTTTTGGTACCTGCAAAATGCGTTAGTCCAGAGTACCTGCAACACAGAGTTAGTGCATAATAATAATAATGAATTAAAGTTTGACAGTCTCCCGACTGTCCAAGTTTGACTTCAGATTTCCGACCGGAAACCCTAGGTCAACCCGACGCCTACTGTTCTCTCTACGGGGAACGCGTCCTCACCTACTCTACTCAGGAGATTTACCTGTTGCTAGTGCGATCCTCCAGATCGACTGGACTTTTGCTCGGTGCTCGATGCTTCCGGACTTTCTGCTGGACTTCTGCTTCCCGGCTGGTCCAGTCTTTCACTTGGTTCACGACACCAGGACTTTCCACCTAGGGTTACCCCCCTAGGACTTTTGCTTGAAGCACTCGACCCACCAAGACTTTCCGCATAGGGTTACCACCCCCTATGACCTAGGGTTACCACCTCCTAGGGTTTTCACTTGCCTAACCGCAGCTAGGACTTTTGCCTAAATATCACTTAGAGCTTTCTTGCAAGCTCCATGAACTTGTTAGATCACAACACTACTTAACTTTGAACCCTTTGCCATTATCAAAACTTGAGTTTGATCGTCTGATGCTTCCCGCACCAACAATCTCCCCCTTTTTGATTATGACAACTCAAATTCAAAGTTAAGTAAAAAATACATAAATAAACGTGAGCATGCTTTAAAATAAGAAGTTTAAGCACAAACGTAAGCATACTTAAGTCACATGTTAAGTACAAGCTAAAGACATTTTAAACTTTATAAAATTTAAGGTAAATTAAAATTCTCGAAGTTAAGGCTCCCCCTTAATAAGAGAACTCTTTTCCTTAATTTTTAACTCTTATCCTTAATTTGAATTTTTTTTCCTTATCCTTAATTTGAATTTTCTGTCCTATTCTCCCTCTTTGCCATATATCAAAAACTTTGTAGGAAAAACTTAGTAAAAAAATGTTGAAGTCAAAAGTAACATTTAAAACACCTGGCTTTTAAGTCATTGTAGGGAAAATTTTGTAAGAAAAGCTTAGGAACATTTTGCTAAGTAAAAATAGTTTAAGTATAGAACAATTCATTTTAGCAAAAATTTTGAAAACTTAACCTTTTTTAAAGACTTTATTTTAAAGATTTTTCATTGAACTTAGAAGTCTTTAAAAAATTATTTTGTTAAGTATGAAAATCAAATTAAGTTTGGAGAAAACTTTAGCTTTAAGAACTTTTTCAAGGCTTTTTATGATTAATTTTCATTGTAAGCTAAATGTCTAAGGAGATAATTTTCTTTCAACTAAATTTGAAGATCTAGAAAAAAGACTATTTTGAAAAAATAACTTAAGTCGATTTTGAAACTTAGATGAAATCTTTGGGAAAAAGTAAATTTTCAAACTCTGTTAAATTTGAAAAATAATTTTTAAAACAGTTTTAAAATAATTTTTTAAATAATTTTTAAATAATTTTTAAAATGATTTTAAACAATTTTTCAAATAATTTTTAAAATGATTTTAAACAATTTTTCAAATAATTTTTAAAATGATTTTTAAATAATTTTTCAAATAATTTTAAAATTAATTTTTAAATAATTTTTCAAATAATTTTTAAAATGTTTTTTAAATACTTTTTCAAATAATTTTTAAAATGATTTTAAAATAATTTTTCAAATAATTTTAAAATGTTTTTAAATAATTTTTCAAATAATTTTTTAAAACGTTTTTTAAATAATTTTTCAAATAATTTTTAAAACGATTTTTAAATAATTTTTTAAATGATTTTTAAATAATTTTTCAAATAATTTTTAAAATTATTTTAAAATAATTTTTCAAATAATTTTTTAAATGATTTTTAAATAATTTTTCAAATATTTTTTAAAATAATTAAATAATTTTTCAAATAATTTTTAAATAATTTTTCAAATAATTTTTAAAATGATTTTAAAATAATTTTTCAAATGATATTTAAATAATTTTTCAAATAATTTTTAAAATAATTAAATAATTTTTCAAATAATTTTTTAAAATAAATTTCCAAATTTTTTAAAATAATTTTTCAAATAATTTTTAAAATGATTTTTAAATAATTTTTTAAATAATTTTTAAATAATTTTTAAATGAGTTTTAATTATTTATTTAATTTAATTTGATTTTTTAATTAATTTTAATTTTAATCCTTAGTCATCTCACCCGATCTAAATTCAGATCAGGGAGTTCTTTTAATTTTATGAGATGAATTAGGTTCAATTTTAGGGTTTTGGTTTAACTTTGTGTTAGATTCAGGTTTAGCTTTGGGTTCAACAAATAGACATTCTTTGGATGAACTTCTGGGCTATGGTGAGTCACAAGGACATCATTAAAGTAATCATGCATTCGAGGTTTTCCAAATAGTCCTACCCATTGAACTTAGTACAAAACCTTGGTCTAACTGGTTAGGATCCATAAAGGGTAGCTTCGGTTAGTTCCACTTAGCCAAACACACCAGGTCGAAGCTATATCTTCCTAGACATGCGATGACTAAGCTTCCCCAACGTACTATCATCGAATATTTCACCAGTACCGTGGGTCAAGTTAAACCTAGCCCATTTTAATCTAACCCTATTTACCCTGCCGGATAGATTAAATTCGGTTACCAAGTCGGGTAGTTTAGTTGGGGGTGCCAGCTATTCTGGATCCTCCTTTTATTTGATTTAAGTTGAATTTTACTTTTAATTTTGAATTAATTTCGAATTGAGTTTCGAATTTTGAGTTTTTAATTTAATTTCGAATTTTTAATTGAATTTTAAAATTTTAATTTAATTTCGAATTTTGAATTTAATTTTGAATTTTTAAGTGAATTTTAAATTTTAAATTTTAAATTTTAATTGAATTTTTAATTTTTAATTATGTTCGTTTTATTAATATCGTCTTTCTTTTTGCTCCCCCTGGATCATAGCCTCGATATGGTCTATCGAGGTAGTGTATTTGATCCTTCGGGATCCAATATTGACCAAGTCCAACTTGATTAATCAATTTGGACTTGAAGAACCATGCTTGGACTGTTTTTCTATTTGCTCTTTGTACAAGAGATAAATAAGATTTAGATTTTTTCTTTGGTTTAAATCCTAGACCAGTTCTATTGTAAACAGCTCTTTGTGTCCCAAGAATTAGGTCAAAATTCTTGGAACCTAAAGAAAACCGTTCTAGTGTTTTCTCCATATCCTTGACTTGAATTTTCAGGCTGGAATTCTCTTCTACAAGTTTTTGGACTTGAGTTGAGTTTTCAGTCTGAACTGGTTTAGTCAAAGATTCGGAGTTAGTCACTTCTTTAAGGACTTCTACTTCCTTTAGAAGTGACTTGACTCTAAGGTTTGATTTAGCTAACTTTCATAACAAATAATTAACTAAATTATTGAGTCTAGAGATACTTATAGAGGGATCGGGCCCTTCAGAAACGGATACGGATCCGTGGCTTTGCTCGGACTCGGCCTCCGACTCGCTCTCACTCTCGGACAGGTTGATTTGGTCCCGGGCCATCAGCGCAAGTAAACTCGTCTGATCGAGTTCGTCGTCATCGTCTTCTGAGGAAGATTCATCCCATGTCGCCTTCAGGGCCTTCTTCCTTCTCTGCTTCTTCGCTTCCTTTTGGTTGGGGCAGTTGGCCTTGATGTGCCCCTTCTGGTTGCATCCGTAGCAGATCATCTCAAATTTTACCTTAGAATTTGGTTGGGCCTCCTTGGATTGGACTGCCTTCTTTAGGTCCCTCTTGTTGAAGCCTTTCTTCTTCTTGTTGAGTCTTTTCACAAGGTTCATGAGTTCAATGGTTAGTTCATTATCTTCTTCATCTGAGTCGGTTTCTGCTTCCGGCTCCTGTTCGGTCCTTCGTCGTGATCTTGATTCGCGAGCTCCACCGGTACCTGCAAGCAAAGCAATTCCTTTCTCGGAAGGCTGTGTATTAGTCTGCTCATGAAGTTCGAATTCTGAAAATAGCTCATCTAATCTAATTGAGGATAAATCTTTGGAGACTTTGTAAGCATCTACCATTGATGCCCACAATGTACTCCTAGGGAAAGAGTTGAGTGCATACCTTATGATGTCCCTATTCTCGACCTTTTGACCGATTGCGTGGAGGGAGTTGAGGATGTCTTGTATACGTGCGTGGAGTTGACAGGCCGTCTCATCTTCCTGCATTTTTAGGTTATACAATTTATTAAGCAACAAGTCACGTTTACTTACTTTTGTGTCGGAGGTTCCCTCGTGGAGTTCGATCAGCTTCTCCCAAAGCTCTTTTGCGCTGGAGAATGGTCCAACTCTGTTGAGTTCCTCCTTGGTCAGTCCGCATTGGAGGGTGCAGGTTGCTCTGGCATCAGCTTCCACCTTCTTGATTAGGGACGGTTCCCATTTTTCACAGGGGGTTGGCTTGCCGTCTTTGTTTGATGGCAGTTGTAGTCCGGTCTTGATTATCATCCACGTGTCGAATTGTGTCTTGAGGAAGGTTTCCATTCACCCCTTCTAATATCTGAAGTCTTCTCCGGAGAAAAGTGGGGGGGGGGGGGCGAACGGTGCTGAAACCTTCTTGTTGAGCCATTTAAAAATCCTGAATGAAAAAAACAATAAAATCGGTTCCAAGACTAGGGCTTGGATTAGTAGTGCGGGAGAAAGAAGGGAAAACGAGCTCGAGTGGTATTGTACCAACCTCGAGCAAAACCGATTCGATAAAGCAATTAGAATGTAGCTATTAAGCTAATTCTACTTTGACTCCGAAAAATCTGAAAATACCACGAAAAAAAATATTTTGAATAGTGGTTGCACTGATTCAAAACGACCCCGCTCTGATACCAATTGTTGGATCGAAAGCGCTAGAGGGGGTGAATAGAGCTCGTGGCTTTCACACTTTTTGTATTCGTAAAACTATCGAGTTATAAAGCAGCGGAAATAGTAAAATGCACAAACACATAGAAGACACGAGAGGTTACTTCGTTCGGAGCCTATCTCGACTCCTACTCGAAGGCCCGCGATCGTTGACCACTTTTGGTGGGCAACAATTATAAGTTCGAAAATACTACAGATTAAGTACAATAAACAGAAGTTAAAATATATCGACAACACTTAAAAATAGCGAATTTGGAGCTCCGGGTCGTCGGGATGTTGCTACAGCACTTCGGGGTCGTTGAGTTTGCAGCTTGTCATAAGAGAATTGCTTGGAAGAAGTTGTTATGAGCTTCTGGTCGAGTGCTGCTTATAAAGGGTGTTCAAGGCGCCTTGAAAGCCATCCAAGGAGCCTCTAGGATAGCTCAGTCGCCCGCGTGGATCAAGCCTGAACTGGTCGTGACTTATCCCTTCAAGGTGCCTTCTGTGCTCTCCAAGGCGCCTTCAAAGCCCGGTCCAAGGCGCCTCCGGTCTGGACCAAGGTGACTCCACTGAGCTGCACTGGCAGAAGCTGGCTCGCACTCGAGGCGCCTCCAAGCCCCATGGAGGCGCCTCGGACACTGTACATCCGAGCTTAGCTTGTGTTTTTTGGTACCTACAAAATGCGTTAGTCCAGAGTACCTGCAACACAGAGTTAGTGCACAATAATAATAATGAATTAAAGTTTGACAGTCTCCCGACTGCCTGAGTCTGACTTCAGATTTCCGACCGGAAACCCTAGGTCGACCCGACGCCTACTGTTCCCTCTACGGGGAACGCGTCCTCACCTACTCTACTGAGGAGATTTATCTGTTGCCAGTGCGATCCTCCAGATCGACTGGACTTTTGCTCGGTGTTCGATGCTTCCGGACTTTCTGCTGGACTTCCGCTTCCCGGCTGATCCAGTCTTTCACCTGGTTCGCGACACCAGGACTTTCCACCTAGGGTTACCCCCCTATGACTTTTGCCTGAAGCACTCGACCCACCAAGACTTTCCGCATAGGGTTACCACCCCCTATGACCTAGGGTTACCACCCCCTAGGGTTTTCACTTGCCTAACTGCAGCTAGGACTTTTGCCTAAATATTACTTAGGGCTTTCCTGCAAGTTCCATGAACTTGTTAGATCACAACACTACTTAACTTTGAACCCTTTGCCATTATCAAAACTTGAGTTCGATTGTCTGATGCTTCCCGCACCAACAGTTCCTTCCCTGTTCGTTGTGATTTGTCGAGATCAACAGTTAATGCATCTTTAATGCTGATTGGTTCGGTCAACCGATTCGCTTCTTTTCCTTTGTTGCTGATCAGTGCTCATGAACTGGTGTTGAGTCATAATGGTTCGGTCGACCGATCGTCTAGTTCGGTCAACGATCAAGCTTAGACCAAACTGTACTCTGTTTTGGTCTGAACTGATACCTGCTTTGAGTTGACTTGGTTCGGTCGACCGATCCTCCTGTTCGGTCGGTCGATCGGGTCAAACCTACAAAACAGTGTTAGACAATAATCCTGTAAAATTGAGATTAGCACAGTAATATATATATAATGCATGAGTAATATTAGACAGTAAAACTGTCTTGATCTCAACTTGGAAGCCTTCCCGGTTTCTTCAGTTGGATCAGCGACCTTAGGTTGTTCCTTTCAGGAACCCGACCTTACTGTCGCTCCTCCAGTTGTTTACCTCAACTTACCTGCCAAACATGGTCCTCCAGACATGTTTGGACTTTGTCTGCTCAGTGTCTGATCACCTGATCCACTAAGACCTTTCCTGCAATACTATATTAGCCAACAACAATAATAGTAATACAGAATATAATGGTAAACCTAATTCTAGATTTACCGAGATCCGCTGGTCCGGTAAACCATCCGATCAACCTTGCTTGGAATTCACTCCTCCAAGACTTCTCGTTACCTAAGGTTACCACCCCCTAGGGTTTTCTCCACCTGGCTTCACTCACCAAGACTCGGTATTCGGCTATCCAGGGATCATGTCTTTTAAACCTATTCACCTGACTTCCACGATATACCGAGATTTCTTTTGCCTAGCCTCCAACTAGGACTCAGTATTCGGCTACCCAGGGATCAAGTCCTCCAAACCTATCCACTTGGCTTCCACGATATACCGAGATTTCTCTTGCCTAGCCTACAACTAGGACTTCCCTAGATCAAGCTCCATTCTTAAACATACTTAAACATATTTGTTTGACATTAAAACCTTGGAGGTCGATTACACCAACATCTGGAGTCTGACCGGGAGGTCATTGGTCACGAGAGCATGCTAGCTTATAACTCACACTAGGGCGAGAGTCTGAAATCCCGACCGAGAGGTGATCTGGAGGCCTGACCAGTACTTGATCTGGAGACTTGACCAAGAATTGATCTGGAGACCTGACCAGGAATTGATCTGGAGGCCTGACCAGTACTTGATCTGGAGGTCTGACCAGGACTTGATTTGGAGACCTGACCAGGAATTGATCTGGAGGTCTGACCAGGACTTGATCTGGAGGTCTGACTAGGACTTGATCTGGAGACCTGACCAGGAATTGATCTGAAAGCCCGACTGGGAATTGGTTTGGAAGCTTGACCGAGAGATTGTTAACGATACTCCGATCCGAGACCAGTGGTGATATTCTGGTCTGAGACCAATGGCGATAGGTCGACCCCGAATGGGAGAGGTGAAGCCCTAAAATCCATAGAGGCGGAGCCCGTAACAATATTAGGGAGGCGAGCCTTTATCATACCTGACCGCGAAGTGGTGTCGACCGACTGAGGATCTGTCTCGGTCCCTCAACTCCAAAATACCCGTGAAGTCACTGATCGGGAAGCTGTGTCCCTAGTGTATGAGCGGGGAGTTGTGCCCCTAATGTCTGATCGGAGAGCTGGGCCCCTAGTGTCAGATTAAAAATCGAATGCCCTAGTCTTTGATCAAGGAACTAGGATCTTACTCTTATCAAGGAGGTATAACAGATCCTATAATCGTAAAAAGAAAGCAAAGCTCGTAGCATGCCTAATCGAGGAGTCATGCCAACCGGTTGAGGGTTAGTCTCGATCCTTTAACTCCCGAATACCCGTGGAGTCAGGGAAAATGTAATGGAAAAACTAACCTGTCGGCCAGCTGAAGCTCCAACTCAATTCCTCGACTCCCGAATACCTGTGGAGTGAGGGTAGAAGACAATATGTTCGTCAGAATCCTCCAAGACTTTGATACTGGCAGAGAACCTCCCAACGTCGTCCATCTTCACGTTACAGAACAGGTGGAGAAGATTTCCACAGACAGCGCCAAATTGATTCTGTCTGGAATCTGAGTTAGAGGGACCGCCGGGTGAGGTGGATCGAATGTTGACCGAGTAGCGATGTTCCGGAGGGGGGGATATGCTTAGATGACTTCTATGTTGACCAAGTCTTCAGAAGTCCTCTGGTCAACGCGACCTGCAACCAGCGACCGGGTCTCCCTGGTCCCTAGTACTCCGAGACTCGAGGCATATCCAACGAATATATAAGTAACCGACTAAGACATAAAATAATGAAATGCGTATAGAATATGAATGGAGAACGTACGCTGGTCCAGGGGGGCACCCTCGGATGAGATGCTGCTCGAGTGATCATGACCCGGAAGAGTAGGTGACTTCGAGCCGCATGAAGAGCTGGATCTGACGAAGCGAAGCAGGACGCGATGGCATGAAACCATATGCGACCTCGACATGCAGGTCGGGATATAACTTTAGCACGCAGATCGAGATATGACTTCGGCACGTAGGCCAGGATATGACTTTGACATGCAGGTCAGGATATGAAATCGGCACGTAGATCGAGATATAATGGGCACGCTCAAATAAGACAACGATGCGAGGATCGGAATGTAGCCTCGGCTTGAAGGCCGGAACGTAGCAAAGACGGAGCATGATCTGATCAAAGTCTACTGGCAGCGAGGGCCCGGAGGCCCGACCCACATCGAAGACACCCAACAATGCAGACGGTTCAGAGGTGGCCTACGATGAGGCAATAAGAGAGGCAGCGCTGCGGCGTCCTGGAGGAGACCTCTAGTGAGACAGCGCTTGGCTGTTCGGTGGTCCGAAGGGCAGCGGCCGACGGCTGTGGGCGCCGGTGTGCCAAGGGAGAGGGAAGAAGTAGGAGGCGGCAAGGATGACGTTGTGAGTGAGGCTGAGACGGTGCCGATGCAGTGTCATGTGGGTTTTCCCGGCAGCGGAAGAACCCTCCCAAAGCCCTTTCTCCTCCCAAAGGCAGCAACCCCTTCAAAGAAGAAGACCTTCCTTCTTTTGTTGGCTGTGAATTGAAGGAAGAAGGCGGCTCCGGCGATGGGGCTGAGAAGGGAGAAGGAGGCGTCGACGAGGAGAAGGAAGAGGAAGGATGTGGCCGGTGTCGCGAGGAGAAGGAGGAAGAGGGAGAGGAGCGACAGCGAGTCGGTCCAGTGATGGCATCGCGAGGAGGGGAGGGAGAAGAGAAGAGGTGGCGGTCGACGACGGCGAGGAGCATGGGAGGAAAGAAGAAGTTAAATACTACAGATTAAGTACAATATACAGAAGTTAAAATATATCGACAACACTTAAAAATAGCGAATTTGGAGCTCCGGGTCGTCGGGATGTTGCTACAGCACTTCGGGGTCGTTGAGTTTGCAGCTTGTCATAAGAGAATTGCTTGGAAGAAGTTGTTACGAGCTTCTGGTCGAGTGCTGCTTATAAAGGGTGTTCAAGGCGCCTTGAAAGCCATCCAAGGAGCCTCTAGGATAGCTCAGTCGCCCGCGTGGATCAAGCCTGAACTGGTCGTGACTTATCCCTTCAAGGTGCCTTCTGTGCTCTCCAAGGCGCCTTCAAAGCCCGGTCCAAGGCGCCTCCGGTCTGGACCAAGGTGACTCCACTGAGCTGCACTGGCAGAAGCTGGCTCGCACTCGAGGCGCCTCCAAGCCCCATGGAGGCGCCTCGGACACTGTACATCCGAGCTTAGCTTGTGTTTTTTGGTACCTACAAAATGCGTTAGTCCAGAGTACCTGCAACACGTAGTTAGTGCACAATAATAATAATGAATTAAAGTTTGACAGTCTCCGATTGCTGAGTCGACTTGATTTCGACCGGAAACCCTAGGTCGACCCGACGCCTACTGTTCCCTCTACGGGAACGCGTCCTCACCTACTCTACTGAGGAGATTTACCTGATCGACTGGACTTTTGCTCGGTGTTCGATGCTTCCGGACTTTCTGCTGGACTTCCGCTTCCCGGCTGATCCAGTCTTTCACCTGGTTCGCGACACCAGGACTTTCCACCTAGGGTTACCCCCCTATGACTTTTGCCTGAAGCACTCGACCCACCAAGACTTTCCGCATAGGGTTACCACCCCCTATGACCTAGGGTTACCACCCCCTAGGGTTTTCACTTGCCTAACTGCAGCTAGGACTTTTGCCTAAATATTACTTAGGGCTTTCCTGCAAGTTCCATGAACTTGTTAGATCACAACACTACTTAACTTTGAACCCTTTGCCATTATCAAAACTTGAGTTCGATTGTCTGATGCTTCCCGCACCAACAGTTCCTTCCCTGTTCGTTGTGATTTGTCGAGATCAACAGTTAATGCATCTTTAATGCTGATTGGTTCGGTCAACCGATTCGCTTCTTTTCCTTTGTTGCTGATCAGTGCTCATGAACTGGTGTTGAGTCATAATGGTTCGGTCGACCGATCGTCTAGTTCGGTCAACGATCAAGCTTAGACCAAACTGTACTCTGTTTTGGTCTGAACTGATACCTGCTTTGAGTTGACTTGGTTCGGTCGACCGATCCTCCTGTTCGGTCGGTCGATCGGGTCAAACCTACAAAACAGTGTTAGACAATAATCCTGTAAAATTGAGATTAGCACAGTAATATATATATAATGCATGAGTAATATTAGACAGTAAAACTGTCTTGATCTCAACTTGGAAGCCTTCCCGGTTTCTTCAGTTGGATCGGCGACCTTAGGTTGTTCCTTTTCTGGAACCCGACCTCACTGTCGCTCCTCCAGTTGTTTACCTCAACTTACCTGCCAAACATTGGTCCTCCAGACATGTTTGGACTTTGTCTGCTCAGTGTCTGATCACCTGATCCACTAAGACCTTTCCTGCAATACTATATTAGCCAACAACAATAATAGTAATACAGAATATAATGGTAAACCTAATCTTAGATTTACCGAGATCTGCTGGTCCGGTCAACCGCTCACAGTCGACCAGAAACCATCCGATCAACCTTGCTTGGAATTCACTCCTCCAAGACTTCTCGTTACCTAAGGTTACCACCCCTAGGGTTTTCTCCACCTGGCTTCACTCACCAAGACTCGGTATTCGGCTATCCAGGGATCATGTCTTTTAAACCTATTCACCTGACTTCCACGATATACCGAGATTTCTTTTGCCTAGCCTCCAACTAGGACTCAGTATTCGGCTACCCAGGGATCAAGTCCTCCAAACCTATCCACTTGGCTTCCACGATATACCGAGATTTCTCTTGCCTAGCCTACAACTAGGACTTCCCTAGATCAAGCTCCATTCTTAAACATACTTAAACATATTTGTTTGACATTAAAACCTTGGAGGTCGATTACACCAACATCTGGAGTCTGACCGGGAGGTCATTGGTCACGAGAGCATGCTAGCTTATAACTCACACTAGGGCGAGAGTCTGAAATCCCGACCGAGAGGTGATCTGGAGGCCTGACCAGTACTTGATCTGGAGACTTGACCAAGAATTGATCTGGAGACCTGACCAGGAATTGATCTGGAGGCCTGACCAGTACTTGATCTGGAGGTCTGACCAGGACTTGATTTGGAGACCTGACCAGGAATTGATCTGGAGGTCTGACCAGGACTTGATCTGGAGGTCTGACTAGGACTTGATCTGGAGACCTGACCAGGAATTGATCTGAAAGCCCGACTGGGAATTGGTTTGGAAGCTTGACCGAGAGATTGTTAACGATACTCCGATCCGAGACCAGTGGTGATATTCTGGTCTGAGACCAATGGCGATAGGTCGACCCCGAATGGGAGAGGTGAAGCCCTAAAATCCATAGAGGCGGAGCCCGTAACAATATTAGGGAGGAGAGCCTTTATCATACCTGACCGCGAAGTGGTGTCGACCGACTGAGGATCTGTCTCGGTCCCTCAACTCCAAAATACCCGTGAAGTCACTGATCGGGAAGCTGTGTCCCTAGTGTATGAGCGGGGAGTTGTGCCCCTAATGTCTGATCGGAGAGCTGGGCCCCTAGTGTCAGATTAAAAATCGAATGCCCTAGTCTTTGATCAAGGAACTAGGATCTTACTCTTATCAAGGAGGTATAACAGATCCTATAATCGTAAAAAGAAAGCAAAGCTCGTAGCATGCCTAATCGAGGAGCCGTGCCAACCGGTTGAGGGTTGGTCTCGATCCCTTGACTTCCGAATACCCGTGGAGGTAGGGAAAACATGTAATGGAAAAACTAACCTGTCGGCCAGCTGAAGCTCCAACTCAATTCCTCAACTCCCGAATACCCGTGGAGTGAGGGTAGAAGATAATACGTTCGTCAGGATCCTCCGAGACTTTGATAATTGCAGAGAACCTCTCAACGTCGTCCATCTTCACGTTCCAGAACAGGTGGAGAAGGTTCCCACAGACGGCGCTAAATTGATCTTATCTGGAATCTGAGTCAAATGGACCGCCGGGTGAGGTGGATGGAATGTTGACCGAGTCGTGATATTCTGGAGGGGGGTGTGCTGAGATAGCTTCTATGTTGACCAAGTCTTCAAAAGTCCTCTAGTCAACGCGGCCTGCAGCCAACGACCGGGTCGCCCCGGTCTCTGGTACCCCGAGACTCGAGGCAGATCCGACGAATATATAAGTAACCGACTAAGACATAAAATAATGAAATGCGTATAGAATATGAATGGAGAACGTACGCTGGTCCAGGGGGGCACCCTCGGATGAGATGCTGCTCGAGTGATCATGACCCGGAAGAGTAGGTGACTTCGAGCCGCATGAAGAGCTGGATCTGACGAAGCGAAGCAGGACGCGATGGCATGAAACCATATGCGACCTCGACATGCAGGTCGGGATATAACTTTAGCACGCAGATCGAGATATGACTTCGGCACGTAGGCCAGGATATGACTTTGACATGCAGGTCAGGATATGAAATCGGCACGTAGATCGAGATATAATGGGCACGCTCAAATAAGACAACGATGCGAGGATCGGAATGTAGCCTCGGCTTGAAGGCCGGAACGTAGCAAAGACGGAGCATGATCTGATCAAAGTCTACTGGCAGCGAGGGCCCGGAGGCCCGACCCACATCGAAGACACCCAACAATGCAGACGGTTCAGAGGTGGCCTACGATGAGGCAATAAGAGAGGCAGCGCTGCGGCGTCCTGGAGGAGACCTCTAGTGAGACAGCGCTTGGCTGTTCGGTGGTCCGAAGGGCAGCGGCCGACGGCTGTGGGCGCCGGTGTGCCAAGGGAGAGGGAAGAAGTAGGAGGCGGCAAGGATGACGTTGTGAGTGAGGCTGAGACGGTGCCGATGCAGTGTCATGTGGGTTTTCCCGGCAGCGGAAGAACCCTCCCAAAGCCCTTTCTCCTCCCAAAGGCAGCAACCCCTTCAAAGAAGAAGACCTTCCTTCTTTTGTTGGCTGTGAATTGAAGGAAGAAGGCGGCTCCGGCGATGGGGCTGAGAAGGGAGAAGGAGGCGTCGACGAGGAGAAGGAAGAGGAAGGATGTGGCCGGTGTCGCGAGGAGAAGGAGGAAGAGGGAGAGGAGCGACAGCGAGTCGGTCCAGTGATGGCATCGCGAGGAGGGGAGGGAGAAGAGAAGAGGTGGCGGTCGACGACGGCGAGGAGCATGGGAGGAAAGAAGAAGTTAAATACTACAGATTAAGTACAATATACAGAAGTTAAAATATATCGACAACACTTAAAAATAGCGAATTTGGAGCTCCGGGTCGTCGGGATGTTGCTACAGCACTTCGGGGTCGTTGAGTTTGCAGCTTGTCATAAGAGAATTGCTTGGAAGAAGTTGTTACGAGCTTCTGGTCGAGTGCTGCTTATAAAGGGTGTTCAAGGCGCCTTGAAAGCCATCCAAGGAGCCTCTAGGATAGCTCAGTCGCCCGCGTGGATCAAGCCTGAACTGGTCGTGACTTATCCCTTCAAGGTGCCTTCTGTGCTCTCCAAGGCGCCTTCAAAGCCCGGTCCAAGGCGCCTCCGGTCTGGACCAAGGTGACTCCACTGAGCTGCACTGGCAGAAGCTGGCTCGCACTCGAGGCGCCTCCAAGCCCCATGGAGGCGCCTCGGACACTGTACATCCGAGCTTAGCTTGTGTTTTTTGGTACCTACAAAATGCGTTAGTCCAGAGTACCTGCAACACAGAGTTAGTGCACAATAATAATAATGAATTAAAGTTTGACAGTCTCCCGACTGCCTGAGTCTGACTTCAGATTTCCGACCGGAAACCCTAGGTCGACCCGACGCCTACTGTTCCCTCTACGGGGAACGCGTCCTCACCTACTCTACTGAGGAGATTTATCTGTTGCCAGTGCGATCCTCCAGATCGACTGGACTTTTGCTCGGTGTTCGATGCTTCCGGACTTTCTGCTGGACTTCCGCTTCCCGGCTGATCCAGTCTTTCACCTGGTTCGCGACACCAGGACTTTCCACCTAGGGTTACCCCCCTATGACTTTTGCCTGAAGCACTCGACCCACCAAGACTTTCCGCATAGGGTTACCACCCCCTATGACCTAGGGTTACCACCCCCTAGGGTTTTCACTTGCCTAACTGCAGCTAGGACTTTTGCCTAAATATTACTTAGGGCTTTCCTGCAAGTTCCATGAACTTGTTAGATCACAACACTACTTAACTTTGAACCCTTTGCCATTATCAAAACTTGAGTTCGATTGTCTGATGCTTCCCGCACCAACAGTTCCTTCCCTGTTCGTTGTGATTTGTCGAGATCAACAGTTAATGCATCTTTAATGCTGATTGGTTCGGTCAACCGATTCGCTTCTTTTCCTTTGTTGCTGATCAGTGCTCATGAACTGGTGTTGAGTCATAATGGTTCGGTCGACCGATCGTCTAGTTCGGTCAACGATCAAGCTTAGACCAAACTGTACTCTGTTTTGGTCTGAACTGATACCTGCTTTGAGTTGACTTGGTTCGGTCGACCGATCCTCCTGTTCGGTCGGCCGATCGGGTCAAACCTACAAAACAGTGTTAGACAATAATCCTGTAAAATTGAGATTAGCACAGTAATATATATATAATGCATGAGTAATATTAGACAGTAAAACTGTCTTGATCTCAACTTGGAAGCCTTCCCGGTTTCTTCAGTTGGATCAGCGACCTTAGGTTGTTCCTTTCAGGAACCCGACCTTACTGTCGCTCCTCCAGTTGTTTACCTCAACTTACCTGCCAAACATGGTCCTCCAGACATGTTTGGACTTTGTCTGCTCAGTGTCTGATCACCTGATCCACTAAGACCTTTCCTGCAATACTATATTAGCCAACAACAATAATAGTAATACAGAATATAATGGTAAACCTAATTCTAGATTTACCGAGATCCGCTGGTCCGGTAAACCATCCGATCAACCTTGCTTGGAATTCACTCCTCCAAGACTTCTCGTTACCTAAGGTTACCACCCCCTAGGGTTTTCTCCACCTGGCTTCACTCACCAAGACTCGGTATTCGGCTATCCAGGGATCATGTCTTTTAAACCTATTCACCTGACTTCCACGATATACCGAGATTTCTTTTGCCTAGCCTCCAACTAGGACTCAGTATTCGGCTACCCAGAGATCAAGTCCTCCAAACCTATCCACTTGGCTTCCACGATATACCGAGATTTCTCTTGCCTAGCCTACAACTAGGACTTCCCTAGATCAAGCTCCATTCTTAAACATACTTAAACATATTTGTTTGACATTAAAACCTTGGAGGTCGATTACACCAACATCTGGAGTCTGACCGGGAGGTCATTGGTCACGAGAGCATGCTAGCTTATAACTCACACTAGGGCGAGAGTCTGAAATCCCGACCGAGAGGTGATCTGGAGGCCTGACCAGTACTTGATCTGGAGACTTGACCAAGAATTGATCTGGAGACCTGACCAGGAATTGATCTGGAGGCCTGACCAGTACTTGATCTGGAGGTCTGACCAGGACTTGATTTGGAGACCTGACCAGGAATTGATCTGGAGGTCTGACCAGGACTTGATCTGGAGGTCTGACTAGGACTTGATCTGGAGACCTGACCAGGAATTGATCTGAAAGCCCGACTGGGAATTGGTTTGGAAGCTTGACCGAGAGATTGTTAACGATACTCCGATCCGAGACCAGTGGTGATATTCTGGTCTGAGACCAATGGCGATAGGTCGACCCCGAATGGGAGAGGTGAAGCCCTAAAATCCATAGAGGCGGAGCCCGTAACAATATTAGGGAGGAGAGCCTTTATCATACCTGACCGCGAAGTGGTGTCGACCGACTGAGGATCTGTCTCGGTCCCTCAACTCCAAAATACCCGTGAAGTCACTGATCGGGAAGCTGTGTCCCTAGTGTATGAGCGGGGAGTTGTGCCCCTAATGTCTGATCGGAGAGCTGGGCCCCTAGTGTCAGATTAAAAATCGAATGCCCTAGTCTTTGATCAAGGAACTAGGATCTTACTCTTATCAAGGAGGTATAACAGATCCTATAATCGTAAAAAGAAAGCAAAGCTCGTAGCATGCCTAATCGAGGAGTCATGCCAACCGGTTGAGGGTTAGTCTCGATCCTTTAACTCCCGAATACCCGTGGAGTCAGGGAAAATGTAATGGAAAAACTAACCTGTCGGCCAGCTGAAGCTCCAACTCAATTCCTCGACTCCCGAATACCTGTGGAGTGAGGGTAGAAGACAATATGTTCGTCAGAATCCTCCAAGACTTTGATACTGGCAGAGAACCTCCCAACGTCGTCCATCTTCACGTTACAGAACAGGTGGAGAAGATTTCCACAGACAGCGCCAAATTGATTCTGTCTGGAATCTGAGTTAGAGGGACCGCCGGGTGAGGTGGATCGAATGTTGACCGAGTAGCGATGTTCCGGAGGGGGGGATATGCTTAGATGACTTCTATGTTGACCAAGTCTTCAGAAGTCCTCTGGTCAACGCGACCTGCAACCAGCGACCGGGTCTCCCTGGTCCCTAGTACTCCGAGACTCGAGGCATATCCAACGAATATATAAGTAACCGACTAAGACATAAAATAATGAAATGCGTATAGAATATGAATGGAGAACGTACGCTGGTCCAGGGGGGCACCCTCGGATGAGATGCTGCTCGAGTGATCATGACCCGGAAGAGTAGGTGACTTCGAGCCGCATGAAGAGCTGGATCTGACGAAGCGAAGCAGGACGCGATGGCATGAAACCATATGCGACCTCGACATGCAGGTCGGGATATAACTTTAGCACGCAGATCGAGATATGACTTCGGCACGTAGGCCAGGATATGACTTTGACATGCAGGTCAGGATATGAAATCGGCACGTAGATCGAGATATAATGGGCACGCTCAAATAAGACAACGATGCGAGGATCGGAATGTAGCCTCGGCTTGAAGGCCGGAACGTAGCAAAGACGGAGCATGATCTGATCAAAGTCTACTGGCAGCGAGGGCCCGGAGGCCCGACCCACATCGAAGACACCCAACAATGCAGACGGTTCAGAGGTGGCCTACGATGAGGCAATAAGAGAGGCAGCGCTGCGGCGTCCTGGAGGAGACCTCTAGTGAGACAGCGCTTGGCTGTTCGGTGGTCCGAAGGGCAGCGGCCGACGGCTGTGGGCGCCGGTGTGCCAAGGGAGAGGGAAGAAGTAGGAGGCGGCAAGGATGACGTTGTGAGTGAGGCTGAGACGGTGCCGATGCAGTGTCATGTGGGTTTTCCCGGCAGCGGAAGAACCCTCCCAAAGCCCTTTCTCCTCCCAAAGGCAGCAACCCCTTCAAAGAAGAAGACCTTCCTTCTTTTGTTGGCTGTGAATTGAAGGAAGAAGGCGGCTCCGGCGATGGGGCTGAGAAGGGAGAAGGAGGCGTCGACGAGGAGAAGGAAGAGGAAGGATGTGGCCGGTGTCGCGAGGAGAAGGAGGAAGAGGGAGAGGAGCGACAGCGAGTCGGTCCAGTGATGGCATCGCGAGGAGGGGAGGGAGAAGAGAAGAGGTGGCGGTCGACGACGGCGAGGAGCATGGGAGGAAAGAAGAAGCCCCCCCCCCCCCCCCCCCACCTCGTGACTTTCCCAAATTACCCCTCCCTTTTCCCCTAATTCCTCCCCCGCCCTAAACCATATCCACATCACTAGTATATATTCTTTTCATTGTCTAAAGTTTATGCACACGGAAATATTGTTTAAATTAGTAGACTTTGAGAACACTACATAAACAAAAACAAAGAACATAAGTTAAAATTTCAATACAAAGTATGTATCTTTATAGTTGTGTAGTAACAAAATACAACAAACATGAATGTAACTTTATAGACATTAATTGGGATAACTAGTGCAAAATTACATTAAGTCTTTAGACTAAATTATAATTTGCTAATGGTACTCTCCAAACAACTCATAACTTTCTTTATCTTCCACACGCGCCTTCTTTTGGGTCTGACACACCATGCAGATGATTAACATTATGTATCAGCTTAGTTAATTTATGTTTACGAGTATCACTCACAATAATTCTAATTGGTTACACAGTACATCTTCTTTTGGGCTGACACACGATGCACATGACTTAGAAGCCAAACTAGACTTGTGAGCTTCCTTAAACATAAATCTGGCATAAAGAATGACTTTCCTTTGAGTCAACCATCTTTAGCATTGATATACATTCATTTACGCAAATACCCCTAGTATCCCCAATAGTTCTCGCTCTTGTGATAGTATTGGCTTGACTAAGTAGCAAGTGTGAAAAAGAATTCAGGACAAAAATGGTTGAAAACGCAAGTAATCAGTTATCAATCGATTGATATACTACTCAATCAATTTCCCACCAATGACAATCGACTCAGAAGGCTTTTGTTCGTGAGTTTATTTACCCCAATTGATTGGTGACTACCAATTGATTCTACCAATCGATCCGGAAGCTTCTGTGGACAACCTAGTGAATAACAATCTATTGGTACTTATGGTAATCGATTGATGTTAACCAATCGATCAACCCAAATGATTCCTTGACCTAGGGTTCTCCAATCAATTGAATCCTCATGGCAATCGATTGGTGTTAACCAATCAATCTGCCCAATCAATTTCAAACGTTTCGATACACAACCCAGGTTTAGCAATTGATTGGTTCTCATGGCAATCGATTAGTGAACACCAATCAATCGCCGAATCAATTCCAACCCTTTCTATTAGTGTTTCTGGGCATTCCAATTGATTGGTCCTTACGACAATCGATTGGCAAACACCAATCGATCTACCAAATCGACTTGAGAGCTTTTTGTGCCCAAATTTACGCTTATCAATTGATTGGTGACCTTCATCAATCGATTGAGCGCTTATTAATTGATTGATGACCTTCACCAATCGATTGATATTAGAAAACTTGATTTTTTGAGCATGATTTTAAGCTAAAAAAAACCTAAAATCGCATTGCCAATCTCGTTCTTCGCGAATAATGCGAAAAACTTTATTCACGGGTTGAATCCTAACCTATCCATTCTATATTAGACAAATATGCATCAATTTTACTCATCCAAATGGAATCAAATGTGAAATTGATGTATACATATCAAATCAACGAAAATAATTCTTACACCTTAAAGAATGACAATAAGCTCATCCTAAGTTCTGATACCAATTGAAAGCAATAGCAATACATAGAAAATACCAATTGAAAGCAATAGCAACACATAGAAAACAATGGATGTATCAATTACAAGATCTAGTTATCATCTATCTTTAAGGTAATATTGAAAATTAAAACAAAGATTAATAATGGGCTAACATGAATCCATCGTGAGAGTCATTGATATTATTTGTTATTAGAGTTCCTGTAAACATAAAATGATCTTTTATAAGAGTGGGCGATAATCCATAATCCTTTTCGATAAGAAAGAGAGGAGGAAGATCCTTCCCAATTGAATTAAATATTCAAGATGCTCAAATCAATGAGCTTGTTCCCTTATATATTTGAACCATCCTTTAAGAACCATCCACATAATAAATCATAATCCATTACAGTCCATTATTATTAATGAAACGAATTAACCTGTACATTAAATCCATATCTAATAATATAAATTATTTCAAGTTTAATGTATTTATCACTTAATTAAGATTTAATTCTTAATAGCATAATTATTATGCGTTGTTAATCACGTGCTAGCCCACTAGAGATTAAATCTATCTTGGATGTTTGAAATAATAGAGTGACAAAAAACATGGTTACATAGATGAAAAAAGTTCATATATAATTTTATTATTTTAAACTGGCTGCAGTAAAAAAATGGCAAAACAGATAAAAATGTATCATTATTTAAATATTATAACACCTGTCTTGTCATAGAAGACAGAGAACTCGTAGCATCAACCAGCAAACGTTCTTGCATGAAACTCAGTACATTTCAACAGAAACAAAATCTTGCAAGATCCAAGGAGATCGATACCATATTTATAGCTTACTCAATTGATGGATTAAGAACATGCCCAGTGAACAGCAGTACTCCTGTCATGTCTTCTCTGATCAGAAACATAAATGGGTGATCAGCTTCAAAGTCCAGTGGATCCATGCGTAATGGCATTGAACACAACATCAATCCTGCAGCAGAAGCAGCAGCTGCTTCTGTTCCTTCTTCATTGACTTCAATGAAGGATTTGTGGAAAATTGATGATACATAGAGGTTGTGTCCAATAGGCGAATCCACCATTTCTGACAAATCTGCATCTACACTGAAAGGTGATAACAGACCCAAGCTTTTCAACACTGCAGACGCTTCAAAACCAAATGATATCTTGAATTTGGGCAGCTTGAATTTGTTCACTTCAACCTTTCGCATAGGAAGAAAACGTGTTAAGAGCTCAGATTCACTGTTTAACTTCTCCTCCAAACTCCATAGACCATCTTTGGCGTCTGGCAAAAAGATATACATAGAGAATGACCTTTTATCTTCACCTTGCTTATAGGGAAGCCTGAGAACCTTGAATCCATCGTATGAGGCCACAAACTGTTTTTTCCTACTAGTCATGAAAGCCACTTCGACAGATGTTCCATTCAGCAGGTAGAATTCAGAGTTTAATGTCTTAGATGCATCAAACTTTTCAGTCCAGGATCCTTTGAAGTAGAGTGCATTCCCCAGGACCAATCTAGTGTCACTGTCGACAGATCCGGGAGGAAGGAGCTCTTTGATCAAGTTTGAAGTAACATTTTCAACCCAGGCGTTAATTTCATCTGCTACCACATCAGCCTTTATAATTAAAGGTCAAGAATGTTAGTATATTGGCAAAATGTTCAAAAAAAGATAACGATAAGTATTGAATGTCATGATAGCCTTCCAAAACAAAATCTAAATCCGTGGTAATTGGACATTATACTATAACACTTCCCATAAAGGAAATAAATATGTCAACCCATGAAATTTTTAAAACCATACATAGAGATCATTTCTTTTCTATGGTCGCATTCATACACTGTTCCAAGACATTGACAGCAACATTAACCACTGGTCCACTTACTGCTCATGCTGGAAAATGGTCGTCGGTGGCTCAGAATAATGACTTCTTTAACTCTTAGCAATTGATGATCTCGGAATCCATCATAATAACTTTTTGTGTGTAAAAAAATGCTTAATAAAGATTTTTTTTTTGTGCAAAATAAGTCATAGTGACGCCTACCATAAAAAGGTCACAAAACTAAGGGAGTATATTTAATGTTGAACTTTTAATTACTTTGAATGACTTTTGTAGATTTTAAAAGTCTAGGTGTATTCAATCTTATTAGTATATAATATTTATTATTATATGAGGGTAGATTAGTCTTTTATTATTATTTTTTTATTGTCTATTTATATTTTCTTTCCCTTTGTAAACCTAAGTTTTGCAATACAATTTTGCTAGCCTCCGTTGCGGCTACCTCTTTCTTTCATTCGTTTTGTTACCTTTTACATGTTATTTACATTCTTTGTTTTGTTCTCATGGTATCAGAGTCAATCCATCTCCTCATCTCTTCTTTTGGTGAATCGTGGAATAATTTTATTTTCAGAATTTTATGAGACGGTTGTAGAAGAATTGTATTTTCTTGAGTTTCAACCATTGGATCGCCTTGAAACTTTGAGAAAATGTTCATCACATCCAGAGCTACATTTTGAACGGAGGAGATCGGATTTTGAGTTCTTTAAGTCTACCTAACGACCAAAAAACGTGACTATTAATTTTGTCATCTCCATAGAAATCCGGTAGTCAATCACAACAACGATTCCTTTAACTTGGAGCACCCAACATGGTAGCAGCAGTTCCTCTTACAGACTCTGAAGCGACTCAATCATCCAATGGCAGAATCGTTGTTCCTACCGAACAATTTCAAAAGTTCCTTGCATCTCAGCCGCATGCCATGTCTGCCTCTTCTCACATAGGTTTGCTCTCTAGTGGTACCTCAAGTATACATTCCTCTATTTGGATCCTTGACTCTGGAACCTAGCATCATATGTCACCTAATGTCAATTCTTTTATATCTATAAATTCATCACCTTCTGTGTCGGTCATGACTGCTGATGGTTCTCTCATGTCATTAGCTGGTGTTAGCTCTATTTGTACGTCTAAATTATCTCTGTCTAATGTATATCATATTTCTAATCTTACTTTGAATCTTGTCTCGGTTGATCAATTATGTGATTCTGGTTTCTTGGTTTCTTTTATTTCATCTTCTTGTTATGTGCAGGATCCACGATCTTAAAAGTTGATTGGGATAGATCGTAGGCAGGGGGGACTATATGTATTAGAAGAGCTGAAAGTTCCAGATGTTACAGCTTCTAGTGTTGATTTGTCATCCTTTCGATTAAGCTCTACTTCTTCTGATTTTTATTTGTGGCATTCTCGTCTTGGACATGTTTCTTTTTTTCGTTTAAAATACTTAGCTTCTAAAGGACATTTAGGAAAATTGCAAACTCATGATATTTCAGATTGTTGTGGTTGCAAATTGACAAAATTCTCTGCTCTACCTTTCTATAGAAGTGTCTCTATTTCTGTTGCACCATTTGAGTTAGTTCATTCTGATGTGTGAGGTCCAGCTCCTATTCGTACACCTGGTGGATCCCGTTACTATGCTTCCTTTATTGATAATTGTACTCGTTACACTTGGGTTTATCTTATGAAACATCATTCTAATTTCCTTGGTATCTATCAAATGTTTGTACCATGGTAAAAACTCAACATAATGCTGTTATTAAATGCTTTCGATGTGATTTGGGTGGTGAATATACATCCAATCTTTTTTCTAAACTACTTTACTTAGATGGTACACTTCGTCAAAGTTCTTGTACTGACACTCCTGAACAAAACGGTGTTGCTGAAAGAAAACATAGACATTGTCAAAATTGCACGTTCTCTCCTATTATCTGCATATGTTCCTAGTGAGTTCTGGGGCGAAGCTATTCTTACTGCAGTCCATTCTATCAATAGAATTCCATCATCTATTACATCCGGTTTGTCTCATTTTGAAAAATTATATGGTTCTGTTCCTGATTATTCTATCTTAAGAGTTTTTGGATCCACATGTTTTGTCCTTCGTCCTCATGTTGAACGTACTAAGCTTAGTTCTCGATCCTCTCTTTGTGTTTTTCTTGGCTACGGAGAGGGTCAAAAGGGATATAGATGTTATGATCCAGTTAGTTAAAAACTCTATATCTCACGTCATGTTATTTTTCTTGAACACGTCCCATTCTATTCCATTCCCTTTGAGACTCCTAATCTTCGAAAATTTGATCTCACTTGTATTGATCCTTTTTCCACTGACTCTGATGAAATGTTATCTCATGTTTCCCCACAATTATACCACCCTAGCACCTCCTCTTCTAATGATGCTACTTGCAGGATTGACACTCATACAGATTCTGGTCTTCAGCTCCCCGATGATCCCTCTGCTCCTACTGCTTCTTATGATGCTCCTGTGATAGCGGATCCTCCTCGTTACCCTCAACGATCTCGTAAGTCTACTCAATTACCTGATTTTGTATATTCTACTTATTCTGGTTCTTTTTCTTATTTTTTTTAGCTTCTATTCACCAATTGTCTAAGCCCTCCTCTTATAGAGAAGTTGTTCTTGATCCTCTTTGGCAGCAGGCTATGGCGGAGGATTGACACTCATACAGATTCTGGTCTTCAGCTCCCCGATGATCCCTCTGCTCCTACTGCTTCTTATGATGCTCCTGTGATAGCGGATCCTCCTCGTTACCCTCAACGATCTCGTAAGTCTACTCAATTACCTGATTTTGTATATTCTACTTATTCTGGTTCTTTTTCTTATTTTTTTTAGCTTCTATTCACCAATTGTCTAAGCCCTCCTCTTATAGAGAAGTTGTTCTTGATCCTCTTTGGCAGCAGGCTATGGCGGAAGAACTTTCTGCTTTGTATCAAACAGGTACTTGGGATCTTGTTCCTCTTCCTTTGGGGAAGCGTGCGATTGGTTCTCGATGGGTGTATAAAATCAAAACTAAATCTGATGGGTCAGTTTAGCGGTATAAAGCTCGTTTGGTTGTTAAAGGATTTTCCCAACAGAATGACATGGATTATGAGGAAACTTTTACCCCAGTTTCCAAGCTTGTTACTATCCGTACTCTCATTGCAGTTGCATCAATTCATCAATAGTCTATTTTTCAGATGGATGTTAAAAATACTTTTTTAAATGGAAATCTTCAAGAAGAAGTCTATATGGTGCCTCCACCATGTGTCACTCATAACCCTGGTGAAGTTTGCAGACTAAAGAAAGCTCTTTATGACCTTAAACAAGCTCCTCGAGCTTGGTTTTGGTTCTCTTGGATTTCTTCCTAGCCAGCATGACTCTGCTCTATTTGTTCGTTGTACTTCGTCGGGTCGCACATTACTCTCTCTTTAGGTTGATGACATGATTATTACAGGGGTTGATTTAAGTGGAATAAAAGAGTTGAAATTGCATTTGGCTCGTGAGTTTGATATGAAAGATTTGGGTCCTATGCGTTATTTTTTGGGACTTGAAGTAGCTTATTCTCCTCGTAGCTATCTTCTCTCACAATCCAAATATATTGGTGACATTCTAGAGCAAGCTCATCTATTCGACACTCGCACTGTTGATACTCCGCTTGAGGTTAATGCTTGGTACTCTTCTAATGATGGTGTTCCCTAGCCAGATCCATCTTTATATCGCACTCTAGTTGGCAATCTAGTATATCTCACCATTACTAGACCTGACATTGCTTATGCTGTACATATTGTCAGCCAGTTTGTTGCTTCTCCCACTTCAGTACATTGGGGAGCTGTGCTTCGCATCCTTCGATATCTTCAAGGTACCCAGTTTCAGAGTCTTCTTTATCCTTCTACTTCTCCCTTAGAGTTGCGGGCCTATTCAGATGCAGATTGGGGTGATGATTCTACATATCGTAAGTCTACCACAGGATACTGTGTTTTCTTGGGAGATTCTCTTATCTCTTGGAAGAGGAAAAAGAAAGATGTTGTCTCTAGTTCTTCTACCGAAGCAAAATATCATGCTATGGCTTTTACTACTGTTGAAATTGTTTGGTTACGTTGGCTACTTGCTAATATGGGCTTTTTTCTCTTGAACCATACATCTATGCATTGTGACAACTCTAGTGCCATTCAAATTACTCGCAATTCTATCTTTCATGAGCGCACCAAGCATATTGAAATTGATTGTCATTTCACTCGCCATCACTATCAGAATGGCACCATCACTTTGCCATTTGTCTCATCTTCCATGCAAATTGCAGACTTGCTCACCAAGGCGCATTCCACTGCACGGTTTCAATTTCTGGTTAACAAACTCTCAATGCTTTCTAATGCATCGTGAGTTTGAGGGGAGATGTTAGTATATAATATTTATTATTATATAAGGGTAGATTAGTCTTTTATTATTATTTTTTTATTGTCTATTTATATTTTCTTTCCCTTTGTAAACCTAAGTTTTGCAATACAATTTTGCTAGCCTCCGTTTGTGGCTACCTCTTTCTTTCATTCGTTATGTTACCTTTTACATGCTATTTGCATTCTTTGTTTTGTTCTCAAATCTAAACTTTTATAAACTTTATAGAAATCTAGTGGTATCCAAATTAGATTTTTATAAAGTTTTAAAAAGTCATATGGTATTCAAACTTGACTTTTTAACACTCTATGAAAATCTTTTGGTATCCAAAGTTTCAATAGATTTTCATGGATTCTTTTAGAAATCTTTGGATATAAATTTTAACCAATAAGAACTCTCCAAAACACTTGGTACAATTTTAAAAATAAAATAAAAAGTTTTCTCCTCATCCTTGAGATTTCTATAGACTTCAAATCGTTTAATTTTTTACAAATAAGTCTTTTCTCTTCCCGCTCCTCGATTTTAATTATTTCTTTGATCTTAAAGGCCCTATCCTTATTCAACCTCTCGACGGCCTGCATCAACCTCTCAGCATGCAATTCATGCGAAACTGAGAGTCCTCTAAAATGTCATTCTCCGAAGTTATAACGACAAAAGAATGGATAGGAACAGCTGGAACGAAACAGCTGCCGCTTGCAATCTTTTCTCCAACGGTGACTCATGGTGGCGGGCTGTAGGTGAAGATTTTTTCTCCGGTTGCTCATGATGGGAAACAATGAGTGTCATCCGGTGAAGCCTGCGGTGCGCCGAAAAAGAGGAAAACAAATAGAAAAATTATTTGAGGCGACCGGTGATGCTTTCGTCGACTACTTGCGAGCAGGTTGAAATCGAAGTCGATTTGGATGGCGGCGCTGTGCGTAGAGGGAAGAGAAACTTGAGACAGTATGTTTTAATATAATATATATATTAATAAATCAAATTAATTCTCAACTTAATTAATAGATAATTTAATAAAGTCTAATGAAATTTGACCTAAAAATATTTTATGAAATTTATTAAATTTTAAAAATTCCTAAATAAATTTTATATATTTATATTTATTTATTTTAATAATATTATTACTAATCAAATTTATCAATTTAACATTTTATTAAAAGTTTGACCAAATTAAAGGGTTGGCCAATATTTCAAGTTAATTTGGATCAAAATTATAAATAAAAATATTTAAAATTATTATAATATTGTTGGATTTAAAATTATATTATTAAAGTTTTTTTTTAAAGTGAGACGTTATCTTCTCTTTGTTTTTAGCCAAAACAAGATAGAAGTATAAAAAGTTGAAAAAGTTTTTTATGGACAAGTATGTTATTTATTATTTTATTAAAAAAATAAATTTAATTAGGTATTTTAGGTTTTGTTTGAAAATAAATATGGTGCGAGATAATGACCGCCTACGCTTTTCCAAGATTGAATACACTTCCTTAAATCCACAAGTTTCCGTGAAATTTAAAAATCTCTATAAAAGTCTTACAAAAAAGTCTATAGAACTCTATGGAATTCTTTTCACAACTATAAAAGTCAATAAAAATCTATAAACTCCACAAAATTCTATCATTAAAAAAAATCAATGAAAGTCATTCAATCTCTTGATTGAATACCCCGGTTAGAAGCATTTCATTTGTATCTTTTGTAGAATGTCTTAAATGCTACCATATCTAAATATGTGATCCCTAATACATCAGGCTCCCAAATCTGTGAAGTGGAGAGGTGCCTTGATCTTGAATAAGGCTACAATGACAGCTACGTAGGTAAGACTGTAGAGAAGTAGATTGTGCTAAGTCCTAAACAAAAGGTGAATAATGTTTTGTGTGTGATCCACTATAGAAAGAAGAGAATGAAGGTGGGAAGAGAATGAAGGTGTGTGTGTGTGAATCTGCAAGTTATGAATCTAGAGCAACCAATCCGTACCGAATTGAGTTGGGTGAATAAATGATGCATAGCACTATTCCATTTCTAAGAACCACCACCTAATGACCAATATTTTGGAGAAGGAATACATATCGTGAACTGATGATATATGCCTTCTCAAAAAAACTTTCCTGTGATAAAACGATGTAAATAGGAATCGAAAACGTCACCTTGGTTCGGAAATCTACTGCTTTGACCTCCGCCTTAAACGTATTGGCGACGATATCGTTAAAGGACGGCTTCAGCGTCACCGAGGAGTCAACGAAGACTCCATTGGCGAACGAAACCCTCGGCCCACCGCTCGGCGACCCGTCGGCAAGGACGAGGGAGACGATCTGCGAGGAGAGGGAGTTGAGATCGGCTAGTTTTCCAGAGCTGAGGCCGAGTAAGGAGAGGATTTCATCGAGCGTACGGCCCTTGGAGCCGGCGGCAACGAGGGCGAGGACGAGATGGACGGAAAGCGGGGAGGACACGAGGTTGCAGTCGGAGGCGACGGCCGCGCCGACGTGCATCGAGAGGCGGATGGCGAAGGAGGTTTGGCGAGCGATCGACTCCCCCAGGTCCATCGTCACAGGAGCTCGTAGAGTGGAGAATGAGAAATCAGAGGAAGGTCGGTGCGTGGAGAAGACGCGTTTTGAAACGTGACTGAGGTATTGACCATGGAGCCGTCCCGTTGGTCCATCTTTAGCTTCTATTAGAACGGACTGCTTTGTGCTCACGTGCATCTCATCTGCCAAAGTATGGCCACAATATACATTAATCTAATAACATTAATCTTTATATACATTATTTAGAGATGTGTCATAAATATTTATGTCATAATATGGATGAATTTTTATCCGTTAAATCACGCTTCATTCCTATACTATATTATGAATTTCAGTGACTAACCTGTAATTTATCGATCAAGGAACTAGTATCACATAAAATATAATTTTAAAAAATATTAAATTTTTCCTTTTCAAATGAACAAGTGTATTTGGATTTATCCCAACATAAAATAGAAATTAAGTTCTATTTAAATGACGACACTACAAATATATTTTCTAAATTTAAAAATATATTATTTTTTAAACAAACTCTAAAAGCTCCTATCGCCTTTACATTCGCCTTCTTATCAATTCCTGTGTAGATAAATCATTAGCATCAATTGGCATTTGACTCCTGAGATAACGCTACATAGTTATACTTATGTGAGTAGTTACACCAGTATCTATTCACCAAGTGTTATTAGATACAGTAGCTAGGTTGACTTATGAATTGACAAAGATGAGAAGTATACCTTTTTTAACACATCAATTGATGTATCTGTAGGTCCCTTTGGAGGCCGGCAAGAGGGGAGGGGTGAATTGCCCTACAAAATAAAACCAAAAACCTTTCTCGGATTTCAACTAATTAATAGATACTTGTAATTTAAAAGAAACAGAGACTGAATAAAAGCAATTAAACTGAACACAAAGGATTTACTTGGTTTGCAATCAGGAGATTGCTAATCCAAGGAATGTAAGCGCACTATGATGATCTCCTCTGGGCGGAGTAGCCTCTTTACAACGTTGACAGCACAAATTAAAATGAGAGCACAGAGAAAGTGAATTACAAGTTCGATGAAAACTCTGTGCTAACCAGTGCTATATTTATAGCACTGGTCGGGGCGCCTGGAAGGGTTCCGGGCGCCCTGGGGGGATAAATTTTATCCCCCAACGGTCAGATCGCGATAACCTGCGATCGGGTCAAATATGAACCTCCGAGCGCCCGGAATGGTTCCGGGCGCCCGGAGGTCCGGGCGCCTGGAATAGATCCGGGCGCCCGGACCAAGCAAGTCAACAAAGGTTGACTTTGGTCCAGGCTCTTCGCTCCGGTTCAGCTCGTCTCAGTTCGGCTCGACTCGGTCTGGGTCTGTTCGCTCCGGCTCCGCTAGCTTGGGTGATCTCGGCCTTCCGGAATAGGGCTCACCCGAACCCATGTTCCGACCTTCTCCTCGAGCAGTCTTCCTTCCCGGTTTCTCGTCCCTCGAGCGCCGCGCACGCTCTTCTCGTCCACCGGTGTACTCTTCCGCGGACACCTCGTCCCTCGGACGCACCGAGCCCGTCGGCTCTCTCCCGTGCCGTCCTTCTCGCTAGCCGCGTCTTCCGCTCGACTTCCTGTGTTCCTAAGCTCCTGCACACTTAGACACAGGGTTAAACACAACAGGACCTAGCTTAACTTGTTTGATCACATCAAAACACCTCGGGGTTCCAACAATCTCCCCCTTTTTGATGTGAGCAACCCAAGTTAAGCTAGGGTAACATATATGCAATAAGAATAAATTAAATTGCAATTTAGTCCAAAAGATTTTGCCAATTTAAACTATGTACCTTCCCCTAGACTTAACATACACTTCTCCCCCTTTGTTCACATACAAAAATGGGGTTCTTTCTAACAAGTCTAAGGTAAAAAGAATTCAAATAACATTCTAAGTACAACATTTTTCAGACTTTTCAGAAAAAAAGTTAAGTTTAGCAGTAAAAAAAATTCAAAGAGAATTGCATAAGTTAAATATTTTCCAGAATTTTCATAAGTTAAAAAAAATTCTAAAAGAAACATATTTTTTTCTTGACTAAGAGAGAAAATTTTTTAAGTTAAACATTTTTCAGAAAAAAAAATTCTAAGTAAAACATTTTTAGAAAAAAAATATTTTCCAAACCAAATTGAATAACTCTTTTTAAAGCATTAAATAATTTAAGTTAATGCTTTTTCAGTTAGTCAATTAAACCTTTCATTTCGATACTTGGCTTCCAGGTCGTGGCGAGGTACTAGACCTTCTTGGTTATTGGAGCAACAACCACTTCCTTAGACAAAGCCTCATAAAGAAATTAGTTGTTTAATTTTCTTGCCGAAAAAAAAAATACTAAGTCTACTTATTAATTTTCTAAATTAAACAAGTTTTCGGAACCCAATAAAGGTTCCTACCTACAGGGTTAATCAAATATTTCTTTGGTATATAGGCCTTTGATATATTTCTAATTTGACTTGAATGAAATCTATAATACCAATTTAAACCTCTATAATTTCTCAAAGTAGAAATATTTGAACCATTTGATTTTTTCAATCTTTCTATTTCTTCTTTTAGTTCTTCATTTTCAATTTTCAATTTATCACAATCCTCTATAAGACATGATTTTGCTAAAATTCCTTTTGATTCCAAAATTTCATTTTTTAATTTGGCATTTTCTTTTTCTAATTTATACATGGATTTAGTCATTGCCTTAATGCCAGAGTAAAGTTGATCAGGGGGTAAGAGACATACCTCACTTACCATATCAGACTTAAAGCCTGAATCTCCCCCTGCTTCGCTGCCTTCATCCGAGGTCGCTCCCTCTTCATCGTTGCTCGATTCTGATATACTCTGTCCATCGTAGCTTGCCATTAGTGCTATCCCGGCGTATTCTTGAGCTTCTGATTCAGATGAAGAAGTGTCGTCCCAAGTTGCTTTTAGGTTGTGTTTCTTGGGAGACTTCCTTTTGATCTTTTTGAGTTCTGGGCAGTCTTCTCTTATGTGTCCCTCCTTCTGACACTGGTAGCATCGCACCTTTCTTCCACCTTTTTGATTCTTTTTATTCTGCATTTTAAATTTATTAGATCTAAAAAACTTTTTAAAATTTCTTACCATATGCGCTTCTTGATCGTCTTCGGAGTCTGACTCGAGTTCATCCTTCTGAGTTGCGTTTAGTGCCATAGTCTGGGTTGTATCCTTTGTCGTTCCTGCACATCTAGTTTCGTGTAATTCAAGAGTAGAAAAACATTCCTCTAATGTACTTACCTCCATGTCCTTTGAGATGTAGTAGGCGTCGATGATTGACGTCCACTCTGGAGTTCTGGGAAAGGCGTTGAGTGCGTAGCGTAAGACGCCCTGATTTGTTACCGTTTCACCGAGGTTTTCGAGACCAGTAACTAGTTCTTTTTGTTGGTTGCTACTCGGAAAGCCTAGAGGTTCCACTGTACAAAATTTTGTACAAAGGTCTGAACCTTTTCCTAGCTACCATGTGTTCTTTTAAATTAAATTTTGGATCGCCTGCGGAACTTAACACGTTTGATCCAAAACTTAATCTATTTGTTCTTTTAGGTTTTGATTTGGATCTCCTGCGGAACTTAACACGTTCGACCCAAATCACCTTAAGTTATTAATTCCATTAAATATTAATTTCCATAATTGGTTCCCAGTACTGACGTGGCGAGGCACATGGCCTTCTTGGATATGGGAGCAACCACCACCGACTAGACAAAACCTTTTATAGAAATCTAATATTTAATTTCCTAAAATAACTTTAGGTTAACCGAAAAGAACAATCAAATCACAAGGAAAAATAAAACAAAAGAACACAACTTCGAAAAACATATTCGAAATACTAGAATCGTAAGCCTCTTGTATTTGGTATTATTTCCAAAAATAACTAGTATGATGCGGAAAGAAAAAAATACTAGTTATACCTTTTAGAAAAACCTCTTGATCTTCTACCGTATTCCTCTTCTAACCTCGGACGTTGTGTGGGCAACGATCTTCCGAGATGAGAACCACCAAGCACCTTCTTCTTCCTTGCAAGTTTCGGCCACCACAATTCTCCAAGAGAAGTAGAGGTCCGGCCACCACCACCAAGCTCCAAGGGATGCAAGAAACAAAACCACCTTTCTCTCCTTCTTCTCCTAGCTAGAACCGGCCACCATCAAGAGCTCCAAGAGAGGTTGCCGCCGGCCATAAGAAGAAGAGAAGAGGAAGAAGCTAGGGCCGGCCACCAAGGAGGAAAAGAGAGGAGAAGAATAATAGAGTTGATCACCCATGAAGGCACCTCTACCCCCTCTTTTATAATCCTTGGTCTTGACAAATAAGGAAATTTTAATAAAAAATTCCTTAATTCTTTTGTCATAAAAAAGAAAAATTATTTTAATTTAAAAACAATTTTCTTCTTTTAATAATAATTGCCAGCCACTTCTAATTCCCCAAAAAAAGGAAAATTTAATTCACACAAGAATTAAAACTTCCTAATTTGTTTCTAGAAATTTATAAAAATTTCTCCAATAATTTTTATCCCTTCATGATTGGTTAATAAAAAGGAAATTTTATAAATTAAAATTCTTCTTTTAAACATGTGGATAATTTCCAAAAGGAAAGTTATCTCTAAAAATTAAAATCTCTTTTCAATCTACAAATAAGGAAAGATATCAAATCTTTTCTTAATCTTTTGTAGAAACTAATAAAAGAGAATATTTAATTTTTAAACTTCTCTTTTAAATTATTATCATGGTCAAAAAGGAAAGTTTTTCTTAAAAATAAAATCTACTTTCAATCTACAAATAAGGAAAGATTTCAAATCTTTTCTTAATCTTTCGTAGAAAGCTTTTAAAGGAAAGATTTAATTTTTAAACTCTCTTTTAAAACTATGATATCCACATAAGAAATAATTTTAATAAAAAATCCTTTTTAATATGATGTGGCCGGCCATCTAAACTTGGGCTCCAAGTTATTGGCCAGCCACCTTAAGGCCAACCTTTAGGCTTGGCCGACCCTAAGCTTGAGCTTCAAGCTTAGCTTGGCCGGCCCCTATTGGTTGGGTAAGAAGGTGGGTATGTGGTGGGTATAAATCTCTATATACAAGAGGCTACGATAGGGACCGAGAGGAGGAATTGGTTTTGGTCTCCCGATAAAATTAAGCATCCCGTGTTCGCCCCGAACACACAACTTAATTTTATCAATAATAATTCATTCCACTAGAGAACTATTATTGAACTACCGCACCAATCCCAAATTACATTTTGGGCTCCTTCTTATTATGAGTGTGTTAGTCTCCCTGTGTTTAAGATGTCGAATGTCCACTAATTAAGTGAGTTACTGACAACTCATTTAATTAATATCTTAGTCCAAGAGTAGTACCACTCAACCTTATCGTCATGTCGGACTAAGTCCACCTGCAGGGTTTAACATGACAATCCTTATGAGCTCCTCTTGAGGACATTATCAACCTAGTATCTCTAGGACACAGTTTCCTTCTATAATCAACAACACACACTATAAGTGATATCATTTCCCAACTTATCGGGCTTATCGATTCATCGAACTAAATCTCACCCATTGATAAATTAAAGAAATAAATATCAAATATATGTGCTTGTTATTATATTAGGATTAAGAGCACACACTTCCATAATAACTGAGGTCTTTGTTCCTTTATAAAGTCAGTATAAAAGAAACAACCTCAAATGATCCTACTCAATACACTCTAAGTGTACTAGTGTAATTATACAGTCAAGACAAACTGATATCTAATTACACTACGACCTTCTAATGGTTTGTTCCTTTCCATTTTGGTCGTGAGCTACTGTTTATAATTTATAAGGTACTGATAACATCATCTTCTGCACGTGACACCACATGCTATGTTATCTACAATATAAATTAATTGAACAACTACAACTAAATGTAGACTTTTGACCAATGTGATTCTTATTTCTAGATAAATGTTTATACCAAAAGCTAGGCTTTTAGTATACATCCTAACACTTTTACCTTTGCATGTAGACCGACTACTTTCTCACCTTTCTCCAAGCGGATGTTCATCAGTTTGTTTCGGAGGATATCCCTTCTAGCGAGCTTCGCTTCGGACGTGCCTTCGTGGAGTTCTAAGAACTTCTCCCAAAGTTCTTTGGCTAACGAGTAGCTTCCGATGCGGTTGACTTCCTGAGGTGGTAACACGCTTAGCAGATGATGTTCCGCACGGCTGTTTGCTACCGACTCATTCTGCTCCTTCTTTGTCCAGTCACTCTCTTCTTTTTCTTTTCCATCTTTATCTATTGGAGCTACAAAACCATATTTCATAATAAAACGAATTTCAAAATCGGTTTTTAGGAATACCTCCATTCGGCGCTTCTAGTCTGCGAAGTTCCCCTCGAATTTTGGTGGAACGATGCTTGATCCGGCCATCTTGTTGCTTCGATCGGCGGTTATTCCTCCTGAAGCGTCCTTGCTCTGATACCACTTGTAGGTCCCTTTGGAGGCCGGCAAGAGGGGAGGGGTGAATTGCCCTACAAAATAAAACCAAAAACCTTTCTCGGATTTCAACTAATTAATAGATACTTGTAATTTAAAAGAAACAGAGACTGAATAAAAGCAATTAAACTGAACACAAAGGATTTACTTGGTTTGCAATCAGGAGATTGCTAATCCAAGGAATGTAAGCGCACTATGATGATCTCCTCTGGGCGGAGTAGCCTCTTTACAACGTTGACAGCACAAATTAAAATGAGAGCACAGAGAAAGTGAATTACAAGTTCGATGAAAACTCTGTGCTAACCAGTGCTATATTTATAGCACTGGTCGGGGCGCCTGGAAGGGTTCCGGGCGCCCTGGGGGGGATAAATTTTATCCCCCAACGGTCAGATCGCGATAACCTGCGATCGGGTCAAATATGAACCTCCGAGCGCCCGGAATGGTTCCGGGCGCCCGGAGGTCCGGGCGCCTGGAATAGATCCGGGCGCCCGGACCAAGCAAGTCAACACAGGTTGACTTTAGTCCAGGCTCTTCGCTCCGGTTCAGCTCGTCTCAGTTCGGCTCGACTCGGTCCGGGTCTGTTCGCTCCGGCTCCGCTAGCTTGGGTGATCTCGGCCTTCCGGAATAGGGCTCACCCGAACCCATGTTCCGACCTTCTCCTCGAGCAGTCTTCCTTCCCGGTTTCTCGTCCCTCGAGCGCCGCGCACGCTCTTCTCGTCCACCGGTGTACTCTTCCGCGGACACCTCGTCCCTCGGACGCACCGAGCCCGTCGGCTCTCTCCCGTGCCGTCCTTCTCGCTAGCCGCGTCTTCCGCTCGACTTCCTGTGTTCCTAAGCTCCTGCACACTTAGACACAGGGTTAAACACAACAGGACCTAGCTTAACTTGTTTGATCACATCAAAACACCTCGGGGTTCCAACAGTATCTGGGGCAATCCTTCTTCAGATGACCTTTCATTTTATAAAAGAAACAAATTGGGTTTGAATCTTATTGTTTTTGCACCTTATGCCTTGAAACTCCAGTCACTGTAAGTTGTTTACCTTTACTATTATCATTACCAATTTTTTTCTTCTGAAGATGTGAATACAAAGTGAGCACTATGAGATGTAATATGTCTCAATCTGTTTTCTTCCTGTACACACTGAGCTATAAGCACATTCAATGTTCACTTCTCCTTTTGAGTATTGTAACTTATCTTAAGACAATGAACTATGTAGGTAGAGAGATTATGATGAGGTTCACAAGAATGTTTTCAGACATTTCTAACTTTACTATTTTAAGTCTTGTAACTAAAGTTGACATTTCCATAATGTACTTCCTAATGTTACCCTTCCCATTGTATCGTAGGAACACTAATTTTGTGAGAAGTGTAGTAGTCTCGACCTTTCGTTTGAGGAAAATCGGTCTGTTAATTCCTTAATTAAGGTTTTGACACAAGGCCGTCTTAAGGTTCCATAAGACCCTAGGCAAAAAAAAGTCTTTAATTATTTTTTAAAAAATAAAATTTTCAAAAATTATGTCTTTAATAATTCTTTTTAAAATAAAATTTTCCCTCGCTCCTTTTCATTCAGACTTGGGACCAATAAAGGCGGGTTTGATTTTTTTTAAAAATAAAATATTAATTTAAAAATAGATGTTTTATATAAAATTTAGTTTTCTAGCTTTTTAAGATGTAAAATTATTAATTAAATTTTTATATTCAAGTTTTGATAATAATTTTTTTTAATTGATAAAATTACTAGATTGTTTAATCTTTCTTGAGACATTGTTGAACGTACATAAGACTTTATTAATTTTAATTTTGAAAACTTCTTTCTGCTGAAGCGACACTAACAGGTATAGTTAATAATATTCTATAAGCTATCTATGCATTAGGAAAATAATTTAATTTTTTTATAAGGTTCAATATAAGTGCGGTTTTTAATTATGGATTTATTATTTCTTTTAAAACTTATAATTCTAAAAATAAATCTAAAACATGTCATGTGTTAAAAAGTTTTCAAGATTTAAACATTTTATTTTTAAAAACTCATCATCACTCAATAATAAAAAACTTTTCTATGTCGTATAAAAAATTAAAATCATCTTCATATATTTTAAATTATTCAAATCTACTTTGAAGTGAAGAAATAACATGGTCAATAATATATTTAAAGTAATTAATTTTAAAAGATTCTTCATGTGAAAGTTTCACCTCATTTTTTTTATTTTCATCAAATCATTTATTTCTTCTAATTCCACATTTTTCACAAAATTTTAGTTCTATATTCATTTCATTTGCAATCTCTTTGACAGAAATCATTACAGATATGAATTCATTTTCTCTATAATCATTAAAAAAAAAGAAACAAAACCTTTTAACTAATCTAATGCAATAGCAATGTTCATATTTTTATATTGTAAATAATATATCATATCAAATAATCATACCTAATAAAAATTCAAAATTTTCAAAATCATATGTTGCTTAAGAAATTGCTTTACCTTTTGTTTTAGGATCATCACTAGTTTCTACAAGTTTATATAAAGCTTCTCTTATCTGTGGAGCTTAATATTTTATTGCTTTAACGCTTTTAAGATGACTTTCCCAACGTGTTTGTGATAATAGTTTAAAAGTTAAATTATAAATATGGTCTTGTAAAATTTTTGATCTTTTTGTAAAGAAGAAAATAATGAGTAAATATGTTGTATCACACCAAAAAATGTTATAACACTAGGACAAGAATTAATTATCACATCTTTTGTACGCCTTGTTGTTTACCTTTAATATGAGCCTCATTATCATATCCTTATCCTCTTATATCATTTACATCCAGTTTAATTTTTTTATTATATTAATAAACATATCAAAAAGACCTTTTCTTGATGTATCATCTACTTTTAAAAATTCTATAAAATATTGTTCTATTTTGATTGGACTTGTTAAAATATCTACATATCTTAATCTAAGAGAAATTTATTCTTGATGACTTATATCGGGAGTACAATCAAGTATAATTGAAAAGTATTTTGCTTCTTTTTATTTTTTAAATTATAATATTGTTTTCTTCTTTTCCTAATGTATTTATTAACTCATTTTGTATATTATGATCAAGATAATGATTATGAATTTTACCATTTTGAATATGATTAAGGTGTTCTTGTATTAGAGAATCAAATTTTGCAATCATTTCAATTAAACCTAAAAATTTTCATTATTATCTTGATGAATTTTCTCATTTGTACCACGAAATACCAAATTATTTTTTGCAAGGTTTTTAACTATACCAATAATTCTTATTAATATATTCTTCCAATGTTCTTTTTCCTTATTTATTTTTTCTTGTAAATTTTGATCAATGGTTTTATTTTTAAGCAATCTCATTTCAATATCAAACCAAATATTCATATTTATAATATGTTCACGGCTTGTTTCATGACTTTTAAGTTTGACACAAAGATTTTTCCAATCTCGACATCCTTCATTTGCTAATTGAATTACAATTGATTTTTGACTAAATAATTTACAATAAAAATAAATTCTTTATCTAATTCTTTTGAATACATTAACTATTTTCTATCATGTTTTTCTCCATTTGGCAATTTTTGAATGTAATGAATCATAGAAAATGTCTAGAATTTTCATTTGGAAAAGAAATATTGATTTCTCTAATTGGATCAGTTTCAACTAATAAATGTATTAAATTTGTATTTATATTTTTCCATTGTGCTGGATCATATATATTTTGAAGAACAGTTTCATCAATATTATTAAACAAAATTATCTTCGTGATTTATTAAGTCATCTTTTTCTTCTTCTGAATTACAATTATTTTCTTCATTAATATTAATATTTGATGAATTCGATTTGTGATCATTAGCAAGTTCTTGATAGATTTATTTTTCTCCTAAAGTATTATCTTCTTGTGAAAATTGAATTAAATTTTCATTTAAATTTTCAATTGTATTATTTTCTGAGTTTTGATTTTGATTATTAATAATAAATCTATCAGTGTACTTTTCTGAGATTGAATAAATTTTTCTATTTTTTATATATTTTATATATATAGAATCATATTTTTTTTCAAAGACATATTTATATTAAAATAATAATAAACAAATAAAATATAAGTCCCTACTATTTTATCAAAAAAAAATCATTTTGAATTAAATCAACAATAAAACTTGATTTATGTCATGTAATTTTAATTTGATGATATCTAAAACTTCGACTATTACCTGTAAAAATATAAAATATTAAATTTTATTTGAATCGATTAATTTAAGTAGTTTATAATAAATTGTACTTAATAAGTATATAATAAATCAGATAAGCGTACTTAAAGAGCATTAAAAATCTATAAATTATATTTTATAATTTTTTTAAAGTGAATAAATCAAGTTTGTGTTGGTGGTAATTTGCTTGCATCTAAAAAAGAAAAAAATGGAAAAAAAAATCATACATTTGCTAATAATATATTTTTTTAGCAATATTTGGGTGCATTTCATCCATAATTTATTATTTATATAGAATAATTAAGAATATTTTGGGAAAGAAAAAAATATTGAAAAAAATATTACCGAGCGATCGAGGAAGGTGAAGGACATCTTCTAAGACTAAGAGAATCACCAACAAGCTGACGAGGGACAAAAAATTTATACAGGCTGAAATTTAAGAGAACAAGTAAGAATATGAGAAGAAGAATGTTAGGAAATAAAATAAAATTCCTTGGTGATAATTTTATATAGGATTGTAAGAGAATATAATCATTATAATGAATAAATAATTATTAACTGTTGTTCATGGAAAACGAAGAGTTTTAATTAAAATCCAATAGTTGTACTTGTCCAGATTTAAATTATAATTATTAAATTTATTTTAAAAATTTTTAATACTAATGAGCCTAATTTTATTGGGCTCTAGGCATAGGCATTAATGGTCTATGCCTTAAATCGGATATGTTTTGATATCTTCATTCTTAGTTATTGAATCACTAATTGATTTCGGAATAGAAATCTTTATGATCATAAGACTCATATGATTTGATCACTCCCACTTATTATAAATCACCTGATTCGCAGTGGAATCACTAAATAAAGGTGCAGGGCGATCATGCCTAAATGCAAAATCTAAATCAATACAACTCAATAATACTATTTGATCATGTTCGGAATCTGAGTCAGAGGGACCGACGAGTGAGGTGAATGGAATGTTGACTGAGTCGCGATGTCCCAGTTCTATGTTGACAAAGTCTTCAGAAGTCCTCTGGTCAACGCGACCTGTAGCCATTGACCAAGTCCCACGGTCCCTGGTGCCCCGAGGCTCAAGGCAAATCCAATGAATATATAAATAACCGACTAAGATATAAAATAATGAAATGCGTATAGAATATGAACAGAGAACGTACCCTGACCGAGGGTGGCACCCTCGGATGGGATGCTACTCGAGTGATCATGACCCGGAAGAGCAGGTGACTTCGAGCCGCATGAAGAGATGGATCTGACGAAGCGGAGCAAGATGCGATGACACGAAATCATATGCGGCCTTGGCACGCGGGCCGGGATATAACTTTAACACGTAAATCGAGATATGACTTCGGCACGTAGGTCGGGATATGAAATCAGCACACATGCCGAGATACAATGGACATGCTCAAATAAGACAATGATTCGAGGATCGGAATGTAGCCTCGGCTCGAAGGCCGGAACGTAGCAAAGACGGAGCATGATCATATCAGAGTCTACTGGTGACGAGGGCCAGGAGGCCCGACCCACATCGAAGACACCCAACAATGCGGACGGTCCGGAGGTGGCCTATGATGAGGCGATAAAAGAGGCAGCGCTGCGACGTCCTGGAGGAGACCTCTGGTGAGATAGTGCTTGGCTGTTCGGCGGTCCGAAGGGCGGCGGCCGACGGCTGTGAGCGCCGGTGTGCCAAGGGAGAGGGAAGAAGTAGGAGGCGACAAGGATGACGCTATGAGTGACGTCGAGACGGTGCCGATGCAGTGTCATGTGGGTTTTCCCGACAGCGGAAGAACCCTCTCAAAGCCCTTTCTCCTCCCAAAGGCAGCAACCCCTTTAAAAAAGAAGACCTTCCTTCTTCTGTTAGCTGTGAATTGAAGGAAGAAGGCGGCTTCGGCGATGGGGCTGAGAGGGAAGAAGGAGGTGTCGGTGAGGAGAAGGACGAGGAAGGTTGTCGCCGGTGTCGCGAGGAGAAGGAGGAAGAGGGAGAGGAGTGGCGGCGAGTTGGTCCAGTGATGGCGTCGCGAGGAGGAGAGGGAGAGGAGAAGAGGTGGTGGTCGGCGTCGGCGAGGAGCATGGGAGAGAAGAAGAAGACCCTCCTTCTTCCTGTTAGTGGCGGCGGAAGCAATTCCACGAAGCCCCCCTCCCTCGGTGGACAGTGCTCCTTTCCCCTTAAAGCCCTACCTCGTGACTTTCCCAAATTACCCCTCCCTTTTCCCCTAATTCCTCCCATGCCCTAAACCATATCCACATCACAAGCCTCCCCTTCAAATTTAGTCGAAGGAGGCACACGTCCGACTGACTAGACGCAGCTAAATGAAAAACATAATCGCTACTTAATGTAGAGTTATATCGCGAGCCTGTCATATAACGTCAAACGAGTAGCTGTGGCGATGCCGAACTGAACAAGGGATGGAAAGCCAAGCAGGCGACCGAGCGAATGCTTAAGGAGTGCTCGATCGAATAAAAGTGTGTCAACGTAAATGACGTACGGAATGTCGAGCTGAGCAACGTATAAAATGCATCCCAAGTAAGCGATTGACTGAATGCCGAGGGAAACCGAGTGATATCGAGAAGACGATCGGGCGATGTTGAGCAGAGTGACCAGGTGATTATGTAAATGCCAAGCGAGAAGTAAAAAAACAAGTGTCGACCGGGCGATAGGGCGACTATCGAGCCGGTTTAAAGACGATGGGCAAGCAGTGCCAAGCGCGCGATCGAGAAAACATCGTCCTAGCATCAATAAATCGCGACTGGGCAATAGAGAGAATGATGGGCGAGCAAAGCCATGAGCATGATCGAGGAAAAAGGTTCCGACCGAGCGACCGTAAATCACGACCGGACAGTAGAGAGAATGATGAACGAGCAAAGCTATGAGCGCGACCGAGAAATAGTAAATCTGACCGAGCAATCGAACAATGACGCCTGGGCAATAGGGAGAAACCCGAGCTGGTGGAACGACGACAAGCGAGGGGTTTCGAGGGCGTGACCGAAAAAATGGCAACCGGTACAAAGCGAACAATCGAGCAGATGACCAAGTGAGACTGATCGGTCAACTAAGAGAAGGCTGACCGGGTGATCAAAAGAATGTCGAGTGGCGCGAAGCCTGTGCACTGGATAGACATGGAGCCTATGAGACCAAATGAGAATGGGAGCAAAGCTCGTGGATCGAGTGCGAATGAGAGCAAAGGCTCTGTGAGCCGAGTCGGGCACAGATCCCGAGTGACTGAAAGTGGCCGAGAGCAGAACCTGTGGCTCGGGTGCGAACATGAGTAGAGCCTGTGGATAGAGCGTGAACGGGAGCAGAATGATCAAGCGGTTATGCGAATGCCAAGAGAGGAAAGCGGGTATCAATCGATCAGCAAATGCAGGGCAAAGCGATGAGTGAGATGCGAAGGACAAGTTCCTGGCAAAGTGATAAGTGAGGCAAGAGCGATGAGTGTCGAGCAGAGCGGCGATTGAGGCGTAAATGGGGAGTGTCGGACATAGCGGCAAGTGAGTCGCGATCAATGAGTGCCGGGCAGAGCGGCGAGTGAGGTGTGATGAGTGCCGGGCCGAGCAACGGCAGTGAGCAAAAAGTTAACGATGAGTGCCGGGAAGAGCGGAAAGTAAAGCGAGTACGATTAGTGCTAGGCAGAGCTGCTAGTGAGCGGTGAGCGCCGACCGAGAGGTCGTTGGGTGTGAGAGCATGCTTACTTATAATTCGTGCTGAGACGAGAGTCTGGAGGCGTAAGAGCATGCTCACTTATAATTCGCACGGGGGCAAGAGTCTAGAATCCCGACCGAGAGGTCGTTGGGCGTGAGAGCAAGCTCACTTATAACTTGTCCTGGGGTGAGAGTCTGGAGGTGTGAGAACATGCTCACTTATAACTCATACTGAGGCGAGAGTCTGGAAGCGTGAGAGCAAGCTCACTTATAACTCGTGCTGAAGCGAGTGTCTGGGACCCGACCGAGAGGTCATTGGGCGTGAGAGCAGGCTCACTTATAACTCGTGCTAAGGCGAGAGTTTGGAGGCGTAAGAGCATGCTCACTTATAATTCACATGGGGGCAAGAGTCTAGAATCCCGACCGAGAGGTCGTTGGGCATGAGAGCAAGCTCACTTATAACTTGTCCTGGGGCGAGAGTCTGGAGGTGTGAGAACATGCTCACTTATAACTTGTACTGAGGCGAGAGTCTGGAAGCGTGAGAACAAGCTCACTTATAACTCGTGCTGAAGCGAGAGTCTAGGACCCGACCGAGAGGTCGTTGGGCGTGAGAGCAGGCTCACTTATAACTCGAGCTGAGGTGAGAGTCTGGGACCCGACCGAGAGGTCGTTGGGCGTGAGAGTAAGCTCACTTATAACTCACGTTGAGGCGAGAGTCTGGGACCTGACCGAGAGGTCGTTGGGCGTGAGAGCAAGCTCACTTATAACTCACGTTGAGGCGAGAGTTTGGGATCCGACCGAGAGGTCGTTGGGCGTGAGAGCATGCTCACTTATAACTCGCACTGGGACGAGAGTTTGGAGGTGTGAGTTGCATGCTCACTTATAACTCGCACTGGGGCGAGAGTCTGGAGGCATGAGAGCATGAGTCTGGAAGCGTGAGAGCGTGCTCACTTATAACTCACACTAGGGCGAGAGTCTGGAGCCCGACTGGGAGGTCGTTGGTCGCAAGAGCATGCTCACTTATAACTTACACTGGGGCAAGAGTCTGGAAGCGTAAGAGCATGCTCACTTATAACTCGCACTGGGCGAGAGTTTGGAGCCCGACCGGGAGGTCGTTGGTCGCGAGAGCATGCTCGCTTATAACTTGCACTGGGGCGAGAGTCTGGAAGCATGAGTCTGGAAGCGTGAGAGCATGCTCACTTATAACTCGCACTAGGCGAGACTCTGGAGCCCGACCGGGAGGTCGTTGGTCGCGAGAGCATGCTCGCTTATAACTCGCACTGGGGCGAGAGTCTGGAGCCCGACTGGGAGATCGTTGGTCGCGAGAACATACTCACTTATAACTCGCACTAGGGCGAGAGTCTGGAAGCGTGAGAGTATGCTCACTTATAACTCGCACTGGGGCTAGAGTCTGGAAGCGTAAGAGCATGCTCACTTATAACTCGCACTGGGGTGAGAGTCTGGAAGCGTGAGAGCATGCTCACTTATAACTCGCACTGAGGCGAGAGTCTGGAGCCCGACCAAGAGGTCGTTGGTTGCGAGAGCATGCTCGCTTATAACTTGCACTAGGGCAAGAGTCTGGAAGTGTGAGAGCATATTAACTTATAACTCACACTGGGGCCGAGAGTCTGGAGCCCGACCGGGAGGTCGTTAGTCGCGAGAGCATGCTCGCTTATAACTCGCACTAAAGCGAGAGTCTAGAGCCCGACCGGAAGGTCGTTGGTCGCGAGAGCATGCTCGCTTATAACTCACATTGGGGCGAGAGTCTGGAAGCGTGAGAGCATGCTCACTTATAACTCATACTGGGACGAGAGTCTGGTGATAGATCGATTAAGTGCGATAGAGGGGGGGGGGTGAATATCGCGCTCTTTTAAAAACTTTTCTTTTCGTATTTCAAAATAATTCGAGTAAGCAGTGGAACATATAAAGGGACAAGTTCGTTTACTTCATTCGGAGCCTAATTCGACTCCTACTCGAAGGCCCACGATCCTTGATCGCATTGATATGCAAATCACTATACTCTTCTTTCCAAGATCCTCGGAAAGAAACAGATCGTACAAATGAGCAAGATAGTAACAACCCTACCATCTTGCTTAAGTGAATTACAATGCAAGCTTATATAAAAATATACCGACAAGTAAATGCAGTTGAAGCTTTCGTTGGCACTTCCGGATAGTGTGGCTTGCTGAGCTGATGAAGGCTTGTAGCACGGTCTGCTTACAGAACAGAACTTGAGTCGATCAGAAAGAGTTGTGTAGCCACAGACTTTGAGCCTCCTTTTATAGGTGTACTGAACGTTTGGTCGACCGATCCCTCTGTTCAGTCGACCGAACCAGCTCCCTTCCTTCCTGGCTGGAGTCTGACGCTGGCTCGATCTCTGGCAATCAATGATCATTAAGGGTTCGGTCGACCGATCCCATTTTTCGATCGACCGAACAGGTTCCTTCCCTGTTCGTCGTGATTTACCGAGGTCAACAGTTAATGCATCTTTAATGTTGATTGGTTCGGTCGACCGATCCGCTTCTTTTCCTTTGCTGCTGATCGGTGCTCATGAACTGGTGCTGAGTCATAATGGTTCGGTCGACCGATCGTTTAGTTCGGTCGACTAATCAAGCTTAGACCAGACTGTACTCTGTTTTGATCTGAACTGATACCTGCTTTGAGTTGACCTGGTTCGGTCGACCAATCCTCCTGTTCGGTCGATCGATCGGGTCAAACCTACAAAACAGTGTTAGATAATAATCTTACAAAACAGAGATTAGCACAGTAATATATATAATACATGAGTAATATTAGACAGTAAAACTGTCTTGATCTTAACTTGGAAACCTTCCCGGTTTCTTCAGTTGGATCAGCGACCTTAGGTTGTTCCTTTCAGGAACCCGAACTCACTGTCGCTCCTCCAGTTGTTTACCTCAACTTACCTGCCAAACATGGTCCTCCAGACATGTTTGGACTTTGCCTGCTCAGTGTCTGATCACCTAATCCACTAAGATCTTTCCTGTAATACTATATTAGCCAACAACAATAATAGTAATACAGAATATAATGGTAAGCCTAATTCTAGATTTACCGGGATCCGCTAGTCCAGTCGACCGTGCGCGGTCGACCGAAAACCATCCGATCAACCTTGCTTGGAATTCACTCCTCCAAGACTTCTCGTTACCTAAGGTTACCACCCCCTAGGGTTTTCTCCACCTAGCTTCACTCACCAAGACTCGGTATTCGGCTACCCAGGGATCAGGTCCTTTAAACCTATCCACCTGACTTCCACGATATACCGAGATTTCTCTTGCCTAGCCTCCAACTAGGACTCAGTATTCGGCTACCCAAGGATCAAGTCCTCCAAACCTATCCACCTAGCTTCCACGATATATTGAGATTTCTCTTGCCTAGCCTCCAACTAGGACTTCCCTTGCCTATCCTACAACTAGGACTTCCTTAGATCAAGGTTCATACTTAAATATATTTAAACATATTTGTCTGACATTAAAACCTTGGAGGTCGATTGCACCAACATCTGAAGCCTGACCGGGAGGTCGTTGGTCATGAGAGCATGCTAGCTTATAACTCGCACTAGGGAGAGAGTCTGGAATCCCGACCGAGAGGTGATCTGGAGGCCTGACCAGTACTTGATCTGGAGACTTGACCAAAAATTGATCTGGAGACCTGACCAGGAATTGATCTGGAGGCCTGACCAGTACTTGATCTGGAGGTCTGACCAGGACTTGATATGAAGACCTGACCAGGAATTGATCTGGAGGTATGACCAGGACTTGATCTGGAGGTCTGACTAGGACTTGATCTGGAGACCTGACCAGGAATTGATCTGAAAGCCCGACTGGGAATTGGTTTGGAAGCTCGACCGAGAGATTGTTAACGATACTCCGATCCGAGACCAGTGGTGATATTCTGGTCTGAGACCAGTGGCGATAGCTCGACCCCGAATGGAAGAGGTGAAGCCCTAAAATCCATAGAGGAGGAGCCCGTAGCAATATGAGGGAGGAGAGCCTTTATCATACCTGACTGCGAAGTGGTGTCGACCGACTAAGGATCTATCTCGGTCCCTCAACTCCAAAATACCCGTGAAGTCACTGATCGGAAAGCTGTGCCCCTAGTGTATGAGTGGGGAGCTGTGCCCCTAATGTCTGATCGGAGAGCTGGGCCCCTAGTGTCAGATCAAAAATCAAATACCCTAGTTTTTGATTAAGGAACTAGGATCTTACTCTTATCAAGGAGGTATATCAGATCCTATAACCGTAAAAAGAAAGCAAAGCTCATAGCATACCTAATCGAGGAGTCATGCCAACCGGTTGAGGGTTAGTCTCGATCCCTTAACTCCCGAATACCCGTGGAGTCAGGGAAAATGTAATGGAAAAACTAATCTGTCGACTAGCTGAAGCTCCAACTTAATTTCTCGACTCTCGAATACCTGTGGAGTGAGGGTAGAAGATAATACGTTCGTCAGGATCCTCCAAGACTTTGATACTGGCAGAGAACCTCCCAACGTCGTCCATCTTCATGTTCCAGAACAGGTGGAGAAGATTTCCACAGACGATGCCAAATTGATTCTATCTGGAATCTGAGTTAGAGGGACCACCGGGTGAGGTGTATCGAATGTTGACCGAGTAGCGATGTCCCAGAGGGGGGGGGGGTATGCTTAGATGACTTCTATGTTGACCAAGTCTTCAGAAGTCCTCTGGTCAACGTGATCTGCAGCCAGCGACCGGGTCTCCCCGGTCCCTGGTACCTCGACACTCGAGGCAGATCCAACGAATATATAGGTAACCGACTAAGACATAAAATAATGAAATGCGTATAGAATATGAACGGAGAACGTACGCTGGCCCAGGGGGGCGCCCTCGGATGGGATGTTGATCATGACCCAGAAGAGAAAGTGACTTCGAGCCGCATGAAGATATGGATATGACGAAGCGAAGCAAGACGCGATGGCATGAAACCAGATGCGACCTCGGCATGCAGGCCGGGATATAACTTTAGCACGCAAATCGAGATATGACTTCGGCATGTAGGTCGGGATATGACTTTGGCATGTAGGTCGGGATATGAAATCGACACGCAGACTGAGATACAATAGACACACTCAAATAAGACAACGATGCGAGGATAGGAATGTAGACTCAGCTTGAAGGCCGGAACGTAGCAAAGACGGAGCATGATCAAATCAAAGTCTACTGGCGGCGAGGGACCGGAGGCTTGACCCACATCGAAGACACCCAACAATGCAGATGGTTCAGAGGTGGCCTACGATGAGGCAATAAGAGAGGCAGCGCTGCGGTGTCCTGGAGGAGACCTCTAGTGAGACAACGCTTGGCTGTTCGGCGGTCCGAAGGGCAGCGGCCGACGACTATGGTCGCCGGTGTGCCAAGGGAGAGGGAAGAAGTAGGAGGCGACAAGGATGACGCTGTGAGTGAGGCTGAGACGGTGCCGATGTAGTGTCATGTGGGTTTTCCCGGCAGCGGAAGAACCCTCCCAAGGCCCTTTCTCCTCCCATAGGTAGCAACCCCTTCAAAGAAGAAGACCTTCCTTCTTTTCTTGGCTGTGAATTGAAGGAAGAAGGTGGCTCTGGTGATGGGGCTGAGAAGGGAGAAGGAGGCGTCGACGAGGAGAAGGAAGAGGAAGGATGTGGCCGGTGTCGCGAGGAGAAGGAGGAAGAGGGAGAGGAGCGGCGGCGAGTCGGTCCAGTGATGGCATCGCGAGGAAGGGAGGGAGAGGAGAAGATGTGGCAGCCGACGGCGACGAGGAGCATGGGCATATCCACATCACTAGTATATATTCTTTTCATTGTCTAAAGTTTATTCACACGGAAATATTGTTTAAATTAGTAGACTTTGAGAACACTACATAAACAAAAACAACGAACATAAGTTAAAATTTCAATACAAAGTATGTATCTTTATAGCTGTGTAGTAACAAACTGCAACAAACATGAATTGTAACTTTATAGACATTAATTGGGATAACTAGTGCAAAATTACATTAAGGCTTTAGACTAAATTATAATTTGCTAGTAGTACTCTCCAAACAACTCATAACTTTCTTTATCTTCTACATGCGCCTTCTTTTGGGTCTGACACACCATGCACATGATTAACATTATGTATCAGCTTAGTTAATTTATGTTTACGAGTATCACTCACAATAATTCTAATTGGTTACACAGTGCATCTTCTTTTGGGCTGACACACGATGTGCATGACTTAGAAGCCAAACTAGACTTGTGAACTTCCTTAAACATAAATCTGGCATAAAGAATGACTTTCCTTTGAGTCAACCATCTTTAGCATAGATATACATTCATTTACACAAATACCCCTAGTATCCCCAATAGTTTTCGCTCTTGTGATAGTATTGGCTTGACTAAGTAGCAAGTGTGAAAAAGAATTTAGGACAAAAATGGTTGAAAACGCAAGTAATCAGTTATCAATCGATTGATATACTACTCAATTAATTGTCCACCAATGGCAATTGACTCAGAAGGCTTTTGTTCGTGAGTTTATGTACCCCAATTGATTGGTGACTACCAATTGATTCTACCAATCAATTCGAAAGCTTCTGTGGACAACCTAGTGAATACCAATCGATTGGTATTTATGGTAATCGATTGATGTTAACCAATCGATCAACCCAAATGATTCCTTGACCTAGGGTTCTCCAATCAATTGAATCCTCATGGCAATCGATTGGTGTTAACCAATCAATCTGCCCAATCAATTTCAAATGTTTCGATACACAACCCAGGTTTAGCAATTGATTGGTCCTCATAGCAATCGATTAGTGAACACCAATCAATCGCCGAATCAATTCCAACCCTTTCTATTAGTGTTTCTGGGCATTCCAATTGATTGGTCCTTACGACAATCGATTGGCAAACACCAATCGATCTACCAAATCGATTTGGGAGCTTTTTATGCCCAAATTTACGCTTATCAATTGATTGGTGACCTTCATCAATCGATTGAGCGCTTATTAATTGATTGATGACCTTCATCAATCGATTGATATTAGAAAACTTGTTTTTTTAACATGATTTTAAGCTTAAAAAAAAAAAAATCCTAAAATCGCATTGCCAATCTCGTTCTTCGCGAATAATGCGAAAAGCTTTATTCACGGGTTGAATCCTAATCTATCCATTCTATATTAGACGAATATGTATCAATTTTACTCATCCAAATGGAATCAAATGCGAAATTGATGTATACATATCAAATCATCGAAAATAATTCTTACACCTTAAAGAATGACAATAAGCTCATCCTAAGTTTTGATAACAACTGAAAGCAATAGCAATACATAGAAAATACCAATTGAAAGCCATAGCAACACATAGAAAACAATGGATGTATCAATTACAAGATCTAGTTATCATCTATTTTAAGGCAATATTGAAAATTAAAACAAAGGTTAATAATGGGCTAACATGAATCGTGAGAGTCATTGATATTATTTATTGTTAGAATTCTTGTAAACGTGAAATGATCTTCTATAAGAATGGGCGATAATCCATAATCCTTTTCGATAGGAAAGAGAGGAGGAAGATCCTTCTCAATTGAATCAAATATTCAAGATGCTCAAATCAATGAGCTTGTTCCCTTATATATTTGGTCCATCCTTTAAGAACCATCCACATAATAAATCAAAATCCATTATCAGTCCATTATTATTAATGAAACGAATTAACCTACACATTAAATTCATATCTAATAATATAAATTATTTCAAGTTTAATGTATTAATCACTTAATTAAGATTTACTTCTTAATAGCATAATTATTATGCGTTGTTAATCACGTGCTAGCCCACTAGAGATTAAATCTATCTTGGGTGTTTGAAATAATAGAGAGTGACAAAAAACATAGTTACATAGATGATAAAAGTTCATATATAATTTTATTATTTTAAACTGGCTGCAGTAAAAAATGGCAAAACAGAAACGAATGTATCATTATTTAAATATTATAACACCTGTCTTGTCATAGAAGACAGAGAACCCGTAACATCAACCAGCAAACGTTCTTGCATGAAACTCAGTACATTTCACCAGAAACACAGAAGTCGTAACATCAACGAGCAAACGTTCTTGCATGAAACTCCGTAAATTTCACCAGAAACAAAATCTTGCAAGTTTCAAGGAGATTGATAGCATATTTATAACGATAATTTATCAAAAGACATATTAGGTTTAATATATTTATCAAAAAATATATCACGGTTTTATATTTATCAAAAGACGGAGTTTACCAAAATCAATTCCCAGATTACCCCTCTGGCTAACCTGACAACCGCCTTTTTCAAACACATTTTTCCAAGCATCCAACCCGAAATTAGAATTGAAAAATAATTTGTGGTTCGGGTGCACGTCTTCTCACCGTCTCTCTCCCTCCATCCCTCTGTGTGGTGTTATAAACTTGAAAGAAAAAATAAATATGAACCCTGCGCTTGCCATTACTGCTCGTGGTGGTTGGCGGGATTGCAATAGACTAGTTAGGTTTATGGCATAATTACGTAAGAGTTGCTAGAGGAGACCAATGACAAATTAAGTTAAGAACGTTAGCCGAGAAGGACAAACTTCTTGCAAGAGGGAAATTAGTATAAGCACACATTTAAAGATTTAGACATGTATGTATTGATTTTTTTACTGTAAATTAGGGTAGTGAAGGTAAATAAAAATTACAGTATTGGTGGGAAGGGTGGCAGCAAAAAGTATTTTTATGGTTAATTTTGGTTATGTGGGGAATAATATTTAACAACACCTGAATTATGATGTAATAGAAGACTTAATCGATTTAAGTCATGTTAGTTTTTGATGTTGATAGTTAAGCTTGGCTAAAAATTGTTTATTTATGGTTTAGGGTTTAGTCAGTGGTGGTCCTAGTTTATAAGAAGTATCTGCTTCAAAAGGGGCATGATATCTATGATATCAGGCCCACCTTGGGCCTGATATCGATAACGTGTTATGTGGTTAAAACTTTACTTTTACATCAGACCCTTCCTAGTTTGAACAAAATTACAATTTAACTACAGAAATAGATTATGTAGTTGCAAATTTACTAAAATAGTTTGTAATTTATTTATCAGGGATGATCATATAACTGACGAAATTCTATCTGAGATATGGAATACTCTTGATGCAAATTCTAGCATTGGACATGCAGATAATGTAGGAGAAGTATCCAGAACAAATATTCTATCATCTTCACAGTATAGTTGTGTGCATAACACAAATAGAAATACAAACAGTAATTTCACATTTGATCTAAATGAAGAAGCTAGTATTCAAGAAGATGAGGTTCTGAACCCGTGTGCAACACTTGTTGATTACTATGAGCCTACTTAGAGTGAGGAGGAAGGGTATTATAACCGAAATGGAGAGGAAATGCAATGCAATACAGATGTACAAGAATTCTTTGCTGATGATATGCAGGTTGAACAATATGAAATATCTCAAGAGCAGTACAGTGACTTAGAGGAGGACTTCCCAATAGCTGATGATCCATATATTCTAAATTCTCGATTGCTCCAAAGGCGAATTGAAGAGGCAACAGATCAGCATGAATTTTTTGTAGGACAGATATTTCTGTCTCGTCAAGAGTTCAAGAATGAACTTGTGAAGCATGTCATGGTTAAACATATGAGATATAACCCAGTTGACACTCAGAAAAATAAAGTAAAAGCTGTCTGCTTCAATCAACCGTGTAAGTGGAGAGTAGTTGCCAGGGGGGATGTCGAGTTCATTGTTACGAAATATATAAAGGAACACTAATGTGGCACCATTAGGGAAAGTGTTGATCATCAAGCATGCTCTTCATCCTTTGTAGCTTCTTATGTTGAAGAGCAATTTCTTGCTAATGAACAATACAAGCCAAGTATGATTATAGCAGATATAAAAGCCAAGTTCGGAGTGACCATATCCTACAGAAAAGCTTACATAGCTCGAGAGAAAGCGATGAAGAAAGTTGTTGGAGATTATGATCAAGCATATAGAGATCTTCCACTATATCTGTGTGAGATCCTGAAACCTATGTGGCACTACACAGGAATGGGGATAATCAGTTCCAACGCTGTTTTTGGGGTTTTGGAGCTTGTAGAAGAGTATTCAGGTCTTATCTTCGTAAATTAATTGGAATTGATGCCACACACCTAAGAGGCAAATATCCGGGTGTGTTGTTGATGGCTACATCAATAGATGCTAATGATAATGTCCTCCGAGTAGCCTTTGGAATCGCTGAAGTTGAATGTGGGTCTGCATGGGAGTGGTTTTTGGATCATACGAAGAGATTCTTTAATGTTGATCCAGAGTCAATGAGTATAGTATCAGATAGACATCGTGGCATTATAGTAGCAGTTAGGAAAGTCTACCCTACTGCCCATCATGCTTTTTGTTGCCACCACATGTCTTGTAATATGGTAATAGATACTGGCAGTAGGTCAGGTTTAGGGTTGTTTTGGGCAGCTGCTCGAGCAAACACAACACTATAATATGATCTCATAATGCAGTCCATGCTTGAAAAACATCCAGATGCTCATAAGTGGCTTCAGAACATTGACCCTAAAAGATGGGCTAATGCACACTTTAGTGGCAGAAGGTACACAATGCTAACCACCAATTGTGCAGAGAGTTTAAATGCTTTGTTCAAGGAGACGCGTGAAATTCCGATAAACAGGTTAATTGATAATACCAGAAGAAAGGTAGCTCAATGGTTCTTTAACCGTAAGGAGGAAGTGTCGAAATGGTATGTTGCGTTGACACCTCATGCTACCAAAGAAATGCAATCAAGGAGGGAGAAACCTAGACGATATAAAGTCCACCCCTACTCTCAATCCGAAATGGAAGTAGAGACATGGAGTGCTTCATACATTGTTGATTTGGAGAGAAAATATTGTAACTAGGGAGTTTCAAATTTCAGGATTGCCTTGCTCACATGCAAATGCCGTCATAATTCACCGGAACATGGATACACTCCCATATTGTGAGCATTATTTTCATTCACATAATTGAAAAATGACATACATGGATCGTATTTATGTTGGTTGCTACTCGAAAAACCTAGAGGTTCCACTGTACAAAAATTTTGTACAAAGGTCTGAACCTTTTCCTAGCTACCATGTGTTCTTTTAAATTAAATTTTGGATCGCCTGCGGAACTTAACACGTTTGATCCAAAACTTAATCTATTTGTTCTTTTAGGTTTTGACTTGGATCTCCTGCGGAACTTAACACGTTCGACCCAAATCACCTTAAGTTATTAATTCCATTAAATATTAATTTCCATAATTGGTTCCCAATACTGACGTGGCGAGGCCTTCTTGGATATGGGAGCAACCACCACCGACTAGACAAAACCTTTTATAGAAATCTAATATTTAATTTCCTAAAATAACTTTAGGTTAACCGAAAAGAACAATCAAATCACAAGGAAAAGAAAAAACAAAAGAACACAACATCGAAAAACATATTCGAAATTCTAGAACGTAAGCCTCTTGTATTTGGTATTATTTCTATAAATAACTAGTATGATGCGGAAAGAAAAATTACTAGTTATACCTTCTAGAAAGACCTCTTGATCTTCTACCGTATTCCTCTTCTAATCCCGGACGTTGTGTGGGCAACGATCTTCCGAGACGAGAACCACCAAGCACCTTCTTCTTCCTTGCAAGTTTCGGCCATCAAAACTTCTCCTAGGATGAAGAGGTTCGGCCACCACCATCATGCTCCAAGGGATGCTAGAAAAGAGGCTTCTTTTCTCTCCTTCTTCTCCTTCTTAGTTCCGGCCACCAAAGCTATCTCCACCATGAGAAGGTTTCGGCCACACAAAGGAGAGGAGAGGAAAGAAAGGGCCGGCCACACCCAAAGAAGAAAAGAGGGAGAAAAATAATAGAGTTGTTCTCAATGAAGCCTCCTCTACCCCCTCTTTTATAATCCTTGGTCTTGGCAAATAAGGAAATTTAAATAAAAACTTTCTTAATTCTTTTGCCATGAAAAGGAAAATTTATTTAATTAAAAATAATTTTCTCTTCTCCAATTTATTTGGCCGGTCACTCTTCTCCCCAAATCAAGGAAAGTTTTAATTAAAACAAAAATTAAAACTTCCTAATTTGTTTTCAGAAATTTATAAAATTTCTCCAATAATTTTTATCCCTTCATGATTGGTTTATAAAAAGGAAATTTAATAAATTAAAATCTATCTTTTAAACATGTGGATAAAAAGAAAGTTATCTCTAAAAATTAAAATCTCTTTTAATCTACAAATAAGGAAAGATATCAAATCTTTTCTTAATCTTTTGTAGAAACTTATAAAAGAGAATATTTAATTTTTAAACTTTCTTTTAAATCATGAACATGATTAAAAAGGAAAGTTTTCTTAAAATTTAAAATCCATCTTTTTAATCAACAAATAAGGAAAGATTTCAAATTTTAAACTCTCTTTTAAACATGTAGATGATTTACAAATAAGGAAAGTTTTTACCAAAAATTAAAACCATCCTTTTAATCTACAAATAAGGAAAGAGATTAATCTCTTCTCTTAATCTTTTGTAGAAAGCTATAAAAGGAAATTTTTTAATTTTTAAACTCTCTTTTAAAAACTTTGATATCCACATAAGAAATAATTTTAATAAAAATCCCTTTTAATAATCTAGTGGCCGGCCACCTAAGCTTGGGACCCAAGCTTTGGCCGGCCACCAACTTGGCTCATCCATTTGGTCATGGCCGGCCCTAGCTTGGGTTCCAAGCTAGCTTGGTCGGCCCCATTGGATGGGTAAGAAGGTGGGTATGTGGTGGGTATAAATCTCTATATACAAGAGGCTACGATAGGGACCGAGAGGAGGAATTGGTTTTGGTCTCCCGATAAAATTAAGCATCCCGTGTTCGCCCCGAACAGACAACTTAATTTTATCAATAATAATTCATTCCACTAGAGAACTATTATTGAACTACCGCACCAATCCCAAATTACATTTTGGGCTCCTTCTTATTATGAGTGTATTAGTCTCCCTGTGTTTAAGATGTCGAATGTCCACTAATTAAGTGAGTTACTGACAACTCATTTAATTAATATCTTAGTCCAAGAGTAGTACCACTCAACCTTATCATCATGTCGGACTAAGTCCACCTGCAGGGTTTAACATGACAATCCTTATGAGCTCCTCTTGGGGACATTCTCAACCTAGATTACTAGGACACAGTTTCCTTCTATAATCAACAACACGCACTATAAGTAATATCATTTCCCAACTTATCGGGCTTATTGATTTATCGAACTAAATCTCACCCATTGATAAATTAAAGAAATAAATATCAAATATATGTGCTTGTTATTATATTAGGATTAAGAGCACACACTTCCATAATAACTGAGGTCTTTGTTCCTTCATAAAGTCAGTATAAAAGGAACGACCTCAAATGGTCCTACTCAATACACTCTAACTGTACTAGTGTAATTATATAGTTAAGATAAACTAATACCTAATTACACTACGACCTTCCAATGGTTTGTTCCTTTCCATCTTGGTCGTGAGCTACTGTTTATAATTTATAAGAAACTGATAACATGATCCTCTATGTGTGACACCACACACCATGTTATCTACAATATAAATTAATTGAATAACTACATTTATCGTAAATGTAGACATTTGACCAATGTGATTCTTATTTCTAGATAAATATTTATACCAAAAGCTAGGCTTTTAGTATACATCCTAACAATTTACCCCTGTCGAAGCAAGGAATTTTGGCCTACGGGAGTCAACAACATTATAGTGCTATGTCCCCGTAGCCTTGTGCAGCCTGGTAGGCGAAAGAAGGCAAGGATCGAGTCGAAACATAATGGGAAGGTAAAAATCAAATGCAGCAGGTGCAAACAACTGGGCCATAATCGGAGGACCTGTAGAATACCGCCAGCCCCTAGTTCTTGACTGAATTGTAATTGGAGGAGTTGAGCCATATGTTTTGTATGAAGTACATAAATAGGTTTGTAAGAAAAACAGTTATTAAAAGTGATGTTTCTGTAATATAGGTTTATGGAGTATTTAGTTTGTGTTACAGTGTTATGGTAGGTATGAGATGTGTAAACCATCACCTGCAAGGAAGAAATAATACTTCACACCATATCTCCATTGTGTCAAATAAAAATGCGATACATTTCAATTCAACAGGAAGGGGTTCGTAATTTCAAAGTCACGTAAATATGTAGTGAAATATAGATGTGTTAAAACTCGCACAAAGGGATTGTAGTAATCCTTGTAAAATAAGATAGGACAACAGTTCTCGGTCATTGAAATGGGGTATAAATATGTTTTGACACCAGATATACCATCTTCCCAGGTAGACCTTCACAGGGGACTTGATTTCATGTAAATCTAAGTAGGGGAGGGCCATCAGTGGGTTTTGGTCAAAACCCACTGATGTACCTTGACACTTCTGATTGAACCGATTTCAGCTCTAGTGGTATTCTGGAGTTGCAAGGACTCCAAATTTGCTGGAAAATCATTATTTAAATATCTATAGGTGCTGAGAAAAAATAATATAAAATCAGCCTTTGTTGGACCTGATATGCTTGAATATCAGGCCCAACGTGGGCCTGATATGCTTGAATATCAGGCCCAACGTGGGCCTGATATGAGGGCATATCAGGCCCAACGTGGGCCTGATATGAGTATCATTTAATAAAGCATTATTCTATCTCCCCCTAATATAAACTCCAAACATTCTAACAGGGGCTTGATCAAAAAAATAAAATAAGATCAATTTTAAAAGTCACCTTCGATAGGGTTGAAAAGAAAAGTTGTGCACTATTCCGTGCCAACTGGCATGGAGCCATACCTTCTAATCCATGGTGTATAAATTATGTTTGACACCATATATACCATCTCCCCACCAATACCTTCACAGGGGACTTGATTTCATGTAAATCCAAGTAGGGGAGGGTCATGAGTGGGTTTTGGTCAAAACCCACTAATGGACCTAGACACCTCTGATTGGACCCATTTCAGCTCTAGTGGTATTCTGAAGTTGCAAGGACTCCAAATCTGCTGGAAAATCATTATTTAAATATCTATAGGTGCTGGGAAAAAATAATATAAAATCAGCCTCTGTTGGGCTTGATATGCTTGGATATCAGGCCTAACGTGGGCCTGATATGAATGCATATCAGGCCCAACGTGGCCCTGATATGAGACCATATCAGGCCCAAAGTGGCCTTGGTATGATATCCTTTCTTATAAATTTATACTATCTCCCCCTTTCTATAAACTCAAAATGTGCTACCATGCTCCTTATGAAAAAATAAAAAATAAAATAAAATTAGAAGGTGCTACCATAGGGTTTAAGTCTGCATGCCCATAAGTGGAATAAGTGGCAACTGGCACGGAGCCATACTTCCTAATCCATGGTGTATAAATTATGTTTGACACCATATATATCATCTCCCCACCAAGACTTTCACAGGGGACTTGATTTAATGTAAATCCAAGTAGGGGAGGGCCATCAGTGGGTTTTGGTCAAAACCCACTAATGGACCTAGACACCTCTGATTGGACCCATTTCAGCTCTAGTGGTATTCTGGAGTTGCAAGGACTCCAAATCTGCTCGCAAATCATTATTTAAATATCTATAGGTGCTGGGAAAAAATAATATAAAATCAGCCTTCGTTGGGTCTGATATGCTTGGATATCAGGCCCAACGTGGGTCTGATATGCTTGGATATCAGGCCCAACGTGGGCCTGATATGAGTATCATTTAATAAAGCATTATTCTATCTCCCCCTAATATAAACTCCAAACATTCTAACAGGGGTCTGATCAAAAAAATAAAATAAGATCAATTTTAAAAGTCACCTTCGATAGGGTTGAAAAGAAAAGTTGTGCACTGTTCCGTGCCAACTGGCACGAAGCCATACCTTCTAATCCATGGTGTATAAATTATGTTTGACACCATATATACCATCTCCCCACCAATACCTTCACAGGGGACTTGGTTTCATATAAATCCAAGTAGGGGAGGGTCATTAGTGGGTTTTGGTCAAAACCCACTGATGGACCTAGACACCTCTAATTGGACCCATTTCAGCTCTAGTGGTATTCTGGAGTTGCAAGGACTCCAAATCTGCTGGAAAATCATTATTTAAATATCTATAGATGCTAGGAAAATATAATATAAAATCAACCTCTGTTGGGCCTGATATGCTTGGATATCAGGCCCAACGTGGGCCTAATATGAGTGCATATCAGATCCAACGTGGGCCTGATATGAGATCATATCAGGCCCAAAGCGGCCTTGGTATGATATCCTTTCTTATAAATTTATACTATCTCCCCCTTTCTATAAACTCAAAATGTGCTACCATGCTCCTTATGAAAAAATAAAAAATAAAATAAAATTAGAAGGTGCTACCATAGGGTTTAAGTGTATAGCATGTCCATAAGTGGAATAAGTGGGAACTGGAACGGAGCCATACTTCCTAATCCATGGTGTATAAATTATGTTTGACACCATATATACCATCTCCCCACCAAGACCTTCACAGGGGACTTGATTTCATGTAAATCCAAGTAGGGGAGTGCCATCAGTGGGTTTTGGTCAAAACCCACTGATGGACCTAGACACCTCTAATTGGACCCATTTCAGCTCTAGTGGTATTCTGGAGTTGCAAGGACTCCAAATCTGCTGGCAAATCATTATTTAAATATCTATAGGTGTTGGAAAAAAATAATATAAAATCAGCTTCCGTTGGGCCTGATATGAGTGGATATCAGGCCCAACGTAGGCCTGATATGAGTACATATCAGGCCTAACGTGGGCCTAATATGAGACCATATCAGGCCCAAAGTGGCCTTGGTATGGTATCCTTTCTTATAAATTTATACTATCTCCCCCTTTCTATAAACTCAAAATGTGCTACTATGCTCCTCATAAAAAAATAAAAAATAAAATAAAATTAGAAGGTGCTACCATAGGGTTTAAGTCTATAGCATGGTCATAAGTGGAATAAGTAGCAACTGGCATGGAGCCATACGTCCTAATCCATGGTGTATAAATTATGTTTGACACTATATATACCATCTCCCCACCAAGACCTTCACAAGGGACTTTATTTCATGTAAATCCAAGTAGGGGAGGGCCATCAGTGGATTTTGGTCAAAATCCACTGATGGGCCTAGACACCTCTGATTGGATCCATTTCAGTTCTAGTGGTATTATGGAGTTGCAAGGACTCCAAATCTGCTGGCAAATCATTATTTAAATATCTATAGGTGTTGGGAAAAAATTAAAATACAATCAGGCTCCGTTGGGCCTGATATGCTTGGATATCAGGCCCAATGTGGGCCTGATATGAGACCATATCAGGCCCAAAGTGGCCTTGGTATGGTATCCTTTCTTATAAATTTATACTATCTCCCCCTTTCTATAAACTCAAAATGTGCTACCATGCTCCTTATGAAAAAATAAAAAATAAAATAAAATTAGAAGGTGCTATCATAGGGTTTAAGTCTATAGCATGGCCATAAGTGGAATAAGTGGCAACTGGCACGGAGCCATACGTCCTAATCCATGGTGTATAAATTATATTTGACACCATATATACCATCTCCCCACCAAGACCTTCACAGGGGACTTGATTTCATGTAAATCCAAGTAGGGGAGGGCCATCAGTGGATTTTGGTCAAAACCCACTGATGGACCTAGACACCTCTGATTGGACCCATTTCAGCTCTAGTGGTATTCTGGAGTTGCAAGGACTCCAAATCTGCTCGCAAATCATTATTTAAATATCTATAGGTGCTGGGAAAAAAAATAAAATACAATCAGGCTCCGTTGGGCCTGATATGCTTGGATATCAGGCCCAACGTGGGACTGATATGAGTGCATATCAGGCCCAACGTGGGCCTGATATGAGTATTATATCATAAAACATTATTCTATCTCCCCCTAATATAAACTCCAAACATTCTAACTGATGCCTGATCAAAAAAATAAAATAAGATCATTTTTAAAATTCACTATTCCGTGCCAACTGCCACGGAGCAATACCTTATTAGAAAAGGGGTATAAAGAACGTATTGATTAACCATAAATTTAATTTACAATAAATTGATTCACCATAAATTTAATTTACACAAATAGTAAATCATTACTAGAATACAATATTATAATTGTTCACTATTTCTATAGTTTAAAGTTTTTGTCAGACATGATTTTATGTCCAAGTCTAAATCTATAAGCTTTCATATCAGCTTGTACAAAGTCTGTAGATCTCCGGAACATCAAACTCTCTGCATAGCGCATTATAAAAAAAGTACAATCCAACCTACAAAACAAAAGCACAATCCATCATAAAAAAGCCAAATCAAATTATTATGGAACATGCACAAATACTTACGATTTGCTTTGTGTGGGGCCAATAACTTGCATCGTTTTATACTCTCTCCCGGAGAATGGTGCTAAACCTTTATGCCATCTGTGATAGTATGACCAGTTTAGCTCCTTAAAAAACAACACCTACAAATATCAAACCATAGTAATTAATACATAAACAATGATTATTGGATATAAGAAATTTGTTACTTACAGTTTGATTAAAAACAGAAGTGTAATTTTCTGTGGTGCCAAGAGAGTTATAATGAATTATTTGACGTTCCTCCAGGTCCATGACCATTAGATGCCAATGATCATCTTAGTTATGTAGAGGACAAAAAATATATCTAATGTCCTTGTCGTCATCAGTTTTTGCAGTTTGTTTCAATGCATCCACGTGCATCATTCCGAACAAGTCCTATGCAAATAATAGAGCTATTTAGGTGACTGCATCCAATATATATTGTAAACAATTTACAATGAGATAAGGGACATACTCGGAATCCAACCCCACAAAATATGGATGGGTGGTATGGCGAGTTAGAGTGTTTGGCTTCATTAGCAAGAATATTCCAATAAACATTTATGCAATCCCCATTGGTATATTACGTCCAATCAAATATTGTCATAAAAGATTGCATATCTAAAGAGAAATTATCATTTGTCCATATTGGTTGCACCGTCACCCTACACACAAGGATACAGTCAATGGTATTTAATAAATTAAAAATATAAAAAATATCATTAAACTCCAATAATAATCCTTCGTTGACATATGGGTTAAGTATTTAGGTTGGCAACTACGTTACCTTAACTGACTAAGCTTCAATAATGCATCGGCTATCACATCATCTTGACTTTTTTTAAAAAATGTCTTCGCTTGCTGAGATAATTAAAATAATACTATGTCATTAAGGATTATAAAATAACAACTTACCTACTCTCGACCGTACCTTCAATATTTTGGTTTTGACCTTGTTAAGTTCATGACATTGTGTTTCTAGCTGTGACGAACTTGTATTTTCTGTCTTTGATGGTGCAGGAGCATCTGGTTCGACAGTAAGAACAAGCTGTTTGCCTTTTTTTTGGTGCATTCGGATATCAAACTTCTCTGGGTTCTCTTTCTTTTGGGGCCTACCCGAAAATTAGTTGGAATTATAGGCAGATTAGGGTCTATGCATTCTGATGCAGGGTCTATGCCTTCTGATGCTCTTGGCTCCCCTGATATGCTTTGTCTGACTTGTTGGAGCTCTTTAATCTTATTTTCGGCATCGGCGATGATTTTGTCTTTTACATTTAAAATTCTGTTATCCACGTCATAATTTATAGTGTCCGTTGGATCGAGACGCGCTAGAGGGGGGGGGGGGTGAATAGCGCTCGTGGCTATTTCGTTCGATTATCGAAAAATTATCGGAGTAATTAAAATGCAGCGGAATAAAATAAAGACAAAGACACAAAGGGATTTACTTCGTTCGGAGCCTAAGGCGACTCCTACTCGAAGGCCCGCGATCCTTGATCGCTTCCGGTGGGCAACAACTATAAGCTCGATAAGAATTACAAATTACAAATGTAACAGCAATTAGAATAACTTTGTACCGACAACTTAAAGAAGAGAAAAACGAAGCTCCGGATCGTCGGAATGTTGCAGCAGCACTTCGGAATGACTTTGTTAGCAGTACGTTGAAGAAGTGCTGGTCGAAACCCCCTTATAAAGGGTGTTCAAGGCGCCTTGAAGGCTGTTCAAGGCGCCTCCATGCTGCCTGGTCTTCCACGTGGATAACATCTGATCTGGTCGAACTTCATCCTCTCAAGGCGCCTTCCAAGGCGCCTTCTGCCTGCTTCAAGGCGCCTCCAAGCTCCATGGAGGCGCCTCTGACACTGTTCATCTGAGGCTTTAGGTTGCTCCTTTGCACCTGCAAGATACGTTAGTCCCAAACACTATCCTGCAACACAAAGTTAGCACAATAAACATGATAAATGAAGTGTAGACAGTCTCCGGACTGTCCGAGTCTGACTTCGGGTTTCCAACCGGAAACCCTAGGTCGACCCGACGCCTACTGTTCCCTCTACGGGGAGCGCGTCCTCACCTACTCCACTCAGGAGATTTACCTGTTGCCAGTGCGATCCTCCAGATCGACTGGACTTTTGCTCAACATTCGATGCTTCCGGACTTTCTACTGGACATCCGCTTCCCCGGCTAGTCCAGTTTTTCACCTGGTTCGCGACACCAGGACTTTCCACCTAGGGTTACCACCCCCTAGGACTTTTGCCTGAAGACATCGACCTACCAAGACTTTCCGCATAGGGTTACCACCCCCTATGACCTAGGGTTACCACCCCCTAGGGTTTTACCTTTTGCCTAACCGCAGCTAGGACTTTCCTGAAATCCTCAAGTAGACTTGTTAGACTACAAAACATCTTAACTTTGAATTCTTTGCCATTATCAAAACACGAGTTCGTTCGTCGGATGCTTCCCGCACCAACAATCTCCCCCTTTTTGATTATGGCAACTCAAATTCAAAGTTAAGTAAACAAACGAATAGATAGACATTTTTAACACAGGCAAATCTGCTAAGTGTAGATGAACAAAGTAACTGAAGCAAATTTGCCCTATATGCTCTCCCTTAACTTTTGCTCCCCTTTAACTTTTGCTCCCCCTTAACTTTTAACTTGAATTTTATATTTTTGCTTCTCTCCCCCTTTGCCATATATCAAAAATGGGCAATAATAGACATTGAATTGTACAGTAATTTACTAAGGTCAACAGGTTAGCTATGTTCAACAGGGTTTGAACGTTAGGGTCAATTGGAACTTAATTTTAAGTTTTAGGACAAGGTTATTCATTTAAGTTCAGTTGGTCCTTAAGTCCAAGCACAAGTCATGTTCACTAGATTGATTTACTAGGTATCAGAGCTATAAAGAAGAAACATTCTTAACTAGAAATTTGAGTATCCTTTACCAACTGTCTAACCTTTAGTTACTTGCTGATTGTCTACAGGACAATAGCTTTCACTAGGTTAGTCAAGTTAAGTTATTTTGGTCCAGAAAGACTTGACTAGAGCTGGAGAACTTAACTTGATTAATGTATATTGCGTATTTAACGCCCAGACTCATATTGATGCACAGATATAAGTATTCTTGAGTCCAGGCTATACCCTATGCATCTCACGCCGGTCTATGTTTTTCAATCACAATCAAGGTAAACTTAGGTGTTTGTGAGATGCTCTGGCTTAATTCTAGGGGAACATGATTTCTAGGGGGAAAGCCTAGGCTATTTCAATTTTTGAACAGTCTAGGAAATTGGAGTTTTGAAAATTATTTTTCCTAGAATTTTTAAAACAAGACAACAAAATGAGACTGCTATTCTCAAATAAAACATATAAGTACTTAATAACATGTCCAAACAGTCTAATAGATCCAGGATACAGGTCAAAAAGATGAGTAAGGGAGACAGATCCAAGAAGTGAATGACATAGCCCAAATATCTAAGAAACAGAATCAAGCCGGGTGGTGGCTGAGGCTGTCCCTGACGTCGAAGCTCGCCTCGGAGAGATGCGAAACCAGCAACCATCTCGGATCGCATAGATCGAAGAAAGCGATGACTATCTAGTACAGCCCGTCACGTCTGAGTGGTCTGGACCTCGAGGCGAGTGAGTCTGTCCTCGACAGAGAGTGGTGTTGAAGATGAAGGCCCGGCTGAAGTAGAGGGTCTGGCAGAGGTGGAAGGATCTGTGAAAAAATCCTCTGCCAGGAAATCGGGCCACTCCTCATCTGCATCTGGTGCATCCTCGGCTGCTGGAGCACCAGGGGCAGCAGCTGGTGGTAGTCGGCCCTTCCAGGCCAGAATCCCCTCGGCAGTGACCTCGGCCCCTGCTAACCTAAGACTACGCTGACCGACCTCATCGTAAATGGTAAGTGGGATCAGTACCCCTCTAGTAATGTCTACCCCAGAGCTGGAGAATATCTGGGCCAGGATATGGCAATAAGGCATATGAACTACTCCAGATGTAACTGTGCTGGATGCAAGGATAATGTTATGAAACATATGGAGGGCTATGTCTATGTCAAGGCGCTGGGTGAGGGCGTACAAAAAGAATGAATGGGATGGTCGCATCGTCGAGACGTCTCGAGATGATAAGGGTAGTATGCAAGCTGTCAGGACTCTATATATAGCATAATCCTGAACTCGAAGAAGTGTGGATCTGAACTCTGTCAGGCCCAAAGGTCTCTCCTCCCCAAAGAAATGCATGTAGATATCGTCTAATGTAATGTGTGAATAGGGATCGCCAAAGGGTAGGGTCTGACTCGGGTAACACAAGAACGTACACTCAGACTCCCTAAGCTCTAGGCTGGTGCGAAGTAGGGAGGGTGTCAGCTGAAGATCAGTACCACCAACTCTGGTGGAATAAGTTCTATCATCAACCTTTTCAAAGTTGTGATAAAATTGGGCACACAGATCTTGGTTGACTGTAGTGGTACAGTCAACCAATTTATCTAGATGATAGTGATTTATCATCTCGATAGTGGGTTGACAGAATTGGGACAAAAATTCTCGACCAATATACCTAGGTTTAATTGACTCAAAAGTATACCTAGAGAAATCTATCCTATGCTGTTCCGAGGGGAATCTTGGGTCCATGGAAGGGGCCCTAGCTTGTGTGGTATCCACAATGCGACACTTCCTATTTTTGACATTATACAAGAAAAAATTGCAAAACTAGCAAAGAATGTAGGAAATAAATGATTAAAGAGGGTTTAGATTATACCTAGGAGGCATAGCTAGGAATGAAGGGGAAGGAAACGGGCGGAAGGCGTCTTGGTTGGGAGGAATCACAGAAATTGGCGGCTTGCGGCAAACACGAACAGAAGCAAAAATGCTTCTGTTCGTGATAAAAAGATATGTTTAAGGCGCCTTAAGATCCCTTTAGGGCGCCTTTGGAGGCGCCTTAAGGGCTCCTTAAGGCGCCTTAAGTGGGCGGCGGGAAATTTCCCACCGCTGCTTGAGGGCGCCTCCTCTTAGATGGAGGCGCCTTCAGATGCTACGTGTCCAAATTATTAATAATTTTTTTTTTAATCAACACATTCCAAAATTAGATAGCCTTAAAGTTAAAAAAAATATTTAAATATGGTTTTAGAATTAATTTTTAAGTGTTTAAAGTAATTTTCAAATTTAAGTTTTTAAAATAATTTTGAAATTTAAGTTTTTAAAACAATTTTGAAATTTAAGTTTTTAAAACAATTTTGAACTTTAAGTTTTTAAAACAATTTTGAAATTTAAGTTTTTAAAACAATTTTGAAATTTAAGTTTTTAAAATAATTTTGAAATTTAAGTTTTTAAAACAATTTTGAAATTTAAGTTTTTTTTTAAAACAATTTTGAAATTTAAGTTTTTTTTTTAAAACAATTTTGAAATTTAAGTTTTTAAAACAATTTTGAAATTTAAGTTTTTTTTTAAAACAATTTTAAAATTTAAGTTTGTTTTTTAAAACAATTTTGAAATTTAAGTTTTTAAAACAATTTTGAAATTTAAGTTTTTAAAACAATTTTGTAGAATTTTTTAGTTACTTAGTCATCTCACCCGATCTAAATTTTCAATCAGGAAATCCTATAATTTTTGTGAGATGAATTATGGTTAAATTTTTAGGGTAAGATTTAACTTTGTGTTAGATTCAGGTTTAGCTTTGGGTTCAACAAGTAGGCATTCTTTGGATAAACTTCTGGGCTATGGTGAGTCACAAGGAACTCATTAAAGTAATCATGCCTTCGAGGTTTTCCAAATAGTCCTACCCATTGAACTTAATACTAATCCTTGGTCTAACTAGTTAGGATTCATTTAAGGGTAGCTTCGGTCAGTTCCACTTGGCCAAATGCACCAGGTCGAAGCCATATCTTCCTAGATATGCGATGCCCAAGCTTCCCTAACGTACTATCATCCAAAAACTTCACCAGTACTGTGGTTCAAGTTAAACTTATCCCGTTTTAATCTAACCTTAATTACCCTGCCGGGTAGTCTATTCTTGTTTTACCCATTCCGGGTAAATTAGGTTCAGTTACCCTGTCGGGTAGTTCAGTTGAAGGTGCCAGCTAGTTTGGATCCTCCATCTATTTTTGAATTTTGAATTTATAATTTAATTTTTATAATTTAATTTCGAATTTTGAATTTAGATTTATAATTTAATTTTAAAATTTTAATTTAATTTCGAAGATTTATAATTTAATTTTTAATTTTTAATTTCATTTCGAATTTTGAATTTAGATTTATAATTTAATTTTTAATTTTTAATTTCGAATTTTGAATTTAGATTTATAATTTAATTTTTAATTTTTAATTTAATTTCGAAATTTTAATTTAATTTCGAAGATTTATAATTTAATTTTTAATTTATAATTTAATTTTAAATTTTTTATTTAATTTCGAAGATTTATAATTTAATTTTTAATTTTTAATTTCATTTCGAATTTTGAATTTAGATTTATAATTTAATTTTGAATTTTTAATTTTGAATTTTGAATTTAGATTATAATTTAATTTTGAATTTTTAAGATCGTTTTCAATTTAGCTTTCCCTGGATCACGGCCTCGATATGGTCTGTCGAGGTAGTATATTTGATCCTTAGGAACCCAGTATTGGCCAAGTCTAACTTGATTGATCAATTTGGACTTGGGGACCCATGCTTGGACTGATTTACTACTTTGTTTGTTTATTAGAGATAAATAAGATTTATATTTCTTTTTACTTTTATATCCTAGCCCAGTTCTATTGTAGACGGCTCTTTGTGTCCCAAGAATTAGGTCCAGATTCTTGGAGCCCAAAGAAAACCGTTCTAAGGTATTTTTTAAGTCTTTTACCTGATTTTTTAAACTTGAATTTTCTTCCTCAAATTGTTGAACTTGAGTTGAATCTTCAGTTTGAACTTGATCAGGTAAGTATTTTGAGTTAGTTACTCCTTTAAGGATAGCTACTTCCTTTAGAAGTGACTTTATTTTATGATTTAACTTGGCTAATTTGCGAAGTAAATAATTGACTAAATTATTAAGCCTCGGAATACTTACAGCGGAGTCTGGCCCTTTGGAAACGGATGCGGATCCGTGGCTTTGCTCGGAGTCGTCTTCTGACTCGCTCTCGGATTCGATGATTTGGTCCCGGGCCATCAATGCGAGTAAACTCGTTTGGTCGAGTTCGTCGTCTTCGTCCTCCGAAGAAGATTCGTCCCAGGTTGCCTTTAGGGCCTTCTTTCTTCTTTGCTTCTTGGCTTCCTTTTGGTTGGGGCAGTTGTCTTTTATATGCCCCTTCTGGTTGCACCCGTAGCAAGTGACTTCGAACTTTACTTTGAGTTCTGTTGGGCCTCCTTGGATTGGACTGCCTTCTTTAGATCTTTCTTGTTGAAGCCCTTTTTCTTTTTGTAGAGCTTCTTCACGAGATTCACTAGTTCGCTGGTCAGTTCATCTTCTGAATCTTCTGAGTCGGATTCGTCTTCTGATTCCGATTCAATTTTTCGCCGTACTCTTGATTCCCGTGTTCGACTCGTACCTGCAACCAAAGCAATACCCTTCTCGGAAGGCTATGCATTAGTTTCATGGAGTTCAAATTCACTAAATAATTCGTCTAATTTTAAAGAAGATAAGTCTTTGGAGACCTTGTAGGCATCTACCATTGATGCCCACAACGTACTCCTTGGAAACGAGTTAAGAGCATACCTTATTATGTCTCTGTTTTCTACCTTCTGCCCGATTCCATGAAGGGAATTCAGAATATCTTGAATTCGAGCGTGTAAAGAACTAGCCGTCTCGCCTTCCTGCATTTTCAAATTGTATAGTTTATTAAGTAACAAATCACGCTTACTTACCTTAGTTTCCGAGGTGCCCTCGTGAAGTTCGATCAGTTTCTCCCATAGTTCCTTTGCGGAGGAGAATGGACCGACTCTGTTGAGCTCTTCTTTGGTAAGCCCGCACTGGATGGTGCAGGTAGCTTTGGCGTCGGCTTCCACCTTTTTGATGAAGGCTAGCTCCCAGTTCTCACAGGATGTAGGCTTACCGTCCGTATCAGTTGGTAGTTACAGTCCTGTCTTGACGATCATCCAAGTGTCGAACTGGATCTTCAGATATATCTCCATTCGCCCCTTCCAATATCCGAAGTCTTCTCCGAAAAATAGTGGGGGACGAACAGTGCTATATCCTTCTTGTTGAGTCATTTTAGACCTAAATAAACAAAAACAAACAAATCTATTCCAAGACTGTCTTGGATTAGTAGTGCTGGAGGAAGAAAAAAAATGACAAGCTCAAGTGGTATTGACCAACTTTGAGCAAAAAATCGATTCGAAAAAAAATTAGAATATAGCTATGAGGCTAGATTCTAATCGAAAGAAAATGAAAATACCACGAAAAAATTGTTTTGAACAGTGGTTGCACTGATTCAAAACGACCCCGCTCTGATACCAATTGTTGGATCGAGACGCGCTAGAGGGGGGGTGAATAGCGCTCGTGGCTATTTCGTTCGATTATCGGAAAATTATCGGAGTAATTAAAATGCAGCGGAATAAAATAAAGACAAAGACACAAAGGGATTTACTTCGTTCGGAGCCTAAGGCGACTCCTACTCGAAGGCCCGCGATCCTTGATCGCTTCCGGTGGACAACAACTATAAGCTCGATAAGAATTACAAATTACAAATGTAACAGCAATTAGAATAACTTTGTACCGACAACTTAAAGAAGAGAAAAACGAAGCTCCGGGTCGTCGGAATGTTGCAGCAGCACTTCGGAATGACTTTGTTAGCAGCACGTTGAAGAAGGAAAGCTCAGAACTTGATTGTCTGAAGTGCTGGTCGAAACCCCCTTATAAAGGGTGTTCAAGGCGCCTTGAAGGCTGTTCAAGGCGCCTCCATGCTGCCTGGTCTTCCGCGTGGATAACATCTGATCTGGTCGAACTTCATCCTCTCAAGGCGCCTTATAGCCCTCTCAAGGCGCCTTCCAAGGCGCCTTCTGCCTGCTTCAAGGCGCCTCCAGTGGTGCTTCGCAGCCAGCTCAGCTTTTGCACCCGAGGCGCCTCCAAGCTCCATGGAGGCGCCTCGGACACTGTTCATCCGAGGCTTTAGGTTGCTCCTTTGCACCTGCAAGATACGTTAGTCCCAAACACTATCCTGCAACACAAAGTTAGCACAATAAACATGATAAATGAAGTATAGACAGTCTCCGGACTGTCCGAGTCTGACTTCGGGTTTCCAACCGGAAACCCTAGGTCGACCCGACGCCTACTGTTCCCTCTACGGGGAACGCGTCCTCACCTACTCCACTCAGGAGATTTACCTGTTGCCAGTGTGATCCTCTAGATCGACTGGACTTTTGCTCAGCACTCGATGCTTCCGGACTTTCTGCTGGACATCCGCTTCCCCGGCTAGTCCAGTCTTTCACCTGGTTCGCGACACCAGGACTTTCCACCTAGGGTTACCACCCCCTAGGACTTTTGCCTGAAGACATCGACCTACCAAGACTTTCCGCATAGGGTTACTACCCCCTATGACCTAGGGTTACCACCCCCTAGGGTTTTACCCTTTGCCTAACCGCAGCTAGGACTTTCCTGAAATCCTCAAGTAGACTTGTTAGACTACAAAACATCTTAACTTTGAATTCTTTGCCATTATCAAAACACGAGTTCGATCGTCGGATGCTTCCCGCACCAACAGTGTCAGCCTTGGTGCCACTTGTATCCCGTTCCTTACGCAGTTCACTCATTTGTTGATCCTTTTCTTTAAGCATAGATTCCATATCAGCAATCACAATATCCTTTGCTGCTACTAGACTATCCTTTTCTTCTATCACCGTTGCCAGGTTTTTATTAGCTTCCTCCAAACTTTGAGAAGCTTTATGTAATTCTTGCTTTAAACTCTCAATTTTGTTATCCTTTTCCTTGCACAAAATACAATCTACCGTATCGTCACACTGCAGTAGACCTTCTTCGGCTTGATGTAAAGATCCTTGGCCAACCAACTCAAGATACTTAGTTGGCTGAGGTCGGTTTGGTAGTAAATCCAACTCTGATTCTGTCGGAATTAAATCTACTAAAATTTTATCTGCAGTTACACGGTCTATCATTTTTTTTACTGTGTCAAAATGATAGTTAGGCCACCTCCATCGTAGTATTCTTGGCAATTTTTTTGGATGGTCTGGATCAATAATGCTGATGTGCTCACACACCCATACCTACAATATGATTATAAAAATAATTCATAATCTTTACAAATATCGTGATATATATGTAATCGGACTTACAGCTAAAATATTTGGAAATCCCTTGAGCAAGGGGGCCTTGGGCGTTGCATCAGCAACATGTGGTTTTAGTCTTAATGTAAGCTCCAATCCAATGGAGTCTAATTGTTGAGCCATGAAACTGTATACTGCATTGCACCAGTTAAACCTAGCTAAGTTGTCAAAATCATCTACACAGTCAATTAGGGAGAGCACAGATATTCTGAGAACACTGCAACTCCCACAAAACAGAACAGTTGTAAAAAAATACAGGATATACAGCTGATAGTACAGCTTGTCATTTGATCTCGACTTCCTAATCAGTTTCTCTAAATGTCTGGCAAAACAATCTGATTCTCAGAAAAACTCCATGTACAGTGCGCTTGAAGCCTCATTTAAATCGAGACGAACTATATCTCTATTGTCGGGTAGGCCAAGAATCAGTCCCACATCTACCTTTGTAAAATTGAGCTTCTTCCCATGGAAGATAAAGTTTTTTTCCTCATGATCCCAGTTATCAAACATATTTTGTACCTGAGCTCTTACAAAAGAACTATCAGGGAGGTCGAGGATCCACGAAAAAGGTGTGTCTCGAATCTTCTGTTCTTGTTCTACAATCGGGTTAACAGAAGAGATAAACTTTCTGAAGTGGTAAATGGTACTTTTCCAGTTCATTCTTTTAGTTCTTCCTCTGTTGACATAACTTTGATAATTTGGTCAATCAGCACTCACACTTGTCGAGGCTTCTTTTGTTGCCATTGCGAACCTAGCTACTGTATAACCACACCCAGAAAAACAACTCTTAGTTCCCGTAATAACGACTACGCTCTTATTCTAACACACCCACACAAACCCAAGGTTAAACGGTTATAGAAAGCATAATTAAATGAGCAACCGACCTACGTACGAAAATGATTCTTGAATGCTGGTGAAGGTAGAGTCATGCCTCGACCGGAGCTGCGTAGAATGGCTTCGAGAAGAAGATGACGACCGAAGCAGGAGAGTGTGCGCTTTTGCAGATTGAAACTTGGGCCTGATATCCCATTATTTTATTTTAAATTTAATCGACTCAATTTATGAGTAAGATTTTTATTATTATTTTGAAATAATACTCTTTAATATTAGGCCTCACGTTGGGTCTGATATGCACTCATATCAGGCCCACGTTGGGCCTGATATCCAAGCATATCAGGCCCAACGGAGCCTGATTGTATTTTAATTTTTTCCCAGCACCTATAGATATTTAAATAATGATTTGTCAGCAGATTTGGAGTCCTTGCAACTCCATAATACCACTAGAGCTGAAATGGGTCCAATCAGAGGTGTCTAGGTCCATCAGTGGGTTTTGACCAAAACCCACTGATGACCCTCCCCTACTTGGATTTACATGAAATCAGGTCCCCTGTGAAGGTCTTGGTGGGGAGATGGTATATATGGTGTCAAACATAATTTATACACCATGGATTAGGAAGTATGGCTCCGTTCCAGTTCCCACTTATTCCACTTATGGTCATGCTATAGACTTAAACCCTATGGTAACACCTTCTAATTTTATTTTATTTTTTATTTTTTCATAAGGAGCATGGTAGCACATTTTGAGTTTATAGAAAGGGGGAGATAGTATAAATTTATAAGAAAGAATATCATACCAAGGCCACTTTGGGCCTGATATGGTCTCATATCAGGCCCACATTGGATCTGATATGCACTCATATTAGGCCCACGTTGGGCCTGATATCCAAACATATCAGGCCCAACGGAGGTTGATTTTATATTATTTTTTCCCAGCACCTATAGATATTTAAATAATGATTTTCCAGCAGATTTGGAGTCCTTGCAAATCCAGAATACCACTAGAGCTGAAATGGGTCCAATCAGAGGTGTCTAGGTCCATCAGCGGGTTTTGACCAAAACCCACTGATGGCCCTCCCCTACTTGGGTTTATATGAGATCAAGTCCCCTGTGAAGGTATTGGTGGGGAGATGGTATATATGGTGTCAAACATAATTTATACACCATGGATTAGAAGGTATGGCTCCGTGCCAGTTGGCATGAAACAGTGCACAACTTTTCTTTTCAACCCTATCGAAGGTGACTTTTAAAATTGATCTTATTTTATTTTTTTGATCAGACCCCTGTTAGAATGTTTGGAGTTTATATTAGGGGGAGATAGAATAATGCTTTATTAAATGATACTCATATCAGGCCCACGTTGGGCCTGATATCCAAGCATATCGGGCCCAACGAAGGCTGATTTTATATTATTTTTTCCCAGTACCTATAGATATTTAAATAATGATTTGCCAGTAGATTTGGAGTCCTTGCGCAACTCCAGAATACCACTAGAGCTGAAATGGGTCCAATCAGAGGTGTCTAGGTCCATCTGTGGGTTTTGACCAAAACCCACTGATGGCCCTCCCCTACTTGGATTTACATTAAATCAAGTCCCCTGTGAAGGTCTTGGTGGGGAGATGGTATATATGGTGTCAAACATAATTTATACACCATGGATTAGGACGTATGGCTCCGTGCCAGTTGCCACTTATTTCACTTATGGCCATGCTATAGACTTAAACCCTATGGTAGCACCTTCTAATTTTATTTTTTATTTTTTATTTTTTCATAAGGAGCATGGTAGCACATTTTGAGTTTATAGAAAGAGGGAGATAGTATAAATTTATAAGAAAGAAAACCATACCAAGGCCACTTTGGGCCTGATATGCACTCATATCAGGCCCACGTTGGGCTTGATATCCAAGCATATCAGGCCCAACGGTGGCTGATTTTATATTGTTTTTTTCCAGCACCTATCGATATTTAAATAATGATTTGTCAGCATATTTGGAGTCCTTACAATTCCAGAATACCACTAGAGCTGAAATGGGTCCAATCAGAGGTGTCTAGGTCCATCAGTGGGTTTTGACCAAAACCCACTGATGGCCCTCCCCTACTTGGATTTACATGAAATCAAGTCTCCTGTGAAGGTCTTGGTGGGGAGATGGTATATATGGTGTTAAACATAATTTATACACCATGGATTAGAAGGTATGACTCCGTGGCAGTTGACACGGAACAGTGCACCGCTTTTCTTTTCAACCCTATGGAAGGTGAATTTTAAAAATGATCTTATTTTATTTTTTTATCAGGCCCCTGTTAGAATGTTTGGAGTTTATATTAGGGGGAGATAGAATAATGCTTTATGATATGATACTCATATCAGACCCACGTTGGGCCTGATATCCAAACATATCAGGCCCAACGAAGGCTAATTTTATATTATTTTTTTCCAGCACCTATCGATATTTAAATAATGATTTTCCAGCATATTTGGAGTCCTTACAACTCCAGAATACCATTAAAGCTGAAATGGGTCCAATCAAAGGTGTCTAGGTCCATCAGTGGGTTTTGACCAAAACCCACTGATGACCCTCCCCTACTTGGATTTACATGAAATCAATTCCCCTGTGAAGGTCTTGGTGGGGAGATGGTATATATGGTGTCAAACATAATTTATACACCATGGATTAGAAGGTATGGCTCCGTGCCAGTTGGCACGCAACAGTGCACAGCTTTTCTTTTCTACCTTATGGAAGGTGACTTTTAAAATTGATCTTATTTTATTTTTTTGATCAAGCCCCTGTTAGATTGTTTGGAGTTTATATTAGGGGGAGATAGAATAATACTTTATTAAATGATATTCATATCAGGCCCACGTTGGGCCTGATATGCACTCATATCAGGCCCACGTTGGGCCTGATATCCAAGCATATCAGGCTCAACGAAGGCTGATTTTATATTATTTTTTCCCAGCACCTATAGATATTTAAATAATGATTTACCAGCAGATTTGGAGTCCTTGCAACTCCAGAATACCACTAGAGCTGAAATGGGTCCAATCAGAGGTGTCAAGGTCCATCAGTGGGTTTTGACCAAAATCCACTGATGACCCTCCCCTACTTGGATTTACCTGAAATCACGTTCCCTGTGTAGTTCTAACTGGGAAGATGGTATATCTGGTGTCAAAATGTATTTATACCCCATTTCTAATAAGGTATTGCTCCGTGGCAGTTGGCACGGAACCTAGTGACGTTGTGCTCTTGAAACCGACTGTTGGTCCGAGCCTATTTGATTTTTTAAACAATCCCAACTGTTACCATGTTTTCAGTTTTGAGAAGATAGAAATGGTGTGCATTATAACTTATATACATTGTCTTTTTCCACTGATAAGCACCAGCATCGCATTTTGTATATTGTGACGGATATTGTGACTAATCACTATGCAATATTATTAATATTCCAATGACAGTTTATAATCTTCTCATATACTACATACCACTGTATTATACAACAAAGACTACATACAAAGATATTAAACTACCTACACTACGTAATAAGTTCATTTACATTCTATACAAGTTTTTGCCTTACAAGACTGGATATTTAATCCAATGTTTTTAAAATACTTATCCCTCAAAATTGATACTATTACATCAATTCTAATCTTTTTCATGTCTCCTTGTTTGAAGTCCATCTTCATATCATATAGGAGACATCGAATGTATTGCATCACAAAGAAGCCACAGTCAACGCTGTAAAGAACAACAATATTTTTATGGTCAATATTTTTTTATCAATAATTTATATTCACACGTTGTGCTCGATTTACCTTGCTTGTTGTTGTGGATATTCTATTGTGCGAGAGACCCATCTATCAAACGGATAATACCTTTCCAAGTTTGGATGAATATCAACAACGTGCTCACGACTATATAATTTAAAATCTGATACCTGAAGATTGAAGAGGAAATTTCTATTTTCCATCAACTAGCATTTATATTAAAATACAACCATACATTATTATTAGATGCTCACCGCTGCTTCAAATTCATATTTGTATTTACTTCCACTTGCTAGAGAATTGTACTGATTGAACGTCATTGATTTGGTGTCCACAACCAGCAAGTGGAAGTGTGCATTATCACTGCACAAAAGTATAAATATATACCTTACCTCTTGATCTCGTCTATCCATCTTTATCATGTGTTGGAAGACAAACTTACTTGACGATTTCATTAATGACTACAAATATGCAAAGTCATACATACATAACCAAATAATAAAAAGAATTCTATTTTTTACTATAATCAAATCAATTCCTTACTGTGAAGAATGTTGAACAATATATTGACTTGTTGTATGTGCTTCCAGACGGGAATGCCCCCCCTAAATAGAATTTTACAATACGTGTCGATTACATCCCCTCTTGTCAACATTTCTCCATTCACACCAGATAAAAGGGAATACAAATTTAAACAAAATGGTGGTTCCTCCCAAACTATATCATTTGTAAACCTACAAAGTAAACAAATCAGAGATTATTTTTACAAATTTATTTTTGATAACCTTAGCTCAACTATGTAATCAGATAAGCATATAATATACTTGACTATTCAACTATTTAATTTACATATTTTATTTCCTCCAAGGCTTTTAACAAGTACGCCACCTTTTCGTCTTGTTTTTTTTTCTTGGAAGACTTAAATTGCTTCTTTACATACTATGTATACAAACAAAAAAGGCAATTAGATAATCCATTAAATCTAACAAATTACAATGAAATTTGCAGATATCATCTTACAACGATTGCTTGTTTCCTCATTTTGTCATATTTGGCAAACATATCTACATCCTTGTCTGCCTCTTCATCAGATTTGTCTTCCATCAATTGTACAATATTAATTTCTTCTTCCATTTCATCCAAACCAATTTTTCCTTTCCCCTTGCCCACAACAACATATTCTTTGACAACTTTTTTTCCTTTTCCTATACTTGTAACTTTCTCCGCAGGCTCACTTATATGTATATTTCTGCGCTGCCTCTTAGGTAAAGTTTTGAGCCACAATGGACTATCAATTGGAGTATCCCTGTAATCATAGAGACTTCTGTCACGCCCTCTCCTACTTCTTGTTGTAACTCATACAGGTTCAATTTGAGGATAGTCTACAGGCTCGCTATATTGAGATTCCATGCCTTTTTTTCAACTATTTTAAGTAACTCTTTCACCATCTCCTTCAATTGCATGTTCTCCATTGTTAGCGCCCCCACGGGCGGGATCAACCGGTTATGACATGGATTCTTGCAGCATGAGTCGAGAGGTCGAGGGTCTGCGGCAGCATATGAGATAACATCAATATCTGTCCGTGCTAAAAACCTGAGACCACCATGTCATAGCTGGGCCCGTATTCACCGTGATTTACTCCCTCTCATACTTGTGGGGCCGGGGGTGAGGGGGCCGCTGGGTTGGCGGTTCCAACCTTTGCAGCATGTTCTCCATTGTTAGCTCTTTAATTCTGCTTGCTTGAATAATGCAATTACAACAATCCTTATTAATCTGCCTTCCTCTTACAGTGACTTCAATTTGTGATGCCTCCATTGCATGTGGACTGTCATCAACGCCAGCAAGGTTCTCAACCAATGATCTTTCATCTTGGTTAGAGATTAGGTCAATCACAACTTGTAAGAATATTAAACCACATGTTAAAACAATATTTTTTAACCAAACTATAGTCAAAGTATTCAAAATTTACCTCTTCAGATGAAACTTGGTTAATCAATTCTCTCACCTTACTAATATGTGAAGGAATATTCCTCCACTTATTTATTCTGGCTCCTTTTATTTTGTACAGTTTTTGGATTGGAACATGCTCCAAAAATCATGCCTAATTCACCATCACAAGGGTTAACTATTTTAAAATTATTCATAAAATATTAAAAAATTTCACACAAATTATACACTTACTGCCAAAAGACCAGCAAATCCCTTTAGGTAAGGGAGGTTGGTGTTAGAATGTTTTGTCTCAGTTGATGAAAATATGTCCCCAATCTTAGGTAATTGTGGAACCATAAATTCATGGATTGCCTCAACCCAGTTGAATCTATCAAGATTCTCAAAATCATCTACTATATCTATAAGACTTAACAGAACCTTATATGTACTAGAAGAAAATAAGATACAAACAAATATATACAAAATATAGAATTTACAAAATAATAAAACATCATCTTCGACTTCAACGCGATTGCCATAAAATTTAAGCAACTCCTCAATTCTTGATCTAGTAGCTTCTTTTTTGTTTGAGAAGTAAGTTAGAAAGATGTCACTGGATGCTTTAGTTGAATTCATTGGAATTGAAGCTCCTCGGTCTGCAATACCAAGCAGCAATGAAACGTCTCCTCTTGTGAAACAAACTGGAACACCTGACTAAGTTAAATTATTATTAGACTTCTACCAACACATACAAAAGTATTAGGAACACCGTGGACATGATACGATGTCATATCAAGCACACGTTAGGCCTGATACGGCATCGTATCAGGCCCACGTTTAGCAAAAGATTAAATTTTACCATACAACTACTTTGTAATTAAAATATGAAATTATAAATTATACCTGAGAATCTAAAGGTTTGACTACTTGAATCCCAATTTTGAAATATATTTATCAAAATCCCACGGATGTGCTGCATATCTTCTACGTCCAAAAAAATATGAAAGGGTGACTGTTTGATCAGCACTATGTGTCGGTCATGTAAAATAACAGAGCCTTCATGCGTTCCTTTCTTCGTGGATGGTTGAAAAAAACTTTTAAAGTGACCGAGGAAACTGTTCCAATGCAGTTTCTGTCCAACATCAACTGAACCCTATACTTTATAAAAATAAAAAAAAATTAAATCATACTAGTTCAGCTTCTCAATATCACAGAGTTTGTAAAATGATAACCTTTACAGCTAATTGATGTGGAGAGGATGATGATACACCCGATCGACGTCTTTGCGCCATTATGATACTAGTTGATTAATGTAAACCCTAGAATCCTTCACTGTTGGCTCACGAACACTCCTGGTTTTTAATTGAACTGAAATGCTAGATGCCGCTTGAGAAAAACTCGAGGTCACTAAACTAGGGTTTCACAAGACGGAGCTGCACTTGTATGTCACGAAGGAGGGAGGTACCCTAATGATCGATTTTATTTTTTTTAAATCAAAGTTATTTAAAAATGTGGTTCGAATGCCTGGGAAATGATGACTGATCAGAGGAGTTGGCGGGAGGGTTATATTCGGTAATACATATCACTTACCTGCGCCTTTTGATAAATACCAAACGGTGATACACTTTTTGATAAATATATTAAACCTAATACCCCTTTTGATAAATTGTCGTATTTATAGCTTACTCAATTGATGGATTAAGAACATGCCCAGTGAACAGCAGTACTCCTGTCATGTCTTCTCTGATCAGAAACATAAATGGGTGATCAGCATCAAAGTCCATGCGGAATGACCTTGACCTCAGCATCAATACTGCAGCAGAAGCAGCAGCTGCTTCTGTTCCTTCTTCATTGACTTCAATGAAGGATTTGTGGAAAATTGATGATACATAGAGGTTGTGCCCAATAGGCGAATCCGCCATTTCTGACAAATCTGCATCTACACTGAAAGGTGATAAAAGACCCAAGCTTTTCAACACTGCAGACGCTTCAAAACCAAATGATATCTTGAATTTGGGCAGCTTGAATTTGTTCACTTCAACCTTTTGCATCGGAAGAAAACGTGTTAAGAGCTCAGATTCGCTGTTTAACTTCTCCTCCAAACTCCATAGACCATCTTTGGCGTCTGGCAAAAAGATATACATAGAGAATGACCTTTTATCTTCACCTTGCTTATAGGGAAGCCTAAGAACCTTGAATCCATCGTATGAGGCCAGAAACTGTTTTTTCCTACTAGTCATGAAAGCCACTTCGACAGATGTTCCATTCAGCAGGTAGAATTCAGAGTTTAATGTCTTAGATGCATCAAACTTTTCAGTCCAGGATCCTTTGAAGTAGAGTGCATTCCCCAGGACCAATCTAGTGTCACTGTCGACAGATCCAGGAGGAAGGAGCTCTTTGATCAAGTTTGAAGTAACATTTTCAACCCAGGAGTTAATTTCATTTGCTATCTCATCAGCCTTTATAATTAAAGGTCAAGAATGTGAGTATATTGGCAAAATGTTCAAAAAAAGATAACGATAAGTATTGAATGCCATGATAGCCTTCCAAAACAAATCTAAAACAGTGGTAATTGAACATTATACTATAACACTTTCCATAAAAGAAATAAATATGTCAGTTTTTAAAACCATACATAGAGATCATTTCTTTCCTATGGTCGCATTCATTAACTGTTCCAAGACATTGATGCTGGAAAATGGTCGTCGGTGGCTCAGAATAATGACTTCTTTAACTCTTAGCAATTTATGATCTCGGAATCCATCATAATCACTTTTTGTGTGTAAAAAAAAAAGCACGGATCTTCTGGTCCACAAATTGCGGAATGGAGGATGCTCCATTTTTTTAGACTTTTGATTTGGATAGACCCCACTTATTTAAAGGTAGGGTTCATCCAAATCAAGGGTCCTCATGCAATGGACCATCCCCTAGTCCACAATTTGCGGATCAGAGGTGGTAAAAAAACTGCTTAATAAAGATTTTTTTGTGCAAAATAAGTTATAGTGACACCTACCAAAAAAATAAAAGGTCACAAAACTAAGTTAGAAGCATTTCATTTGTATCTTTTGTAGAATGTCTTAATGCTACCAGATCTAACTATGTGATCCCTAATACATCAGGCTCCCAAATCTGTGAAGTGGAGAGGTGCCTTGATCTTGAATAAGGCTACAATGACAGCTACCTAGGTAAGACTGCAGAGAAGTAGATTGTGCTGAGTCCTAAACAAAAGAAGAATAATGTTGTGTTTGTGTGTGTTTGTGGTGGGATCCACTACAAAAAGAAAGAACGAAGGTGGGAGTTATGAATCTAGTGCAACCAAACCGTATCGAATTGAGTTCGGTGAATAATGATGATGCATATTCTATTTCTAAGAACCACCTAATGACCGATATTTTGGAGAAGAAATACATATCGTGAACTGATGATATATGCCCTTCTCAAAAAAACTTTCCTGTGATAAAACGATGTAAATAGGAATCGAAAACGTCACCTTGGTTCGGAAATCTACTGCTTTAACCTCCGCCTTAAACGTATTGGCGACGATATCGTTAAAGGACGGCTTCAGCGTCACCGAGGAGTCAACGAAGACTCCATTGGCGAACGAAACCCTCGGCCCACCACTCGGCGACCCGTCAGCAAGGACGAGGGAGACGATCTGCGAGGAGAGGGAGTTGAGATCGGCTAGTTTTCCAGAGCTGAGGCCGAGTAAGGAGAGGATTTCGTCGAGCGTACGGCCCTTGGAGCCGGCGGCAACGAGGGCGAGGACGAGATGGACGGAAAGAGGGGAGGACACGAGGTTGCAGTCGGAGGCGACGGCCGCGCCGACGTGCCTCGCGAGGCGGATGGCGAAGGAGGTTTGGCGAGCGATCGACTCCCCCAGATCCATCGTCACAGGAGCTCGTAGAGTGGAGAATGAAGGGAAGGTCGGTGCGTGGAGAAGATTCGTTTTGAAACGTGACTGAGGTATTGACTATGGAGCCGTCCGGTTGGTCTTTTTTTATTAGCAATTTGCCATGAATAACGTATAATTATCCCAACGAGAATATATATTATATTCGTCCAGTTGGTCTTTTTTTATTAGTAATTTTTCCCTAATACACTAAATATATATTATAAAATATGAATATCAAGGAAATTGAAAATTTTTAATAACATTAATTTTTATATACATTATTTAGAGATGTGTCATAAATATTTATATCATAATATGGATGAATTTTTACTCGTTAAACCACCTTCATTCCTATATTATACTATGTATTAGAATATTATTTGTATGGATTTCAGTGGTTAACCGGTATAGTTTATCGATCAAGGAATCAATACCACATAAAATATAATTTAAAAAAAAAATTAAAATTTTCCTTTTCAAATGAACAAGTGTATTTGAATTTATCCCAGCATGAAATAGAAATTAAGTTCTATTTAAATGACGACACTACAAATATATTTTCTAAATTTAAAAATATATTATTTTTTAAACAAACTCTAAAGGCTCCTATCACCTTTACGTTCGCCTTCTTATCAATTCCCGTGTAGATGAGCCATTAGCATCAATTGACATTCGACTCTTAAGATAACGCTATATATTTATACTTATGTGAGTAGTTACACCAATATCTATTCGCCAAGTGTTATTAGATACAGTAACTAGGTTGACTTATGAACTTACAAAGTTGAGAAGTATATCTTTTTTAGCACATCAATTGATGTATCTGGGACAATCCTTTTTCAGATGACCTTTCATTTTATAAAAGAAACAAATTGGGTTTGAATCTTATTGTTTTTGCACCTTATTCTTGAAACTCCAGTCACTGCAAGTTGTTTACTCTTACTATTATCATTACTAATTTTTTTCTTCTGAAGATTAGACTACAAAGTGAGCACTATGAGATATGTCATGTCTCAATCTTTTTCCTTCCTTACACACTGAGTTATGAGCACATTCAATGTTCACTTCTTCTTTTGAGTGTTGTAACTTATCTTAAGACAATGAATTATGTAAGCAGAGAGATTTTCACAAGAATGTTTTCAGACATTTCTAAGTTTAGTATTTTAAGTCTTGTAGCTAAAGTTGACATCTCCATAATGTACTTCCTAATGTTACGCTTCCCATTGTATCGTAGGAATACTAATTTTGTGAGAAGTGTGGTAGTCTCGACCTTTTCGTTTGAAGAGAATCGGCCTGCTAATTCCTTAATGAAGGTTTTGACACAAGATCGTCTTAAGGTTCCATAAGGTCCTAGGCAAAAAAAAAGTCTTTAATAATTTTTTTAAAAATAAAATTTCCAAAAATTATGTTTTTAATAATTATTTTTAAAATAAAATTTTTCCTTGCCCCTTTTCATTCCGACTTGGACCAACAAAGGCGGTTTTAATTTTTTTTGAAAAATAAAATATTAATTTAAAAATAGATTTTTATATAAAATTTAGTTTTCTAGCTTTTTAAGATGTAAAATTATTGATTAAATTTTTATATTCAAGTTTTGATAATAATTTTTTTCAATTGATAAAATTACTAGATTATTTAATCTTTCTTAAGATATTATTAACGTACATAAGACTTTATTAATTTTAATTTTAAAAAATTTCTTTCTGAAACGACATAAACAAGTATAGTTAATAATATTCTATAAGCTATCCATGCATTAGGAAAAGAATTTAATTTTTTTTATAAGGTTCAATACATTAAGTGCGGTTTTTAATTATGAATTTATTATTTCTTTTAAAATTTTTAATTCTAAAAATAAAACTAAACCATCAATATGAGATAACATGTCATGTGTTAAAAGTTCTCAAGATTTAAATATTTTATTTTTAAAAACTCATCATCACTCAATTTTAACTTTTCTATGTTATATAAAAAAATTAAAATCATCTTCGTATATTTTAAATTATTCAAATCTACTTTGAAGTGAAGAAATAACATGGTCAATAATATGCTTAAAGTAATTGATTTTAAAAGATTCTTCAGGTAAAAGTTTCACCTCATTTTTTTATTTTCATCAAATAATTTATTTCTTCTAATTACACGTTTTCATTTCATTTGCAATCTCTTTGGCAGAAATCATTACAGATATGAATTCATTTTCTCTATAATCATTAAAAAAAATAAGACATTTTAACTGATCTAATGCAATAACAATGTTTATATCTTTATATTATAAAAATTTACTAACAGTATTAACCGTAAATAATATATCATACTGAATAATCATACCTAATAAAAATTCAAAATTTTCAAAATCATATGTTGCTAAAGAAATTGCTTTACTTTTTGTTTTAGGATCATCACTAGTTTCTGCAAGTTTATATAAAGCTTCTCTTATCTGTGGAGCTTGATATTTTATTGATTTAATGCTTTTAAGATACTTTCCCAACGTGTTTGTGATAATGGTTTAAGAGTTAAATTATAAATATGGTCTTGTAAAATTTTTGATTTTTTTTAAAGAAGAAAATAATGAGTAAATATGGTGTATCACACCAAAAAATGTTATAGCACTAAGATAAGAATTAGTTATATCACATCTTTTGAACGCCTTGTTGTTTACCTTTCATATTAGCCTCATTATCATATTCTTGTCTTCTTATGTCATTTAAATCCCGTTTAATTTTTTTATTATATTAATAAGCGTATCAAAAAGACATTTTCTTAATGTATCATCTACTTTTAAAAATTCTATAAAATATTCTTCTATTTTGATTGGACTTGTTAAAATATCTACATATCTTAATATAAGAGACATTTATTCATGATGACTTACATCGAGAGTACAATCAAGTATAACTGAAAAGTATTTTGCTTCTTTTATTTTTTAATTATAATATTATTTACGTCTTTTCCTAATATATTTATTAACTCATTTTGTATATTATGATCAAGATAATGATTATTAATTTTATTATTTTGAATACGTGTTCTTGTATTATAGAATCAAATTCTGCAATCATTTTAATTAAACCTAAAAAATTTCCATTATTATCTTGATAAATTTTCTCATTTGTACCATGAAAATGCCAAATTATTTTTTGCAAGGTTTTTAACTATACCAATAATTCTTATTAATATATTCTTCCAATGTTCTTTTTCCTTATTTAGTTTTTCTTGTAAATTTTGATCAATGGTTTTATTTTTAAGCAATTTCATTTCAATATCAAACCAAATATTCATATTTATAATATGTTCACGACTTGTTTCATGACTTTAAGTTTGACACTAAGATTTTTCCAATCTCGACATCCTTCATTTGTTAATTGAATTACAATTTATTTTTGACTAAATACTTTACCACAAAAATAAATACTTTATCTAATCTTACTATCTTACTATTTTATTAAAAATCTTCCCCTTTACTAACTAACTTTGGTGAAGCCTAAAATACATTTACGTTAATGTCCTTTTTTTCTATTTACACTAAAAATAATTCCAAGATTTATTAGTAATTCCACAAGCGAAACAATCCGTTCGAGACTCAACTACAACATATTATTATGAATTTTTCTCATCATTAATTTTCTCAGGTTATTTTATATAAAAAAAATAGTTCTCTTTAGTCCCATATCTTAGAATTGATAACACTATGATCAAAGAAGCTTCTATAAATATTTTAGCCCGACAATGTTAAAAAATATACTTTTCTTAGTTTTTTTTACTAAGACAAGTATAATATTAAATTAAAATAATTTTTTGCATAGGGAATCTCGTTATAGTAGTTTGTTGCTGGGATTCTCTAAAATCCAAATAATTCAGATTTTCAAAGACCCAAATAATTTATATATTATTATATTACACACGCAAGTGCACGATCACACTAGTTCTTTTGAACACATTAACCATTTGTTTTCATGTTTTTTTCCATTTGATAATTTTTGAATGTAATGAATCATAGAAAAATATCTAGAATTTTCATCATTTGGAAAAAGAAATATTGATTTCTCTAATTAGACTATTTTCAACTAATAAATGCATTAAATTTGTATTTATATTTTTTTTCATTGTGCTGGATCATATATATTTTGAATAACAATTTCATCGATATTATTAAAAAAATTATCTTCATGATCTATTAAGTTGAATTATAATTATTTTCTTCTTTAATAGTAATATATGATGAATTTGATTTGTGATCATTAGCAAGTTCTTGATAGATTTATTTTTTCTCCTAAAATATTATCTTCTTGTAAAAATTTAATTAATTTTTCATTTAAATTTTCAATTGTATTATTTTCTGAGTTTTGATTTTGATTATTAATAGTAAATCTATCAAGTGCACCTTTCTGAGATTGAATAAATTCTTCTTTTTTTCATATATTTTATATATCTAGAATCATATTTTTTTCAAAGACATATTTATATTAAAATAATAATAAAAAAAATAAAATATAAGTCCCTACTATTTTATCAAAAAAATTTCTTTGAATTAAATCAACAATAAATCCTAATTTACATTGCATAATTTTAATTTGATGATATTTCAAAATATAATTAGAAAATATAAAATACTAAATTTTATTTGAATAGATTAATTTAAGTAGTTTATAATAAACTATACTTAACAAGTATATAATAAATCAGATAAGTCTACTTAAAGAACATTAAAAATCTATAAATCATATTTTATGATTTATTTTAAGTGAATAAATCAAGTTTGTGTTGTAGTAATTTGCCTTCATATAAAAAAGAAAAAATCAGAAAAAAATTCATACAATTGCTAATAATATATTTTTTCAACAATATTTGTGTTCATTTCATCCAAAATTTATTATTTATATAGAACAATAAAGAATATTTTGAAAAAGAAAAAATATTGAAAAAAATATTATCGAGGGATCGAGGAAGGCGAAGGACGCCTTCTGAGACTGAGAGAATCACCGGCAAGGTGACGAGAGACACAAAAAAATACAGAGGATGAAATTTAAGAGAACAAGTAAGAATATGAGAAGAAGAATGTTAGGAAATAAAATACAATTCCTTGGTGATAACTTTATATAGGATTGTAAGAGAATATAATCATTATAATTAATATATAATTAATTAAAGTACTATTGTCGTTAGAATGTATTTGTTGACTATTGTCCATGGAAAATGAAGAGTTTTACTTAAAATCCAATAGATGTACTTGTCCAGATTTAAATTTAAATTATTAAATTTATTTTAAAAAATTTTAATACTAATGGGCCCTAATTTTATTGGGCCCTAGGCATAGGCCTTAATGGGCTATGCCTTAAACCGAGTATGTTTTGGTATCTTCATTCTTAGTTATTGAATCACTAACTGATTCCGGATTGAACATCTTTATGATCATAAAACTCATACGATTTGATCACTCTCACTTATTATAAATTACCTTTTGATCTACAGTGGACTCTAAATAAAGGTGCAGGACGATCATACTTAAATGCAAAGTCTAAATCAATACAGCTTAATAATACTGATCCGTTGGTAAGGTGGGGCCTGCCCGGCAGGAGGTCAAAGTGATCAACACCCTGGGCAGGCGTCCGACCGGGCGAATTACCTTCCTGATAAGCAGGAAGAGTAGTCGACCCAACACTTCGACAGCTCGGTCAAACACTGAGCTTCCGACGCTCATAAGGCAAAACGGGAAGAGACGAAGGCTGAGCGGCCATCCCGCTCGGCTAGCAAGGGACCCGACATCGACCCGGCAGTTAAGGCTCCCTCGCTCGACAGGGTGGAGTCGGACATCAAATCACCGGCTGAGCGGACATCCAGATCGGCCCGGCCTTGGTGTCGCTCGGAAGGCACTAGCCTAGCGGTTCCCCCGATCGGCCCGATAGGAGACAAAGGAAGCAGTTGGCGATATCTTCTTAGAGACCAGTGTCACCAACAAGAGGCATGGTCAGCAGCATAGTCAGACAGAGAATCGTACGGTGGAAACTTCCACTGTCACGTCAGAGATATGCTCATGCTATTAAGGTATGATGGCAGACACACTTTTCTGACACAACCATTACAGGTATGCTTGGAGGAGCATGCACACCTCAGGTAGTGTGCACGCGCCTCTGGGGGGCCCTATATAAGGACCCCCAGACTTCGACGGAGGTATGCTCACTTCTTTACTGTAGCTGCAGTTCTCGTTTCCTCTTTGCTCTACTTCTCTACACCGGAGATTTTACTTGAGCGTCGGAGGGCCATCGCTGGGGAACCCCTCCTCGGCTCGACGTTGTGCTTGCAGGTCCACGTCAGCAGGAGATCTACGTCTTCGGAGTCTTTGACTAGTCAACAGGAGCGCCACATCCCCAGTGTCCATCGACTCAGCTCTCGGACAGGAACAAATTTTGGAGATCTTACTTGAGCGTTGGAGGGCCATCACCGGGGAACCCCTCCCCGGCTCGGCGTTGTGCTTGCAGGTCCACGTCAGCAGGAGATCTACGTCTTCAAAGTATTCGACCAGTCAACAGGAGCGCTACATCCCTAGCGTCCATCGACTTAGCTCTCAGACAGGAACAAATTTGGCGCCGTCTGTGGGAACACACCTGAATCCGAGCCAAGGAGATGGAAGAAGCTGGACGTCAGCACACTGTGACGCTCTCTCAAGAGGAGCTCGACGCGCTCATACAAGCGCGAGCGGCCACGATAATAGAGCAGCAACAGAAAGCGCTAGTCGATCGGCTGGCGCAACAAGCAACCTCAACATCTGGAGGTCAAGCGGCGCACGAAGACCTACCGGAACAGCTCTCCATATGGGGGCAAAATAAGGGTCTGATCGAAACGCAAGTAGAGGCGCCACCCACCCCAATTCCATTCCATCGGGCCTTGTTCTAGACGCCATCCGAAATTGCGCAAACGAATCGAGATCAGTCTTCATTAGACGAAGCTCCCGCTCGAGACGCGAGAAAAGGCAAAGCGCCCCAAGATGACTCATCCCCCGAGCGGATCAATCGCCAATTCTCCGAAACAATTCTGTAGGATCCTCTGCCGAGGCACTACGCACCCTTGGCGATCGGCGAATACAATAGGTCTGTTGGTGCGGTTAGCACTGACGATTTAATCCAGGTTTTGATGAATGACAAATCAGGTTAAGTTAGTCTGTTGTTGTCTAACACTCTGATCGAGTGTGCAGGAGAAGCTCAGACAGGTCGACGGGCTGACCGGATGTCTGGCACGAAGCCCAGCTAGGTCGACGGGCTGACCGGATAGCTGGCGAGAAGTCCAAGCGGGTCGACGGGCTGACCGGACGCTTGGCGAGAAGTCCAGCTAGGTCGACGGGCTGACCGGATAGCTGGCGAGAAGTCCAAGCGGGTCGACGGGCTGACCGGACGCTTGGCGAGAAGTCCAGCTAGGTCGACGGGCTGACCGGATAGCTGGCGAGAAGTCCAGACGGGTCGAAGGGCTGACCGGACGTCTGGCAGGTGAGTAAAGGTAAGTCACTGGAAGGGAGTGACTGTGAGGACGCGTTCCCGGGAAGGGAACATTAGGCGTCGATCCGGCTTAGATCCATTTCGGATATCTAAGTCGAGATCGTGACTAGATTCCGGTCTCGGAAAGACGGAATCTAAGTCATACTTTTTCATGTCAAACTCATGAACTGTGCTAACACTTTGTTTTGCAGGAAATTTATTATACTTGCCTCGGACTAACCTTGTCTTGCAGGAGGACCTGTTCTGGAGAAAGGTGGTCCGGGCGCCCGGAGGGGATCCGGGCGCCTGGAGATCCGGGCGCCCGGAAGGGATCCGTACGCCCGGGAGGCAAGTTTTATCCCGATTGCGCGTCACCACGTGGAGCTCACTGGTTGGACCTGCCACGTCTCACCAGGGCGCCTGGAAGGGATCCGGGGCGCCCTGAGCTTCATATAAAAGAAGGGGCAAGGGTAGAGCTTCGATAAGAACTGAGAATCCAAGATCTGCTGCTCTGTGCTCTTGCGACGCCACGAAAAGCTCTCCGATTCAGTGCTGGTTTTGTTTTAATTCTATTGTCGGTATTTTCTTTATCTGTCAATTCTTGTACTTAACTCTGTAATATTCGAATTGATAGTGATTGCCCAACGAAAGTACTCACGTAGTACGGGCCTTCGAGTAGGAGTCGTCACAGGCTCCGAACAAAGTAAAAAACACTGTGTCTACTTTACTTTTTCGCTGCGCTTATACTCGATATTCTCGAATCGATATTCACCCCCCCTCTATCGAACGATCACGGTCCTACAAGGTCGACTAATCCAGACGGCCACCTCAGTAAGTTTGATAATGCCGCAACCCTTCATCAATACACAGATGGAGTTAAGTGTCGAGTCTTCCTCACTACGTTATCCGGCTCAGCACAACGTTGGTTTTGAAGATTGCTAGACGGATCGATTCAGAGTTTCAAGGACTTCAGGACAGCCTTCCTCTACACTTCATGAGCAGCAGGCGCTATCAGAAAACTAGTGTTAGTCTGTTCTCTATGAAGCAAGGGCCGAGAGAGATTCTACGGGCCTACATTCAGCGCTTTAACCAGGCGGCCATGGACATTGATAACCATGATTTTACTGCATTATTTTGATTCATATATGCATGGTTTGATGTTGATTTCATAGTTTAAATCATGGTTACATCATATTTTGTGCATTGTGTGTATTTTTGGACTTAATTGCAAATTATATTATTTTTGGTGTTATTTGATGCTAATATTTGATTCTTATTTTGTAAGCATCAAAGGATCTTGGATTTGGATCTATTTGGACCGGAATTTGGCTCAAATCAGAGTTCAAACGAGAAGATAAAGCTTTGAACCATTATGGGCCGTTTATCAAGAATAGGAGAGATCTGAACCATCCGTTGAAGATCTGGCCGATCCAACCTAATGGGGAGCAGATCTGAGCCATTGATGAAGATCCAGAAGTTTTGATCCAGATCTGAGTTCATCTAGCCATTGATCAAGCCGAATTAATCTGGGCCGTTCAATGAAGACTGGACCGATCTGGGCCATCCAGTGATGATCTGATCGATCCGACCTACGGGAGGGTAGATCCAGACCCTAGATCAACATCAGTACTTTCAGATCGGATTTTGGGCAAACTTTCACCGTTGATTTAGCTCCGAATTGATCCCAGCCGTTGGTTCAGATCTGGGACAAATTCAAAACACAGAAGCTACAGTGTTTTCCAGTGTCGAATCCTCCACGCACAGCAGCTTCGTCCCCGCGGCATTTCTCCGGATTCCGACCCCGATTTCTTCTCCAATCATCTTCTCAAGCTTCTACCTCGGTGATAATCTCTACGGCAGCTCATCCCGATCATCTGGAGCCTCCGGTGGGTGTTTCTTCCGGCGAATTTTGCATTTCTGTTCTTCTCTGTTCCAGCGCCGATTTGGAGGTGGTCTTCCAATCGGCGACTCCGATTCCCATCAGAGACGCTTGGAGGTGGTCCGCCGGCGTTCCTGAGCTTCATCCGATGCCCATCCGCAATCCACAGTGCTCATTCCGATCCAGAGTTTTAGATTTGCAAATTTCCAGCATTTTCGGCACTTGAGTGGGTTCCGGGATGTTCTTAGCTCGCCGGGGGTGGTCCGTCGGTGTAGTTGAGCACTCCTTGAGCTGATATGCCATTGAGATGTTCCATTGAGGTCCAAAGTTGGGTGGTCTCGACTTTGGCACTCTTGTGTGACGGCAAGAGTGTGAAACTTGTATGGATTGGTTGTGAGTTGGATCGGTTAGGGTTTATTTAGCTTTGTTACTGTTTTTTTATAGCTTAGTACAGATTCCTTTTATGTTTGTTAAGTTCTTATCATTGCAATTTAGCATTTCTTTGTTTTGTTGAAGTTTGATTCATGTTTGGTAGTTGTAATTTCATTGATACATTTAGTTTAATTCTTGTTTAATGCTTAGTTAGTTGTTAAGTTTTAAATTAGGGTTTAAATCATGCTTTAGATTAGATTTATTTCTGTCTTGTAATTTCATATGTAGTTTAAGTATGGTGATGATTAAATTATAATGTAGGGTGACAATGCATTATGGTTTGATTGTTGGCACACAAGTAGATTTTATTTGTTTAGGTTTCACTCTTATGCTTTAGATTAATTTTTTTACTGCTGTGTTTTCCTCTGTAGATCTATATTCAAAGCTTTAAAACCCCCAACTCCATTTTTATATTGAGAACCCCAAAAATAGGAATAAAAAGACAATCCTAGATTACATCATACTGTTGATTCCTCGAGAGCGATCTTGGGCTCGTTACTACAACGTTATTGCAAAATTAAGGGGTTCAGTGGAAAATACATTTGTACAATTTGATTAGCGGATGTGACAGATTCGCTTATCAAATTTTGGCGCCGTTGCCGGGGATTTTATAAGCATTGTAGTAATTTTAGGATTGTTGTTTTGCTTGCTTTCATGATTATATATTCATGTGTTGATTTTATTTGTTCCTGAGTCTTCTGATTTTATTTGTTAGTATTTTCAGTGTAAGAACAGGAAATTCTTTTGACCATGGATCCATATTATCCGTATTTTGGAGATAGGATGGAGAATTATTATTATCAGCCTCAGACTGAGATTTATGCGCTTGAATATCAGTATGAGGATGCACAAGAACAAATTGAAGAATCAATGTGGAAATGCAATGAAGTTATGCAACAAATGAGAGAACATCAAGAGCAACAATTTGCAAGGATACAGAATATTCAGAGTCAGTTAGATCAAATTGCATCATCCATTAATCAGTTACAAGCACAAAACGCTAGTGAGGAGATGGATTGTGGAGCTCTTGTCAGGCCTGACACTACTTCTATTTCTTCACAACAATTTGCTAATATTATTTGTGATGATGATGTAGTTGTTAAAATTTCTGATACTACTAATGTTGATGCTTTAGATGTTGTTGAAGATGCAGGTTTTGATGTTGAAGATAATTTATGTGTAGGGGAATGCTTACCGGAAGCATTACCTCAAGAATCACCAAGAATTGAAGATGTAAGTGTAGGGACTTGTGCTATGGAGCCAAGCACCCAAGAATCACTACATGAAGATGTACATTCACCAGAACTAGAGTCTGAGCATTTACTAGGTGGAAAGGAGGTAACAATCACTACTTTAGGTACCTTTCAACACGACAAGGTGAGAATTTCTTGTGAATTATCCAAAAATTTCATAGAGGTACCATTAATTGAATTTGTAGAATGTGATACCCATTTATCTTTTCATGATAGTGTTCGGAATGTGTTGCTTATCTTTGCTTTTGCAGGACACAATAGATGTTTGAAATGGGTATTAAAACTGAACCGCCTCCGTCCTCCAGAAAAAGCTTTGAAGGGAAAAAGGATTAATAAAAAGAATTTAAGTGGAACCATGATTACTCCACTTCCGGGGTGGCTACTACTTCTAAACCTTCTTCAACCACCAGGAATTAAAGGGGAGTTAGTTCCAATTTTGCTTACTCTTGCATTTAAATTCATACTTTGTGTTTAGTTTTTCTCTAATAAATTCTTTATACGTGTCTTTAGTTTAATACTTTGCATTTGCATTTTATTTTCATACATTGCATTTAGTTTGGTATACAAAGCATGTCATTTGAATAAAAGTCTCCATGAATTGTTTAGTGATACTTTTAAGATGGTAAAAGTCTCTTAAATTTGACCATCAATTTTAGGTCATTTAACATGATTGGATGCTTTTCTTGCATGATATTAGTTAATTTGGTGGTGGATTCTAATGTGATCAATTGAGCTTGATTGCAATAAAAATACCTAGTGAGGTCCACTTTAAGCCTAAACACTATTTTATCCTTGTGTGGCATGCATTCATAGCAATTGAAACTCTAGAACTTGCTTAGTTTCTTTTCAAAGTCCCAATAACATTTGTGTGCATGGAAATTGAGGATTTTGTCAATTTTGTTCCCCTTCATACTTTCCAATTCCTTTCCTCACAATTTTCTTTATACATTCTCATCTAGCATTTTAATTATTGATTACTTTTGCTTGCTCTATTTTATTGAGAGTTTTGGTTGACTATCTTGATGAGTTAGATTGCTAAGATGAACAAAAGATTAAGTGTGGGGGATGTGTATGAATTCTGTACAATCCAGAAATAGATCAAGGCTTGGAAAATGGTTAAGCAAGGGCTGATTTTAGGAGGTGTTTAAGGTGCATAATTCTGTAAATTCTGTTTTGAATGAATGTCTCTTAGTATTCTGTGCTAAATTTAACCATTATCTGAGCTTAATTATGTCAAGAGCAAGCTACAATTGCTTTGGAATTTTGAGGCTTGATAATATGTTGATACATTCAAAACTCTTGGAGAAATATGATGGAGGAAAATGTTGATGTGCTAAATCCTGCAGAGATGATAATGAAGCTGAAAATTCTGCACTTGAAGATTAGATACAAGGGTTGTATCAGAGATTGTATCAGGGTTTGTGAAATTCTGAATTGAAGAAGCTTAAATTCGGAATTAAATCCAAATTAATTGCTTCCTGGAAAAGGGAAACTGCACGAATAGAGAAGAGCAGAATTTGTTTGTATGCTAAATACATATGCTACCTTTCAACGAATCAACTAAATTTCAGCACTTTGAAACTAAGATTAAGGCATTGAAGATTCAAAAGTAGCATCAAGAGAAGGAGTTTGACAGTAATGCAGAATTTGAACTCTGCAAATCTGTGAATGCATAACTGAAATCTTGAAGGCAGAATTCTGTTGAGAAAGACTTAATCTGCTGCTCTTTGGAAATTTATTGAAACTGAAGCAGTGACAACTTCAAAGAATACTCTAATCATGTTTTATACTGAATGTTATGCTCTGATAAGTTGATTCATTGTTGTTTCAAGCTGAAGTTAGCTTGAAATCTGATTCTGAAATGAATTCTGGAAATCTGAAATTCAGAAATTAGCTTATCTTATAGAGTTCTTTGATATCAATTTTGAATTTGATTTTTGAACTCATTAGTTGTAGAAGTGCAAGAGTAAGAAGTATGGAAGAGTTTAAGTTTGAAGGCAGATAAAATTAGAAACAGAGGAAGAGAAGCAAAACAGCAGGAAAAAAAAAAAGAAACAGAAATGAATATAGTGCAGAAATTCAAGTTGCAGACTTTGCAGAAAAATGTGGCAATTTTGTGCCAAATGGGGAAATGGATTGTAGCAAGTAGAGTTGCTGGAACCTGTAAACTTCTCAGTTATGCATTGTAAAGGATCTTAAGAGTTTTGATGGAAAGAAATTGAAATTTTTTAAGGCCTAATGGTGGCTAATTGATACAAAGCCAGGAAGCTGTGCAAGAATCAGCTGGATTACTGTAGAATGCAGTTTGATTCTTGATTTATTTAATGCTTTGTGTGGTTCTATGAACTGAAGATTTAGAGTACATTCTTTGTAATTTAAGCATGCAGTGCCAATGGATGAAATTCTGAAAGTATAAGCTTGATTTCAATGCTAGAAGCAGTAAAAGAGAATTCTGTTACAGAGTTTAGAAATCTGAAATCTGCATTTTGCTATACTTAATGGAGACCAAGCTATTTGTCCAGTTGCAACTTGAAATCTAAACGATCCAGAATTCAGAAGCTGCTGTTGATGCACTGATCATCTTGATAAAGTGAAGCTAAAATCTGAAGCATTGTTTTTGGCAAAAATTTTAGGAGCAATATGTGGACAGCCTTCACATTAAACTTGAATAACTTGAATCTGATTATGAGCATTTTCAATTGCTGAACTTGAATCCTTAGATATTTGAATTTGTTTACTGCAATTCCAGAAGTGTTTCTGGAAACATCATCCAAGGATTTTAAATTTGTTGCTGCTGAAACTTGAATTGCTGACTTCTCAGCAATGCCAATTCCAATCTGTGGAGTATCAAATGAAGTTTTAGAATGCTAAGTATCAGTTGATTGCTGCAAAGGATTAAGGATGAATTAGATGTTGGCTGTTTCAAGAAATTTTAAAGCTGAAAACTGAGTTTGTTTTGTGGATTTCTGTGATACACATTGGGATATTTATGAACTATGTTTTATGTGGTTGTACATTTCTGATTGAATTGGTGTGCAAGATGGAAATTTAAAAAAAAATGCAGATGTTGTATCAATGGTGTGCCAAACTTGTTAAACAAAAGGAATGATGAAGAAACTGAATTCTGGCTTATTCCGAATTCTGAAATCAGATTCTGTGGTGTAAATCTATAATTTGTGAAGTTCTACATATTTCAAGACTTTTGTGTGCAAAACTTACAGGCTGTGAGGAATCATGATGCAGTTCTTAAGCATGGTAACAACCTGCTAAAAATGAGTTGATACAAACTAAGGATAGAATGATAACATGTGATGTTGAATGAAGCTGAATCTAGAGTTTGACACCATGCACCTTCGGCAGCTACAAATCCTTTTGTCTTTTCTGAAACTGTCTAGTTTCATTGCAGTGCAAGATGGGCAAGTGTTGAATTTGGTGAGTCACTAGAGATGTGCATCAAGCTTAGGAGGTCTTAAAGGTGAAGTTGATATTACTAAAATCATAGAGGAATCTGAGTTATATAAACATGATTCTCTGAACATGACAATTCTGAAAAGGGTTTCTGAAATTGTGATTGGATAAAGATTGAACAGGAATTAAGTGATGCTTTTAAAGGGTTACACGAGTTGTAATCTAATGAAGTATTGTTGCAACTAGTAACCACAATTCAGCCAGTAAAAGCTGTGAATGAAGAACTTGCTGTTTGTCAAACTATTTTACAATTTCTTTACTAGCAGCAACTTCAATTTAAGCTCCTGTACCCTAGTATGAATTGATATCTTCTTCCAAAGTTTCACTCATCATGACTTGAGCTAGAGTTTCCTTGAAATCCACATGTTGAAAATGAATTCAGAAAACAGAATCAGTGCATTTCTGTTCTTGATTCTGATTTGATTCTGCAGAATGGAACTTCATTAAGTTTGAAACTTAATTTGGTTTGTTTGAATGGTGATACACATTAAAAGCTATATCAGTAGTTGTTCCTTAACATTAAGTTTAAATTATCTAAATTTAGCACTGCTGAAGCTTAATTCACAAACCTGATTTTGGTTGTAGTTGAGAAATGATAAGGGGCTGTATTCTTTGTTGATCAGTTCCATTCACAATAGCATCAGAAACTTAATGCCAAATCTGAAATTACAGGAATTCAGTGCTGTTATCAGAGGATGAAAGCTGGGTAGCAGTAAGTGTATAAAAAAATGCATTTCTTATAGCTCAATTCAGCCAATGAATTCAGGAACTTTCTTATGCAACTTACTGAATTGATAAAAGGTCAAAGACAGAAAAAAATAAGTGTGCATAACTGAAACTGAATCCTGGAATGTAATTCAGAAATGATTTGCAGATTTGGAAGAGTGGCTTAAAGAGTATCAAGTCATTGTATACATGTTGTTTTGTATTGTCCGAGACGGCCAAAATTTTAAGTGTGGGGGAGGATATTATTCTTCATGATTTGAGATTGATGGAATTTAATTGAAAAAAAAAGTGAAGAAGAAAATTTGTGGGCAAAAGTGTATCAAAGGTTGAGATAGAGTATCAAGATTCTTTGTTGGTCATCAAATTGAAGGGGAGGTTAGCTTGATACTTGAAATTGGTTAAAACAAATGGTATTCATCTCTTTACACATCAAAATGGCCAACTCATCAAGTATATTCCTTCAATACTCTCATCTCCTCATTTCCTTCATTAAATTCTTTTTCTTTGCCATTTCATTCACTTTCATTGTTCTTTTTGCTTCCATTTCAATTATTCGTGATAAATTCCTTTTAATTCATGTATGCTATGTTTATGGTGGTGGAGAAGTAGAAAATAAGCAAGCTTATGGTAGTGAAATGTTGTGAGTTGCATTGAGTGAGCTCCACATATATGCAATTTTGAGTGTGAGAGCTAGAATAGGTAAATCCCTTGTGAGATTGCAACTTGCTTAATTTTTTATTTGGATTGAAACTACCATACCTACTGATTATTGTTTGAATTATGTTCATGATTGTTAGTGATCTTTAAGATGATCTTAGTTAAATTCCTTTTACTATCTTTTAGATATTGCTAGGGAATTTTCTATGGAGATAATTTGTAGTTTTCTTTACTTTCACGGGACGTTCAAGACTAAGTGTGGGGGATTTGATAACCATGATTTTACTGCATTATTTTGATTCATATATGCATGGTTTGATGTTGATTTCATAGTTTAAATCATGGTTACATCATATTTTGTGCATTGTGTGTATTTTTGGACTTAATTGTAAATTATATTATTTTTGATGTTATTTGATGCTAATATTTGATTCTTATTTTGTAAGCATCAAAGGATCTTGGATTTGGATCTATTTGGACCGGAATTTGGCTCAAATCGGAGTTCAAACGAGAAGATAAAGCTTTGAACCATTATGGGCCGTTTATCAAGAATAGGAGAGATCTGAACCATCCGTTGAAGATCTGGCCGATCCAACCTAATGGGGAGCAGATCTGATCCATTGATGAAGATCCAGAAGTTTTGATCCAGATCTGAGTTCATCTAGCCATTGATCAAGCCGAATTAATCTGGGCCGTTCAATGAAAACTGGGCCGATCTGGGCCATCCAGTGATGATCTGATCGATCCGAACTACGGGAGGGTAGATCCAGACCCTAGATCAACATCAGTACCTTCAGATCGGATTTTGGGCAAACTTTCACCGTTGATTTAGCTCCAAATTGATCCCAGCTGTCGGTTCAGATCTGGGACAGATTCAAAACACAGAAGCTACAGTGTTTTCCAGTGTCGAATCCTCCACGCACAGCAGCTTCGTCCCCGCGGCATTTCTCCGGATTCCGACCCCGATTTCTTCTCCAATCATCTTCTCAAGCTTCTACCTCGGTGATAATCTCTACGGCAGCTCATCCCGATCATCTGGAGCCTCCGGTGGGTGTTTCTTCCGGCGAATTTTGCATTTCTGTTCTTCTCTGTTCCAGCGCCGATTTGGAGGTGGTCTTCCAATCGACGACTCCGATTCCCATCAGAGACGCTTGGAGGTGGTCCGCCGGCGTTCCTGAGCTTCATCCGATGCCCATCTGCAATCCACAGTGCTCATTCCGATCCAGAGTTTCAGATTTGCAAATTTCCAGCATTTTCGGCACTTGAGTGGGTTCCGGGATGTTCTTAGCTCGCCGGGGGTGGTCCGTCGGTGTAGTTGAGCACTCCTTGAGCTGATATGCCATTGAGATGTTCCATTGAGGTCCAAAGTTGGGTGGTCTCGACTTTGGCACTCTTGTGTGACGGCAAGAGTGTGAAACTTGTATGGATTGGTTGTGAGTTGGATCGGTTAGGGTTTATTTAGCTTTGTTACTATTTTTTTATAGCTTAGAACAGATTCCTTTTATGTTTGTTAAGTTCTTATCATTGCAATTTAGCATTTCTTTGTTTTGTTGAAGTTTGATTCATGTTTGGTAGTTGTAATTTCATTGATACATTTAGTTTAATTCTTGTTTAATGCTTAGTTAGTTGTTAAGTTTTAAATTAGGGTTTAAATCATGCTTTAGATTAGATTTATTTCTGTCTTGTAATTTCATATGTAGTTTAAGTGTGGTGATGATTAAATTATAATGTAGGGTGAAAATGCATTATGGTTTGATTGTTGGCACACAAGTAGATTTTATTTGTTTAGGTTTCACTCTTATGCTTTAGATTAATTTTTTTACTGCTGTGTTTTCCTCTGTAGATTTATATTCAAAGCTTTAAAACCCCCAACTCCATTTTTATATCGAGAACCCCAAAAATAGGAATAAAAAGACAATCCTAGATTACATCATACTGTTGATTCCTCGAGAGCGATCCTGGGCTCGTTACTACAACGTTATTGCAAAATTAAGCGGTTCAGTGGAAAATACATTTGTACAATTTGATTAGCGGATGTGACAGATTCGCTTATCAGACATCCCCACGGTCTCGTCTAAAACAATGATGCATGCCTTCACACAAGGGCTCATCGACGGGGATCTCTTCCGCTCGCCCATCAGGAAGCCACCCCGCGATTATGACCATATGCTGAAGGAGGCCAGCGAGTATATCAACGTGGAGGAAGCTCAGGCGGCCCGAAGGAAAGAAGCGCCAGCAGAACTATCGATGCACGCCGAACTAAGGCCGCTAATAAGCCACCAGCCTTCGAGAGGGCTCCGAGCCGATGTGACACGACCGAGTCAAGAAGCTAGGCCACACGCCGACCAACACGTGTCCACCGAACGGCCAAGGCCCAAGGGAAAGGTATGGACTCCTATGTTCTGTACCTTCCATCAATCGACTACCCACAACACCCGCGACTATCGCGGAGTCCCTGCGGCCGCTCAATCGACTCCTAAGAGTTACCGCCGTCGATCACCTTCCCCTGAACTATGATATAGGCGGCCGAATGTCGGACGACGAGAGGAGACCAGGCGGTCACCCAAGCGGCAACATCATCATCAAGCAAGGAATGACGACCACACCCAAGCCTCACACGAGCGAATCAGCCAATCCACTCGGGAGGAGGAGAACCGAAGCAACGCCGCTCGGGGTGAGATCAACATCATAGCTGGTGGATCGACCAGCGGTGACTCCAACTGAGCCCGAAAGTCATATGCTCGGCGATTGGAGATCCATGCTGTAGGATGCAGCCAAGAGAGGGTGAACGGACCCGAAATCAGCTTTGGCCCGAGGGATCTTGATGGGATTGAAGTGCCGCATGATGACACCCTCATCATCCGTGTAGTAATTGCCAACTATACTATTCATCGCATATTTATTGACACAGGGAGCTCGATCAACATCATTTTCAAGAAGGCCTTCGACCAGCTCCAGATCGACCGGGTCGAGTTGCTACAGATGACGACCCCTTTGTATGGGTTCATCGGCAATGAGGTCCAGCCGATCGGTCAGACAAGGTTGGCCATATCACTCGGAGAGGAGCCACTTTGAAGGACCAAGACTACCACCTTCATCGTCGTGGACGCCCCATCAGCCTATAACGTCATTCTGGGCCGACCTTCCCTCAACGAATTCCGGGCGATAGTCTCGACCTATTGCCAGAAGATCAAGTTCCTCGTGGAGGATCGGGTCGGAGAAGTCAAAGGAGATCAACTGGCTGCTCGGCGCTGCTACATCGAGATGGTGAAGGTAGAGGCTAAATCCGCTCGGAAAGTTCCCCGACTCGAGGTAAATGCCATAACCGAGAAGCCTCCTATTTTAGTTTATGAAGAGAAAGAAGAGGTGCAAATATGTTGGTTGCTACTCGGAAAACCTATAGGTTCCACTGTACAAAAATTTTGTACAAAGGTCTGAACCTTTTTCCTAGCTACCATGTGTTCTTTTAAATTAAATTTTGGATCGCCTGCGGAACTTAACACGTTTGATCCAAAACTTAATCTATTTGTTCTTTTAGGTTTTGACTTGGATCTCCTGCGGAACTTAACACGTTCGACCCAAGTCTCCTTAAGTTATTAATTCCATTAAATATTAATTTCCATAATTGGTTCCCAGTACTGACGTGGCGAGGCACACGGCCTTCTTGGATATGGGAGCAACCACCACCGACTAGACAAAACCTTTTATAGAAATCTAATATTTAATTTCCTAAAATAACTTTAGGTTAACCAAAAAGAACAATCAAATCACAAGGAAAAGAAAAAAACAAAAGAACACAATATCGAAAAACATATTCGAAATTCTAGAACGTAAGCCTCTTGTATTTGGTATTATTTCCATAAATAACTAGCATGATGCGGAAAGAAAAATTACTAGTTATACCTTCTAGAAAAACCTCTTGATCTTCTACCGTATTCCTCTTCTAACCTCGGACGTTGTGTGGGCAACGATCTTCCGAGATGAGAAACCACCAACCACCTTCTTCTCCTCCTAGCTAGGTTCGGCCACAACAAGAAAGCTTCACCAAGGAAGAAAATCAAAATACCAACCAAGCTCCAAGAGATGCTAGCTTCCTCTCCTTCTTCTTCTTCTTCTCCAAGTAGTATCCGGCCATCACAAGAGCTCCAAGCAAGAGATAAGTTTCGGCCACCACAAAGAGGAAGAAAAGAAGAAGATGGCCGGCCAAAATAACTTTCTTCAAGCATGAAGAATTTCGGCCACCACCAATGCTCCAAGGGATGCTAGAGACGAGACTTGCATTCTCTCCTTCTTCTCCTTCCTTGATCCGGCCACCAACAAAAGCTCCACCAAAAGGATAGATTTCGGCCATCAAGAGGAGAGGAGAGAAAGGGAAGGGCCGGCCACCATACCAAGGAAAAAGAGGGAGAAAAATAATAGAGGTTCCACTTCATGAAGGCACCCTCACCCCTTCTTTTATATTCCTTAGCCTAAGCAAATTAGGAAATTTAATTACAATAAAAATTTCCTTAATTTCCTTGACAACAATTAATTAAGAAAAATTAAATAAACTTTTCTCAATCAATGTGTATGGCCGGCCACTTCATGGAGCAATTAAGGAATAATTTTTCCACAAGAAAAATTAAACTTTCCTTATTTGCTTCCGGAAAAATTTTAAAAATAAAATTTTTCATATTAATCTCTTCATGGTTGATCAAAAGAAATTTCCATAATTTTAATTTCTTATCATGTGAATAATTTTTAAAGAGAAAATAAAAACTCTCTCCAATCTACAATTTAGGAAAGTGATCTATTCTCTCTCCTTTAATTCTTTTGTAGATTTTTACAAGAGAGATGCTTTTAATTTTAATTCTCTTTAATCATATCTTCCACATGATAAAAAATAAAATTAAAATTCTTTTTTAATTTAATGTGGCCGGCCCCTTTAGCTTGGGATCAAGCTAGGGCCGGCCACCCACTTTTATACCTAGGCCGGCCCTAGCTTGGTTCCCAAGCTAGCTTGGCCGGCCCCTTATTGGTGGGTATAGAAGGTGGGTATAGGTGGGTATAGTACTCTATAAATAAGAGGCTACGATAGGGACCGAGAGGAGGAATTGGTTTTGGTCTTCCGATAAAATTAAGCATCCCGTGTTCGCCCCGAACACACAACTTAATTTTATCAATGATAATTCATTCCACTAGAGAACTATCATTGAACTACCGCACCAATCCCAAATTACATTTTTGGGCTCCTTCTTATTATGAGTGTGTTAGTCTCCCTGTGTTTAAGATATCGAATGTCCACTAATTAAGTGAGTTACTGACAACTCATTTAATTAATATCTAAGTCAAGAGTAGTACCACTCAACCTTATCGTCATGTCGGACTAAGTCCACCTGCAGGGTTTAACATGACAATCCTTATGAGCTCCTCTTGGGGACATTATCAACCTAGTATCTCTAGGACACAGTTTCCTTCTATAATCAACAACACACACTATAAGTGATACCATTTCCCAACTTATCGGGCTTATTGATTCATCGAACTAAATCTCACCCATTGATAAATTAAAGAAATAAATATCAAATATATGTGCTTGTTATTATATTAGGATTAAGAGCACACACTTCCATAATAACCGAGGTCTTTGTTCCTTTATAAAGTCAGTATAAAAGAAACGACCTCAAATGGTCCTACTCAATACACTCTGAGTGTACTAGTGTAATTATATAGTCAAGATAAACTAATATCTAATTACACTACGACCTTCCAATGGTTTGTTCCTTTCCATTTTGGTCGTGAGCTACTATTTTTAATTTATAAGGTACTGATAACATGATCCTCTGTGTGTGACACCACACACCATGTTATCTACAATATAAACTAATTGAACAACTACATTTATCATAAATGTAGACATTTGACCAATGTGATTCTTATTTCTAGATAAATGTTTATACCAAAAGCTAGGCTTTTAGTATACATCCTAACAATCTCCCACTTATACTAAAAGACTAAGCTGCCATATCTGCTGCCATACATCTGAATCCCAACCCTTCAACATGCCCATCAAAAGCTCCTGCCTTAAGGGCCTTAGTGAAAAGATCTATAGGTCATCATCTGATGCAATCTAGGCAGCAACAACTTATCCTCGTTTATACGATTTCTCGTATTGGGTGGTACTTGCGCTCTATTGTGTTTACTTGCCTTATAGACTCATGGTTTCTTCGAGTTTGCTACTGCACCACTATTATTACAATAAATTGTAATAATCTTTGGACAAACCAGAAATCATATCTAAGTCTATCTTGAGGTTATTGAGTCATTCAGCTTTTATGACTACCTCAGAGGCTTGCCATATACTAAGCTTCTATGGTGGAGTCCAGAAAAACACATATGCTTATCACTCTTCCATAGTTATGACTTTACCTCCTTAAATAAACACAAAACCCCGAGGTTGACTTATTATTGTCCCTATCCGATTGGAAGTCAAAATCCATGCAACCCACAAGGACCAAATTAACTGCCTTGTAAGCTAGCATATAATCTCTAGTACCTCTAAGGTACTTCAATATATGCTTTACTGCAATCCACTGTCCTTGTCCAGGGTTACTTTGATATCTGCTAACTATGCCCTTGGCAAAACAGATTTCTTATCTCGTACATAGCATACATTAGGCTTCCGACAGCCGAAGCATAAAGAACTGCCTTTATTTCCTTTATCTCCTTTGATGTCTACAGAGACATATCTTTAGATAAAGTTACTCCATCCTGAAAGGGTAAGAAACCTTTCTTGGAGTTTTGCATGCTTAAAATGAGCAAGGATTTTTCTGATATATGAAACTTGGGATAAGTAAAATATTCTTTTCTTGCGATCACTTATTACTTTGATCTTAAGAATATATACATTCTCCCAAGCCCTTTATATCGAATTGTTTGAACAATCATACTCTTACTTCTGACAATATTTTGATATTGTTTCCAACTACCAAAAATGTTATCTACGTATAGTACAAGAAATACCACCACGCTTCCATCACACCTATTGTATACACAAGACTTATCCGTTTACTAAATCCATAGATCTGGATTACTTTGATAAACCGGATGTTCCAAGACCTTGAAGCTTTGCCTCAGTCCATAGACTGATTGAGCTTGCACACAAGATGCTCTTAGCCTTTTGCAATGAACCCTTCTGGTTGCTTTACATGGATGCTTTCTTCAAGACTTCCATTAAGGAATGCTGTCTTGACATCCACTTGCCAAATAGATAAAAGAATCCGGATAGACTTAGGCATGGCTACCAGTGAAAAAGTTTCCTTTTTCATCAAGCCTTACTTTGAAAGTTACTACCTTCCTGTCTATCCCTCTTTTCCTATTATAGACCTTTTTACACCCAACGGCTTTTACACCATTTGGTGCTTCCAGATTTTATTAGAATACATATATTCTAATTCTGTTATTCATTACTCTTTGCCAAGATGCTGCATCTTTATCTTGGAGTACTTCATCATATGACCGGAGATTAGGTTCATGTCCTCCAGGGATCGAGTCCAAAAACTCTCCCAAAACATGAATCTTTTTAGGTTGCCTAACAACCCTCCCACTACGATAAGGCACTTACTGCAATTGTGTATCATTTGTGATACGTGTTGCAGTTTTCTTGTGGTATCTCATCTTGTACAGTTGGTACTAGGTTAGACATGTCCTTTATTATTTTCTTAAGAACAAATTTACTTATGGGCACTTGGTTTATTACATAGTCCTTTTCTAAAAATCGATCATTGATGCTAAAATGACCTTCTGATTTTTAAGACTATAAACCTACATTCATTTCTCTAGGATAACCCACAAACAAGTGAATTCCTGTCCAAATTACCATTGTCTCTCTTCAGCATATGTGCTGGACTTCCCGAATCCGAATATGCTTCGAAATAGGCTTACGCCTATTCAGTAATTCTATATGAGTAGAGAGTTCTGACTTTGGAAGGTACTATATTCACTTCCGTTTCCAGAGTATATCCTTAAAATGATTTTGGTAATACTCTAAATAACTCATCAATCTACTTATTTCCATAAGAGTCCTATACCTTCCATTTTCTACACCATTCTGTTGGGGTGTACCAGGTGTAGTTAGTTGGGATTGAATCCCTACTTCTGATAAATGACTCCTAAATTCTCCCAAGAGGTATTTGCCACTACGATCTCACCGTAGTGTCTTGATACTTTTACTTTTGACGTTTCTCCACATCAGCCTCGTACTCTTTGAACTAATCAAAGCACTTAGACTTGTGGTACATCAAGTAAATATATCCGTATCTCAAATAGTTGTCTATAAAATAGACGAAATATTTGAAACAACCTCTTGCCTGGATGCTCATAGGATCACACAAATCAGAATGAACCAATTCCAATATATCTTTGACTCCATACCCCTTAAAAGCTTCTTGGTTATTTTTCCTTCCAAGTAAGACTCGCAGGTTGGAAAGATTTCCACTACTAATGAACCCATAAGTTCATCAGCTACCGATGAATCCTACTTAAGTTAATATAACCTAGCTTTAGATGTCAAAGATATTAATGGTTCTTTTCCGAAGGTTGCTTTCTCTTAAAATTAGAAGATGTGTTACTAATTTCCATTTGTTGCATCATGAGAGTTATTGGATTTATAAATTGTCAACCAACGTACCAGAACAGATAACTTCCCTCTTTTTCTTAATAACAACTTTGTTATTAAAAGAGGCAGAATATCAAGTTCTTTGAATAGTTTAGAAACTGAAAACTAGTTCTTTCTAAACTTGGTGCGTAAAGACAATTACTCAAAAATCCATGTTTTATTCTTATCAAAAGATAAACATCTCCCACTGCAACAGCTACCATTTTTACAGTAGTGCCTATGTGGACAGTGTTTTAATTTTCATTTAGTTGTCGGGTTTTCTGGAACCCTGCAATGAATTGCAGACATGATTAATGGCATCTTGTATCTACACTCCAGGTTCTGGTAGATAACACCACTAGACATGTTTCAACTAATGAATTAAATACACCTAAATTGTTCTTAGTTCTAAGAAGACAGTCTACCTTAATGTCCAAATCCTATTTCCAATCATTACAATTGGGACTACTAAGTCTTTTCTATAGTATAACAACTAGGGGATTGACAAACATTTTAAATCCTAAGAATCACAAAAATATTTGGTCAAGATCAATTCTTTAAAATCTCCATGAATTTTGTATGCCACGATAGTGTGGACATATACAAAATCAAAGAGGAGATTTTGTCCATTAATTTTATTATCTCGTCAACTTTACTTTTTGACGAATAAAATTAATAGTTGATCTGTCTTTGATCAAATATTTGGTCAAAACTTTTTGAATTTAAAATAAAATATTGATTCCTCAAACAATATTATTTAAATTCACCAACACCTCAAACACCGTGAATTTTGCATGCCACGTTAGTGTGGACGTATACAAATTCAACATTTGTAAAAGGAGGGTTTTACCCATTAACTATCTTGTCAACGTATCTTTATAACAAATAAAATTATCTCAAACACCGTTAATTTTGTATGCCACGTTAGTGTGGACGTATACAAAATCAATCATTTGTAAGAGGGGTTTTAACCCATTAATTTTATTATCTTGTCAACCTAGTTATTTGACAAATTAATAGTTGGTTTTCTTCGGTCACTCAAATAATAGCAGTGACTCCGATGGGGAGGATACTATTAGATGTGTCTAAGTGTATACCATTACTTGACACTAAGTCCATTAATAAGATTATGCCCCTTCCGTTGGGGAAGATCACACGCTCTTAATTAATTTCCTATAGTCATCCAAAAATGGAAGTCTGTTCTAGTGATCCACAAACAAGCTCATCCGTTATGGAGGAAGGCACTCAGAGCCAACGCGCAAGCTTGTTTGCATCACTTACAAACTAGTAATGGAGACCATGGGATTTACTTAAAAATCCCTCTCCCACTTAGTTATTTATAAATGAGGAATTTTAACTATGCTAGCCTACTAAACTTGTAAACTAACATGCACACACAGCACAATATAAAAGCAATAAATAGAAAATCTAATTTTCAACTATTATGGCTTTTATATCTAGTTGTCCTCCGTGTGTTGTCATCCCAAGCTGCTGCCATATTTGGCCACCGCTACCGGGACTAGCTGTCGCATCCATCTTGCTCCTAGTTCCGCTGCGCCTCTGGTCCTTAGAAGGTTCCACGCTTTGCAAGATTCGATCCACGACATAAATAGAATTTTACATTTTTGATCCTATATTCCATAAAAGGAATGTACATGTATCTAGATCAAAAATAAAATCCTAATAAAACTAAATACAGCTCCTGCTGTATTTTAATACAATCATGCACACACAGATAAATGCCCTTGACATGTCCAAGGGTCCAATCACACACATAATAACTATAAGCCATAATAGTTGGATCCTGCATCCACAAAGTTAGCACATCCTACTATTATCCTGCCTAAATTATGTATGACATGTGCATAATTAAACTAATACCAAATACACAGAGGCAAAACCCTAGCTCTGATACCAATTGTTGGTTGCTACTCGGAAAACCTATAGGTTCCACTGTACAAAAATTTTGTACAAAGGTCTGAACCTTTTTCCTAGCTACCATGTGTTCTTTTAAATTAAATTTTGGATCGCCTGCGGAACTTAACACGTTTGATCCAAAACTTAATCTATTTGTTCTTTTAGGTTTTGACTTGGATCTCCTGCGGAACTTAACACGTTCGACCCAAGTCTCCTTAAGTTATTAATTCCATTAAATATTAATTTCCATAATTGGTTCCCAGTACTGACGTGGCGAGGCACACGGCCTTCTTGGATATAGGAGCAACCACCACCGACTAGACAAAACCTTTTATAGAAATCTAATATTTAATTTCCTAAAATAACTTTAGGTTAACCAAAAAGAACAATCAAATCACAAGGAAAAGAAAAAAACAAAAGAACACAATATCGAAAAACATATTCGAAATTCTAGAACGTAAGCCTCTTGTATTTGGTATTATTTCCATAAATAACTAGCATGATGCGGAAAGAAAAATTACTAGTTATACCTTCTAGAAAAACCTCTTGATCTTCTACCGTATTCCTCTTCTAACCTCGGACGTTGTGTGGGCAACGATCTTCCGAGATGAGAAACCACCAACCACCTTCTTCTCCTCCTAGCTAGGTTCGGCCACAACAAGAAAGCTTCACCAAGGAAGAAAATCAAAATACCAACCAAGCTCCAAGAGATGCTAGCTTCCTCTCCTTCTTCTTCTTCTTCTCCAAGTAGTATCCGGCCATCACAAGAGCTCCAAGCAAGAGATAAGTTTCGGCCACCACAAAGAGGAAGAAAAGAAGAAGATGGCCGGCCAAAATAACTTTCTTCAAGCATGAAGAATTTCGGCCACCACCAATGCTCCAAGGGATGCTAGAGACGAGACTTGCATTCTCTCCTTCTTCTCCTTCCTTGATCCGGCCACCAACAAAAGCTCCACCAAAAGGATAGATTTCGGCCATCAAGAGGAGAGGAGAGAAAGGGAAGGGCCGGCCACCATACCAAGGAAAAAGAGGGAGAAAAATAATAGAGGTTCCACTTCATGAAGGCACCCTCACCCCTTCTTTTATATTCCTTGGCCTAAGCAAATTAGGAAATTTAATTACAATAAAAATTTCCTTAATTTCCTTGACAACAATTAATTAAGAAAAATTAAATAAACTTTTCTCAATCAATGTGTATGGCCGGCCACTTCATGGAGCAATTAAGGAATAATTTTTCCACAAGAAAAATTAAACTTTCCTTATTTGCTTCCGGAAAAATTTTAAAAATAAAATTTTTCATATTAATCTCTTCATGGTTGATCAAAAGAAATTTCCATAATTTTAATTTCTTATCATGTGAATAATTTTTAAAGAGAAAATGAAAACTCTCTCCAATCTACAATTTAGGAAAGTGATCTATTCTCTCTCCTTTAATTCTTTTGTAGATTTTTACAAGAGAGATGCTTTTAATTTTAATTCTCTTTAATCATATCTTCCACATGATAAAAAATAAAATTAAAATTCTTTTTTAATTTAATGTGGCCGGCCCCTTTAGCTTGGGATCAAGCTAGGGCCGGCCACCCACTTTTATACCTAGGCCGGCCCTAGCTTGGTTCCCAAGCTAGCTTGGCCGGCCCCTTATTGGTGGGTATAGAAGGTGGGTATAGGTGGGTATAGTACTCTATAAATAAGAGGCTACGATAGGGACCGAGAGGAGGAATTGGTTTTGGTCTTTCGATAAAATTAAGCATCCCGTGTTCGCCCCGAACACACAACTTAATTTTATCAATGATAATTCATTCCACTAGAGAACTATCATTGAACTACCGCACCAATCCCAAATTACATTTTTGGGCTCCTTCTTATTATGAGTGTGTTAGTCTCCCTGTGTTTAAGATATCGAATGTCCACTAATTAAGTGAGTTACTGACAACTCATTTAATTAATATCTAAGTCAAGAGTAGTACCACTCAACCTTATCGTCATGTCGGACTAAGTCCACCTGCAGGTTTAACATGACAATCCTTATGAGCTCCTCTTGGGGACATTATCAACCTAGTATCTCTAGGACACGGTTTCCTTCTATAATCAACAACACACACTATAAGTGATACCATTTCCCAACTTATCGGGCTTATTGATTCATCGAACTAAATCTCACCCATTGATAAATTAAAGAAATAAATATCAAATATATGTGCTTGTTATTATATTAGGATTAAGAGCACACACTTCCATAATAACCGAGGTCTTTGTTCCTTTATAAAGTCAGTATAAAAGAAACGACCTCAAATGGTCCTACTCAATACACTCTGAGTGTACTAGTGTAATTATATAGTCAAGATAAACTAATATCTAATTACACTACGACCTTCCAATGGTTTGTTCCTTTCCATTTTGGTCGTGAGCTACTATTTTTAATTTATAAGGTACTGATAACATGATCCTCTGTGTGTGACACCACACACCATGTTATCTACAATATAAACTAATTGAACAACTACATTTATCATAAATGTAGACATTTGACCAATGTGATTCTTATTTCTAGATAAATGTTTATACCAAAAGCTAGGCTTTTAGTATACATCCTAACAATTGTTTTAGTATACATCCTAACGTCATTCTGGGCCGACCTTCCCTCAACGAATTCTGGGCGATAGTCTCGACCTATTGCCAGAAGATCAAGTTCCTCGTGGAGGATCGGGTCGGAGAAGTCAAAGGAGATCAACTGGCTGCTCGGCGCTGCTACATCGAGATGGTGAAGGTAGAGGCTAAATCCGCTCGGAAAGTTCCCCGACTCGAGGTAAATGCCATAACCGAGAAGCCTCCTATTTTAGTTTATGAAGAGAAAGAAGAGGTGCAAATACACCCTAGCCGGTCAGAGGCAACGACTTTCATAGCGGTCGACCTACAAACTGAGCAGAAGGCCAAGCTGATTAGATGCCTTCAGCAAAATCATGATGTCTTCGCCTGGTCCACCCATGAACTACTCGGCATTTCCCCGAGCGTAGCGTAGCATGAGCTCCACGTCTGACCGGACGCTAGGTCGGTGAAGCAAAGGAAAAAGGGACTTCAGCACCGAGCAGAAACAGATCATCCGAGCTGAAGTAGAGAAGCTGCTGGAAGCTTACCACATCCGAGAGGTCCAGTTCCCGAGCTGGCTCATGAATGTTCTGTTGGTCTCGAAGCCTGGCAACAAGTGGAGGGTCTACATTGACTTTCAAGACCTTAACAAAGCCTGTCCGAAGGACTTCTACCCATTGCCAAGGATCGACCAGATGGTGGACTCCACAGCATGGTGCAAGCTAATATGCATGTTGGACGCATATCAGGGGTATCATCAAGTGCCGATCGCCCGAGAGGATCAAGAGAAGGTAAACTTCATCATGGCGGACGACACTTACTGTTACAACGTTATGCCGTTCGGACTAAATAATATCGGGGCTACCTACCAGCGGCTCATAAATAAGGTGTTCCGGGAACAGATCGGATGAAACCTGGAGGTATATGTCGACGATATACTCATCAAGTCCCTTCGAGCTACTGATCTCTGTGCAGATGTAGAAGAAACTTGTCAGACGCTCCATGCATACGGAATCAAGCAGAATCCGAGCAAATGCCTATTCGGAGAAAAGGGGGGAATATTCCTTGGCTATATAGTCATCGAGCTGGGCATCGAGGCAAACCCCAGTAAGGTGAAGGCGCTGCAAGATATGCCGCCGCCAAGGAACTTAAAGGAAGCTCAGCGCCTCACCGGTCGGATAACTGCCTTATCTCGGTTCATCTCCAAGTCTACAGACCGGAGCCTTCCTTTCTTTAAGATACTGCGCCGAGCTACCAAGTTCCAATGGGACGAAGAGTGCGATCGGGCGTTTGAAGAACTAAAAGCATATCTGAATTTCTTGCATGTATTAGCTAAGCCAACTGCCGGCGAGTCGCTCCGTATTTATTTATCCTCAACCGAGCATGCTATCGGCTCGACATTGGTGCGGTAGAACGGCGAGGAACAACCAGTGTATTTCCTGAGCCATATTTTAAAAGATGTTGAATTCCGCTACACTGGTCTCAAGAAGCTTGCCTTTCCTTTGGTGCTCGCCGCTCGGAAGCTTCGCCCATATTTCCTCGCACATACAATCGTAGTGATGACCAACAACTCTCTGGGTAGAGTCCTCCTCAATCCAGAGGCGTCCGGGTGGCTGATCAAGTGGACAACGGAGCTTAGCGAATTCGACATATAGTATCAGCTCCGGTTGGGCGCTTATTACCTAAAGGACGTGGATGGGCGGAGGTTAGAGCGTCCATGGAGTGCAAACCATCTTCAGTCATACCGAGCTGGGTGAAAGGTGCGCTGATGTAATTAATATAGGAGATGATGCCACTGAGCTGCATATAAGGAAAGTCACTGCAATGGAAATAAGAATTGGTAAGGTAAGCTTCCAAAACCTAAAATACTAATACAGATAAAAGAAAATACATCCATGAATAATACATCCATGTTAAAAAATACATCCATGAACAGGAATAAAAAAAATGGAACAAGAATAATATAATTCAGGCATGGTTGTTAATCACAATTTGTCTCACAAATTTCTGATGCTCCAACCCAAAATGGTCCAAACAAATCTGGATACAAAGTAGGAACTAAATTGAGTAGAGATCTCATGATCACTATGATCCAACCCTATGCTCATTCACCAATCCTACTTAAGATCTAAGTCTTGAAAGCCTCCACTTAATCAAATATATAATTACAATATTGCTAACTTTAGAGTAGATCATTTCGTACCATGCCACCTAAGAATTTTTTTTATATATAATAACCAATTTTAACTTCAGAGTATAAGAAGCATTACTAACTTTTGTAATCATCATCCATCTTAGAGGAGTACAATATAAAAATGCAACCCCTACTAGTTATAATGCATTGTTCGTATATCTCCTACATGAATAATATTAGTCATTCTTAGATATAAATTTTGTCTAACAAAACTAGATATTGAAAGATAATCCATATGATAAAATCACAAATACCTAATATAATTTTCCAATAAATATTTTGTTAAACATTGGGATCTTAAGATCCTATGACTCCACAATATTTCTAGATATGATCTTAATCCAAAACAAACAAATATGCCAAGAGATACAACTTACAGTGTCATATTAGATATAAATTTTTTGCAATGATACTAGATTACCTATCAAGTGTGTCACTTATGACGAATGCCTGACCAGCTAAACAGTAAGGAGCACCTTCTGGAACTTCCTACTCAACCAGAGAAACAAGACTAAAGCATGGAAACTAGATAGATTTATTAAAGTGAATAATATCATTATTTACCAATTACCTTCTCTCCTTTGTGTGGAGGATCATTCCTCTCTCCAAAATTCATAATCCTTTTGCTCATTGCAAATATCAGGAATAGCAGACCAGATATTATGGTGTGGAGTCATGATCCTTTTGCTCATTGTAAGATACCCTTTTATTAATCCTAGGGGAATTCATCAATTGTTGATTACTACCTAAAAACAATTAATTGGTTAAACTAATCCTCATAAAATATGATGGCAAAAAGTACCTGTCATTGAGAGAACCATTACACTGAATTGGAGTAGATGGTGGATGTCTTCCAGGAAGAGGAATAAGTAATATTTTGTGAGCAAACAATTGAAGATCTGTTGTTAGACCATTAGTTCTCTTGATATCTGCAATCTTTCATAAACAAAAGAGAACACTCTCAATGCTAACTAATCTGCACTTGTCACTAGATGCTTGAAAGATCTAAAAGTGAAAAACTATGGAAAATTGACAAATATTAATCAAAGGACTACATAATGGAGAGAAAGAATAGCAACATCTAATAGTTATCACACATTTACTGATTTAGAATTCAAGAGAAATAAGTAAAACCAAGATTTTTTTAGCAATATTCATCAAAAGAAACTTTTTTCCCTACATTTCTGAAACAAGATCAACATTTAGTAAAGAAAAATCTGAATTACCTCAACACCGTACTTTATGGCGACACCTGCAAGTGTGTCCAACTTGGATACATGATGCTCGATGTACTTCAACGCACAAGGAGACGAGGGAGGAGCAAAGGTATCATATTTTCTCTCATGGGAAAGAGATCCCATCGCTATAGGGTGAATGCGACAAAAAAAATGGGGGAGAAAACCTAGAATGACATCAGTTTCTTCGATCGGCGACGCAAGGAGGTGGAAGAAGGCGAACAAATCAAAATAAAAGAAGAAATTGGTAACGCAAACAAATCGAGAAACGGAAAGTAACCTAGATTAGTAGATCTGGAACTCCAGATCACGTCCTGGCCTCCGTCGCGCACGCTCCCATGATCCGGACCCTCGCTATCGCCCTGCGATCGCCCTTCCTGCCTGTTGCTGCTCCTACGCGGCTCCAGTGAGCGAGAGATTGTGAGAAAAGAGAGATGAAAATGCTTAGGGATAGAGAAGGTAAGGGGGGAATGCGGCGGCAAAAAAATTTCGGGGAGAGGGAAAGAAAAAAAGCAGCGGTAAAAAATGGCGAAGGGGAAAAAACGGCGAAGGAAAAAAATACCGGTATTCAACATCACTTAATAGACAACAGTTTTCAAAAACTGTTGTCGTAATTCCAAAAAAGCGCACAAAGATAACAATTTTCAAAAACTGTTGTCGTAGCCTTTAAAAACCGTTGTCGTAGCCCCAAAAAAACACAAATAGACAACGGTTTTTAAAAACCGTTGTCGTAGGCAAAAAAAACTGCTAAAAGACAATGATTTTTGTTAAAACCATTGTTAAAAGGAAAAACAATAACGATTTGGCACAAAACCGTTGTCGTTTCAGTGTTGTTGAATGAGGATTTTGTTGTAGTGCCTGAGCATTGGCCGGATTCAGAGGCTTCAAAGATTGTAAGCACATTTTTCTTTTAGCTCCTTTTTTTCCTACTAGAACACCTTCGAATGCATGGTGATTCTGATAAAAAAAAATAAACATGAAACGATGTAATATGAAATATGAAATTCCAAACAAGGAGACTGTGAACCACTATTTGGTAGATCACCATATTAATTTTTAAACTGTTCTATTCAATATACTCTTTCTTAATTACATTTCTCTCGCTAGTGTTTGATCTAGATTTGAGATAGTACTGAAGATGAAATTTCTAATCTCAAGTAGCTATAGTGATGGAATTCTTTCAAGGATGGAATTATCATTGTGGCAGGGCTTTACACCAAAACCGCTTGCACGGTCCTATTCCATAAAGAACTGCACTGAGCTAACAGCATTGTATGCGTTTTCTTCTATTCATATATTTTTTTTATCGATTATAGTTATTGGCAATGAGAATTTACTATATATTGTTGCATGAAGTTGTCACATTACTTATTTTTCAAGGTATCTGAGAGCTAATTACCTTCAAGGGAACATTCCACCCGAGATTGGAGAACTTGTGCACCTTACCATCTTGTAGTTTTACATTCCTTTGTTTTCTTTTGTTATATAGTTGTTTCTTTAATCAGTTTTCTTGAGCTTGATGTAAAAAAATGTAGGGACTTGTCAAGCAATTTGCTCAGGGGCACAATTCCTCCATCTATTGGCTCTCTAAACCAATTACGATTTCTGTGAGTCTTCATGTGATTATTGGTGGCTAAGCAGTTTGTTGTTGTAGAGTTAACTGTTTGACTATGATTTTTTTTAACAACTGTAGGAATTTATCAACAAATTTCTTATCTGGTGAGGTTCCAACCGTTGGAATCCTTGTAACTTTCCAAAGCACTTCATGACTAACTCTTCTATTCTCTTTGATGCTTCATTGGCTTGCTCTATTAATTGTTACATGTTATCCAATTATTTTCTACTTGGGCAACTGAAGTTTTTTTCCCATTACACAAGCGTTCTCTTCTATCTTTTTATTTGACATGTAGTGCATAACTAGCATTCTGGGTGAAAATATCTTATTAGTTCTGCTCAGTGTTAGAATGTGTTATGTTAGCACTTTGCATTTGACCTTTCAGTGTTTGTTGGATAAGTTTTATGGCATTGCCAACCTTAAAGTATCATGCTTTGATTTGAATATGCCACTAGGCTAAATTGAACTCAATGAAGAACCATATGATTTATATGACTGAGATCATTACAAATTGCCAAATAGCTGTGGATGTTATGCAATTTCATTTCCTTCTATACCAGTTGCTAATTTCCAATAACATGCTGCACAAATAAGACAACAGTAGTGCAAAGCTTAATTGTATCATCAATCCGTATATGTTTCAGCAGGTTAAGATAATTCTTATAATTTGTTTATTTTTATCAGCTCCTACAGCTTAATTCTGCAGATTTGATTGCCAAGGGAAATTTGTACACTCGGTCACGTGAAGATGCAGCCAGTAAGTTGCTGGAAAAGGCTTTAAAGATTCAGTTGGGAAGAGGATTTTAGCTGGCATATTTTGGATTTCGACTACACAACTATTATTTTCTCATTTTGATGTGTGTAGCTAATTTTTTAAATTTGAAGATAACATTTTCATGGATTGAATGTAGTAAATATTTAGTTTTGTATTGGTGGTTTCTTTATATTAAATAAAGATTGGTTGTTTGTTATTATCATGTTACAACATGAACATTAAAGATAACGATCAGAAACGTTGTAAAAAGTACGTAACCACAATGGATTTTTTTTTTGTGAAAAGTGATAAAAGACAATGGTTTTATCCGTTGTAAAACATATTAAAATTATATACCACAACGGTTTTATCTGTTGTAAAAAGAGTCTACCACAACGGTTTATATCTGTTGTCGAAATTATCTATCACAACGGTTTTAAAGCGTTGTCGTATCTTTCGTAAATAAATTTTGAGCATATAAACAACAACGGATAAAAACCGTTGTCGAATGTCTACAAAGACAACGGATTCAAAATCGTTGTCGTAGGGCAATACATTTTACAACGCCCTCAGTTACATCGATTTTTTGACCCTACGACAACGAATAATATCCGTTGTCGTTTGCAGTTTTTCTTGTAGTGTAGACCCAAAGAAAAAAGCAAGGGGAAATTCCTTACCAATGTCGCTTAGGAGACTAGTTCGGATCGGGCTCAACCCGAACATGTACAAGATGCCATCCGGCAACAACTTATGAATGTTGAATTTCAAGCCGGCTAGCATGTTAGCCGCATGAAGGTACTCGGACCGGGTCTTATATCTCTTCAGCTCGAGAGGAGATGGAAGTCAGACCTGCCACTGGGTTCGGAAAGGTGGCAGCTCGTGGAGTCGCATGTAAAAGAAGAAATCCTTCCAATATTTATTGGAAGTAGGCATTTTATCGAAAAAGACCAAGCCAATCCGAGACTGGAAAAGATAGGTGCCCAACTCGGATTGCTTGGGGGTAATAAAAGTAGTGGAATATCTAGGGCTTAAGGGGAATATTATGGACTTTAAACAGTACCACAACACCACATAAAAGGCGGAAGGAATTGTGGACAAGTTGGGCGAGCGGAAGGCGAAAAAAGTTACAAACTTTGATAATAAACGGATGTATAGGGAACCGCAGACCGGCCATGAACTGGTCACAAAAAAAGCAAATTGTGCCGTTCGGCGGGACATGTGGCCGGTCGGAAGGTGAGGCCAAAACTATTTCATGGTCAATGGGGAGGTCAAAGGCATTTACCAAGCTCGCCGTATCATCTGCATCAAACTGGGTCTCCATGGTGGTGTACCACGGGCCGAGAGCGGGGTCCGACAGCTGGGAGGGACTAGCCATTGCCGGAACAATTGGAGAAACAAGGCAAGAGGAGATTCGACAAAGAAAAACGCGTGGAAAACGCTAAATGGACGCTGGAGACACCGTGAAAAGATGAAAGGAACAGCAAAATAGCACAGACGAAGATGGAAAGCTTACAGAGAGATGGATGGTTGAGGGAGAGAGTTAAGGAACGCTGGAGTGCAGAAGCAAGGTCACCACAGCAAAAGACGCAAGCGAAGTTGCTGGAGCACATGAAGACGAAGCGGTCGCACAGTGACTGTGGAGGAAGAAGAAGCGACTTCTTTACAAAGGGGGTTCGACTATCCCACGCTGTTAGATCCAGGTTACGGGATCCAAGGAATGGATCTAGCCGTGGAATTCAAAGGAAAGGATCTAGCTGTTGAATTTGAAAAGTTAAATGTCACATCAGCTCTGGAGATTCAATTGGGCGATGATGGCAGTGTGGCCATGTGGCGCCCATCCACGGGGTAACATTTAATGGGCCCCATTATCGGGCATGGCCGCATGCTCAGTTTAATGATTGTGATTTACACGAATTCGGAGGAGATCTAGATGATGTCAGCTTTGACCACCTGCGGACCAGACCCAGAGCAGTGGATTTTGCATAAATAGTGGCATATGTTCCACCGATCGACGATGGGAAGCCAATCAGACCCTCTTTAGCAGCATGATCGAGCGGTCAGCGGAGCATTGGACTAATTTTGTCCAGTCAGTCAGACTTTCAGCCTCCTTCGACTAGACTTGAAGGGAACACACGTGATCCGGTGGTAAGGTGGGCCCCGTTCGACAGGAGGTCAAAGTGGTCAACACCCTGGGCAGGCGTCCGACCGGGCGAATTACCTTCCTGATCAGCAGGAAGAGTAGTCAACCCGACACTTCGACAACTCGGTCAAACACCGAGCTTTCGACGCTCATAAGGCAAAGCGGGAAGAGGTGAAGGCCGAGTGACCATCTCGCTCGGCTAGCAAGCTAAGGGACTTGGTATCTACCCGGTAGTTAAGGCTCCCTCGCTCGACAGGGTGGAGTCGGACATCAAATCACTAGCCGAGAGGACATCCAGATCAACCCGACCTTGGTGTCGCCTGGAAGGCACTAGTCGAGCGGTTCCCCCGATTGGCCCGGTAGGGGACAAAGGAAACAGTTGGCGAAATCTTCTTAGGGACCAGTGTCGCCGACAAGAGGCATGGTCAGCGGCATGATCAGACAGAGAATTGTACGGTGGAAACTTCCACTGTCACGCTTTTCTGACAGAGATATGCTCGTGCTATTAAGGTATGACGGTAGACACGCTTTTCTGACACAGCCATTCTAGGTATGCTTGGAGGAGTGTGCACGCCTCGGGGAGCGTGCACGCGCATCTGGGGGGCCCTATATAAGAACTCCCAGACTCTGACGGAGGTACGCTCACTTTTTTACTGTAGCAACAATTCCTGTTTCCTCTTTGCTCTACTTCTCTACACCGGAGATCTTACTTGAGCGTCAGAGGGCCATCGCTGGGGAACCCCTCGCCAGCTCGGCGTTGTGCTTGCAGGTCCACGTTAGCAGGAGATCTATGTCTTCGGAGTTTTCGACCAGTTAACAGGCGCGCCACATCTCCAGCGTCCATCGACTCAGCTCTCGGACAGGAACAAATTTTGGAGATCTTACTTGAGCATCGGAGGACCATCACCGAGGAACCCCTCCCCAGCTCAACGTTGTGCTTGTAGGTCCACGTCAGCAGGAGATCTACTTCTTCAGAGTCTTCGACCAGTTAACAGGAGCGCCGCATCCCCAGCGTCCATCGACTCAACTCTCGGACAGGAACAAATACTATTATATATTCTTTTCATTAACTTTAATCATTGTCTAAAGTTTATGCCAGTTAGCACGGTAATATTGTTTAAATTAGCAGACTTTGAAAACACTACATAAACAAAAGCAAAGAACATAAGTTAAAATTTCTAAACAAAGTATGTATCTTTATAGTTGTATAGTAACAAAATGCAACAAACATGAATGCAACTTTATGGGCATTCATTAGTATACCTAGTCCAAAATTACATTAAGTCTTTAGACTAAATTATAATTTGCTAGTGGTATTCTCCAAACAACTCATAACTTTCTTTATCTGCCACACGTGCCTTCTTTTGGGTCTGACACACCATGTACATGATTAACATTATGTATCAGCTTAGTTAATTTATGTTTTCGAGTATCACTCACAACACTTCTAATCGGTTACACAGTGCATCTTCTTTTGGTCTGACACACGATGCGCATGGCTTAGAAGCCAAACTAGACTTGTGAGCTTCCTTAAACATAAATCTGGCATAAAGAATGACTTTCCTTTGAGTCAACCATCTTTAGCGATAGTATTGACTTGACTAAGTAGCAAATATACATTCATTCACGCAAATACCCCAAGTATCCCCAATAGTTCTCACTCTTGCGATAGTATTGGCTTGACTAAGTAGCAAGTGTGAAAAATAATTCAGGACAAAAATGGTTGAAAACGCAAGTAATTAGTTATCAATCGATTGACACACTACTCAATCAATTGCCCACCAATGGCAATCGATTCGTACACAACATTGAGTTCCCTGATCGACTCAGAAGGCTTTTGTTCGCGAGTTCATTAACCCTAATTGATTGGTGAATACCAATTGATTCCACCAATCGATTCGGAAGCCTTCTATGGACAACCTAGTGAATAACAATCGATTGGTACTTATGATAATCGATTGATCTTAACCAATCGATCAACCCAATTGATTCCTTGACCCAGGATTCTCCAATCAATTGAATCCTCATGGCAATCAATTGGTGTTAACCAATCAATCTGCCCAATCAATTTCAAAGGTTTCGGTACACAACCCAGGTTTAGCAATTGATTGGTCCTCATGACAATCGATTAGTGAACACCAATCAATTCCAACCCTTTCTATTCATGTTTCTAGGCATTCCAATCGATTGATCCTTATGGCAATCGATTGGTAAACACCAATCGATCTACCAAATCGACTTGGGAGCTTTTTGTGCCCAAATTTGCGCTTATCAATTGATTGGTGACCTTCCTCAATCGATTGAGCGCTTATTAATTGATTGGTGACCTTCATCAATCAATTGATATTAGAAAACTTGATTTTTGTGAATATGATTTTAAGTTACAAAAAAAATCCTAAAATGGCATTGCCAATCACAGCGCTTATTATTTATTGGTGACCTTCATCAATTGATTGATATTAGAAAACTTGATTTTTTTTAATATGATTTTAAGCTACAAAAAAACCCTAAAATCGCATTGCCAATCACATTCTTCAAGAATAATGCGAAAAACTTTATTCACAGGTTAAATCCTAATATATCCATGCTATATTAGACAAATATGCATCAATTTTACTCATTCAAATGGAATCAAATGCGAAGTTGATGTATACATGTCAAATCGTCGAAAATATTTCTTACACTTTAAAGAATGACAATAAGCTCATCCTAATTTCTGATACCAATTGAAAGCAATAGTAACACATAGAAAACAATCGATGTATCAATTACAAGATCTAGTTATCATCTATCTTTAAGGCAATATTGAAAATCAAAACAAAGGCTAATAATGAGCTGACCTGAATTCATCACGAGAGTCAATGATATTGTTTGTTAGTAGAGTTCCTGTAAATATGAAATGATCTTCTATAAGAGTCGGCGACAATCCGTAATCCTTTTCGATAGGAAAGAGAGGAGGAAGATCCTTCTCAATTGAATCAAATATTCAAGATGCTCAAATCAATGAGTTTATTCCCTAATATGGGTTATGATGGGTCGGTCGAGCAAGTGAATGAGGGGTTTAAGTCCAAAAGAATAGGAACAGTATATCGTCGGTCGAATAAAGGCTGAGCGAGCGCCTTCGTGCTCATATATGCTCGATTGGGCAAAGCCCGCCCGAGCACAAAGGTATTTGGCCTTATGTGATATTCTCAATATCTTACCAGCCGACCGCAGGCCGAGTGAGAGCCCTCGCGCTCATATATGCTTAGCCGGGCAAAGCCTACCCGAACATAAAGACATTTACCTTATATATAATTCTCAATATCTTATCGGCCGACCACAGGCCGAGTGAGCTCCCTCGCGCTCATATATGCTCGGCCGGGCAAAGTCCGCTTGAGTATAAAGACATTTAGCCTTATGTGATATTCTCAAAATCTTACCGGCCGACCGTAGGTCGAGTGAGCGCCCTCGCTCTCATATATGCTCGGTCGGGCAAAGCCCGCCCGAGTATAAAGGTATTTAGCCTTATATATGATTCTCAATATCTTATCGGTCGACCGCAGACCAAGTGAGCGCCCTCGCGCTCATATATGTTTGGTCGGGCAAAGCCCGCCCGAGTATAAAGACATTTAGCCTTATATGATATTCTCAATATCTTATCGGCCTACCGCAAACCGAATGAGTGCCCTCGCGCTCATATATGCTTGGTCGGGCAGAACTCGCCCAAGCATAAAGGCATTTAGCCTTATGTGATATTCTCAATATCTTACCTATCGACCGCAGGCCGAATGAGCGCCCTCATGCTCATATATGCTCGGTCGGGCAAAGCCCGTCCGAGCATAAAGACATTTAGCCTTATATATGATTCTCAACATATTACTGGCCGACCACAGGCCGAGTGAGCACCCTTGCGCTCACATATGCTCGGCCGGGCAAAGCCCACTCGAGCATAAAGGCATTTTGCCTTATATATGACTCTCAGCATATTACCGGCCGATCGTAGGCTGAGTGAGCGCCCTCACGCTTATATATGCTCGAACGGGCAAAGCCTGCTCGAGCATAAAAGCATTTAGCCTTATATAATATTTTCAGTATCCTACTAACCAATAACAGGCCGAGCAAATACCCACGTACTCATATAAGCTAAACCGGGCTGCAAAACCCGCCCAAGCAAGAAAGATAGTTTCAACATAAGTCGGCCGTAGCGATCGGCTGAAACATATTCAGCAAGATGTATTCTTAAATAGTAAATATGACCGACATAAACGACCGGTCGAGACATATTCAGCAGGAAGCACTCCTAATAGTATGTACGGCCGGCTTGAACGACCGACAGAGATATATCCAGCAGGAAGCACTCCTAATAGTATGTACGGCCGGCTTGAGCAACCGACCGAGATATATTCAGCAGGAAGAACTCTTAACAATATGAACGGTCGACTTGAACCATCGGTCGAGATATATTCAGCAGGAAGTACTCTTAACAGTATATATGATAAGCTTAAACGACCGGCCGAGACATACTTCACAAAAGTATATACGGTTAATTGGTTAAGATATGCTTAACAGAATATTTGTCGGGAAATATCTTCTAGAAACTTCTTCAATTATGATGACGTGTTAAAAATGATAAAACGGGTACATCTAAGATTCAAAAAAGATTCCTTAAAAGATTATTGCACAAAATATAACGGATGACTTCATCTCTTAATAAACTATAACGAACTGGGGACCACCTCATGATTACGGAGGTCACGTAAGGTTGTATAAAAAGGGAGATCTTCTCCGTTGGCAAGGTACACAAGTTCTAGCATTGAAATTCTGTTTTCACTTCAGTTACTGTTCTTCTTCTTCTTCTTCTTCTTCCATATTTGAGAAGAACTGATTTAAGCGTCGGAGGGCGTAGCCAGGAATCTCACTACGGTCTTAGGTCACTAACGCTTTATTGGCTCGTCTCACTGTGCGTAGGAGCGAGGAGGAATTTCTTCGAATTAACGGAGTTCATCTTCATCGAAGGTCATCGTTACTCATCAGAATTAATGCTCATCTCCACATATCTCAGACAGGATCATTCCCTTATATATTTTGATTCATCCTTTAAGAACCATCCACATAATAAATCATAATCCATTACAGTCCATTATTATTAATAAAACGGATTAACCTACCCATTAAATTCATATCTAATAATGTAATTTGTACCATGTTTAATGTATTAATCACTTAATTAAGATTTAATCCTTAATGACATAATTATTATGCGTTGTTAATCACGTGCTAGCCCACTAGAGATTAAATCTACCTTATATGTTTCAAATAATACAGAGTGACAAAAAATAGTCACATAGATGATAAAAGTGCATATATAATTTCATGGTTTTAACCTGGCTGCGGTAAAAAAATGGCAAAACAAATAAGATTGTAACATTATTTAAATATTATAACACCTGTCTTGTCATAGAAGATAGAGAACTCGTAACATCAACCAGCAAACGTTCTTGCATGAAACGCAGTACATTTCACCAGAAACAAAGTCTTGCAACTTCCAAGGAGATTGATAGCATATTTATAGCTTACTCAATCGATGGATTAAGAACATGCCCAGTGAACAGCAATACTCCTGTCATGTCTTCTCTGATCAGAAACATAAATGGGTGATCAGCATCAAAGTCCATGCGTAATTTCCCTGAACAGAACATCAATCCTGCAGCAGAAGCAGCAGCTGCTTCTGTTCCTTCTTCATTGACTTCAATGAAGGATTTGTGGAAAATTGATGATACATAGAGGTTGCGTCCAATAGGCGAATCCACCATTTCTGACAAATCTGCATCTACACTGAAAGGTGATAACAGACCCAAGCTTTTCAACACTGCAGACGCTTCAAAACCAAATGATATCTTGAATTTGGGCAGCTTGAATTTGTTCACTTCAACCTTTCGCATCAGAAGAAAACGCGATAAGAGCTCAGATTCACTGTTTAACTTCTCCTCCAAACTCCATAGACCATCTTTGGCGTCTGGCAAAAAGATATAAATAGAGAATGACCTTTTATCATCACCTTGCTTATAGGGAAGCCTAAGAACCTTGAATCCATCGTATGAGGCCAGAAACTGTTTTTTCCTACTAGTCATGAAAGCCACTTCGACAGATGTTCCATTCAGCAGGTAGAATTCAGAGTTTAATGTCTTAGATGCATCAGACTTTTCAGTCCAGGATCCTTTGAAGTAGAGTGCATTCCCCAGGACCAATCTAGTGTCACTGTCGACAGATCCAGGAGGAAGGAGCTCTTTGATCAAGTTTGAAGTAACATTTTCAACCCAGGAGTTAATTTCATTTGCTACCACATCAGCCTTTATAATTAAAGGTCAAGAATGTAAGTATATTGGCAAAATGTTCAAAAAAAAGATAACGATAAGTATTGAATGTCATGATAGCTTTCCAAAACAAATCTAAAACAGTGGTAATTGGACATTAGACTATAACGCTTCCCATAAAGGCAATAAATTTGTCAAACCATGAAGTTTTCTAACTAATTCATAGAGATCATTTATTTTCTATAGTCCCATTCATTAATTGTTCGAAGACATTGACAGCGTCATTAACCGCTGGTCCACTGGTCATGCTGGAAAATGGTCGTTGGTGTCTCAGAATAATGACTTTAATTTGGTCCTTCTAAGATTGTTGGGCTATAATACTATTTATTGGTACAACGAGACTGGTAAAAGAAGAGGGATGAATTACCTATAAATAAAAAAAGTACCCTCCTCAAACTTTCAACTCTAAAATAGTAATAATAAAATTAAAATAACAGAAAAGAAAAAAGACTCAGATTTGACTTGGTTACAACTAAAATGGTTGTTAATCTAAGGCGGTTGAACATGCGCACTACGAATCTCCTTCTCTGAAGGCTGAGAAACCATTTGTTGGATCGAGGAGCGCTAGAGGGGGGTGAATAGCGCTCATGGTTATTTCAAACGATTAAAACTCTAGAGAAAATAAATGCAACGGAAAGGAAAATAACAAACGCTAACACAAGTTGGTTATTTGGTTCGGAGTCTGTGGCGACTCCTACTCCAAGGCTGGCGATCGTTGATCGCTTCCGGTGGGCAACAACTATAAGTTCGGAAAATGTTCTTACAAACTAAGTACAATGTTAAAGCAGTAAAGAAACTTTATACCGACAACAGAATATTGAAAACTGAAGCTCCGGGTTGTCGGGATGTTGTTGCAGCACTTCGGGATCGTTTCGTTAGCATCTTGTAGCGTAAGGATTGCTTGAAAGGTGATATCACTAGCTGCTGGTCGAGACCCTCTTATATAGGGTGTTCAAGGCGTCTCCATCAAGCTCCAAGGCGCCTCCAACCCGAAATTTAATCCCGAATCAACTCTGCAATAAGCCTCTGCTCGCTGCCCGTTATCCATATGAAGGCGCCTTTAATGCCACTCCAAGGCGCCTCCAAGCAGCGGTCCAAGACGCCTCCAAGTCCCATGGAGGCGCATCCAGCTCCTTCCCGCGGACAGCTTCCGCCTTGCACCCGAGGCGCCTCCAAGCTCCATGGAGGCGCCTCGGACACTGTTCATCCGAGGTGTGACTTGTTCCTTTGTTCCTGCAAAATGTGTTAGTCCCAAACACATAACATGCAAAACAAAGTTAGCACATAATAGTTATAGTAAATAAAATATTGACAGTTTCTGGACTGTCCGGGTCTGACTTCAGATTTCCAACTGGAAACCCTAGGTCGACTCGACGCCTAACGTTCCCTCTACGGGGAACGCGTCCTCACCTACTCCACTCAGGAGATTTACCTGTTGCCAGTGTGATCCTCCAGATTGACCAGACTTTTGCTCAGCGCTTGATGCTTCCGGACTTTTTGCTGTACGCCCGTTCCCCGACCCGTCTAGTCTTCCACCTGGTTCGCGACACCAGGACTTTCCACCTAGGGTTTCCACCCCCTAGGACTTTTGCCTGAATCCCTCGACCCGCCAAGACTTTCTGCATAAGGTTACCACCCCCTATGACCTAGGGTTACTATCCCCTAGGGTTTTCCACCTGCCTAACCGCAGCTAGGGCTTTTGCCTAAGTACACTTAGGACTTTCCTGCAAGCTCATTCAAACTGTTAGATTACAAAACAACTTAACTTTGAACTCTTTGTCATTATCAAAACACGGGTTCGATCGTCGGATGCTTCCCGCACCAATAATCTTCCTCTTTTTGATTATAGCAACTTAAAGTCAAAGTTAAGTAAAAATAGGCATAAGTAAACAGATGCATAAGTAAGAATTTTCAAAGTGTGTATAAGCAAGCATAAGTAAAGAATTTTAGACGCAAACAAAAGGTTAAGCTAAAACTTTAAAGTGTAAGGCTCCCCCTGAATTAGAGCTTTCTTTTGAATTTTATGCTACTACTCTCCTCCTTTGCCATATATCAAAAACTTGTGGAGAGAAAGAGTAAGATGTTTTTGTTTTCCGATACTTGGCTATAGAAAAATAACTTTAGATAAACGAAAAAAACATTAAGTGTGTGGAAAACTTAAGTTTAGCTAACTTTAAAAGAGTGCTTACATTTTTGAAATCTAAGTTAGATAATTTAAAAGATGAGTAAAAAGCTTAACTTAGCTAAAATGAAAATAGTAGTTTGATAAAGGACTTTAGCTAATATTTTGACAACAGTAGTTAAAAAAAAAATTTAGGTTAAGTTTTTGAAAAGAATAAGTTTTAGCAAAAAATAATGTGTTTAGAAAATATTTAGCTAATTTTTGAAAAGAATGATTTTAGCTAATCTTTAACAATGTTTTTTAGAAAAGATTTAAAGGGACATAGCTAAGTTTGGAAATTCAGTTTTATAAAGAATTGTAGCTAATTTTTGAAAGTAGACATTTTGAAAATAGACTTACCTGAATTTCAAGTTAAAATGACTTAGCCAACTTTCAAAAGACATTTTGAAAAATAGCCTATTGAAAAAAAAAACATGAATTCCTTTAGCAAAGTATCAGAGCCCTAAGGTCCAAGCATGAGTACACTTAATCGTTGGATAATCAAATTTTAATATTTTTAACCAACTGTCTAACCTTTACTTACTAGCTGTTTGTCAAAAGACAGTAGCGTTCACTTGGTTAGTCAAGTTAAGTTAGTAATCCAGTTAGATTTGACTAATTCAGGATTACTTAACTTGATTACTGTATTTTTGATATTTAACGCCCAGACTTACTGCGATGCATAGAGATAAGCATTCTGAAGTCTAGGCAGTAGTACCCTATGCATCTCATGTCGTTCTAAGTTTCTTTCAAACACAAGCAAGTTAAGCCTAGGATGTTTGTGAGATGCTCTGGCTGGAAACTAGGGGTACATGAATTCTAGGGTTAGAGCCTAGGCTAAGTCCAAATTTTGAAAATCTAATAAAATTAGGAATTTTAAAAACAATATGTTTCCTAGGATTTACAAGACATTTTAAAACTAAGTAAATTTTGAACATCAAGTAAAAATTTAAAAATAGAGGTAAGAAACTAGTTGAAAGTCAAGATCTATTCTGCCCAACACATTCCTATTTGCCTTCTAAGTACACTGAACTCCAGTTTAGGTAAGGGTTTTATGAAAATGTCAGCTAGGTTTGATTTGAACTCAACATGGTTAAGTACAATTTCACCCTTAGCTACATGATCCCTTATAAAATGGTGTTTTACCTCTATGTGTTTAGTCCTAGAGTGGTGAATTAGATTTTTGGTTAGATTAATTGAACTTATATTATCAATAAAAAAATTATATTTTTGTATTCTAGTTGATAGTCTTTTATTGTATGCATCATCACAAAAGTTGAGAAGCACACTCTCCTAAGGCTATGTATTCAGCTTCAGTAGTGGATAGAGCAACACAGTGTTGCTTTCTGCTTGACCAACTTACTAGGCACTAACCTAGAATTTGGCAGCTACCACTTGTGCTTTTTCTGTCTAGTTTACACCCAGCATAGTCTGAATCAGAATAGCCAAAAAGGTCAAAGGTGTAAGTTCTAAGGTACCAAAGTCCTACATTTAGGGTGCCCTTAATGTACCTAAGTATCATTTTAACATATGTTAGGTGTGACTCTTTTGCACAAGATTGGTATCTTGTGCACATACCTACTGCAAATAATATATCGGGTTGACTTACAGTTAAGTAAAGTATGTAGGTGCAGCGGAGGCCGATAAGAGGGGGGTAAATTGCCTGAAAAATAAAAAAATATACCCTCCTCGTGTTTTCAACTCAAATAGTGTAATAGTAAATAATAACAAATAAATTAACATAAATGAAAAGCTATTTACTTGGTTACAACCAAGAAGGTTGTTAATCCAAGGCAGTAAGAAAAGCGCACTGGAAGATCTCTTTCTCTGAAGGTGGAGAAACCTTTTACACTTTGGAAGCTTAGAATTATTGCTAAGAATGACTACACAGTTGATTGCTTGAGTTGATGAATAACTCCTAGCTCCAGGGATCTTTTTATAGCCCTTGAAAAATCTATCCTGAGGGTCTAAGACGCCTCCAACTGAGGTCCAAGGCGCCTCCAAGGGAGTGAGCGGATAGAACTCTATCCGCAGCACAAACGGTCATTTTAACCAGATGAAGGCACCTTCATCAAGACTTGAAGGCGCCTTCAAGGTGAAGGCGTCTTCAAGCCAGAATGAAGGCGCCTTGAGCAGTCTTGACCAGCTCAGTTACTTCTTTGCTTCAACTTCCGAAGCTACGTTCTTTTGGGTGATTCCGGCCAACCGAAATAGGGCTCACCCGAACCCAATTTCCGACCTTCTCCTCGAGCAGCCTTCCTCCCTGGCTTAACGTCCCTCGAACGCCACGCACGTTCTTCTCGCCCACCGGTGTACTCTTCCGCAGCTCTCTCGTCCTTCGGATGTACCGAGCCCGTCGACTCCCTTCCCGTGTCGTCCTTCTCTCAAAGAAAATGTCTCCCACATGCATGTGGGGTAAAAAGAAGATAGGAGAATATTAGTGTGGGTAAAATATGTATCAAGAAATGAATCACATCTAATAAAGTCAACAATTGGTACCTTAATGAAATTTTCTGATAAATCACAAGAAAAACTCACCTTTTCATGTTGAAAAGTACCTGGAGTGGTGATTGTTACCTCCTTTTCATCATGATATGGCTAAAGCTCTTGTTCTTGTGAATGTTCATCCTCATGTAGTGATTCTTGGGTGCTTGGCTCCATAGCACAAGTCCCTACACTTACATCTTCAACTCTTGGTGATTCTTGAGGTAATGCTTCAAGTAAGCATTCCCCTACACTTAAATCATCTTCAAAAAAATGTTCAGAACCTGAATCACTAACAACATCTTCAGCAACAATATCAGTAGGATCAAAAATTTGCATAATCACATAATCATCACAAAAAATACTAGAAAAATCATGTGAAGTAATGGGAGTAGGGTCAGGCCTGACAGAATCGCTACTTTCCATCTCTCCACTGGAATTTCGTGCTTGCAGTTGATTGATGGATGATGCAATCTGATCTAATTGATTCTGTATGTTCTGTATCCTTGAAAATTGTTGCTCTTGATGCTCACTCATTTGTTACATTATCTCTCTGAGTTTCCATACTGACTCATCCATCTGAGGGTCGTTTTGTTGAAAAGGTTGTGGCATAAAATTTGTTGAAACCTCTTGAAATCCATATGAACTTTGGTAAGCTGGATATGACTCAATAAATTGTCCTTGTGCACTTTCATACCTGAAACATGAATTATCCACCCATTTAGCATTAAAACCATTTAAAAATGACTCATACCTATTTTGTTGATCCATGCTTGGGTAAAATTGATACTCAGGTTGAAAACATTGATAACTCTCCATTCCACCTCCAAAATTCTGAAAATATGGATCAATGCTAAAGAAATCTCCTGTTCTTCACTACAACACTAGCAAACAAAATTAGAAGATTCAAAAGCATAAAGTTTCAATCTCATGAAAACATGAACAGTAAAGGCACTTAAAAATTCAAGAACAAGTCAACATGAATATACAAAAAGAATAAGCAATCAAATCAATCAAGAAAGATGCTAACAAAATAAAATCAATCAATGCTCAATCTAAAATAAACACACATTGCTAGTTACTTCCCTGACAACGGCGCCAAAATTTGGTGTTTGCCTTTTTGTATGTCACGAGGCGCATCAAATTAAAAAAGATTGGAAACTCATTAAAATTAAGACAAGTGTTGTAGTAACGAGTCCCAAGTCGTATTTTTCCAAGGTTAACTAGTAAAATGTATGAATTCTAGATTGAGTTCCAAATCGAATTATTTCATCAACAAGGTCAATTAAACTTTTTCCATTCAATTCACAATTCAAACTAATCTCATCTAATAAAATCAAGAATAGAGACAAGAAAGATCATCCTCATTCAAACATGATTCTATTCCATCTTTTCAAGTACACAAAATAAAATCGGATTTCCATGTTACATTGTATCAAATGTTTCAATTATTACATCCTCCATTACATCACAGTAGTAAAACATGCAAGCATTAAACATTCATTAGTAGCCATTAAACTCAAGAACTAAATACAGTTGCAAACCGAAATCAACATTGCATTTACCATCACAATCCACTTCTATACTCAACTTAATCTCCAAATCTTCTATACTTGGTCACAATTAACACTTGAACTCAGAAATTCATTTGCAATATCAATGAACAGATGTAACATTCAGCATCTCAAATTAAGTATCCACAATCAAATTCATTCACAGCACAAGTAAATTCGGATCCAAAACATCATTGAAGTTTTTGAATTAAAACTATCCCTAACTTGTGAATTGATACACAGAATTAAAACTAGAATTAAATTTCAAGCTAAGTTATCAGCTAACTACTGGTTAGAATTGTAGAAGTTCAAAGAAAATCAGAATCACAATTAGAAATCAGAAATGGGTTTGCAAAGCGGTAAATCGGAAATAAAATTACAGTAAATTGAATCAGAGAAGAAATGACAAGAAAAATGTATCAGATCCAATGATCTAAGCAAGTTCGAGTACAATTCAAAGTCAAACACAAAGGAATCTAACCCTAAAACATTCCTCAACTCAAATCCGGGACTCAAACCTCAACAACCTGCCGTGAACATAAATGCTTGAAGAAACCTCCCTTCAATCATTCAACAACGATCACCAAACTTCCAACTATTACCAGAAGGTTCTCACGGCTTGAATAAACCTCCCTTCAAGCTCCCACGAACTGATAAACTCACTAACCGAAGAAAACAGAGGATGAATCTGTGATCATGCAAACCGGATCGAATGGCCACATCGTCCAAGTTTTGCTGCGGGTTGAAGATCAGAAAATGGACAGAAACTCTTGGAAACCTCCCCTCAAGTTTTGATGGACGCGAAATTCACTAATCGAAAACCTCCCCTAACAGGAATACGACAGTGGAACAGAATCAATGCGCAGTTGAGAAACCTCCCTCTGCCGCTCTCTGATCACCGAAAAGTGAACGCCAAAGCTTGGAGATCGTCGCCGTTGAAGAAGAAAAAGAACTGGATCTGGAATCGGGAATGGGAAGCTCGACGTCGCGGCGGAGAAGAAGCAGGAACAATGAAGAAATCGCGATGCCGAGCCCCAAGTGAACACTGTAGCTTCTCAACATTTTAAACAATTTCAGTTCTGATCGGACGGCTGAGGATTCTCGGCGCTTGATCAACGGTGGAAAACATCTCAGATCTGGATCAAAAGGTGCTGATCTTCATCTATGGTCCAGATGTACTTCTCATTAGGTTGGATGAGTTGGATCTTCAACGGATGGCTCAGATCTGCTTGATCTTCAATGGACGGTCCATAATGCTCCAAGGTTTGATCGCCTCGTTAAGCCCTTGATTTGAGCCCAAATGCGGTCTGATTTGATCGGGTCCATGACCCTTTTGATGCCTAAAACATAATAAACAAATATTAGCATCAAATACCATAAAAATAGGCTAATTTGCAATTAGGTCTAAAATCACATGCAATTATTGAAATGTAAAGTAAACATGAGTTTAAGCTATGAAAAGACCATTAAAGATATGCATTATGAATCGTATCTACAGGGACTGGAATAAGCACTAGAAATGTTTCAACACGAGTTAGCCAAACAACTAATCAATTGGTTTCCAAAAGCTAAATGTAACTAATGAAAAGTAAACATAGAAATAAAATGTCAACAAACAAGATTACGGGCTATGATAAAGGAACGTTTTAGGAGTTTTGGTTTCTTTGTAAGATTCCTCAATGTAAATGATCTACCAAATCCTGTTTCTCAATTGTCCAACATTTATAGAAGGTTACCGGTTCTTTCTTGCAATAGACAACCGACCTAGGACTGAAATCTATACCTAAATATGGTCAATTAGATATAAACTTATGTTGTCCTTACACGGGCATGTTCCTGTCACGAAGATCCCTCGGATAATCAACACAAAGATCATACTTCTCAACCCATAAGATATAAAGATTAATCCCTAAATCTATCCTACCTTCTTGAATTATCCTATTTTTCCCTAAATCTTATCCCTCAAATGTCCTTACACGGGCTTGCACCTTTCGCGTGCTTCCCTCGGAAAATCGAGTGGGAGATAATCTTTACAAGATCCATAGGACATTCAAACAATCAATCTAAAATGAGAATTAGGTCCACATCACAACAATTCATTCAAGATTGAATTGATACAAACAAGACAATATCATAGAAACAATGAAATGACAAATCCACAAGAGTTTATATCAAATTCATCATACAAATACTCCCTCCATCCTAAAACAAAGAGATCTACTCCATGAATCGAAGAGAGAAATCGAAAAATACAAAGATTACAAGCATTTCTTGATCCCCCAATCCAAGAAGAGGAGAGAAAGAAAACTTATCTAAGATGAAGCTTAGTCTTCGGATACAATCCACGCTCCCGGAGTCGATTCCGTCGAACATCCTCCTTTAGATCGCCCAAAAATCCTCTCAAGATTGAGAGGAAACACCCAAATCTCCCTCTCTCTCTAAGAGGGAGAAGATCCCCTTCCAAATCTTGAAGAAGGGTTTAAATAGAGGTGAAGTTTGGGCGCCACACGGCCCCGTGGCACGGTCGTGTGAGGTTCACACGGCCCTGCCCACTCTCCTCTCTGTCAGCCTTGCACGGTCGTGTGTGAGACACGGTCGTGGCAAACATCCCCAATAGCCCCTTTACACGGCCATGTAGATCTACACGGCCTGAACTGTCTTAGCCTCTGGAAATCAGGCACGGACGTGTGATACACACGGCCTGCTTCCTTCCTTGCCACTGAGAACCTCACACGGCCGTGTGAGACACACGGCCGAGGCTTCTCCTTGCTCTGGAAAACTCACATGGCCGTGTGGTGCACACGGCCTAGGCTCCTTCTCAATCTGGGTTCTTCAGATCCTTGCACGCCCGTGTGAGGTTCACTGTAATGCCCGAAAATTCTCAAAACTATTTTAGAAATATTCTATGAATTTTCTGGAATTTTAGGATATTTTTACAGAATTTTTAGAGTAACGGAAGTAGCAAAAACAAATAGAAAACGGAAACGGCCTAAGCGGGAATTGAACCCGAGACCTACGGTTTACGGATAATGTTAGTAACCAGTTGAACCTAGCAGGGCCGTGCTGAAAGGAAAGGGAGGCAATTAAATTTATATTAGAGTTGGGCTGAAATTACCCACTTAATATAAATAGAAAATTTAAGTGGGGTTTGATTTATTTTTTTAATTGGTTCGGCAATTTCTCCTCCTCGCCCTAACCTCACGCCGCACCTCTCCCTCTTCTTCTTCCTCTCGGCGCCAACCCTAGGGTTCCCTCCCTAGGGCCCCAAGATCATCTTCCGGCGACAACTCCGGCACGAGGACGCTCTTCTTCGCGAGAGGAACGCATAGGCGCGAGAAGATTGTCGAAGGGGTCGTCTCCACCGGAGTTCTAGCGAATAGAATTGTAAGGAAATTAGCGTACGAGGTAAGAAACCCCTCACCTGCAGTATAAGTAGCTTCCGTTTGGTTTTCTATGCATTAGTTTAGTTATATGCAGATTTTTCGACACATAGGGTGTATTTAACCCTCTTCGCAGGTTTAGGGATTTAGTGAGTACCTTTAGATGGGTCGGACACGTCTTTCCCCCTTCAGTTGGAGGTCTTAGATGTTGTCGGGTGCCTAGAGGTAGTTTCCCTAAAAGAGGGGAGAGTTTAAGCACACTAGATGTTCGATTAAATGATTAGCTCAGTAAAATGCAACTTAGGCATTTTTAATAGCTCAGTAAATGCAATAGAAGCATTTAAAATAGCTTAGTTAGCCTTACTACAGCTTTCATGGGACTACGGTCCAATGGGTGGGCTCCCACAGTCGCCTCTAGGTTCAGACAACCTAGCACTAGGTTCAGATAACCTTGTAATAGCAAGATAAGTAAATTCAGCTATATCAGTATTTTATTTTCAGTGGCACTGTACTGGACCAGATGTCCATTGGGTTGGGCTCCCACAGTCGTCCCTAGGTTCAGATAACCTAGTAAACCCTACTAAATGCGAGACTTGTAAACCCGGGTCTAGTTAGGGATGCGCGCACAGCAAGTACAGTTGCCGGGCCCAAACAGCAGCATGATTACTATTTTCACTTATTATGATAATAGCTTTCAAACTCATAATCTAGTTATGTGATTATAGTTTAAGATCAGTGCTAGCTCAGTTTTAGTTTCAGTTTCAGTTTAGTTTCTCCTAGTTGATACCATGAGATAGCTCTATGCCTAGATTTTATTATGCATGTCATGTTTCAGTATTTATGCCATGTAACTTCAGTATGCCATGCTTTAACAAATTCAGTGCATGTTTGTAAATAGCATTCTTTAAAAACATGATTGCATCGTTGTATGTTTTTGTGAGGTAGATGGTTTCTTACTAAGCTTAAAGCTTACAGATACTTTTTCCTTATACTGCAGATAAAGGTAAAAAGAAAATGGATTAGCAGAGGAAGATGAAGGCCAATGCAGTGATGGTGTGTGTGGCAGGAACCTGGAATGAAGATCCTTAGGGAGTTTAGCAAATTAAGAACTTAGTTTCTTTTCTCAAGTACCTTTATGCACTTTTAGACCTTAGAATGTTTAAACCATGGAAGATTTGTTTAAGTTGTTAGTAATTATGCTGGAATGCTAGTTAATAGATGTTAGAACTTATTTCAATTGATTTTAGAACTCTTATATGAGATTTTGGCACGAACTAGTGCTGAAATCAGAGGTTCTGATTCGAAATCAGAAACCAGATCGATCTACAGATCGATCAGGATTGGGTTGTGCCACTGGATCGGTCAGCTGACCGATCCAATCGCGAACAGAGAGTTAGCGTCTGTTATGGATCGGTCAGCCGTCCGATCCAGATGCGAACAGAGAGCACAGAAGCTCACTGATCGGTCAGCCGACCGATCAGTGAGCCACTGGATCGGTCAGCCGACCGATCAGTGTGCTCCTGGATCGGTCGGTAGACCGATCCAGCCACATACAGAAGCAATGTAGCTTATGGATCGGTCAGCCGACCGATCCAGAGTTTTTCTCCGTGCTAGTATCAAGCTGGATCGATCACTGGATCGATCCGACAGGCCAATCGATTGAAATGCCTGATTACAGCTAGCAGGTCATCCGAGAGGCATAGATTATCTTCCCTAGCATGTGTACAACTCCTAGGTACACCTAGAATATTAAGTTCAGATTTTACAGTAATCAGTTTAGCAAAATTTTAATCAATCCAGATTTCCGCAATAGTAATTTAGCACAGCATAATGTAGCGATCGGCCTCACAGCCTAGTCAGTGGGAGGCGGGTCATTACAGAGTGGTATCAGAGCAGCTTCCATATTTCCTACACACATCAGCATAACTGCGGTTTCCAAGTAAGAATACCTCTCACTTTGTATGTTTATTGCTTTTCTGTTATAGATAACTAAAGCATGCTTGTTTATGATAGTAGTTAACATGATAACAATAGTTTCTTTATTATGCTTGTGTTAGTCATGTATGTCCTGCATGTCTTTAGAAATGGCACGAGGACGCCCAGCTAGAAGGGCACCAGCCACTGAGCCCCAGCATGAGGCAGGCAGTTCGGTGCCTCCAACTTCAGAGACTAGTGGCTGAGCAACAGCAAGTAATAGCCACCTTAAAGGCTAGCCAGCAAGCTCCCCCTGTGTCCCACCGGGCCAACTTGGTGACACCTACTATAGCTGAAGCACCATCAGTTACCCCTGTAGCCCCAGCAGGTGGTGAGGAGAAGCCTACCGATCCAGTGGCAGAGAGTCAAGCCAGAGAATTTCTCGAGCACCAATGAACCATGGGATGCTCGGGCATGGTTCAAAACATTGGAAAGTACGATGGAGCTTCTGGTGGCCGAACATGAGAAGGTGAAGTGCGCCTCCTTCGCCTCAGGAGATGCACGTATGTGGTGGGAGAGAATCAGAGCGAAGCGCCGAGTGAACCAGATGACATGGGCTGACTTCGAGAAGGAATTCTTTGAGGAGTTCTTTCACATGCGGGTCACCAACCGTCACTACGACGAGTTCACTGAGTTTCGTCAGGGCAACCTATCAGTTGAGGAAGCCGTGAAGAAATTCAACAGGTTGGCTCGTCTATGCCCTGAACTAGTCAGCACAGAAAGGGAACGAGTCCGGTTGATGCTCAAGATGCTGAGGCCGGAAATAGCGATGAACGTGGCTGGTGGCGTTCATAGGCCACAAACCACCGAAGAGCTAGTGAGCAGTGCTCTAATCACTGAGCATTACCAGAATAGCATCAAGCAGCAGAAACAAGTCCTCTCAGAAGCTAAAGGCCAAGGAGGCTCAGGCACTCAGAAACAGCAGGGCCACAGCTCCCATGGCTCTAATTGGAAAGGGAACTCCAGCAACAAGCGCAAACCAGGGAGTTATCCAAAAGGAGGACCAGCCAGTAAGCAGCCCAGTTATCCAAAGTGTGCTACTTGTGGGAAATTCCATCCTGGAGTTTGTCGTAAGGGCAAACGAGGATGCTTTGAATGCGGACAGGAAGGGTACATGGCCAAGCAGTGTCCAAACAAGACCAGTCTTCCTCAGCCACAGCCGATTCAGTATGGAGGCCAGCCAGCTCAGTTACATCAGATGCAGGCCGCTTTAGATGGTCCACATATCAGCCAGGGCATATTAGAAGCCCCTCCAGCTACGACCAATGCGAGGATCTACTCACTCACCAGAGAGGACGCAGCAAATGTCTCGACAGTTGTTACAGGTCAGATTAGTATTTTACAGCAAAGTACAACTGTCTTGTTCGATACTGGGGCAACCCATTCATACATATCCAGGGCATTTGCTGAGAAGTTAGCAGTACCTCCAGAGGTACTCAGTAGCCAGTTCCTTACGACGTTACCCTCAGGGGAAATCGTGGCGTCTACGCACTGGCTCAGAGCAGTGCCGGTCACTATAGCAGACAAAGAGCTCTTTTGCAATCTGATAGTGCTTAATAAGACCGACTACGATGTTATCTTCAGGATGGACTTCTTGATCAAATACGGTGCCTCCATCGAGTGCCGTAAATAGAAAGTCATATTCCAACCTGAAGCAGAAGCACAGTTCGAATTTGTCGGAGAACCCAGGAGAAAAGCCAAGATATTCCTCTCAGCTATGAAGGCACAGAGGTTGATGGATTCAGGATGTACGGGGTTCTTAGCACACGTAGTCAGTACCAGTCAGGACAAGGACCAACAGCTAGCAGAGGTCCGAGTCGTATGTGACTACCCAGCAGTCTTCCCTGAAGAGTTACCAGGATTAGCACCAGACAGGGAGATTGAATTTGAGATAGAGCTCATTCCCGGTACCAACCCTATTTCCAAAGCACCTTACCGCATGGCTCCAGCAGAACTGAAGAAACTTCATGAGAAACTACAGGAGCTGCTTGACAAAGGCTTCATACGCCCTAGTCACTCACCATGGGGAGCGCCTGTATTGTTCGTGAAGAAGAAAGACGGGAGCATGCGCCTGTGTATAGACTACCGGGCACTGAACCAAGTCACAATCAAGAACAGGTATCCTCTTCCCAGAATTTGATCAGCTAAAGGGAGCAGCAGTGTTCTCGAAGATAGACCTCAGATCAGGTTATCATCAGGTGAAGGTCAAAGAAGGGGACATACCGAAGACAACATTTAGGACCAGATACGGACATTATGAGTTCGTAGTCATGCCCTTTGGCATGACAAATGCTCCAGCTACTTTCATGGACCTCATGAACCGGGTATTCAGGGAATACTTAGATAAGTTCGTTATCGTGTTCATCGATGACATTCTTATCTATTCCAGAACTCAGGAAGAACACGTAGAGCACCTGAAAATAGTATTGCAGACCCTTCAACAGAATCAGCTGTACGCCAAGTTCACCAAATGTGAATTTTGGCTAGATCAGGTGTCCTTCCTGGGTCACATCATCTCAAAGGATGGTATCATGGTAGACCCCAGCAAGATAGAAGCTGTGAGCAATTGGAAGAGACCCAAGAACACTAGCGAGATCAGAAGCTTTCTGGGATTAGCAGGCTACTACAGAAAATTCGTAGAGGACTTCTCCAGGATAGCCTCCCCACTGACAGCTCTTACCAGAAAGAACAAGAAATTTCAGTGGACAGAGGACTGTGAGAACAGTTTCAGCGAGCTGAAAAGGAGATTGACCAGTGCACCTATTCTGACTCTACCAGAGAACGCAGACAGCTTTGATATATATAGTGATGCCTCGAAGTTGGGACTAGGAGCAATGCTGATGCAAGATGGCAAGGTAATCGCCTACGCCTCCAGACAACTCAAGGACTATGAGAAGAACTATCCTACTCATGACCTTGAGCTTGCAGCAGTAGTGTTCGCTCTCAAGATTTGGAGACATTACTTGTATGGAGCTCAGTGCAGAGTGTATACAGATCATCAGAGTCTGAAATACTTCTTCATTCAGAAGGATCTAAATATGCGACAGCGCAGATGGCTAGAGCTGGTCAAAGATTACGACATAGACATCCTCTACCACCCAGGAAAAGCAAATAGGGTAGCAGACGCCCTCAGCAGAAAGTCCAGCGCTACCCTATTATCTCTAGCAGCCATGTCACCGCCCCTACAGAAGGAGACCTCAGATTTCGGTCTCGAGCTCATAGTCGGACAGCTCTCTACTATGACATTAGAGTCTACCTTGCTCGGTGACATCCAGACAGCTCAGGAACAGGATCCTGAAATTCAGAGAATCAAGCAAGGTTTAGCAGAATCAGAAGGTGGAGAGTTCAGAATATCAGATAGCGAGGTGTTGTATTTTGGTGACAGGCTATGTGTTCTGGATCAGGAGGAACTACAGAGGAAGATTTTAGACGAGGCTCACAAGACTCCCTATGTGATGCATCCTGGCTCCACCAAAATGTACCAGGACATGAAGAAACGTTTTTGGTGGCCTGGGATGAAGAGAGACATCGCTCGATATGTCAGCACCTGCCTAACCTGTCAGAGGGTTAAGGCAGAACATCAGAGACCAGGGGGAGTTTTGCAGCCCATATAGATACCAGAATGGAAGTGGGAAGACATTTCTATGGATTTTATAGTGGGATTACCCAGAACCACGAATGGGTTTGATACCATCTGGGTAATAGTCAACAGATTGACTAAATCAGCCCACTTCTTAGCTATCAGGATATCCTACTCCATGAAACAGCTAGCTCAGTTGTATCTCAAGGAGATCGTTAGATTACATGGAGTCCCACGAACCATTATTTCAGACAGAGACAATAGTTCTGGGAGTGTGTACAGACAGCTTTGGGCACGAAGTTAAAGTTTAGCACAGCTTTCCATCCTCAGACAGATGGACAGACGGAGCGAGTAAATCAGGTACTCGAAAATATGCTCCGAGCATGTGCCCTAGATTTCAAAGGAAGTTGGTGCAAATATCTGAGTTTAGAAGAATTTGCATACAACAACAGCTATCAGGCCACTATCGGCATGGCACCTTACGAGGCTCTCTATGGGCGGAGGTGTAGATCTCCAATCTGCTGGTATGAGAGTGGTGAACAGAAAGAGCTAGAACTTCAGACAGATCTAGTGGCAGATACCACAGCAGCTATACAGCAGATCCGCCAGAGGATAGAGATAGCTCAGAGCCGCCAGAAAAGCTATGTTGATACACGGCGCAGACCCTTAGAGTTTTTAGTTGGGGATTCAGTATTCCTCAGAGTAGCTCCTATGAAGGGAGTAATGTGTTTTGGAAAGAAGGGCAAGCTAAGTCCCAGATATGTGGGACCATACCTTATCAGCAGAAGAGTGGGCAAGGTAGCATATGAGCTAGAGCTACCACAGGAAATGTCAGCTGTCCACAATGTATTTCATGTCTCTATGCTGAAGAAGCATACCCTAGATGTCACCCAGGTAATTGAGTCACAGTCGGTACAGATCCGCGAAGACCTCAACTATGACAGTCGGCCTATTCAGATAATAGACCGAGCAGTTAAGAAATTGCGGAACAAGGAAGTACCATTAGTCAAAGTTATTTTGCACAGTCACACAGCAGAAGAGACAACTTGGGAGATAGAAGCCAGTATGAGACAGAAGTACCCAGAGTTATTCTAAGTTCGAGGATGAACTTTTTATAAGGTATGGGGGATTGTAACGCCCGAAAATTCTCAAAACTATTTTAGAAATATTCTATAAATTTTCTGGAATTTTAGGATATTTTTACAGAATTTTTAGAGTAACGGAAGTAGCAAAAACAAATAGAAAAAGAAAACGGCCTAAGAAGGAATTGAACCCGAGACCTACGGTTTACGGATAATGTTAGTAACCAGTTGAACCTAGCAGGGCCGTGCTGAAAGGAAAGGGAGGCAATTAAATTTATATTAGAGTTGGGCTGAAATTACCCACTTAATATAAATAGAAAATTTAAGTGGGGTTTGGTTTACTTTTTTAATTGGTTCGGCAATTTCTCCTCCTCACCCTAACCTCACGCCGCACCTCTCCCTCTTCTTCTTCCTCTCGGCGCCAACCCTAGGGTTCCCTCCCTAGGGCCCCAAGGTCATCTTCTGGTGACAACTCCGGCATGAGGACGCTCTTCTTCACGAGAGGAACGCATAGGCGCGAGAAGATTGTCGAAGGGGTCGTCTCCACCGGAGTTCTAGTGAATAGAATTGTAAGGAAATTAGCGTACGAGGTAAGAAACCCCTCACCTGCAGTATAAGTAGCTTCCGTTTGGTTTTCTATGCATTAGTTTAGTTATATGCAGATTTTTCGACACATAGGGTGTATTTAACCCTCCTCGCAGGTTTAGGGATTTAGTGAGTACCTTTAGATGGGCCGAACACGTCTTTCCCCCTTCAGTTGGAGGTCTTAGATGTTGTCGGGTGCCTAGAGGCAGTCTCCCTAAAAGAGGGGAGAGTTTAAGCACACTAGATGTTCGATTAAATGATTAGCTCAGTAAAATGCAACTTAGGCATTTTTAATAGCTCAGTAAATGCAATAGAAGCATTTAAAATAGCTTAGTTAGCCTTACTACAGCTTTCATGGGACTACGGTCCAATGGGTGGGCTCCCACAGTCGCCTCTAGGTTCAGACAACCTAGCACTAGGTTCAGATAACCTAGTAATAGCAAGATAAGTAAATTCAGCTATATCAGTATTTTATTTTCAGTGGCACTGTACTGGACCAGATGTCCATTGGGTTGGGCTCCCACAGTCGTCCCTAGGTTCAGATAACCTAGTAAACCCTACTAAATGCGGGACTTGCAAACCCGGGTCTAGTTAGGGATGCGCGCACAGCAAGTACAGTTGTCGGGCCCAAACAGCAGCATGATTACTATTTTCACTTATTATGATAATAGCTTTCAAACTCATAATCTAGTTATGTGATTATAGTTTAAGATCAGCGCTAGCTCAGTTTTAACTCAGTTTTAGTTTCAGTTTCAGTTTAGTTTCTCCTAGTTGATACCATGAGATAGCTCTATGCCTAGATTTTATTATGCATGCCATGTTTCAGTATTTATGCCATGCTTTAACAAATTCAGTGCATGTTTGTAAATAGCATTCTTTAAAAACATGATTGCATCGTTGCATGTTTTTGTGAGGTAGATGGTTTCTTACTAAGCTTAAAGCTTACAGATACTTTTTCCTTATACTGCAGATAAAGGTAAAAGGAAAATGGATTAGCAGAGGAAGCTGAAGGTCAATGCAGTGATGGTGTGTGTGGCAGGAACCTGGAATGAAGATCCTTAGGGAGTTTAGCAAATTAAGAACTTAGTTTCTTTTCTCAAGTACTTTTATGCACTTTTAGACCTTAGAATGTTTAAACCATGGAAGATTTGTTTAAGTTGTTAGTAATTATGCTGGAATGCTAGTTAATAGATGTTAGAACTTATTTCAATTGATTTTAGAACTCTTATATGAGATTTTGGCACGAACTAGTGCTGAAATCAGAGGTTCTGATTCGAAATCAGAAACCAGATCGATCTACAGATCGATCAGGATTGGGTTGTGCCACTGGATCGGTCAGCTGACCGATCCAATCGCGAACAGAGAGTTAGCGTCTATTATGGATCGGTCAGCCGTCCGATCCAGATGCGAACAGAGAGCACAGAAGCTCACTGATCGGTCAGCCGACCGATCAGTGAGCCACTGGATCGGTCAGCCGACCAATCAGTGTGCTCCTGGATCGGTCGGTAGACCGATCCAGCCACATACAGAAGCAATGTAGCTTATGGATCGGTCAGCTGACCGATCCAGAGTTTTTCTCCGTGCCAGTATCAAGCTGGATCGATCACTGGATCGATCCGACAGGCCAATCGATTCATGGATCGATTGGAATGCCTGATTTCAGCTAGCAGGTCATCCGAGAGGCATAGATTATCTTCCCTAGCATGTGTACAACTCCTAGGTACACCTAGAATATTAAGTTCAGATTTTACAATAATCAGTTTAGCAAAATTTTAATCAATCCAGATTTCCGCAATAGTAATTTAGCACAGCATAATGTAGCGATCGGCCTCACAGCCTAGTCAGTGGGAGGCGGGTCGTTACATTCACATGGCCATGACCTCTTCGTTTCCTGCTGCAACCTTCTGGCCCGTGATCTCCACACGGCCTGGGCAAACCCCCAAAGCAGGGCAGTGTGTGGTTCAGGTAGGGCACCTTCTTCCCTTTGCTTTGCTCACAGATTTGGCTTCAAACATGAAATCTTCACTAATTCCGACTCCTGTGTACAGAAAATGCACCAAAAGCATATCTCCGAACAAAGAGAGTAAATATGCTAAAATGGAAAGCTGAAAGTACGAAAATGCATAGATCAAGCATGCTCAAAGTATGTGAATGTGCATCAAAACATGCATAAAAATGTATACAATCTACGCACATCATACCCCCAGACTTAAACCTTTGCTTATCCTCAAGCAAAATGCTGCAATCTACATTCATATGTTCTACAACACATTCATAAATCATAATGTACTTTCCTAACTCTATCAAAAAGTTTCACTAACAAGCATGATCATGAAAACAAAGTCAAGTATGGCTCAAGCATAAGTATCTTGTGCACAGTGCAAAGACAACTCAAAACTCTTCAAGTTTCAATCTATGTCCTAGTCAAGTCGTCATCAAATTTGAATTCCTAATGTTTCCAGTGATGGACAAGTAACCAGTGATAGGCACTTACTTTCCAAACACTTGGTTCATATTTCTCAATCAACCCATGGTCTCAAAGGCGTGCTCAATCTCAAGAGAAGCTAAGCAGTCATTTCCCCAGTAACTCAACTCGGTCTCAAAGGGGTGATTGCTAGATTCCACTCACGACAACTGTTTTTTTATATCCCATATTCACTTTTTTTTCATTGCTTTTTTTCCAATTTTTTTCCATAAGCATTTGCATTGTGCAAATCTTATTTCACAGATGTACTTTTAGCACAAATGTTGGGATATTTTAAATTTTTCGAATGAGCTTGCATGAGTTGAGCCTCATCCAGTAACCAAAATGAAGTTTGAAAAATCACCATGGAAACAAAGTACTAAACAAACAAGATGAATCATGACTATTTCAATGATATCAACCATTCAAGCATCAAGTCAAAGTATAGTGAAAGTATGATTCTTAAGGTCAAACCAAGACTAAAACTTATCTCCAAAAGATACTTAGCTTATTTCATGCTACTCAAGATAGAGAAAAGAGGTACACTAAGCATACTCCTAGCATCATTTACAACATCATGAATCTAGATAATGGAGGTGCTAACATTTTATCTTGAAGACAAGAAAGCATATAAGTGAAGTTTGATGTTCTCAATATGTATGCCACAAGACTTCAAAAGATAATCAAATGACTATCAAAACAAACACTAAAGTAAGAAAATCAAAATAGAATGCAAAACAAAAGCTAGACATGCAGAAAACAAGAAAACAAGCAAAAAGCTGAAAACTAAAACGCAAAAAGAAATCAGGTTTGACACCCCCCCCCCCCCAGACTCAAACTTTTCATCGTCCCGATGAAATCAATATGGTGGAGACGGAGGTAGATCAGGAAATTCAGGCAGAATAAAAGGGAAGTAATCAATAAACCACCTTACTTCATTTCTAACAAACATATGATATTCGAACAATTTATCAACATCATCTTGGAAAAACCTCATATACCCCCGAAAATCTTCATTAAACTCAAAATGGGTCCTATAAGAATTCATAAATTGAGAAATCTTTTCACACAATTCTCTCTCACTTTTTGAAACAATCTTGCAGTTTTTTAAATTGTACTTCTTCCATGGGTTTATTATTAGAAAGAAAATTTTCAGTCACATTCAGATCATTATGAATATTATCCAAAGCAGAGTGAAGTTCTTGAAAATTAAAGCTATGAACATCACGATTAACCAAAGGAACTCTTTTTGAAAATGAATTTGACAATGTTTTCGAATGTTGAATTGCTAATTTCAAACACCAATTTTCCCTAACATGAATGGTAGTGAGGTCATGATTGGGCAGTCTTAAAGGGAAACTATTCTTAATAAGAAGACTATATCCATGTTCTTCATGTCTTATCATTTTTATTGCTAAACATGAGTTCAAGTCTAATCTACAAGAATTGTCAATCATTTCCAATTCATTTAAATCACACCCTAATACAAAAGCAATCTGGGTTAATAATCCACCCAAAATAATAGGTGTGGTATAGTCAGATTTTCCAAGTTTCACTAAATGTTTAAGAAAGAAATAACCTGAATTAATATTAACATTCTTAACCATTGCCCATAAACAGTACAAATCTACAAGTCTTACTAATCCCTCTTTGTCTTCTCTCCCAAATATGGTATTCTTCATGACTAGATAAGCATATCTAAAAATCAGGTTAATAATATGAAGAGCTCTAGAATTATGAGGGTTAAAATGTGATTGTTCAGAAATATGTTGCCAAAAATGTGAATTTTCAAACTGAGGTAAAATTGTACACAAATCATTCTGGGGCAACTCATAACAAGTATTAAAATCACTCAACGTCGATTCATAATCCTCATTAAACAGTCGAAAACTTAGTTTACCCCCACCTTGAACATTATCAACCGTTATGGAACTCAAAAATTCAAAAACGATTCTAGGATAGGTAGGATATCTCATTGTCATTAAACCACCCCAGCCTATTCTCTCAAATAACCAATTTAAATCATCCTTAAACCCTAATGTTACCAAAGTTTCATCATCCATAAATTTGGTACTTACAAGAGGGCGTTTACATAAAGAAGAATACCTCAAACGTTGTTCCTCACTAGAGAAGACAATACCAAAATCATTAGAAATACCTTTAAAACAAGTTTTTCTCCTTTGTTGCAACCATCTTCTCCTTCCCTTTCTTTGTAGAAGAGGATTCCTCCATCACATTTTCCATGGTGGAAGAGATTCGAGCCTTCAAAAGGAGAATGAGAGGAAGATATTAGAAATGGTGGCTGAAATCCTAGAGATAAGAACAATGAGAGAGAAGGAAGAAGAGGGAAGGAGGTGTGCGGTCGTGTGCCGCCCACACCCCGTGCCCTAACTCCCTTTAAGGGTGTGGACTAGGCCATGTATCATTACATGACCTAGTTCCTCTTTCTCTGCACGGCCGTGTCCAAGACACAACCATACCCATCTCCTTCTCGGCTTCCCTAGCACGGTCGTGTCCGGAACACAGCCTTAATATCCTTCTTTTATGAAATCAGTACACGGTCGTGTCAGATGACACAGCCAGTGCAGGCTTTTGCACTAGTTCCTTCACACGGTCGTGTGGTAGACACGGCCGAGAGATTCTCCTCCTCTGGATTCCTCACACGGCCGTATCAAATGGCACGGCCAGTGCAGGCTTTTGCATCGGTTCCCTCACACGGCCGAGTGTGAGACACGGCCGAGAAGCTTTCCTCCTCTGGATTCTTCACACGGCCGTGTCGAAGACACGACCACATACCTTCTCTTCTCTGGAGACTCCACACAGTCGTGTCATGTAGACACGGCGCAAACATCTCCACTTTCTGTACTGTAAGCCTGATCGTGTGCAGCACACGGCCATGCTCTATTTTGCTCCAATTGACACTTCTCCTCCATTCTAGCTCCTCCCACACTTCCATGGCCATGAAGAAATCATGGCCAGCTCATGGAAGTTAAATTTTAATCTGAAAACAAAATAAAAACCAAGTAAAAGCACTACTAATGAAGAATTTGAAACCTAGAACAGGACTCAACTAAAAAGTCAATCCGGAGGACGAGGTTCAGAAAAATACAACCTTTGTTTCTCTTCCAATTTCATATCGTGCACATATTCCTTCAATCGTTGGCCATTTACCTTAATCAATCCAAGATCTTTATTCCAAATATCTACCGCTCCAAAAGGATAAACCTTTTTTAACCTCAAACGGACCCGCCCACCTTGATTTAAGCTTTCCTGGAAAAAGCTTTAGCCTTGAATTAAATAATAAAACTAGATCGCCTTCCTTGAAATTTTTTCGGAGAATGTGTTGATCATGCCACTTCTTTATTCTTTCCTTATAAGATCTAGCATGTTCATAAACATCCAATCTCAATTCATCAAGCTCATTCAACTGAAGCTTCCTTTTCTCCCCTGCTTCCTTGAGATTCATATTTAGATTCGTAATTGCCCAATAGGCTTTATGTTCTAATTCTACTGGAAGATGACAAGGTTTCCCATAAACTAACCGAAATGGAGTCATCCTAATAGGAGTCTTGTAAGCAGTACGATATGCCCATAAGGCATCATCTAGCTTCAATGACCAATCCTTTCGTGAAGTAGATACTGTTTTCTCTAGTATGACTTTAATTTCATGGTTGGAGATCTCATCTTGCCCATTAGTTTGTGGATGATATGGCGTTGCTACTTTATGGCTCACTCCATATTTTCTGAGCAAATTCTCAAACTGTCTTTCTATAAAGTGTGATCCTCCATCACTAATGACTGCCTTAGGCACGCCAAACCTCGAAAAAATTATGCTTTTAAACAATTTGATAACCGTTCTCGCATCACTTGTAGGAGAGGCTATAGCTTCTACCCATTTGGACACATAATCCATTGCTACAAGGATAAACCTATTCCCATATGAAAAGGGAAATGGCCCCATGAAGTCTATTCCCCATACATCAAATAATTCTACTTCAAGTATGTAATTCAATGGTGTTTCATTCCTCCTAGTAATATTTCCAGTCCTCTGACATTGATCACATGATTGTACAAACTTCTTGGCATCTTTGAATAAAGTGGGCCAATAAAAGCCTGCTTGAAGGATTTTTGCTACCGTCTTCGAGCTCCCCAAATGTCCTCCATAAGAAGAAGAATGACAATGAAATAGGATATCCTTGACTTCTTCCTCAGGTATACATCTTCGATAAATCACATCATTGCATTTCCTATAAAGGAGGGGTTCATCCCAAATATAATTCTTCACATCTGAAAAAAAAATTTCTTTTGCTGATTGGAGAAATTTGGGGGTAGGACTCCGCTTGCCAGGAAATTCACAAAATCCACATACCAAGGTATTTTAGCACTCAATAACGCTAGAAGGTGCTCATCAGGAAAAAAATCATCAATAGGTAAGTCAAAATCTGCATCCTTTTCCTTATTTTGCCAAACTCTGGATAAATGGTTAGTCACTACGTTCTCTGCTCCCTTCTTATCTCTAATCTCGATGTTGAACTCTTGAAGTAGTAAAATCCATCACATACCCTGCAAAACAAAGTTAGCACATAATAGTCATAGTAAATAAAATATTGACAGTTTCCGGACTGTCCGGGTCTGACTTCATATTTCCAACCGAAAACCCTAGGTCGACCCGACGCCTACCGTTCCCTTTACGGGCAACGCGTCCACACCTACTTCACTCAGGAGATTTACTTGTTGCCAGTGCAATCCTCCAGATCGACTGGACTTTTGCTCAGCGCTCGATGCTTCTGGACTTTCTGTTGGACGCCCGCTCCCCGACCCGTCCAATCTTCCACCTGGTTCGCGACATCAGGACTTTCCACCTAGGGTTACCACCCACTAGGACTTTTGCCTGAAGCCCTCAACCCGCCAAGACTTTTCGCATAGGGTTACCACCCCCTATGACCTAGGATTACCACCCCCTAGGGTTTTCTACTTATCTAACCGCAGCTAGGGCTTTTGCCTAAGTACACTTTGAACCCTTTGTCATTCTCAAAACATGGGTTCGATCGTCGGATGCTTCCCGTACCAACACCTTTTACACACTAAAAGCTCACCTTTTACACACTAAAACATGGGTTCGATTGAATACAGAGTTGAATGAATAATTCCTAACTCCAGGGGTCTTTATATAGCTCCTAGAAAGTTTATCTCGAGTCCTAAGGGAGCCTCCAAAGGGGTTAAGGGCGCCTCTAAAGAGATGAGCGGATAAAACTTTATCCGCTCGTCAACGGCCAAATTGGCCAGGTCGAGGGCGCCTTCAGCAGGAGGCGCCTCCAACGACTGTTGAGGGCGCCTCCAACGACTGTTGAGGGCGCCTCCAGCTACATTTCCAGCTTGTCTTCGTCTCCTTTTCATCTATATAGGATGACAAACCTGTTAGAACAATCTAGTGACCCTAGGTTTTGATGTTTGGGTAAAGGTTTAAATTAGGTTTATTGTTGTATTTGATATGCATTGTGAGTATGCAGGATACAGGTACAACAAGGAAAGTCTAAGTGTGATCTTGGCAAAGGAGGAAAGTCCAAGGATGAGTCTTGGCGGTGTAAGTTCAAGCATGTAGTCTTGACAACGTAAGTCTAAGTGTAACTTGGCAATGGATGAAGTCCCAGAGGCGTGACCTCTTGGCAAAGGAAGACCCGACAATAATGACAAGGTCGATGGAAGCTCCAGAAGGCAAGACGTGAAGGATGGGGAGGCATCCGAGGGACGCAAGGCTGATGGAGGAGGCTAGAAGGCTAGGTCTAGGCTGGTCAGGCGAAGACGAGTGCTGAGTGAATGTACTTGGGGTAAAATCAAAGTGTGTACCGTAGCGTTACTGTAGCAGCACTATAGCGTTACCGTAACAGAACTGTAATGTTACTGTAGGAGTACTGTAGCAGTTGACTGATGGTTTTGATAATCGACTGGTAGCCGACCGTTGGCTTATAACGGTCGAATTTCACTTAGGACCAGTCAACTTGTGGTTTTATCAATCGGCTGGTGGTGGGAAAACAACTTGGTGTTTTCCTCCCAAGCTCTATTTAATAGAGCTTGGGGTGCTTATGTATGGTTGACGAAAATAGAGATGGTTAACCCCTATTAGAGTCTCCAAGGTCTTCTTGAGTGATCAAGAGCTTGTGTGAGTTTACGGCGAGGTTTCTCCACCCACAAGGAGCTACTCGAGCTAGCCGGAGGTTTTCCGGGGAGTCATCCACCGATGGATTGGGATCATCCACCTTACGGACAGCCGTGGAGTAGGAGTAAGTGATCTCCGAACCACGTTGCATAAACGTGTTAGAAATTTGATTGTCTTGGTTATTGCCTCTAGGTTTAGCTTTCTATTTGTTAGATTTGTTTTGTATTTCCGTTATGCACTAACAAGCATAGGAAGCGACCATTTGGGTGAGACGTTATTCACCCCCTCTAGCGAACGTCAAGGTCCCAACAAAACCTATATGAGAAGAAGTAGACATGACAGAGGGCTGTGAAGCAAGGAATTGTTGAAACTACTCAAGCATATAAGGATCTAAAGAGGGGGCAACCACTGCATTACTAGACTAAGATAGTCCATTTGGCAACTGTTGTGGTTGATTACAAGATTTCCATGAAGCATTCTGATGTAGCAATGGTGGTTGTTGAGGTCGTTGCTGCTAATATTGTTGTTGTGGTGGTCGTTTTTTCTGTTGTGGTAGTTTACTTTTGTTCAACAATAATATACATTGAGACTTCCAATGTCCTTTTTCTTTGCAATAAGCACACTCATCACTGGAAACATTCAAACTCGACCTACTTTGATTATACGGCATAGACCGCTGTGGTGCTGCAAAAATAGATGGCGCAAATGGCGCAACAGTCATCTTATCAACCCGACTTAAGACGAATCTCCTCAAATAGCAATTCATGTACTACTAAATCAAAGGAAGGGAGAGGACTACGATGCAAAATTGTTCTATGCAATCCTTCAAAGTCTTCACGAAGAGCCACCAAGAATTGGGCCAGACCTTGCTCTTCTCTACGAGTGACATAAGATGGGAATGCTCGTAATTCTGAGGATTCTGTGAGTGCTAACTGATCACATAGTTCCGACATGGCAGAATAAAAATCTTGGATCCTCATATCTTGCTGTCGAAGTGCACATATATCTACTTCTAATTGATATTGTTTGGCAAACTTAGACTGCGTGTATAATCTCGCCAGATGATCCCAAACCTCTTTGGCTATCTCATACTTGGTCAACTGAGCACCAATGGAGTGTGAAACAGAATTATTGATCCATGTAATAATCTTCACATTATCGATCTCCCAAATATCTAATGACTTTGCATAATCATCAGCATTAATGTCAGTAGGTTGAACTCACACACCTGAAACATATCCCCACATAGATTTTCCTTGCAAAAAATTTTTCATAACATATTCCCAATACGAATAATCTTTTCCCTCAAATCGGACACTAATCGATTGAAGCGAATCTTCTGTGTGACCACTCATGATGATAGAATAAATTATGTTCACGAATAACCGAACACTAAATAAAATCAAATATTGTGAAAATAAAAGAAACTCAATCGAGACTGTACAATTATGCCAAAAAAATTTTAAACATAAATGGGTGATCAGCTTCAAAGTCCAATGGAACCATGCGTAATGGCATTGACCTCATCATCAATCCTGCAAAAGAAGCAGCAGCTGCTTCTGTTCCTACTTCATTGACTTCAATGAAGGATTTGTGGAAAATTGATGATACATAGAGGTTGTGTCCAATAGGCGAATCCACCATTTCTGACAAATCTGCATCTACACTGAAAGGTGATAACAGACCCAAGCTTTTCAACACTACAGACGCTTTAAAACCAAATGACATCTTAAATTTGGGCAGCTTGAATTTGTTCACTTCTGTCATATTGTATATTTATTTGTTTATAATTTTTAAGATAATTTGGACTTTTCTTAATTTGGACTTTTTTCCTTTTTATAGAGTTTAGGATTTTTTAACTTAATTATATAAGACCTTATACTCTATATCAATTTTAAGATCTAATACGTAGAGTTTAGGGTTTCTTAACTTAATTCTTGTACTATACGTAGATAATATTTTTTGTAGTTGGAAATAATATCAAAGTGTTGTCAGAAGTAAGGGTATGGTTGCCCAAACAATTCGATATAAAGGACTTCGGAGTATATATATATTCTTGGGATCAAAGTAATAAGGGATCGCAAGAAAAGAATATTTTACTTATCCCAAGCTTCATATATCGAAATAATTCTTGCTCGTTTTAAGCATGCAAAACTTCAAGAAAGGTTTCTTACATTTTCAGCATGGAGTAGCTTTATCTAAAAGGATGGCTCTGAAGACATCAAAGGAGATAGAAGAAATGAAGGCAGTTCCTTATGCTTCGGCTGTCAGAAGCCTAATGTATACTATGCATGAGACCAGATATCTGTTTTACCGTGGGCATGGTTAGCAGATATCAAAGTAATCCTGAACAGGGGCATTGGTATGTGGTAAAGCATATATTGAAGTACCTAAGAGGCACTAGAGATTATATGCTAGCTTACAAGGCAGATAATTTGTTCCATGTGGGTTGCATGAATTTTGACATCCAATCGGATAGGGACAATAGTAAGTCGACCTTGGGGTTTTGTGTTTATTTTAGGAGGTGAAGTCATAACTATGGAAGAGTGATAAGCATAGGTGCTTTTTCGGACTCCACTATAGAAGCTGAGTATATAGCAGCCTCTGAGGTAGCCATAGAAGCTGTATGGCTCAGATACCTCAAGATGGACTTAGATATGATTTCTGGTTTGTCCAAAGATTATTACAATTTATTGTAATAATAATGGTGCAGTAACAAACTCGAAGAAACCATGAGTCCATAAAGCAAGTAAACACAATAGAGCGCAAGTACCACCCAATACGAGAAATAATATAAACGAGGAGAAGTTGTTGCCGCCTAGATTGCATCAGGTGATGACCTATAGATCCTTTCACTAAAGCCCTTACGGCAAAAGCTTTTGATAGGCATGTTGAAGGGTTGGAAATCAGATGTATGGCAGCAGATATGACAGCTTAGTCTTTTAGTATAAGTGGGAGATTGTTATGATGTATACTAAAAGTCTAGCTTTTGGTATAAACATTTATCTAGAAATAAGAATCACATTGCTCAAATGTCTACATTTATGATAAATGTAGTTGTTCAATTAATTTATATTGTAGATAACATGGTGTGTGGTGTCACACACAGAGGATCATGTTATCAGCATCTTATAAATTATAAACAGTTGCTCACGACTAAGATGGAAAGGAACAAACCATTGGAATAGTCGTAGTGTAATTAGGTATTAGTTTATCTTGATTAATAAATTACACTAGTACACTCTAAGTGTATTGAGTAGGATCATTTTAGGTAAGTTCTCTTTATACTAACTTGATAAAAGAACTAGACTTTAGTTATTATGGAAGTATGTGCTCTTAATCCTAATATAATAACAAGCACATATATTTGATATTTATTTCTTTAATTTATCAATGGGTGAGATTTAGTTCGATAAATCAATAAGCCCGATAAGTTGGGAAATGATATCACTTATAGTGTGTATTGTTAATTATAGAAGGAAACTGTGTCCTAGTGATCTAGGTTGAGAATGACCCCAAGAGGAGCTCATAAGGATTGTCATGTTAAACCCTGCAGGTGGACTTAGTCCGACATGACGATAAGGTTGAGTAGTACTACTCTTGGACTGAGATATTAATTAAGTGAGTTGTCAGTAACTCATTTAATTAGTGGGCATTCATTATCTTAAACACAAGGAGACTAACACACTCATAATAAGAAGGAGTCCAAAATGTAATTTCGGATTGGTGCGGTAGTTCAATAATAGTTCTTTAGTGGAATGAATTATTATTGATAAAATTAAGTTATGTGTTCGGGGTGAATACGGGATGCTTAATTTCATCGGGAGACCAAAACCAATTCCTCCTCCCGATCTCTATCATAGCCTCTTGTATATAGAGATTTATACACACCACATACCCACCTTCTTACCCATCCTAATGGGGCCGGCCAAGCTAGCTTGGAACCCAAGCTAGGGTCTGCCAAGACCAAGTGGATGAGTCAAGTTGGTGGTCGGCCAAAGCTTGGGTCCCAAGCTTAGGTGGCCGACCACAAGAATATTAAAAAGGATTTTTATTAAAATTATTTCTTATGCAGATATCATGGTTTTAAAAGAGAGTTTAAAATTTAAATCTTTTCTTTTATAGCTTTCTACAAAAGATTAAGAAAAGATTTGAAATCTTTCCTTATTTGTAGATTAAAAGGTGGATTTTAATTTTAAGAAAACTTTCTGATCCGGCAGTAAGAATGGGGGACCCACTTCCTGAAGGGTCTCAGCTAGAGGAACGATGAAGGACTGAGCGGTTAATAGCCGAGCCGAACAGATTGGTAGGTCCGAGCGGAGTTATAGATAACCCATCCATGGGCTTGGGTTTCCGACGCCAAGGCAGGAAGATCGAAGGGCCGACCGGGAGTCCGCTCGGCAGAGGCCAGAGGGCCGAGCGGGTTGTCCGTTCGGCCAAAACAAGGGCGAGGGTACAAAGGTGGCCGAGCGGCCTATGCGCTCGGCTCGGGATATGGGACATCAGCAGAAGCATGTCTGATGATTAGGCCGTACACAAGATCGCACGAGGGAAGATCTTGCCTTCACATCATGGAAAGGCCGATACAGTAGCAGTATGGTCTCACGGACATCTTCCTGACAAATCCATATTGGGGCATGGCCCTTCTGATAGACCCATACCTGGGCATGGTCAAAGGCAGGTGGTTGCTTTGACTGGCATGCCCAGGCTTCTTCGAGAGGTCTATATAAAGCCTCCATTTCTTCACCGGAGGTATGAAAAATCTTCATCTTGAAGCCACCTTTTTTGCTATTCCTCGCCTGACTTGAGCGTCGGAGGGCCGTCGCCGGGGCACCCCTCCCGGCTCGGTTTTGTTGCAGGTTCACCGGAGCGCTTGAAGATTCAGCAGGGAGCGCCACGTGCCCAGTGTCCCTTGGTTCAGCGATTCGGACAGGATCACTTTCCTTTTTAATCATGTTCATGATTTAAAAGAGAGTTTAAAAATTAAATATTCTCTTTTATAAGTTTCTACAAAAGATTAAGAAAAGATTTGATATCTTTCCTTATTTGTAGATTGAAAGAGATTTTAATTTTTAGAGATAACTTTCTTTTTATCCACATGTTTAAAAGAAAGATTTTAATTTATAAAATTTCCTTTTTATAATCCACCATGAAGGGAAAATTATTGGAGAAATTTTTTATAAATTTCTGGAAACAAATTAGGAAGTTTTAATTCTTGTGTTAATTAAAACTCTCCTTGTTTTGGGGAAATAAGTGGTCGACCATGTAATAATGAAAAGGAAAATTATTTTTAATTAAATAAATTTTTCCTTTTCATGGCAAAAGAATTAAGGAAGTTTTTAATTAAATTTCCTTATTTGCCAAGACCAAGGAATATAAAAAAGGAGGTAGAGGTTCCTTCATGGCTAACGACTCTATTATTTTTCTTCCTCTCTTTTCTTCCTTGATGGTGGCCGACCCTATTATTTTTCCTTCTTCCTTTTCTTTCTTCTTCATTGGCCGGACCTTGTAATCTCATGGAGCTTGAAGATGGCCGGATTTTAGCATGGAGAAGAAGGAGAGAAAGGAAGCATCCCTTGGAACTTGGTGGTGGTGGCCGAACCACATCTATTTATGGAATATTTGTGGTGGCCGAATCATGCTTGGAGAAGAAGGTGGCTTAGGTGGATTCTCATTTCGGTAGATCGTTGCCCACACAACATCCAGGATAAGAAGAGGAATACGGTAGAAGATCAAGAGGTCGTTGCATACAAAGGAAGGTATAATTAGTAATTAATTTCTGCATCATACTAGTTGTATTTCTTTTGTATGAATTCCAAACACAAGAGGCATTAGATTCTAGATTTTTGGATTTATTTCGAAGATGTGTTTCTTTTGTTTTATTTTTTGAATTTGTGATTCGATTGTTCTTTTTGGTTAACCTAGAGTTATTTAAGAAAATTAAATATTAGCTTTTCTTAAAAGGCTTTGTCTAGATGGTGGTGGTTGCTCCCATATCCAAGAAGGTCATGTGCCTCGCCATGCAGTCCTGGAAGCTAATTTTAGAAATTAATATTTAATGAAATTAATAACATAGGTGGATTTGAATCAATAGTGTTAAGTTCCGCTTGCTATTCAAATCTAAACCATTAAGAACAGATAAGTTAAATTTGGAATCAATGATGTTAAGTTCCGTCTGCGATTCCTAATTTAATTTCTAAAGAACACAATAGGTTATTTAAGGAAATGTTCAACACTTGTACAAAAAATTTTGTACAGTGGAACCGATACGTTTTCCTAGGACTAACCAACAGTTGTCGTCTCTTATTGCTGCTATTGATTTCGACACCGTCATCTATTTTCTATCCTGCTGATGTTGATTTCGACGTCGACATCTATTTTCTGTCGATTTCAGCAACGACGTCCTGTCCTAGCAATTTCGGTGTCGATATTATTTTCAATCGATTTCGGCGCCGACGCTATTTTCTGCTGATTTCGGCGCCGACGCTATTTTCTGTCGATTTCAGCATCAGCGCCCAGTGCTGTCAATTTGGACGTCGACGCTCTTTTCTACCGATTTCAGTGCCGAAGCCCTATGTTGTCGATTTTAGCACTAACATCCTTTTCTGTTGATTTTGACACCGACGCTCTGTGCTACTGATTTCTACATTTTACATCTTTTTTTGTCTCAGATTCTTTGTATGACCATGGGTCGTCCTTATATCAGTTTTTGTGGATCATACAAATGTGCATCCTTACAGTTTGATTATTCTGAAAATTATTCGTTCTGTCACCATGCCTAGTCGCGCAGATGTTGTTGGACCCCGTGGTAGTTTTGATGTGATCAACCAAGTTAGTTAGGTCCTGCATTTTGTCTGAACCCTGTGTTTGAGTGTGCAAGAACTTAGGAGCGCAGGAAGTCGAGCGGAAGACGCAGCTAGTGAGAAGGACGGCACGGGAAGCGAGCCGACGGGCTCGGTGCGTCCGAAGGACGAGAAAGTTACGGAAGAGTACTCCGGTGGAGCGAGAAGAACGTGCGCGGCGTTCGAGGGACGAGAAGCCGGACGGAAGCCTGCTCGAGGAGAAGGCCGGGAACTGGGTTCGGGTGAGCCCTATTCCGGATGGCCGCAATCACCCAAGGAACTGAGCCGGAGCAAGTCAACTGGAGTTGACTTGTCAACGGTTCGGTCGACCGAACCTATTGATCGGTCGACCGAACCCTTCATTAACCGAAGCCAACCGTTGGTGACACGTCAGCAACACATCTGCCAGCGGTGAAGTGATCGGTCGACCGATCCCTCTCGAGTCAAACCTGATCCCGAAGGATCAGGTGATCTAATAAGCTCGAGAACCCCTATATAAAGAGGGTCTCGGGCAGCTTTAGAGAACAACGAATACGAACAAAATAACAACTCTTGTACTCTCATTCTCTTAGCAACTGTTGTGCTGTCAAAGTGTAAAAGGCTTCTCCGCCTTCATAGAAGGAGTTTTCTTACTGCGCTTTTCTTACTGCCCTGGATTAACAACCCACTTGGTTGTAACCAGGTTAATTTCTGTCTCCTTTTATTTCTGCAGTTAATTTTTATTGTTGCTTTATTTTAAGAGTTGAAAAGCTTTGAGGAGGGTTATTTTTACTTGCAGGCAATTCATCCCCCTCTTGCCGATCCCCGCTGTTCCAACAAGTGGTATCAGAGCTTGACAGCCTCAGAAGGACTAACCGCCATCTAAAGCACAAAGATCAGAACAATGGCCAGCACGAACATTCATCCCCCAAAGTTCGACGGAGATTTCGCTACATGGAAGCGAAAAATGGAGATATTCTTTAAAACAGATTTTGATATTTTAATTACTATGAAATATGATTTTGCAGCTCCTAAAGACAAAGAAGAAAACACGTGAAGCAAGAAGGAGCAAGCCGATTTCGTCGTCAACGAAAAAGCTGAATTCCACCTCCTCAGCGTTCTGCCACCTCAGGAGGTAAGCTGGATCGGAAGCTACAATTCAGCGAAAGATCTCTGGGAGAAATTTCTGGAGCTTCACGAAGGTACCTCTGAAGCGAAGTTGGTGCGGCGCGACATCCTCCGAACACAACTAACAAACCTCCGGATGAACAACGGCGAGAAGATAACGCAACTCCAAGCAAGGATCAAAGAGCTGATCACGCAACTAACCAATCTTGGAGAAGAAGTAACAAACCGGGACTTGATCCGGTACGCGCTCAACGCCTTCCCGAGAACTCCCGAGTGGGCCTCCTTAGTAGATGCGTACTACATCTCTAAGGATTTCGAGGTAAGTACTCTAGAACATTTATTTTCTACTTTTGAACTTCACGAATCTCGAGTTGCAGAGCCCAATGGAGTAGAAAAGATTAGTCAGAACATCGCTTTGAAGGCAAGAACAAACGGTTCTGACTCCGAAGCCTCGATTGACGAATCGGAAGCGGCACTATTGGTAAGACGCTTCAATAAATTTTTTAAGTCTAATAAATTTAGATCGCAGACAAAGATGCATCAGCAAAAGAAAAGGGTGGTTCGTTGCTACAATTGCAACGAAGAAGGGCATATCAAAGATGACTGCCCAAAGCTGAAAAGCAAAAGTAAAGAAAAGAGTAAGAAGCTAGCTCGACCCAAATACAACCTAAAAGCCACGTGGGATGATTCATCATCCTCTAAATCCGAAGTCAAAGAATTCTCGGGACTAGCACTGATGGCCAACCATCAGCTAGAAGAAACGTGTAGCTCAGAAATGAGCATAGATGAAGGGGGAGGAACAACAGAAGAAGAATAAAGCTGTGATGAAGGGGGAGCATCGCAAGATGAGGTAAGTAAGGTACGTGCCTTAAACCCTAAACAGTCCTTTCGTTTTATTAAAGCTCTTTCTAAAGAATTAGATAAAGTAGATAAGGAAAATGAATATTTGAAATCAGAAAATGAATTTTTAAAATTAGAAATTAAAAAATTGAAAACTGATGCATGTTTTAAAAATATTTTTCCACATTCAAAAATAAAGTTATATGGAAAATTAAATTGGTACATAAGGAAGCATCAGGGTCAACTTAGGAAAATACCAAGAAACTATGTACCCCCTAAGTTTTTGACCAATCCTATAGGTAGGAACCTTTATTGGGTTCCAAAATCTTTACTGGTTTAAATTTCTCTTTTAGTTAAAAGCTTACAGTGAGAAAATTAAATATTGAATTTCTTTATGAAAGCTTTGTCTAAGGAAGTGGTTATTGCTCCAATAACCAAGAAGGCCTAGTGCCTCGCCACGACCTGGAAGCCGAAATATCGAAATAAAAATGTTTAATTAACTTTCTGATAAAAGTATTAAAAATTAGAATTAAATAATACTTTGAAAAGTTTTTAAACATTTCCTTAGAAATTCTTTTTGAAAAATTCTGAAAATTCATTTTAACATAGAAAATCTTTCAAAACTTAGAAATTTTTTTTAAACCTAACTCAGTTTTTATTAATTAATCTTTACTTAGAAATTGTTTAACTTTGAATTTTTTTTTCTCTTGGAAATACTTGAATTCAAATCTGTTTGCACCCCGTTTTTGCTGTGATCAAAGGGAGAGAGAAAAGTACAAGTTTAGGAGGAGTTAGGAAAAGGAAAATTAAAAGTTTAATTTTTTTTCTAAATAGTGTTGTAATTTTATTTATTGCAAAACTTATGCTTAATATGCTAGTTTAGTAATTTTTCTTTAAAATTACTTTTTGTGTCTGTTTTACCCTTAACTTGAACTTGGGTTGATGCACATCAAAAAGGGGGAGATTGTTGGACCCTGTGGTAGTTTTGATGTGATCAACCAAGTTAGTTAGGTCCTGCGTTTTGTCTGAACCCTGTGTCTGAGTGTGCAGGAACTTAGGAGCGCAGGAAGTCGAGCGGAAGACGCAGCTAGTGAGAAGGACGGCATGGGAAGCGAGCCGACGGGCTCGGTGCGTCCGAATGACGAGAGAGTTGCGGAAGAGTACTCCGGTGGAGCGAGAAGAACGTGCGCGGCGTTCGAGGGACGAGAAGCTGGACGGAAGCCTGCTCGAGGAGAAGGCCGGAAACTGGGTTCGGGTGAGCCCTATTCCGGATGGCCGCAATCACCCAAGGAGCCGAACCGGAGCAAGTCAACTGGAGTTGACTTGTCAACGGTTCGGTCGACCGAACCTATTGATCGGTCGACCGAACCCTTCATTAACCGAAGCCAGCCGTTGGTGACACGTCAGCAACACATCTGCCAGCGGTGAAGTGATCGGTTGACCGATTCCTCTCGAGTCAAACCTGATCCCGAAGGATCAGGTGATCTGATAAGCTCGAGAACCCCTATATAAAGAGGGTCTCGGGCAGCTTTAGAGAACAACGAATACGAACAAAATAGCAACTCTTGTACTCTCATTCTCTTAGCAACTGTTGTGCTGTCAAAGTGTAAAAGGTTTCTCCGCCTTCATAGAAGGAGTTTTCTTACTGCGCTTTTCTTACTGCCCTGGATTAACAACCCACTTGGTTGTAACCAGGTTAATTTTTGTCTCCTTTTATTTTTGCAGTTAATTTTTATTGTTGCTTTATTTTAAGAGTTGAAAAGCTTTGAGGAGGGTTATTTTTACTTGCAAGCAATTCATCCCCCTCTTGCCAATCCCCACTGTTCCAACAGATGCTTCATGAAAATCTGATTCATATTTGTTTGAACAGTTTCAACAATTCCTTGCTTCACAGCCCTCTACCAAATCAACTTTCTCTCATATAGGCTTGTCGTCATCTGATATTTCAGGTATATCTTCATCCTTGTGGATTTTCGATTCTGGTGTCTCCCATCATGTCATCCAATTTGTCATTTTTTGTTTCTTTTTCTCCCAGTTCATGTATATCTATTATGACTGCTGATGGTACTCTTATGTCATTAGTAGGTGTTGGTTCAATTATTACATCTTCTTTATCTATTACTAATGTTTATTATATTCCAAGTGTTACTTTAAACCTTGTTTCTGTTAGTCAATTATGTGAGCCTGGATACCTAGTCTCTTTTTCTTCATCCAATTGTTTTGTTTAGAACCTGCAATCTCAGAGACTGATTGGGATAGGCTATAAGTAAGGAAGACTCTATGTTTTAGATCAACTCAAATTACCAGAAGTTGTAGCTTCGTATGTGGATTTATCATATTTTCATCTTAGTCGTTCATCTTCTAATTTTTTATTTGTGGCACTCTCACTTAGGTCATGTTTCAGCGCCTCGTTTGCAGTTTTTAGCCTCTACAGGATCATTAGGACCTTTAAAAAGCTCTGATATTTATGATTGTAGTGGTTGTAAACTGGCCAAACTTTTTACCTTACCATTTTCTAAAAGTCTTTCTTTTTCTTCTGCTCCATTTGATCTTATCCATTCTGATGTGTGGGGACCCTCTCCTATTCCTATAATAGGGGGGGTCAAGCTATTATGTTTCATTTATTGACGATTGTACTCGTTACTTTTTGATCTATCTTATGAAACACAGGTCTGATTATCTTATAATTTTCAATAACTTTAGAGCTTTTGTAAAAACTCAACAATCTAGTGTCATAAAGTGATTTTGTTGTGATTCAGGGGAATACACTTCGAATCAATTTTCAATTTACTTGCTTCTGATGGTACTATTCATCAAACCTCATATACATATACTCCTGAACAAAATGACGTAGCTGAACGGAAACATAGACATCTTGTTGAAATAGCCCGTTCATTTTTATTGTGTGTCAGTGTTCCTAGTGCCTTTTGGGGGGAAGCAATCCTTACTGTTGCTCATGTCATTAATAGAATTCCAACATCACACAATTCAGGTGTGTCACCTTTTAAAAAATTGTATGGGTATGCTCCTGTCTATTTTTCTTTGCGTATTTTTTGTTGTACTTGCTTTGTCCTTCGTCCACATACAGAGTGTAATAAGTTACCTCTCGGTCTGCTCATTGTATCTTTTTGGATTATGATGTTAGTCAAAAAGGATATCGTTGTTTTGATTCCGTTAGTCAAAAATTGTATGTCTCTCATCATATTGTGTTTCTTGAGCATATTTCATTCTTTTCTATTTAGACTAGTTCGTATAACATAACAAAGTCAGATCTACTTTGCATTGATCCTTTCAATATTGATACTGAGGAAGATTAACCCACAAATCCTACTGGTAGTTCAACTGAATTTGGTACTTTGGTTCCCAAGATATCTGCTCCACATGTTCCTACTGGTCATGTTAGTGTTAGTCCTAGAACCAATTATGAGATGATTGTAAAGGACTCATTTTGTATCATATATCATTATTAATAAAAGGCAAAGTTGGTTATTATATTTATTTCAGTTCAGTGTCGATTGAATAAGTATAATAATGTCATTGGGTAGTAGATTCTTATCTACAAGATATCAATTAGTTGAATTGATAGTGAGATATGTAGATATATATAGAACACTACTCTTAACTATTCCTAGTCAAGCATTAATATACAAGGACAATATTAATGCGTTGAGACTAGCATGTAGGTCAACGAATGACTTAATCTCACAAGTCATGGATATGAGATATCAGGTTGACACATGGGTATATATTAGAGAATATATACTGAATGACCCGCCATGAGAATGTTTCATGGATCGTTATATGAGTGTCATAAACATTCTCATGTGACTATTGATATGAATAGTCCTTGGACCTGAAGTCACTACGGTTCCCTACATAAGGAGTTGTGTACTTTGGTATCGGCAAGCGTCACCTGTAACAAGGTGGACAATAAAGTCGATCACCGGGTATGCAATGAATTATGCGGAGGGATGTGAGTGATGTAGATGGAATCTATCTCTTCCATATGACGGAAGCGATATCTGTGGGCTCCTTGATTAGTAGGACACAAGAAAAGCATGACCATGCTCAAATGAGTCAATATGAGATATTGAACTTGTTTGATTGATTGTGTCTACTTAGAGATCAAGAAACACAAAGGTTGATAAGAGGATGACACGGTCTATGCCTCATTGATCAACCTAGATATCAAGAATAGAGGGACCAAGTCATACAAGATAATAGCCACAGACAGGTTAGGTCAGATCTTGACCTTCTCGTCACTTGGGTAACAATGATGTCTTGCTAGATGTCACTCATTGCTTATGTATCTAAATATTGATTTGGGTACATTGCCAACGTTACGAGAACCTATTGGGTCACACACAAAGAACAAGTAGATTTGGAGATGGGTTCATATGATGAATCATTGGATTAAGTCTAATCCGAATTGGACTTATTGAGTTAAACTCAATTGGATCTAATTGTTGGATTAAGTTCAATTCAAACTAGACTCAAGGAGTCAATTCGAATTAATGAAATAGTGATTCATTGAATTTGAATTACATGAGGATTAATTGAATAAGACTCAATTGAATTAGACTTGAGTTAGACTCAAGTGAATTAGACTTGAGTTAGACTCAAGTGAGGAGGATTGAGTTAGACTCAAGTGCGGATTAATGGAGATAATCATTGAATTTCGAAATTCAATGATTATTTATCTCATTCAATTTTTGAAATTGAAATGAGGAGTTACACTCATTTGAAATGAAGAGTTACAAGTGTGATCCTTAATGGAGTGTAAATACTCATTAAGGTCATTAATGCTAATTAAGTATTTTCATTGGATGAAAATACTTAAGCAATTTTCTCTTCATTTTGGATATCTCTTCCTCTTCATTTTGCTCCTCTCCTCTTTTGGCCGAAATCTACATCATAGGTTGCTAGCACAACCTTTCTCCATCTTGTGAGTTTGTGAGACAAACGAACGCTAGTTCGTTTGGATACCGTAGAGACGCGAACATGAGATCGTGCTGTGATCCGAGCTGTCGGGAGTCCGTGAGCACGCACCAAAGGTATAATCTCTCATGCTATGTTAGAAAAACTTAGTATGTGTAGGAATTTCTCTTTCCCTTAACATGGATCTTCTGGAGGAAATATGTTTTTCCGCTGCGTTTGCGTGTTTAGCAACATATTTCCTTACAGTTCATGTGGCCTGTCGAAGGCAGAAGGAATAGCAATTTGGTAGTCTGATGGAAATTGGTAGGCAGATTTCAGACTCTCAACGTCATCCCCGTCAAACCTGGACTCGGTGGAAGTATACCAGATCTCAGGGACGGGGACGGGAGGTTGTGAGGAGCTGATCATCGAAAACAGAGGGGTCGATAAAGGACAACGAGCATATTCGAGTACAAAAAAGGCAAAGAAGCTTACAAAAAAGATCGCTGGAGAAGAAAAAGAAGCGAAGCGTCGCGGAGAAGGAAGAAGACGAAAGTGCAAGGAAGGAAGAAGACGACGATGCAAGTGAGGTTTATAAACCTCGCGGTCGATCGACCTAAGCCGCTCGATCTAGGGTTGCGAAAAAATAGGAGAAGATCCAGTCGTTGAATTTGAAACGCTTCCTGTCACGTCGCCAGCGGATATCTGACTGTCACGTCAAACGTGCAGCGACAGAAAGTGTGACACATGGCATTCAGCTAGCAGAAGGCATTAATGAGGATTAATTAAAAGGTATATAAACGCGTGCTCAGCCATAATTATCAGAGATTTGCACGATCTTTAAGAAATTTAGATGATGTCAGGACGCTCAGTCAAGGGAGCGCAAGGAAAAGAGAAAATTCGCCAAGTGTTGTCGTTCATTGTCCCGACCAGGCACAGATAATGGATTGTCACACAACCGAACAACCTAGGCACCATCTGCTTTGGATGGCGTGATCCGAGCGACAGTTATGGATCTAGCCTGGCGAAACAAAGCCGAACAGAGAAGATGTTTGTGCCGATTAGAAACTAGGGAGTATTTGTAGGGTCCAAGCAGTTGTGTAAGTCACCGAAGACGCTACTTGTCCAGTCAATCAGACTTGCAACCTCCTTCGACTATACTTGAGGGGGATGCTTGTGATACTGTGATATAGGGAGGCCCGTCTAGCACGGGGTCAACTGCCAAGGTGGAGGTCAAAGTCAAGGTGGTCAACGCCAAGGTGTCAAAGAGCCGAACAGAGGACGATTGCAATAGCTAGTCGGGACAGTTAGGGTCCGATTGGCAAAAGACATGTCTGAGCGGACCACCCGTCCAGCTCGGGATAATAAGATAAGATAATCGAATGCTCAGTGTGGAGCAACAGGACGCCAAGGAGACCGGAAAGCTTGTCTGAATGGGAAGGTCATGCCACTACATAGTCACTGTAGGGAAGAGCAACGAAGGTCGACAAAGAGGAGGAGTCCTGGCCGAGCGGTTACCCCACTCGGCCAAGCAACAGGACCGAGCCATTGACGCGGTGGAGTCCTAGTTGAGTGGCTACCCCGCTAGGCCAAACAGTAGGGCTATGGTCGTATCTCTCGACATCCTTCTGGATATAGTGTTGTTGACACGAGGCATGATCGACAGGCGGATCGTACGGCGGAAGCTTCTACTCTCTTGTCAGGGATATGCATTCCCGGTTAAGGTATGGCGTCAGAGGTACTTTCTTGACAAGTCCCTTCATATGACATATTAGAGAACGTGTTAAAGCCTCGAGAAGTGTGCACGTCGCCCACCATGGCTCTATATAAAGGGGGGTTCATTACCGGCGGGGGTACGTGTTATTCATTGTTTGCGCTAGGGTTATTGTCGCTCCACTTTCTTCCACTATTCTGGTGACTGACTTGAGCATCGGAGGGCCAAGGTCGGGGACTCCTCTGGCTCAGCACTGACGTTACTTGTTTTGTAGAACGGAGCGAGGTCTACAGCTAGTCAGCGAAGCCGCCATATCCCCAGTTTTCCACCTTTCCGCTTTCATACAAGATCAGTCACCAATCAATCGCCCAATCAATTCCAACACTTTCTATCCGTGATTCTCGGCATTCCAATCGATTGGTCATTATAACAATTGATTGATAAATACCAATCGATCTATCAAATCGACTTGGGAGCTTTTTGTGCCCAAATTTGTGCTTATCAATTGATTGGTGACCTTCACCAATAGATTGAGCGCTTATCAATTGATTGGTGACCTTCATCAATCGATGGATATTAGAAAACTTGATTTTCTGAGCATGATTTTAAGCTAGAAAACAAAACCTAAAATCGCATTACTAATCGCGTTCTTCGCGAATAATGCGAAAAACTTGATTCACAGATTATCCTAACTTATCCATTCTATATTCGACGAATATGCTTCAATTTCACTCATTCAAATGGAATCAAATGAGAAATAGATGTATACGTATCAAATCGTCGAAAATAATTCTTACACCTTAAAGAATGACAATAAGTTCTTCCTAAGCTCTGATACAAATTGAAAACAATAGCAATACATAGAAAACAATCGACATATCAATTACAAGATCTAGTTATCATATATCTTTAAGGCAATATTAAAAATCGAAACAAAGGCTAATAATAGGCTAACCTGAATCCATCGTGAGAGTCATTGATGTTATTTATCGTCAGAGTTCCTGTTAACAAGGAATGATCTTCTATAAGAATGGGTGACAATCTACAACCCTTCTCGATACAAAAGAGAGGAGGAAGATCCTTCTCAATTGAATCAAATATTCAAGATGCTCAAATCAAATCCACGTACTAAATCATAATCCATTACAATTCATTATTGTTAATAAAATGGATTAATGTGTATAAACCATAATCCATTACAGTCCATTATTGTTAATAAAATGGATTAACTACACATTAAATCCATATCTAATAATATATATTCCTTCATGGTTAATATATTAGATCACTTAATTAAGATTAAATCCTTAATGACATAATTATTATGCCTGGCTAATCAAGTGTTAGCCCACTAGAGATTAAATCTACCTTATATGTTTGAAATAATACAGAGTGATAAAAAAATAGTCACACATAGATGATAAAAGTTCATATATAATTTTATGATTTTAAATTGACTGGTAAACCAAATAAGATGGTATCATTATTTAAATATTATAACACCTGTCTTGTCATAGAAGACAGAGAACTCGGAACATCAGCCAACAAACGTTCTCGCATGAAACTCAGTACATATCACCAGAAACAAAGTCTTGCAAATTCTAAGGAGATTGATACCATATTTATAGCTTACTCAATTGACGGATTAAGAACATGCCCAGTGAACAGCAGTGCTCCTGTCGTGTCTTCTCTGATCAGAAACATAAATGGGTGATCAGCTTCAAAGTCCAGTGGATCCATGCGTAATGGTATTGACCTCATCATAAATACTGCAGCAGAAGCAGCAGCTGCTTCTGTTCCTTCTTCATTGACTTCAATGAAGGATTTGTGGAAAATTGATGATACATAGAGGCTGTGTCCAATAGGCGAATCCACCATTTCTGACAAATCTGCATCTACACTAAAAGGTGATAAAAGACCCAAGCTTTTCAACACTGCAGACGCTTCAAAACCAAATGATATCTTGAATTTGGGCAGCTTGAATTTGTTCACTTCAACCTTTCGCTTCGGAAGAAAACGTGTCAAGAGCTCAGATTCATTGTTTAACTTCTGCTCCAAACTCCATAGACCATCTTTGGCGTCTGGCAAAAAGATATACATAGAGAATGACCTTTTATCTTCACCTTGGTTATAGGGAAGCCTAAGAACCTTGAATCCATCGTATGAGGCCAGAAACTGTTGTTTCCCACTAGTCATGAAAGCCACTTCGACAGATGTTCCGTTCAGCAGGTAGAATTCAGAGTTTATTGTCTTAGATGCATCAAACTTCTCAGTCCAGGATCCTTTGAAGTAGAGTGCATTCCCCAGGACCAATCTAGTGTCACTGTCGACAGATCCAGGAGGAAGGAGCTCTTTGATCAAGTTTGAAGTAACATTTTCAACCCAGGAGTTAATTTCATTTGCTACCGCATCAGCCTTTATAATTAAAGGTCAAGAATGTGAGTATATTGGCAAAATGCTCAAAAAAAAAAAAAAAAAGATAACGATAAGTATTGAATGCCACGATAGCCTTCCAAAACAAATCTAAAACAGTGGTAATTGGACATTATACTAAAAAACTTTCCATAAAGGAAATAAATATGTCAACCCATGAAGTTTTTAAAATCATACATAGAGATCATTTCTTTTCCGTGGTCCCATTCATTCAGTGTTCCTAGACATTGACAGCGACATTAACCACTAGTCCACTCACTCCTCAGTCCTCATGCTGGAAAATGGTCGTCGGTGGCTCAGAATAACGACTTCTTTAACTCTTAGCATTTGATGGTCTCGGAAAACATCATAATCATTTTTTGTGTGGAAAAAAAAAATGATTAATAAAGATTTTTTTTTTTTGCAAAATAAGTTATAGTGACACCTACCATAAAAAGGTCACAAAACTAAGTTAGAAGTATTTCATTTGTATCTTTTGTAGAATGTCTTAAATGCTACCAGATCTAGATTTGTGATCCCCAACACATCAGGATCCCCAATCTGTGAAGTGGAGAGGTGCCTTGACCTTGAATAAGGCTACAATTACAGCTACCTAGGTAAGACTGCAGAGAAGTAGATCGTGCTAAGTCCTAAACAAAAGGGCATGAAGTCTGGAGTCAAAATCCCAAATATGACAAACCTATGGGCATGGGACCAGCCTCAACTCATTGGCACAAGTATCAGCATGATAAGATCCACTAAAAAAAGAAGAGAATGAAGGTGGTGTTAATCTTCAACAGGTGGGACTCATGAATCTGCAAGTTATGAATCTAGTGCAACCAAACCGTGCCGAATTGAGTTGGGTGAATAAATGATGCATATAGCACTATTCCATTTCTAAGAACCACCTAATGACTGATATTTTGGAGAAGAAATACATATCGTGAACTGATGATATATGCCAGCTTCTCAAAAAAAAACTTTCCTGTGATAAAACGATGTCAATAGGAATCGAAAACGTCACCTTGGTTCGGAAATCTACTGCTTTGACCTCCGCCTTAAACGCATTGGCGACGATATCGTTAAAGGACGGCTTCAGCGTCACCGAGGAGTCAACGAAGACTCCATTGGCGAACGAAACCCTCGGCCCGCCGCTCGGCGACCCGTCAGCAAGGACGAGGGAGACGATCTGCGAGGAGAGGGAGTTGAGATCGGCTAGTTTTCCAGAGCTGAGGTCGAGTAAGGAGAGGATTTCGTCGAGCGTACGGCCCTTGGAGCCGGCGGCAACGAGGGCGAGGAGGAGATGGACGGAAAGCGGGGAGGACACGAGGTTGCAGTCGGAGGCGACGGCCGCGCCGACGTGCATTGAGAGGCTGATGGGGAAGGAGGTTTGGCGAGCAATCGACTCCCCCAGATCCATCGTCACAGGAGCTCGTGGAGTGGAGAATGGAGGCAAGGTCGGTGCGCGGGGAAGACGCGTTTTGAAACGTGACTGAGGTATTTGACTATGGAGCCGTCGAGTCGGTCCATATTTATCGAACGGACTGCTTTGTACTCACGGCATCTCATCTGCTAAAGTATGGCCACGCGTCTACCATCAAATAGTTCCGGTAAAAACTGGCTATTCCGTCCTCATTCGGTGGTCAGATAATCATAAATAACATCAAATATAATTTAGATTACCCTTTATACCCATAAAATATATCTAATTCCATTTTTAAATATAAAAAAATCCCTTTTACTTTTTTTTTTTTACATCATTGAACCTTGTTCAATATTTCATATAATATTTCCTTTTTTAAAAGTAATAATTTTACATAAGAGTTTTCTAAAAAGTTTTATTAAATTTGGTTAATTTTATTTTTTATAAATAAAATATCAATTTTTTAATTTATTCAATTTTATAATTCACAAACTGATTAAATAGAAATTTGATGATATATCTTAATTGAATAATAACATAAACTATCCAATATCCATCCATTGATAACACCGTGTCATCATTCAACTAATGATTTCATGTCATAAATTGACTTCGACTAACCAATTCATTCAATTTTGATTTCATGTCATATATATTCAATTTGTTCAATTTTGATTGCAAAATACGATTACGATTGACTATGTTCGTCTAAAATAAAATCAATTTAATCAATTTTGATTTGTTCAACCGGTTCGACCCTCAACATCATCGAGTGCAATAATATATTGTTCAATTATAGAAATTTTTTACTCGTTCAACCCAAAAAACTGAATGGCAAGCCAATGATTTTTCCAAAGTCAACTCCTAATACAGAATGCTGAGAAGGAGGAAAGACTCATAACCTCTTTCATTTTTTATTTTTGTAGTTTTAAGAAGCAAAATTTTTACTAACAGGATATAATGCAACATTAATTTTTCAGCGAATAATGCCAACATTTTATTCTCCAATCTCACAGCCAAAGACAACAATTTTATCCGGAACAATAACAGTACAAATGAAGGGAACAATATGTAGATGACAATCTATCTTAATATACTTCATTCTCTCATAAAAAATTATATTGCGCAATCTAAATGACACTCTGATTATCACAATGAAGAGTAGCAGGTTTATAAAGAAAAATTTACATATATACAAGCAACCAACGTAGCCAAACAATCTCACAAGTAGTGATAGTCGTGGTACGATACTCAGCTTCTGTGGAGGATCTCAAAATAACATCTTACTTCTTACTTTTTCAAGAAATAATAGAATCTCCAAGAAAAATACAGAAGTCAGTGGTTGACTTACGATCCGTAAGGTCACACACCTTATCAGCATCATAGTATGCACAAAGCTCTAATGAAGAAGTAGAAGGGAATAAGAGACTCTGAAACTAAGTTCCCCGAATATATCGAAAAATGCGAAAAACAGCAGCTCAATGAACTATGGTCGGTGCAGTGACAAACTGACTAACCACATGTACAACATAAACAATATCAGGACGAGTCACAGTGAGATAAACCAAGCTTCCCACAACTGTACGGTAGATGTTAGGATCTAATAAAGGAGAATCATCTCATGGAGAGTGCCTAGTATTAGTCTCAAGGGGAGTATCAACTACCCTGTTGTCAGTGAAACGTGCACGCTCAAAAAGATCAGCTATGTACTTTGACTGAGACAAGAGATAACCTTTAGGTGAAGAGGCGATCTCAATCCCCAGAAAATAGCGCAATAAACCCAAGTCTTTCATAGCGAAACAACGAGCTAATTCAAGCTTCAAAGACTCAATTCCATCAAAATCATCACCGGTAATTATCATGTCATCCACATATAAAGACAAAAGTATACCACCTATATGCGTGCACTTGGTAAATAAAGTTGAATCATGATTACTAGGATGAAAGTCAAACGAGGTAACCACCGTGGAGAACTTGGTAAACTAAGCGCGTGGTGCTTGTTTGAGTCCATAGAGAGCTTTGCGAAGCCTACAAACTTCACCAGATCGGTGAGCAACTCCAGGAGGAGACACCATATACACTTCTTCTGGAAGATCACCATTCAAGAAAGTATTTTTGAGATCCATCTGAGATATCTTCTATTGACGAACAGAGGCAATAGCAATTAACATACGAACAGTGGTCATTTTAGAAACAGGGGCAAAAGTTTTCTCATAATCCATGTCATACTCCTAAGAGTAATCTTTAGCAACAAGATGAGCTTTGTACCGTTCGACAGAACCATCAAATTTAGTTTTGATCTTATATACCCAACAAGAACCAATGACATGTTTCTCTGGTGACAGAGGTACCAAATCCCAAGTATGAGTATGATGTAGAGCAGTTAATTCCTCATCCATAACATTTTGCCAAAGAGGATTACCAACAGCTTCTCTATAGGACAAAGGCTCAGAAAGATGATGAATCGAGGCAACAAAAGAGGCAAAGTAGAATAATAAGAATAAGCAAAATCAGGTAGTTTAGTAGACTTACGAGGATGTGTAGACCGACAAATAGGATTGTTCGTAATCTCAGGAGGTGAAGGAACAGTGTAGGAGGGGGAGGTGGAGGTGGAGCAGATGTCTCGAGAATACCAGATTCAGTGAAGTCGTCATGGGGAAGAGTAGCCGTGGGAGGGGGAGGTGGAGGCTTCGTCGGTGTCGATACTGAAGGGATCAATGCGAATAAGATCTGCATGAGTCATGTCATGTGATAGAAGAGGTATGGAGAAGAAATGAATATGTTCAAGAAACACAACATAACGAGAGACAAACAATTTTTTACTAACTTAATCAAAACAATGATATCTCTTTTGACCAACACCATAACCAAGAAAGACACACAAAGCAGACTTAGAGGACAACTTATCACGCTCAATGTGTGATCAGAGAACAAAATAGGTACAACCAAAAACATGTAAAGAGGAATAATCAGAAGCATGACCATATAATTTTTGAAAATGAGACAAACCTGAATTGTGAGAAGTTGGAATCCTATTAATTATATGAGTATCAGTAAGAACTACTTCTCTCCATAAAATACTCGGAACATCTGCATACAATAAAAATGAACAGGTTATCTTAACAAGATGTCTATGTTTTCTCTCTACAACCGCATTGTGTTCAAGTGTTTCTTGATACGAGGTTTAATGTATAGTACCTTCTGATGCAAGTAAATAAGGAAAATTATTGGAAGTGTATTTGCCCCCCAAATCACAACGAAACATTTGATAACGGCTAAATGTTGAGTTTTGACAAGAACTTTAAAGTTATTGAAAATGGTAAGATAATCAGATCTATGTTTAATAAGATAAATCCAAGTATAGCGAGTGCAATCATTAATAAAAAAACATAATTATTGGTGCAGCAGGGCCGACAAGAGGGGAGGGGTGAATTGCCTGCAAATAAAAAAATACCCTTCTCAAACTTTCAACTCTAAAATAGTAATAATAAAATTAAAACAAAATAATAGAAAAGAAAGAAGACTCAAGGATTTGACTTGGTTACAACCAAGATGGTTGTTAATCCAAGGCGGTTGAACAAGCGCACTACAAATATCTCTCTCTGAAGGCGGAGAAGCCTTTTACACACTAAAAGCTCTTAAGCGTTGCTAGGGAATTGAATACATATTTGAATGAATAATTCCTAGCTCTAGGGGCATTTATATAACTCCTGGAAAGTTTATCTCAAGTCCTGAGGGCGCCTCAAAAGGGGTTGACGGCGCCTCCAAGGAGATAAGCAGATAAAACTTTATCTGTTCATCAACGGCCAAACTGGCCAGGTTGAGGGAGCCCTCAAGGGCATTGAGGGCGCCTCCAAGGGTGTGGAGGACGCCCTCAATGCATTGAGGGCACCTTCAGCAAGAGGCGCCTCCAACGACTGTTGAGGGCGCCTCTAGCTGCTTTTCCAACTTATCTTCGTCTCCTTTTCAGCTTTCGAAGTTCCGTTCGCTTGGGTGATTGCGGCCAACCAAAATAGGGCTCACCCAAATCCAATTTCCGGCCTTCTCCTCGAGCAGGCTTCCGACCCGGTTTCTCGTCCCTCGAACGTCGCGCACATTCTTCTCGTCCACCGTTGTACTCTTCCACGGTTCTTTCATCTTTCGGACGCACCGAGCCCGTCGGCTCCCTTCCCGTGTCGTCCTTCTCGCTAGCTGCGTCTTTCGCTCGACTTTCTATGCTCCTAAGCTCCTGCACACTTAGACACAAGGATCAAAATCAAACAGGACCTAACCTAACTTAGTTGATCACATCAAAATAATCACATGGTTCAACAATCTCTCCCTTTTTTATGTGCATCAATCCAAGTTCATGTTAGGAAAAAAATAGACAAGTTGTAATTTTAAAAAAATTACTAAACTAACATTTTAAGCATAAAGATTGCAATAGAATTTGCAACACCAAGTAAAATTAAAAATTTTACAGTAAAAATATTTTTTTAAAAAAAAATATTAACTCCCCCTAAACTTGTTCCTATCTCTCTCCCTTTGATCACATAAAAAAAATGGGGTGAAAATTAGTCTAAGGGTGAACACTTTGATAAAAATTCTTTTGATATTTCAATAATAATTTTTTTCTTAAAAAAATATAACTTAAAAAAATTCTAAGTTAGAGAAATTTTGCAAGGAAATTAATTTTTTTAAAAATCTTAAATTAGGCAATTTTAAGTAATTTTTTTAAAAAAAATATTTTAAAGCATTACCTAATATTAATTTTAATGCTTTATCAGAAAGTTAATTAAACATCTTATTTCAATATTTTAGCTTCCAGGTAGTGGCGAAGCACTAGGCCTTCTTGGTTATTGGAGCAACAACCACTTTCTTAGACAAAACCTCATAAAGAAATTAACTGTTTAATTTTTCTTGCTGAAAGCGCTAACTTTCAAAATTTTAATCTAGAAAAGTTTTTGGAACCCAGTATAGGTTCCTTCCTACAGGATTAATCAAGAATTTAGGAGGTACATAACTTTTGGAAACTTTTCTAAGTTGTCCCTGATGTTTTCTAATATACCAATTTAACTTTCCATAAATACTAAATTTTGATTTTAGAAATTTATTTAAGCATGCATGATTATTTTTAAAATTTTAAATTTTAATTTTTAAATTATCATTTTCTGATTTTAAATTATCTAACAGTAATTTTAAATCAACAATTTCTTTTTTTGATTTTACAAAGTCTTTAGTAAGAACTTTTATAAAACGAAAAGACTGCTTAGGGGTTATAACACGTACCTCACTTACCTCTATTTCTGATGCTCCCCCTTCATCGTAGCTTTCTTCTTCTGATCCTCCCCCTTTATCTATGCTCATCTCTGAGCTGGTTTCTTCTTCCGATTGATGGTTGGCCATTAGAGCTAGTCTCGAGAAGGCTTCGACTTCATATTCGGAGGATGACGATTCATCCCTTGTAGCCTTCAGACTCTTGCGTTTAGAGGGCGTCGGTCTTTGAGACTTCTCCTTATCCCTTTTCTTTAATTTTAGGCATTCATCCTTGATTTGCCCTTCCTCATTGCAGTTATGGCATCGGACCGTCCTTTTGTTGCGTTGATGATTTCTCGACTGCGATCTAAATTTATTAGTCTTAATAAACTAATTTAACTTTCTTACCAATAGCGCCGCTTCAGTTTCGTCGATTGACGCTTCAGAGTCGGGATCGTCCATCTCGGCTTGTAGGGCAACATTGAGATTCGACTTCTCTATTTATTTAGGTTATGCGATTCGAGACTCGTGAAGTTCGAAGGTAGAAAATAAATTTTCTAAAATACTTACCTCAAAGTCCTTAGAGATGTAGTATGCATCTACCAAGGACGTCTATTCTAGAGTTCTTAGGAAGGCGTTGAGAGCATACCAGATCGAGTCTCGGTTTGTTACCGATTCTCCAAGATTGTTCAGTTGAGTTATCAGCTCTTTAATTCTCGCTTAGAGTTGTGCTACCTTTTCAACATTGTTATCCGGAGATTTGTCAGGTGAGTCCGGAGAATGTCGCGCCTTGCTAACTTCACTTCTGAGGTGCCTTCGTGGACCTCCAAGATTTTTTCCCAGAAGTCTTTAGCAGAGTTATAGCTTCTTATCCTACTTACCTCCTGGGGCGGTGGGGCGCTGAGTAGATGGAATTCTGCCTTTCCGTTGGCCACGAAATCAGCTTGCTCCTTTTTCATCCAATTGTATTCTTCTTTGTCTTTAGGGGCTGCAAAACCATATTTCATAATTAAAAGAATATCAAATTCTATTTTGAAGAATACCTCCATTCGGCGTTTCCATGTCGCGAAGTCTTCGTCAAACTTTGGAGGATGAATACTTGCTCTGGCCATCATCTTGATCTTTGTTGCTTCAGACGACGGTTAGTCCTTCTGAGGCTGTTGGGCTCTGATACCACTTGTTGGTGCAACGGGGCCAGCAAGAGGGGAGGGGTGAATTGCCTACAAATAAAAACATATCCTCCTCAAACTTTCAACTCTAAAATAGCAACAATAAAATTAAAACAAAATAACAGAAAAGAAAGAAGACTTAGGGATTTAACTTGGTTACAACCAAGATGGTTGTTAATCCAAGGCGGTTGAACAGGCACACTACGAATCTCCTTCTCTGAAGGCGGAGAAGCCTTTTACACACTAAAAACTCTTAAGCGTTGCTAGGGAATTGAATACAGATTTGAATGAATAATTCCTAGCTTCAGGAGCCTTTATATAGCTAATGGAAAGTTTATCTCGAGTCCTAAGGGCGCCTCCAAAGGGGTTGAGGTCGTCTCCAAGGAGATGATCGAATAAAACTTTATCCGCTCGTCAATGGCCAAACTGGCTAGGTCGAGGGTGCCCTCAAGGGCATTGAGGGTGCCTCTAAGGTTGTGGAGGGTGCCCTCAATGCATTGAGGGCAACTTCAGCAGGAGGCGCCTCCAACGACTGTTGAGGGCACCTCCAGTTGCTTTTCCAGCTTGTCTTTGTCTCCTTTTCAGCTTCCAAAGTTCCATTCACTTGGGTGATTGTGGCCAACCAAAATAGGGCTCATCCGAACCTAATTTCTGGCCTTCTCCTCGAGCAGGCTTTCAACTCGGCTTCTCGTCCCTCGAACGTCGCGCACATTCTTCTCGTCCACCGATGTACTCTTCCACGGCTCTTTCATCCTTCGGACGCACCGAGCCCGTCGGCTCCCTTCCCGTGTCATCCTTCTCGCTAGCTGCGTCTTTCGCTCGACTTCCTACACTCCTAAGCTCCTGCACACTTAGACACAGGGATCAAAACTAAACAGGACCTAACCTAACTTGGTTGATCGCATCAAAACAACCACGGGATTTAACAATAATATCTTGATCCCCCTTTTTAGTAACAGGAGAAGGCCCCCACACATCAGAATGAAGAAGATCAAAAGGATTAGGATAAAAAGATAAACTTTTATTAAAAGGTAATGCAGAAAATTTTACCAGTTTACAACCACTACAATCTGAAATATCATGACTTTTTAAAGTTTCTAATACTCCAGACGAAGCTAAAAATTCTAACGAGAAGCTGAAACATGACCTAGATGAGTATGCCACAAATAAAAATTAGAAGAAGAATGACTCAATCGGAAAGACCACAAATCGACACTAGAAGTTGCAACATTTGGTACTTGAAGCTTATCCAAGACATAAAGTCCCCCTTGTCTACGGCCTATCCTAATCACCTTCTGAGATCATGGGTCCTGCACATAACAATTGGACGAAGAAAAAGAGACTAAATATCCAGACTCAGATAATTGACTAATAGAAACAAAATTAAGTGTAAGACTAGGAATATAATAGACATCAGGAAGAGACAAGCAAGTTGTAATATTAGGTGTTGGGTTCAGGTGAGCCCTTTTCTGGATGGCAGAGATCCGGACCGAGGCAGACTGAACCGGAGCAAAGGTCCCGGATGAAAAAGTCAACCAATGTTGACTTTATGGCTCCGGGCGCCCGGAATGATTCCTGGTGCCCGGACCTTGATTTTTGCCAGGTCGCGATCAAACCGCGATCTGAACGTTGGGGATAAAACTTTATCCCCCCAGGGAGCTCGAAACCCTTCGGGGTGCCCCGACCAAGGCTATAGATATAGCATTGGTTCAGAAGCTTTTCAATTCATTCAGAAATTGTAACAACACTTGTGTGCTTCTATTGCTTTGAGTAGCTTTCTTCTTTCTGTGCCTACACTGCTGTAAAAGAGACTTTGCTGCCTGAAGGAGAATTTAGTGTGATCATCTTCCTTGGATTAACAACATCTCCAGTTGTAACCAAGTCAAATCCGATGCCTCTTCTTTTGTGTTATTTTCTATTTAAGTTAATTTATGCAAGTGTTAGTTTAAGAAGTTCAAGAAGGGTTGTGTGTTTGATTTTGCAGGCTATTGTCCCTTCTAGCCGGCGGTTTCACTTTTTCTTGTTTCACTTTTTCTTTTCTTAATAATTGTTAATTGTCACTCCCAATATGTTAGTGATTCAATTGTTGGTCTATCTTAAAGTTTGATGAACTGATTCGATGTGATTCAATTACTCAGTTTTGATGATTGCGTACTCATACTATGGGGACCTTCACCAATTTCTCATAACAATTCAGTTTGTTTGCTTTTAGATGCTCTAATTTTGTCAAGTCATTCTCTAATTTCTTTCTTAATATCATCCGGAACACTAACACAAGATGCAACCTCTTTATGTGTTTGAGCTAAATGTTGGTGTAGTGGGGCCGGCAAGAGGGGAGGAGTGAATTGTCTGCAAATAAAGAATACTCTCCTCAAAACTTTCAACTCAAAAATAAATAGTAACAATTATAAAAATAAAATGACAGAAAAGCAAAAGGACTCAACGAATTGACTTGGTTACAACCCAAGGGGTTGTTAATCCAAAGCAGTCGAACAGGCGCACTAAGAAAGTCTCCTTCTCTGAAGGCAGAGCAGCCTTTTACACACTAAAAGCTCTTACAAGTTGCTAGGAAGTTGATACTGAGTTGAATGAATAATTCCTAGGTCCAGGGGTCCTTTTATAGCCCCTGGAAACTCTAACTCTAAGGTTGAGGGTGCCTCCGAAGGCCATCCGAGGTGCCTCCGATGTGAAGACCGGATAGAGTTCTATCCGATTCCAAACGACCAGTTTAGCCAGGTCCAAGGCGCCTCCAATCGAGGTTGAGGGCGCCTCGGATGAGTTTGAAGGCGCCTTCAACCAGTGTTGAAGGCGCCTTCAGCTCCTTCTAGCTTGTCTTTGTCTTCCTTTTGGCTTCCGAAGTTCCGATTGTTTGGGTGATTTTGGCCAACCGAATAGGGCTCACTCGAACCCAATTTCCAACCTTCTCCTCAAGCAGGCTTTCGACCCAACTTCTCATCCCTCGAACGCCGTGCACGTTCTTCTCGTTCACCGGTGTACTCTTCCGCAGCTCTTTCGTCCTTCGGACGCACCAAGCCCGTCAGCTCCCTTCCCGTGCCGTCCTTCTCGCTAGCTGCGTCTTCCGCTTAACTTCCTGCTCTCCTAAGTTCCTGCACACTTAGACGCAGGAATCAAATAACAAGCAAGACCTAACCCAACTTGGTTGATCACGTCAAAACAACCATGGGGTCCAACAATCTCCCCCTTTTTGATGTGCATCAACCCAATTTCAAGTTAGGGAAAAATAGACACACAGTAATTTATAGAAATTACTAAACTAATAGATCAAGCATAAAGATTGCAATTGAATTTGCAACACAAATTAAAAATAAATTTTAAATAAAAAATTTTAAAATTCCCCTTAAACTTGTACCTATCTTTCTCTCCCTTTGATCACAATAAAAAGAATGGGGTAATAAATTAAAAAAATATTTTAAAAATTTTTTTAAAGCATTATTTAATTTTAATTTTAATAATTTTATCAAAAATTTAATTAAATATTTTATTTCAATATTTTGGCTTCCAGGTCGTGGCGAGACACTAGGCCTTCTTGGTTATTGGAGCAACAACCACTTTCTTAGACAAAGCATCATAAAGAAATTTTAACGTTTAATTTTCTCGTTAAAAGCTTTATAAAATAAATTTAGTTTAGAAAAGATTTTGGAACCCATTAAAGGTTCCTTCCTACAGGATTAATCAAGAACTTAGGAAGTACATAATTTTTAGGAACTTTTCTAAGTTGTTCTTGATATTTTCTAATATACCAATTTAATTTTCATATACCTTGAGTTTTGATTTTGGAAATTTATTTAAACATGGATAATCATTTTTCAATTTTTCAATTTCTCATTCTCTAATTTTAAATTATCATACATTTCTAATGGACATGTTTTCGCTAAGTTTAACTTCAATTCATTATTCTCCTTTTCTAATTTAACTAAGTCTTTAGTGAGAACTTTTATGAATTGAAAGGATTGCTTGGGAGTTAGCTTACGTACCTGACTTACCTCTATTTCTGATGCTCCCCCTTCATCGTAGCTTTCTTCTTCTGATGATCCTCCCCCTTCATCTATGCTCATCTCCGAGCTAGTTTCTTCGAAAAGATGGTTGGCCATCAGTGCTAATCCCGAGAAGGCTTCGACTTCTGATTCCGAGGATGACGATTCATCCCATGTAGCCTTCAGACTCTTACGCTTTAAGGACGTCGGTCTTTGAGACTTCTCATTGTCCCTTTTCTTTAGTTTTGGGCAATCATCCTTGATGTGCCCTTCCTCGTTACAGTTGTAGCATCGGACCATCCGTCTATTATGTTGATGCTTTCTTGTCTGCGATCTAAATTTGTTAGTTGTAATAAACTTATTTAATTTCCTTACCATTAGTGTCGCTTCAGATTCATCAATCAACGCTTCAGAGTCGGGATCGTCCTTTTCGGCTTGTAGGGCAATATTGAGATTTGGCTTCTCTACTTGTTTAGGCTCTGTAAGTCGCGATTCGTGAAGTTCAAATGTTGAAAATAAAATTTCTAAAGTACTTACCTCAAAGTCCTTAGAGATGTAGTATGCATCTACTAAGAACGCTCATTCTGGAGACCTTGGGAAGGCGTTGAGCGCGTACCGGATAGAGTCTCAGTTTGTTATCGATTCTCCGAGATTGGTCAGTTGTGTTATCAGCTCCTTAATTCTCGCTTGGAGTTGTGCTACCTTTTCGCTGTGATTTATCTCGAGATTTGCCAACTGGGTCCGGAGGATATCGCGCCTTGCTAACTTAGCTTCTGAGGTGCCTTTGTGGAGCTCCAGGAATTTTTCCCAGAGGTCTTTAGCGGAGTCGTAGCTTCTGATCCGACTTACCTCCTGAGGCGGCAAAACGCTGAGCAGGTGGAACTCCGCCTTTCCGTTGGCCACGAAATCGGCTTGCTCCTTCTTCGTTCACTGATACTCTTCTTTGTCTTTTGGAGCTGTAAAACCGAATTTCATAGTTAGAAAAATATCGAAGTCCATTTTGAAGAATACCTCCATTCGGCGTTTCCACGTAGCGAAGTCTCTGTCGAACTTCAGGGGATGAATATTTGTTCCGACCATCGTCTTGATCTTTGTGCTTCAGTCGGCGGTTAGTCCTTCTGAGGTTGTCGTACTCTGATACCACTTGTTGGTGCAGCGGGACCGGTAAGAGAGGAGGGGTGAATTGCCTACAAATAAAGAATACCCTCCTCAAAACTTTCAACTCAAAAATAAATAGTAACAATTATAAAAATAAAATGACAGAAAAGAAAAAGGACTCAGTGAATTGACTTGGTTACAACCCAGGGGGTTGTTAATCTAAGGCAGTCGAACAGGCACACTAAGAAAGTCTCCTTCTCTGAAGGCGAAGAAACCTTTTACACACTAAAAGCTCTTACAAGTTGCTAGGAAGTTGATACTGAGTTGTATGAATAATTTCTAGGTCTAGGGATCCTTTTATAGCCCCTGGAAACTCTATCTCTAAGGTTGAGGGTGCCTCTGAAGACCATTCGAGGCGCCTCCGATGTGAAGACTGGATAGAGTTTTATCCGATTCCAAACGGCCAGTTTGGCCAAGTCCAAGGTGCCTCTAATTGAGGTTGAGGACGCCTCGGATAGGTTGAGGGCGCCTCAGACGAGTTTGAAGGCGCCTTCAACCAGTGTTGAAAGCGCCTTCAGCTCCTTCTTCCAGCTTGTCTTTGTCTTCCTTTTGGCTTCTGAAGTTCCAATCGCTTGGGTGATTCCGGTCAACCGAAATAGGGCTCACCTGAACCCAATTTCTGGCCTTCTCCTCGAGCAGGCTTCCGACCCGGCTTCTCGTCTCTCGAACGCTACGCACGTTCTTCTCGTTCACCGGTGTACTCTTCCACAGCTCTTTCGTCCTTCGGACGCACCTAGCCCGTCGGCTCCCTTCCTGTGTTGTCCTTCTCGCTAACTGCGTCTTCCGCTCGACTTCTTGCGCTCCTAAGCTCCTGCACACTTAGACACAGGAATCAAATAACAAGCAGAACCTAACTCAACTTCGTTGATCACATCAAAACAACCATGGGGTCCAACACTAAATGTCCCTCCATTCGATATATGATGACAAAATTTGCATCTGGATCGAATCAGCTAAAATATCAAAATCCTAGAAAAACAAAAGAAAAAAATTAGAACAAATAATTAATTAATTAGAAATAAATCAGCCAAAAAAAATGGGAATCAGGGCATCTAGATCGATCGATCCAGACCCGTTCTGTTCGAACAGAAAGGATCTGGATTGATCCATCGATCTAGATCCTGGATCGATCCAGATCCTTTCTGTTCGAACAGATCCGAATTGAAAGGATCTGGATCGATCATTTGATTGATCCAATTCCTTGGATCACTTCGCCTCTGCCCTACCTTCTCGAAGGTCTTGATTCGACTCGTCTTTGCCCTAGCTATTCCTTCTCAACGGTCACGATTCAACTCGTCTTTGCCTTAGCAATTTACAATTATAGCGCAACCGAATTCCTTTATCCAAGTATTCTATGATTTCTGTGCAAAAACTTACCTGAAACTTCTTGATGCAACTTTCTTGATTTGTTAAATTCCACCTTTTGTTGTATTGGTGAAGAAAAAAAAGCTCTTAAACCATGAATTACATAGTACATAGTGAAATACAGATCTCAAACGAAACATGATTCACTTAAACACCAACAATTTCATTTTCTTCAACATGCATCAAGATATTTTTCAATGCCAAAACAAAATTAGCCAATTCCATGATAATTGACTACAAATAAAAATTTCACTGAATAGCATAACAATAATAAGATGTTTTGACTTAAACACAGATAAATTTTATATTTAGCAAAAAGAACACGATTATCATATCACAATTATAACACCAACATTATGCAACAATGTTTAATGTTTCCAACACCAACTAACAAAATAATTTTGCGCCTAGAATTGAAAACATTTAGCCAGTTACATTCAAAATGAACATTACTTAACACTAACTAACAAGATGAATTAACAATACAATCAGGATTATGGCTAAGAGAATCAAGTTCACCATCACTGATATCCAAATGAATGTCGCTACTTGGATTATTCTCGGGTTGTGTCCATGAGAAACATTGTGTTCACTTTCAATATTACTAGATGAACTAGTATCAGGCGTCACCCACTTTTGCCATCCATGTTGCTTGCAGCTATAATATTATCTTCCAGGATTCTTAGTTGATCTAGAAACACACACCAACGTTCTTTGTCCACAATCCCTACATGTTACAGGTTGAAATCTTGTATTTTCGATATTGCTAAAACTTGATGATGCCATGAAACAGAAACCTAATAATCAAATTTTGATTACTTTGATTAAAAAAATTATAACATTCTGCAGAAGGAATATTGACGAGCATATAGAACTTAGATAATTTGTTATGGAACTAATACTATATATTATGTTTAGTTCAAAGAATCTAAGCCGACAACCATAAATCTGAAGTAGGACTACTCTTCTGTTACACAGTTATCTTGATGAGCATATATACCTCTGAGCATAAAACATTATAGGGGTACCCATTTGATAATTTTGAAAATGAAGAAATCTACACAATACAAGAGTGAACTTCAAAAAAACATACACCAACTATAGACAGTGCTTCTGAAGAATTGAAGTCTTAGATGAATAAGCAGAAACTATACAGAAGTTGTTAGAGAATAATGACTCTACTATAACAGTCTTGCAAAGATCCAGATTGGCCACTAAATCTGTAAACAAAAAATACAATAAATTACAATATAATTCTAGCTAAATGTTACAGGACATGCATACACATCAAATAAGTGGCCACTAAATTTAAAAGAAAGTCATAAATATCAAAAGATTAGAGTTGAGACTAAGAGATAAAAAGTGAAAACCAAGGAAAACAATAGATCACTAGAATGAAGGTTGTAGAAGATTTGAAGCCCTAATAAGTGAGCCACTTTTATTTCTCCAAATTAAGATTGTAGAAGAGCTAAGTTATTGTACATTAGGATGGGACACGATGCTGCAATTGAAATTGGACAGGGCACAATGCATAGACTATCTATAAGCTGAAGTGTGATATGAACCATGTAAAAGAGGAAACATCAGACCATTTAGAAAACCCCATTATATTAATATTATCCAACCTTGGTCGATGAAAAATTAATATTGGATAATGAATATTGTCTTGTTTGGTTAATGCTATTGCAATTATCAGGAAGATTCATGTTGATTTATATAACAGAATAATAATAAAATAAAATAATTAATCCTGTGACAAACTAATATTGCTACTTTTTAAACTCACCACATAATTATAGCTATTAAATCCGTTCTTAATATCTAGTGAGAAACATGCATTTAGAGTACTTAGAATTTTCATCAGCTTTAACTTCTATTCTATTTGCTAATTTTGTTAATGATCAATAGGTCTTTAAGAATCAAGCAAGTAAATGTACATAAATCTTTTGAAATCAATGTGGAGACTATTTCATGCAGACCATTAGATAGAAATACATAAAATATATTACTAAAACAATAATTAATGCAACTATTGTAAATTGAAGTATATTATTAAAATAACAATTGACGATAAAATTATCTCAAAAAATTAATTAATCTGTGAAGAATGGAATGATTGCTACTCTAGGAAATAAATGATTTCAGTTCTACATCATGACTAATGAAATAATCATGTGGCAGGAATGGGAATGGGCTAGTTGAATAGCCATCAAAGAAAAACCACGTTTGCTTCTGAGGAGAGGGAGGAATGCGCTGTTAGCGAGAGAGGGAAGAGAGTCAACAAAAAATCCTATATTGCAGCACCTTGCAAGACACCGCAGGAGAGGGAGGAATGCACTGTCGGCGAGAGAGGGAAGAGAAGCCTGCAAAAAAACTCTAGATCATGACGAGAGAGGTTTGCTTCGGCGAAGAGCTCATCGTGCGTGGACGATAGAGGGAGACGGCAAGCTTCGGCAGAGAGAGATCTTGACAGATCTTGGCGAGAGAGATTTGCTTCGGCGGAGAGCTCGTCACGCGTCGACAATAGAGGAAGAGGGGGAAGAGAAGGAAAAAACATGATCTCATTTTTTTCTTCTGTTTCCTTAACTTAGCTGACGTGATTATTTTTTTCTTTTTTCTTTTTTCTTTTTTCTTTTTTTTTCTTCCGCCGCACCAAACCTACCGCACAAAACCACAGGAGATCCATTATATATATATATATATATATTCAATTTGTTCGATTTTGATTGCAACTATGTTCGTCTAAAATAAAATCAATTTAATCAATTTTGATTTGTTCAACCGGATCGACCCTCAACATGGCCGAGTGCAATAATATATTGTTCAGTTATAGAAATTCGAGTTAAGGGTCTTAAATAATCATAATATGTAAAATTAACTCATACTTTTTTTACTCGTTCAACCCAAAAAACTGAATGGCGAGCCAATGATTTTTCCAAACTCAACTCCTAATATAGAATGCTGAGAAGGAGGAAAGACTCATAACCTCTTTCAATTTTTATTTTTGTAGTTTTAAGAAGCAAAATTTTTACTAGCAGGATATAATGCGACATTAATTTTTCAGCGAATAATGCCAACATTTTATTCTCCAATCTCACAGCCAAAGTCAGCAATTTTATCTGGAACAATAACAGTACAAATGAAGGGAACAGAAATAAAATTAAAATACCTGCACACTGCATCAAGATTGAACTAGATAGTCGATGTGCGAGCAGCATCCAAGCAACGTCACATTCCTGCACCTTCAATCATCGTCTGCTCAAATTGAACTTACCAAACGCGAGATAACAAGTTTCCGATTTACCCTACACATGCAGATAGTTCAAGGAAACAACGGCAGATGTTGCAGCCCTGTGTTCTCTGGAAGTCCCATCATCAAATTAAGATTCTGCAATGCTTGACCAGAAGCTCCTTTCACTAAATTGTCGATCTGTACAGTCAATGATGCACTTGGTTAAGAAGCTACGAGACTGATGAGTGTGATCAAATGAGTGATTGCAGCAAACATCAATGCAGTACATACAACAGAAATTATGATAGCTCTGCCAGGGATTCGATCTTCGAAGACATTCATCAAGCAATAATTTGATCCTCGTACATGACGGGTCTCGGGTACACGTCCTTTATCTAACAGTTTAACAAATTCTTCCTCCTGAAAGGGACTACTATCTATTAATGAGACATAACTACAAAAACACAATGTACATACAAAGTTCATAGAAGGAAATGCATTTTTCTCAAAAATGGCAAAATAACCAATTGTACCTACACAACTCGGTTGCAGAGATAAAGTTATTTCTCACAAAAACATATTATGACAAAATATTCACTGTTGCATTAGTTTGTAGAATTCTAAATGCTATGCAGGCATCTTTCCGCACATGATTGCCCGTGAAATGGCATAGAAAAAGTGATATCTAATCCATCAACGGTACCTGATAAGTAGATTTCAAAAGGTCATATAAATCACTGGCATTTACTCCAGGAGCCATTTCAATATATATGGTCGACTGCATCCCACGGCTCTACGTATCCACATGAATGGATATAAAATCAGTATCAGAACTGCAAGGGAAACTTCAAGACAAATGATTGCAAAATAAGATAACAGCATAAACTTTACCATAGGAATCAAATGGGGAGTGAAGCTAACAGTTACTCTAGAATTTGAAGCATCTGTAAGTCCTTGTTCAATTTCAGGAACTGAGAACAGGAACAAAAATTGTATTGTTGATAGTATTTATGCAATGTAAGTAATATAAAGAAAACAAATAATTTTCATTAAACACTTGAGTAGATAGAGAATAGATCACCATGTCGATGCTTGGTGATTCCGTAAGAATGAAGACCTTCTGCAATTTCAGTGTAAAGATTAGCCTCCTTTGCTCCACGACCTATATCATATTCAGAATGGGAAATTACCAAGAGAAGATCCAGTACTTGACTCTACTATAGCAGGAATAAATTACATATAAGGAGGTAAAGTCCGTTCAGACCTGCACCACTAACTCCAGACTTTGCATCAATAATGATATTCCTGGTTTCAATTAAATGAGCCTACAAAACAATTGATAATCAAGAAGATAAAGATTATATCTCCTGCAATATATTCAATATCTTAACTTTGACACAAAATATGATTATAGGAAGCAGTACTTTGTTTACTGATTCATTCTCTGAATGGAGTTGCGCCAAATGGGCAAAATTCACATGTGAAATATTGTATTCACCCTAAATTAAACAGACATATACCTATCTAATGGTTACATGTACCATAATATATTATATTCACTTCGGCAAGTCAGGAAAAGCTATTTAATGATTTGGATATAAACATCTCATATAGACTGCTGTAAACTTTGCTTTATAAAGGTTTCATGAAGTCTAAATGGGAACATTATGTATGCTTCATGAAGTCTAAATGGGAACATTATGTACCCAGTACCCAAATCCAAATTGGAGTTAACACTCAACAGTACAGCTCAAAATCTTCCTATGAATATACCAGAAGTCCTAGCTAGACAATCTTTCTTGGAAGCAATTAGAATTTGAACCTTTATCAATGGAATAAGAGGAAGTTGGATGGACGTTGGATAACAGCCAGGATTTGCAACTAGTCGTGCATTTTGTATTTCATCTCTCGAAACTTCTGTCAACCCATATATAGCTTCTTTCTGGATTCAGGATAAGTCATCACCAAACTTTAACATATGCTGAAAGTGTTAGAATAAGAATAAAAACAAAATATATTACATACAACATTTCAACTAAGAAAACTCAGTATTTCTGAAATCTCACAAGGAAAACCTGCAACTGCCAGTATGTTAGTTTACTATAAATTTGTTTACTTGTACAAAAGTTTCAATTTATATCTGAATCTGAAGTTAACAACCAAATGCAAATAGAAACCAAAAAACAATCAGACTAGATTTCATAAGCTGGATGATTGATGCAGTATGCCAGGACTAATGTAAAGTTCCCTAAATATCCTTCTTCTGCTACTTTACAACTAATATATGGAAAATTATTGGAGCTGCGAGATCAATCAATCTGGAATCACCAAGAAGAAATTCCAGGCTTCTGACAAATCTTACTTTGGAATCTACATTATGGAAAAAAGAATATCATACCAAATCTAAAATGCAACAATAAGACAAGGTAGGAAGTCTAGAGTTCAGAAGCTGAAAGAGAGAGAAACCTTACAGTAAGAGCTTGAACCTTTCCCTCAAAGAAACTTCTCCACTGACTGATGTTTTGGGTCATAAGTTTTCCAATCATAAAAATAACTCTCTACTCCCAACTCTTGTCTACTAAAAATGTTGACTGAAATTGTGCAAAATGTTACTAAACATTTGATGATCTCAAGGTAGCTTAATCTTTGGTTGCTGAGTCCCAATTATCTCAGAAAATTTCAATCAAATAATCAATTAATGCAACAAATCCTGATCCTCAACCCCATGATCATATAATAATACCAAACATATCAACATATAACATACTCAAACAGTAAGAAGGGGTATGTTTAACCAACAAGAAGACAACAGTTCTATCTGTGTCAAAACAACCCATATTTTGGTTGTCAAAAGAAAAAAATGGTAGGCAATCATTACAAGGCCCTGCTACTTACCAGCCAATAAAAGAGGGAGAGATTGTGCAATATTAAAAGTATATTAGCATAATAGGATAAGAGAGGTTATAAAAAAACAACAGTTATGTAGTCATCACTTTTTTGACAGGAAATTTCATGACTAAGAATGAACTAAGGCAGCACTAACTCAATTAAAATTTCCTAACACAATAAAAAAATACTGCATAGATAAAAAATCATTGAAGATGATTACAACACAGTTCACACTGAAACCAAAAGAAATAATAAACTCATTACCTGTAATTCAGGTGCTTTATGAGGCAGACCATACCATTCTTCATATTCATTGATGTTACGCAATCGAAAATCCTGTAAAACTTTTCTCAGTTAGTTTTGACAAATAGGGAATAGAAAACTTCAAAGTGCATTGTAACAGTTGAGTTCTTCATATGATAATTGAGGATTACAAAAAAATGCAAAAAAAGCATACTGCAGAGAGATCGACAATCTTTAGATCCCTGGGAAGGCCTTTGATAATATCCTGCAAGAAGAATGGGTCTAACAATAAAGTTAAAGAAACACGAGTTTAAACGAACTAGGATTTTCTTTAACTTCTGGAATAAAAATATAGACTTGATTGTCATTAGAAAAATATATTCCATTATTGCATATATAGAGAAAAAAACCTGTGTTGTCCCATGTGGCAAACAACAAAATACAGCATCCACATTAGAAAAGTCAGCATCTTTAACTGCAACCATATTAGGCAAGTCCTGAATACCAATAAAACACGACGATGAGCTTCACACTTAAAGCAATAAAGTGTACCAATAAATTAGTGATGCACAACTAGACGCCATCAGGAGTATATCACATTAGCAATCAAGAATCATAAGGGAATTAGATAATTAACACTACAGAAAGATTACAAAACTAATCACTAAAGCCAGCCTACAAATTCATAGTGAACGATTAGCCTCTATAATTGACTTCTAATATCCGATTTAATGTCATAGGTTATGATTCATTGGTTCATATACTTTTCTGTAAAAAAAGATAGAAAGTATTCAAAAAGCTAACCTCCTGGTCAACAAAGTAAGATGTTTCTTTTTGGATTGGAACAGATAAGAGAGAATGATTTTACAAGCATACCTGTGTAATCAAGTGAGGAAACACCGATCCAAATGATTGCCCTGCTTTTCTATCAGCAGTCATCAGTGTAATACCAAAATGTGGGTGATTTGCTAGGAGCCGAACAATCTATTAAACAATTAAACATCAACCCATAATAATTTTAGTGAAATTATATTTTCAGAGAATGCCAATTCATATGCAAATAATACCTGTACGAACAATTCAAAAATAATAGTTTACTACCAAACTCACATAATCCCAAAAGTAATCAGACAAATAAGGTTATTGGTGTAATTATGAACCTGAAAAAGTATAGCTTTGGAAGAATTACTCTAATCATATTTGATGGCATCAAATAATCCGAAGGACAGCCAAGGATATTCTTTATACAGCAGTAAGAATGAGCCACAAACATAAGCATGTAGAAACTTAAAAGAATATGACTCCAAAGGTTCTTGTCCACTTTAATCACCCATTCTTCCTAGTAATGATATCTTCATCAGTGTTTGTTTGTTGAATAATCTATCCAAGGTATCTATCTACGACTCTTGTGCTTGTATTTTCATACATCCAATTTTGATTCCAGTTTTTTAATATCTTAGTTTCTAAAGTTTTTCACCCATAAATGAAGCAATTCACCTAACGACAATCCAGGATGAGATAAAGAAGTAATCTATATACGAATAACATACAAATATCTTAACAATTAGAGAAAGAAATTGATTGATGCACGAATTTAAATGCAATGAAAAGATGAATAACTAAAAATTGGACAATCATGTATAATATGTGAGTATTTGGATAATAAATGTTAATCAACTCCAAAAAGCTTTTAAATAACACCAAGAAACCAAGAAGAGGAATAATTCTTAAATTTTGATTACCCATAAGATGTTTATTAGGGCCATAATAGACCAAAAGCACTTCCTTTTATAGAAATGAATTCTTCACTTGCTTTACCTTTCGCAGATCTTGTTGATTACCACAAGGATGCATTCATGATTTGTATACTAGTTAAGTATGCAACAAAAGATGGTTACTGGTCCAACCAAAGATATGTAGCACTATTATGGAATAGGTAATAATCCTTGCACATAGTTACAGATTTTCTTCAATTTTCCTACCATCAAGAAATCCATTGTATCAAGGCATATGACAATCTTATATAAGTTTTAAGACTCATGATATTAGAATGTTGGCTCACATGAGCTCGGTAAGAAAAATTAACTAAACACTAACAGTAAAATTTCAAGCTTCTGTAGAATAGCGAATTTGAATAAATAAAGAAATCAGTATAAAGATGAAACACAATATTATGCTCAAATATACAACAAAAAATATCAAATTAAATTAGTATAGTATAAGTTTCTACGGAAAGTAAGCCCATAAGGGGACAAGAAATTTGTACCTCAGCTCCAGTATAACCACTGGCACCTAAAACTCCAATGTGAACCTCCTTCCCTGGGTACTTTACATTTGTCTTTTGGCACTCCAGTGATTTAGAAGCCACAGATGCCCTGACAACCAGTACAGGACCTCTTCCTCGACTAATATTAAATCTCTTCATCTCGTTCTGACATCAAAGAAGAAAATTGAGAACCCAAAAATAATGTTGTCAATAATACTCCAGAAATGAGAACTGACCTTGCCAAGCCAGCCAGCATCCACCGGAAGCAACCTAACCACTGTTGAACTCATTTCAAGTTTTCCTACTGGTATTCTTCGTGCAAACTAGGTTGCTAAGACTAGATAAAAAGTGCAATAAAGCGTGAAAGGAAATCATGGAATAAATTGCAAATCATGGCAGCCATTGATAAAGACTCACAAAGATTAGCTTCTTTTGAGAATTAGTTCAAAAACTCTAAAATAACATTTTAAATGTGTTTATTAGGATATCTAGTAGTCCCATGTACTAGGGATGAGTAAATGCTGTTGATATTTCTTAAGCTTGCTATCAAACAAGAGACTAAATTTTTCTGTGTTGCCTGTCCAGACAGCTTTGATAGCATTGATGAAGTGTATAGATATGCTATCAATTTAAGCTAGGGGCAACATCCACCTGGAACAGGACAATAAAAGATACAAAACTCGACAGGGATCATGTTGGTTATTAATATAATTCCAGTTTATAACTAGTAAATTATCTTTTCTACAAGTAAGATACTCATGCACTCAAGGGGCTATGAAAATGTATCACCTTTTTGCAATAAGTGAAATTTAGTAAAGAGGAGAATAAGATCGTTTTACCAACATAATTTGGGTGAATATCTCCAGAACTTTAAGTTTTCAGAAATCCTACTAAGAGCTTGCAAATTCGATGCATCTAGACACAAATTCATAATCAATAACGAATCTAGCCTGAACATTAACATTTGATTAACTTGCTAACGTGCATGAAAGCTAAAACGCTAAATCTTTTATTCAACATCCAAGGTGATTGCAGTAGCGCGATTCACATGAGTGGATGGCCAGACACATACCAAAAACGTGGCAGTGGCTACGGATCGATGCCGGTAGGAAAATGATAGGAAGACGGACACCCGCGCGCAAGTGCAAGGAGGAAGGAAAAGAGGTCCCCGTCGAATCTGAAGAAGGTTTTGCTGTCTCTGCAGGAACGCGACCCGCTCGTGGATAGGCGCAAGCCGCAAGTCTTGCGGTGTGGGGACAAGGACGACGAGCCGAAAAGGAAACACCAAGAAGTTGGACGCTGATCGCAGAGAGGTTGATTGCGCGGTCGGGACAGCGCGGGGTAGCGTCGGCGACGCGAGCGACTGAAGCGGATAGGGTACGGGAAAGAAGCTGGATGGGCTCGTGAATGCTATATCTCCTAGACCCTAATGCTATGTTTACTCAGAAGCGTGGACGTAGAAAGGAAAGGTATTGATGTGGTGATGATGAGGAGCTCCATCCCGCGGGGTCAAAGTCGAGGCGGTCAATGATAGCACTGGCCGAGCGGATGAGTCACGAGGAACAGTGAAGTGACAGGCCGAGCAGTTCGCCGATTCCATTGTTGGTTGTTGGCAGGATGAGAAGTAAAAGGAAGATGATGAAATTGGAGAAATTCGACATCTCTGTTTTGAATCCTGTTTTAGAATCGAAGGTTCCGCGTCGGTTGATCTCGATTCGCCTAGAATGTTGAGAGGTTTGGCGAGGTCAGAAAAGAGGTCAATTTTTCACGGACTCGATGTCACCGACTCTTCAAGCGAGGAGGAAGATGCAAACCATGGCAATGGATCCGAGGAAAAAAAGACGAGTTACTTTTGTGATTCTCCGAGTACCTGAAGGAGGTATCGCGCTTCTCTGACTCGGTGCTGAGGGAAAGGACGTCTGTCTTGAAGGACCGAGAGAAGGTGGCGATGACCGGATCGACTCTGGAATGGGAAAGCTCGCTCGGTGCTGCTCCAGCGAAGAGTCACGGTGAAGGCAAAGGGGATTTTGAGATGGCTCGCTCGCTTCCGTCCGCTTGCTTCCGCCCGTCTTCGAGAGGATGAAAAATAGAGATAAAAACAATTACTGAACCCCCAAAAAATACCGATCCGAACCCAACAACCCATCCCGTTTCTGTTCAGTCTCAACCCAACCGAATCCAGTCCAAATTGACTCGTTTTCGAACCCAATTAAATCTAATTACAACTTAATTGAGCTCCATTTAGACCACCAATAGCCCTTAAACTTATTTGGTTTAGCTTTAATATGTATAATTTTTTGTTGTTTGAAAAGGGTTTTTTTTTTTTATAAATTCAACAAACACTTAATTGTGCTCAATTCATACACCACAGCCACCACTCTGTACACAAATAATCCATAAACAAAAGAATACACTTCAAGGAACACAATTCGACGTGGACGATCAGACAAACGACCCAATTCGCCTCCCCTTGGCCGCCGCCGTCACCGCGTAACTCCGGCTCCTCGGGAACAGATAATCGGAACCACGCATCAGGTCTTCCTCGAACACGCACGGCTTATCCTCGTCGATCCTCCCAATCGCCACGGTCCGGCTCCTCGGAACCACCGCCGGCTGCGGCGGCGGCGGCGGCACCGACGACGTCCCCTTTGCAGCCATGACGAGGTCACGGAAGTCCTCGTCGCCGGAGACGCTGGACCTCCCGGACTGGACGCTGAAGCTCCGGGGAAGCATGGACGCGGCCTGCTGGCCTAATCCGACCGCGCCGCCGTAGCTCATCTTGGTACCGCAGCTGGTGATGCCGCTCACGTAGAGGTCGCACACCCGGTGCAGCACGCGCACCGGCGCCTTCAAGCACCGGCTTATGAGGCTGCTAGCCGCGGCGCCGCTTCGCTTGCTCAGCATGGTGGCGGCTCGAATGGATTGATCAAATTAAATCTGTGAATTAAGAAGATGAAGAAGGAAAACGGCAAGTCGAGGATGCTAAAGAAATCAACGAGTAGTTTGGCGGACGTAACCGGCGACGAGGAATTGAATGCTTGGAAGATGGTCAGATATAAATATATAGACGAGGAAGCAATTGAGGTATTGGTGAGTTTGACCTAGTGGTTTGAAAGGGTCGCAATTGTCAAATGGCGGATCAGGAAAGGTCGCAAAATGTCAAACGGCGGACGTGGGAGGGAGTTGGCGGACACGGAAAATGGTGGAAAAGGTCCGGAGTAGTCGTTAAATGGGAAAATATAAAAAATTGTAGCAAGATCAGTATTGACCGATTCAACTTTGGTTGGTCTTAGAATTCAATCAAGTTAATCTTGTTTTGTTGTCTTATTTGTGTAACTATTCCATATTTTAATTTATGTAAAATAATTGATATAAAAATGATTATTTATATGTTAATTTGTGATGGTATCTAGAGTTAATCCCGAACATCTACGCTTAGTCTTGGGCTAGTTGGTATGTACTTTCTAGCACTCAAATTTTGTCTAGTGACGTCCCATTTATACTTGAGAAGTTCACTTAGGGTATGTGCTCACACTAAGTCTTCGTTTGATGACATTACATTCAGACTTGAGAAGCCCAATCGGCTATCAGCGACAACCAACTACTTGGTCTCAATGTCCGACAACACACGCACTTAACTTTTGACAATGTTAAAAGTATAATTCAAGAATTATCACCCCTGGGGCTTGATAATCATCATTTTATCACATTATTTAGGATCTCATACTTATATTTTTGAGTTAATTATGGATTTAAATATGCATTTATATTATATGTTAAAAGTTTGGATTAATTTTGAGTTATGATGTAAATTATCTCATATTTGTAAAATTATTACTAATATTTGAATGTGATCATTGTATGTGATCAAAGAATCACATACTCGAGTCAGAACAAACCAAGTTGAGTTTAAATCTGGTTTAATTAGGAAGATTAAATTTTGAAATAATCTGAACCGTCCATCCAAAAATTGAGACTATCTGAATCTGTTGGTGCAGCTGGGGCCGGCAAGAGGGGATGGGTGAATTGTCTGCAAAATAAGAATACCCTCCTCAAAACTTTCAACTTAAGAATAATAACAACAATAATAATAAGAAAATAAAATAAAGAAAATAAGGAAGACTCAGCGAGTTGACTTGGTTACAACCAAGAAGGTTGTTAATCCAAGGCGGTTGAAAAAGCGCACTACGAATCTCCTTCACTGTAGGCCGAGAAGTCTTTTTACATACTAAGAAAGCACAGAAGTTGCTAGGAATTGAGTACAGAGTTGAATACTGAGTTGATGAAAAATTTTCTAGCTCCAGGGGTCTTTATATAGCTCCTGGAAATTTTATCTCGAGTGTTGAGAGCGCCTCCAACGAGGTTGAGGGCGCCTCCAGCAAAGGTGAGCGGATAATACATTATCCGATTGCTAACGGCCAGTTTGGCTAGGTCGAGGGCGCCCTCAACAGAATTGAGGGTGCGTTCAATGTTGAGGGCACCCTCATCAATGTTGAGGGCGCCTTCAATGTTGAGGGCGCCCTCAACACTATTGAGGGCGCCTTCAATAGCGTCTTCAGCTTTTCTTCATCTTCACGAAGGCTTCCGAAGTTCAAACTGCTTGGGTGATTGCGGCCAATCGAAATAAGGCTCACCCGAACCCAATTTTCGACCTTCTCCTCGAGCAGGCTTCCGTCCCGGCTTCTCGTCCCTCGAATGTCGTGCACATTCTTCTCGTCCACCGGTGTACTCTTCCGCAGCTCTTTCGTCCTTTGGACGCACCGAGCCCGTCGACTCCCTTCCCGTGTCATTCTTCGCGCTAGCTGCGTCTTCCGCTCGACTTCCTGCACTCTTAAGCTCTTGCACACTTAGACACAGGAATCAAAAACCAAATAGGACCTAACCTAACTTGGTTGATTACATCAAAACAACCATGGGGTCCAACTATCTCCCCCTTTTTGATGTGTATCAACCCAAGTTCAAGTTAGGAAAAAAAACAGACAAGTAATAATTTAAAGAAATTACTAAACTTACATTTTAAGCAAAAAGGTTGCAATAAAAGAATTTGCAACACTAAGTAAAATTTAAAAAAAATTAAAAAAATATTAACTCCCCTAAAACTCCTCCTAAACTTGTACCTATCTCTCCCCCTTTGATCACATCAAAAAAATGGGGTAATAATTTTCAAGTAAAAATATTCTAAGTAAAAGTTATTCAAGTTTTTTTAAAAAAATTATTAAGTTTTTGCAAACACAAATATTTTGGAAAATTAGAAAAAAAATTTAAGCAGGAAAATTTTCTAAGTAAAAGAAAAATTCTAACTTAGGCAATTTCTAGAAAAAAGAGTTTTTAAAAAATTTCCAAAAAAATTGTTTAAAGCATTTTCTAATTTCTATTTTCATGCTTTATCAGTAAGTTAATTAAACATTTTATTTCAATATATTGGCTTCCAGACAGTGGCGAGGCACTAGGCCTTCTTAGTTATTGGAGCAACAACCATTTTCTTAGACAAAACCTCAAAAGAAATTAACTGTTTAATTTTTCTTGCTGAAAGTGCTAACTTAGAAAATTTTAATCGAGAAAGGTTTTTGGAACCAGTATAGGTTCCTTCCTACCGAATTAATCAAAAACTTAGGAGGTACATAACTTTTGGAAACTTTTATAAGTTGTCCTTAATGCTTTCTAATATACCAATTCAACTTTCCATAAATTCTAAGTTTTGATTTTGGAAATTTATTTAAGCATGCATTATTTTTCAATTTTTCAATTTTTCATTTTCTGATTTTAGATTATCGTACATCTCAAGAGGGCATGCCTATACTAAGTTTAATTTTAACATATCATTTTCCTTTTCTAATTTAACTAAATCTTTTGTAAACACTTTAATAAACTGAAAGGACTGTTTGGGACTTAGAGAACGTACCTTACTTATCTCTATTTCTAATGCTCCCCCTTCATTGCAACTTTCTTCTTCTGATGATCCTCCCCCTTCATCTATGCTCATTTCTGTGCTGGACTCATCTTCTTCTATTTGATGGTTGGCCATTAGCGCTAGTCCCGAGAAGGCTTCGACTTCATATTCAGAGGATGACGATTCATCCCATGTAGCCTTCAGACTCTTGCGCTTCGAAGACGTCGGCCTTTGAGACTTCTCTTTGTCCCTTTTCTTTAGTTTTGAGCAGTCATCCTTGATGTGTCCTTCCTCGTTGCAGTTGTAGCATTGGACCGTCCTTCTATTGCGTTGATGCTTTCCCGACTGCTATCTAAATTTATTAGTCTTAATAAACTTATTTAGTTTTCTTACCAATAGCGCCGCTTCAGTTTCATCGATCGACGCTTCGGAGTCGGGGTCATCCATCATGACTTGTAGGGCAACATTGAGATCTGATTTCTCTATTTGTTTCGGCTCTGCAATAAGAGATTCGTGAAGTTCGAAAGTAGAAAATAAATTTTCTAAAGTACTTACCTCAAATTCCTTAGAGATGTAGTAAACATCTACTAAGGACGCTCACTCTAGAGTTCTTGGGAAGACGTTGAGCGCATATCAAATAGAATCTCGATTCGTTACCGATTCTCCGAGATTGGTCAGTTGAGTTATCAGCTCCTTAATTCTCGCTTGGAGTTGCGCTACCTTTTCGCCATTGTTTATCCGGAGATTTGTCAGCTGAGTCCGGAGGATGTCGCGTCTTGTTAATTTCGCTTCTGAGGTGCCTTCGTGGAACTCCAGGAATTTTTCCCAGAGGTCTTTGGAGGAGTCGTAGTTTCCGATCCAACTTACCTCCTGGGGCGGCATCACGCTGAGCAGATGGAACTCTACCTTTCCGTTGGCCATGAAATCGGCTTGCTCCTTCTTCGTCTATTGGTATTCTTTTTTGTGTTTTGGAGTTGTAAAACCATATTTCATAGTTATAAGAATATCGAAATCAGTTTTAAAAAATACCTCCATTCGTCGTCTCCATGTGGCGAAGTCTCCGTCGAATTTCGAGGGATGAATACTTGTTCCGACCATCGTCTTGATCTTTGTTGCTTCAGACGGCGGTTAGTCATTCTGAGGCGGTCTGTCTCTGATACCACTTGTTGGTGCAGCTGGGTCGGCAAGAGGGAGGGGTGAATTATCTGCAAAATAAGAATACCCTCCTCAAAACTTTCAACTCAAGAATAATAGCAACAATAATAATAATAAAATAAAATAAAGAAAAGCAGGAAGACTCAGCGAGTTGGCTTGGTTACAACCAAGAAGGTTGTTAATCTAAGGCGGTTGAAAAAGCGTACTACAAATCTCCTTCACTGTAGGCGGAGAAGCCTTTTTACACACTAAGAAAGCATAGAAGTTGCTAGGAATTGAGTACAGAGTTGATGAAAAATTTCCTAGCTCTAGAGGCCTTTATATAGCTCCTAGAAATCCCATCTCGAGTGTTGAGGGCGTCTCTAATGAGGTTGAGGGCGCCTCCAGCAAAGGTGAGCGGATAAAACTTTATCCGATTGCTAACGGCCAGTTTAGCCAGGTCGAGGGCGCCCCTCAACAGAATTGAGAGTGCCTTCAATGTTGAGGGTGCCCTCATCAGTGTTGAGGGCGCCTTCAATGTTGAGGGCGCCCTCAATAGTGTTGAGGGTGCCTTCAATAGCTTCTTCAGCTTTTCTTCATCTTCACGAAGGCTTCCGAAGTTCAGACTGCTTGGGTGATTGCGACCAACCGAAATAGGGCTCACCCAAACCCAATTTTTGACCTTCTCCTCGAGCAGGCTTCTGTTTTAGCTTCTCGTCCCTTGAACGGCGTGCACGTTCTTCTCGTCCACCAGTGTACTCTTTCGCAGCTCTTTCATCCTTCAGACACACCAAGCCTGTCGGCTCCCTTCTGTTGGTCCCTTTGGAGGCCGACAAGAGGGGAGGGGTGAATTGCCCTGAAAAATAAAACACCCTTTCTCGGATTTTTAACTAGATAACAAAACTTGTAATTAAAATAGAAGAGACTAAATAAACAGAATCTAAAACAGACGCAGAAGATTTACTTGGTTTGCAATCAGAGGATTGCTAATCCAAGGAAAAGATGACGCACTATCTGATGATCTCCTCTGGGCGGAGTAGCCTCTTACAGCGTTGACAACACAAAAGAATAGTAGAGCACAGAGAGAATGGATTACAAGTTGATTGAAAAGACTGTGCAGATCAGTGCTATATTTATAGCACTATTCGAGGCGCCCTGAAGGGTTCGGGTGCCCTGGGGGGATAAAATTTTATCCTCCAACATTCAGATCGAGTCAAAACTCGATCTGGTCAAAATCTTCAGTCCGGGTGTCCCGGTACGTTCTGGGCGCCCGGACCCAAAAGTCAACCTGGTTGACTTTTCCGTCCGATAGCTCTGCTTCGGTTCAGCTCGTCTCGGTCCGGATCTTCAACTCTGGCTCCGCTAGCTTGGGTGATCTCGGCCATCCGGAATAGGGCTCACCCGAACCCAACTTCCGGCCTTTTCCTCGAGTAGCCTTCTTTCCCGGTTTCTCGTCCCTCGAACGTCGCATACGTTCTTCTCGTCCACCGGTGTACTCTTCCGCGGTCATCTCGTCCCTCGGACGTACTGAGCCCGTCGGCTCTCTCCCTGTGCCGTCCTTCACGTTAGCCGCGTCTTCCGCTCGACTTCCTGTGTTCCTAAGCTCCTGCACACTTAGACACAAGGGTTAGACAAAACAGGACCTAACTTAACTTGTTTGATCACATCAAAACACCCTGGGGTTCCAACAATCTCCCCCTTTTTGATGTGAGAAACCCAAGTTAAGCTAGGGTAAACAAATGCAATAAAAACAATTGATTTTACAAATAAATCCAAAAGATAATTTTAGTTTATTTTATACTATACCACCTCCCCCTAGTCTTAACATACTTCTCTCCCTTTGATCACATGAAAAATGGGGTTCTTTTTAATAAGTCTAAGGTAAATTCTAACAAAAAATGAAGTTTAGAAAATTTGAGAATTTTTCAAAAGTTTAAGTTTTGTAAAAAATTCTAAGTAATTACAAAAAAATTTCATAAGGAAAATCTTTCTAAGGCAAATTGAAAAAATATTTTTAAAAATAAATTTCCAAGTTTTTGAAAACAGAAACATTTTCTAAGTTAAACGAAATTTTCAAAGCAAATGTTTAAAAACTTTTAAGCAGTATTTAATTCTAACTTTAATATATTTTTAAGAAAGTTAATTAAACATTTGATTTCAATATTTTGACTTCTAGGTAGTGGCGAGGCACTAGACCTTCTTGGTTATTGGAGCAACAACTACTTCCTTAGATAAAGCCTTATAAAGAAACTATCTGTTTAACTTTCTCGCTGAAAACGCTAAGTTAAATTCAAGTTAAACATGTTTTCGGAACCCAATAGAGGTTCCTACCTACAGGTTAATCAAGTATTTCCTAGGTATAAAGGCTTTTGATATTTTTCTAATTTGACTTTGGTGAAACCTATAATACCAGTTTAGTCCTCTATAATTTTTAAAAGCAGAAATATTTATACAAGTAAACTTTTTCAAATATTCTATTTCTTCTTTTAATTTTTCATTTTCAAGTTTCAATTTATCAAAATCCTCTATTAGACATGATTTAGCCAAAATTCTTTTGGTTTCTAAAATTTCATTTTTTAATTTGATATTTTTATTTTCTAACTTAAACATGGATTTTTCCATAGCCTTAATACCGAAATAAAGCTGATCAGGGGGTAAGAGGCATACCTCACTTACCATATCAGACTTGAAGCCTGAATCTCCCCCTGCTTCGCTGCTTTCATCTGAAGTGGCTCCCCCTTCATCGATGTTGGATTCCGATGTACTTTGCCCTTCATAGCTCGCCATTAGTGCTAGTCCGGCATATTCTTGTACTTCGGATTCAGATGAAGAATTATCATCCCAAGTAGCTTTTAGATTCTTGTGCTTCTTGGATATCTTGCCTTTGTCCTTCTTTAGTTCTTGGCAATCCTCTTTTAGGTGTCCTTCCTTTTGACACTGGTAGCAACGAATCCTTCTTCTATTTCTTTAATTCTTTTTATTCTGTATTTCTTTAAATTTATTAGATCTAAAAAACTTTTTAAAATTTCTTACCATATATTCTTCCTGATCCTCTTCTGAATCTGACTCAGGTTCATCATTCTTGGTTGCGTTTAGTGCGATCATCTGGCTTGATTCCTTTGTTGTCCCTGCACACCTGGTTTCATGTAATTCAAGAGTAGAGAACAATTCTTCTAAAGTACTTACCTCCAGGTCTTTTGAAATATAGTAGGCGTTGACGATTGATGTCCATTATGGAGTTCTAGGAAACGCATTGAGTGCGTAGCGTATGGTATCCCGGTTTGTTACCGTTTCACCGAGGTTCTCGAGACCAGTAATCAATTCCTTTACCTTTGCATGTAGATCGGCTACCTTCTCACATTTTTCCAGACGGATGTTCGTCAGTCTGTTCCAGAGGATGTCTCTTCTTGCTAGCTTGGCTTCGGATGTTCCTTCGTGGAGCTCCAGGAATTTCTCCCAGAGTTCTTTGGCCGACGAGTAGCTTCCGATACAGTTCACTTCTTGAGGCGGCAACACGCTCAGCAGGTGATATTCCGCACGGTTGTTCGCTACGGAATCATTCTGCTCCTTCTTTGTCCATTGGCTCTCTTCTTTTTTTTCTCCATTCTGATTCGTCGGAGCTATAAAGTCATACTTTATAATTAACCGAATTTTGAAATCAGTTTTCAGGAATACCTCCATAAGACGCTTCCAGTGTGTGAAGTCCCCCTCGAATTTTGGTGGAACAATGCTTGGTCCGGCCATCTCGTTGCTTCGATCGGCGGTTAGTCCTCCTGAAACGCCTTGCTCTGATACCACTTGTTGGTCCCTTTGGAGGCCGACAAGAGGGGAGGGGTGAATTGCCCTGAAAAATAAAACACCCTTTCTCGGATTTTTAACTAGATAACAAAACTTGTAATTAAAATAGAAGAGACTAAATAAATAGAATCTAAAACAGACGCAGAGGATTTACTTGGGTTGCAATCAGAGGATTGCTAATCCAAGGAAAAGATGACACACTATCTGATGATCTCCTCTGGGCGGAGTAGCCTCTTACAGCGTTGACAGCATAAAAGAATAGTAGATCACAGAGAGAATGGATTACAAGTTGATTGAAAAGACTGTGCAGATTAGTGTTATATTTATAGCACTGTTCGGGACGCCCTGAAGGATCCGGACATCCTGGGGGGATAAAATTTTATCCTCCAATATTCAGATCGAGTCAAAACTCGATCTGATCAAAATCTTTGGTCCAGGCGCCCCGGTACATTCCGGGCGCCCCGGAAGGGTCCGGGCGCCCCGGTCAACTCCGGGCGCCCCGGACTTTCCATCCGGTAGCTCTGCTTCGGTTCAGCTCATCTCGGTCCAGGTCTTCAACTCCGGCTCTGCTAGCTTGGGTGATCTCGACCATCCGGAATAGGGCTCACCCGAACCCAACTTCCAGCCTTTTCCTCGAGCAGCCTTCCTTCCCGGTTTCTCGTCCCTCGAACGTCATGTACGTTCTTCTCGTCCACCGGTGTACTCTTCCGCGGTCACCTCGTCCCTCGAACGCACCGAGCCCGTCGGCTCTCTCCCCGTGTCGTCCTTCTCGCTAGCCGCATCTTCCGCTCGACTTCCTGTGTTCTTAGCTCCTGCACACTTAGATACAAGGGTTAGACAAAACAAGACCTAACTTAACTTGTTTAATCACATCAAAACACCCTGGGGTTCCAACACATTCCCGTGTCATCCTTCTCGCTAGCTGTGTCTTCCGCTTGATTTCCTGCGCTCCTAAGCTCCTGCACACTTAGACACAGGGATCAAAAACCAAACAGAACCTAACTTGATTGATCACATCAAAATAACCACGGGATCCAACAGAATCATCCGTTAAAGATATAATGCATCCAAGTCAATAAATACTCAATCGATCAAAACCTTTAGCCTTGCATTGAGATTTGAACTCATCCCAACCCTTAGATCAGATATGAGTTGATGAGAACCGCTGATCCAGATCTGGAGGAGTTCAAATGAGAAGCCATTTTCGATCATCATTTTGCTACAAGCCTACAAGAGATCGCGTCAAAAATAGAGGAGGAGGCGCGTGACAGGGGATCAGCTTCGAACTTCCTCCTCCGATCGCCGACCACCTTCTCCGCCGAAAGCGGTCATCGGTAGGTCAAGGGATTTTCCTTCCTCCGGTGATCGTGCATTCACCTTCCCTCCATCAGCGCAATCCACCGAGGCTTCATCTTCCGCGATCCATCGCCATATCAACCTTCACCATCGTCGAACATCCGCTATCACGAGAGAAGGGGTTACCCAGTTCTTGGGATTTTACAATTTGTCCTAACCCTAATTCTACATCACCAATGCTTGGATCCAATAACAACTCTGTTCACATTCATTCCTATCATCTCCAAAGCTGATCCTCCATCCTTGGCCACTGCTGATTTGCTTCTCCCTTACAGATCCGATCCGACACAAGATTAGGATGCCCTAGCTTGGTTGTAAGCTCCATTTCAAGTCCTGGATTCATTCATTGCCGGTTGTAGATTCCTTCCATGTTGGCAGTTTTGATGGATGCATGTTATGTTTCAATTGTCATTTACACCGGATTTGAATTTGGTTTAGTTCTTGCTTAATGTGATAGATATTAGTTAATTGTGGTTTGAATTCAATTGTGATTAGTTGATCTTGGTTAATTACAATATCCTTGTTCATCTTAATCTCAATTAATTTAGTGGATTATATTAGGTTAATTGCTTGCTTTTCCAATTGCTTGAGTTAGTTTGCTTTCGTAGTATATTTTCCTTTATTTTCTATGCATATGTTAGATTAGATTAGTTTTGTTAATTGCTTTGTGCTTCTTTAATTCATTACGAGCATGGTTTAGATTAGATTAGGTTGTCTTCCATTACTCGACTTAAGCATTTATAACTTAAAACCCAACCCCATGTCCAAATAAATTATTCCTAAGATTTGTCATCATCGACTACATTTCTTGTGAGAGATGACCCGAGTCATCTCTATGCTACATTAGCGTAGAACGGTTCAGTACTTTAATTAAATTTGAAACCATTGTACAACACACAGTTTATCAAATTTGGGGCCGTTGCCGGGGAAGTGTAGAGGTGTTTGATAATTTTAGGATTGTTTTTTTTCTATTTTTTCATAAAAAATTGAAACATTCAGATATCTATATATTTGATTTTATATATTCTTGTATCTTTTGTCTTATTTGCTAGTTTTTCAGTATAAGAACAGAAAATTTCTTTGTCCATGGATCCATATTGTCAGTAATTTGGAGGTGGTAATGGGACTTATGGTTTTGGTTGGAGAGAACAACCAGATTACATGTATGGTAACACGCAACAATGGAATCCTGAACCTCAGTACTACCAGCCTTAGTGTTATCAACCTAAACCTCAATACTACCCACCCATGGAACAATAAAATAGATACGAGTCATTTTCAAATACCTATAATTCTAATTGGATGGATTATTCACATTTCAGGTACGAGAACTCACAAGGATAATTTATTGAGTCGTATTCAGCATATCAGAGCCCACGGGGATTTCAGGATGATTATATTCCTACTTGGTTACAACCATGCTAACAAGTCGAGCCAACTTACTAGGAGCAATCCAAGACTATAGCAAAGAGTTTCTGCCCTCAATCAAATAAAAACTTCAATGCAAAAAATAGATGAGCTCTTGTAGCAAAATGAAGCACACATGCTCCAGTCTCGATAAAAAAATGAAGTGTCATTACAGAATTGCCAAATACAGTTGGATCAAATTGCAACATCTATTAGCTAGCTACAAGCGCAAGGCTCCAGTCAATTCCACTCAGAGATCATTCCTTACGGGATTGACCTGTCTTAGGAGATGGATTGTGAAGTTTGTAGTAATATTGTCTCTGAGTCTACAACTCTATATGATTCCTCTACTTCCTTGCATTGTGATATTGTAGTTGTAAATGATCCTTACTCTGATATTATTGTTGTTGCAGATTCTGTTTGTAAAATTTTTATTGACACTGTTGATGCTGTAGGAGTAGATTTGGTTGATGATGTAGGTGTTGTTGATGATGATGGGGAGCTAGTTGAGTATGACTATGCTTTTGTTGATAAGGAGAGTGTAGGAACTTTTGTTGTGGAGCCAGAGCCCCAAGAATCATTTCCTTTAGTTGTACTACCACTAGAGCTAGAGCCTTTACCCGAACAAGAGGATGCCATATTCATATCTTCAGAACCTCCAGGTACCTTTCAACACGACAAAGTTAGTATTTCTCCTAATTTTTCAGAAAATTTCATAGAGGTACCACTAATTGATTTTATTGGATGTGATGTATTTTTCGATACATGCTTTGTAGGGATTGACATTATTCCATCTTTTTCATACCCCGCATGCGTACAGGAAGTGTTGTCTTTTCTTGGCTTTGTTCTAAAGTGGGTGCTTAAATTGAACCGTCTCAAACCTCCAAGAATAACTTTCAAAGAGCACAAGGTGAAGGGAGCGGTCATGACTTCAATTTGTAGCATTCCACTTTCATAATGGCTCCTATACCTAAGCTGTCTTCAACCACCTAGAGGTACCATCGAGGAGACATCTGGAGGGAGTGACATTTATTGACACTAATCTCTTGAGCATAACTCTCTCCTCCACAAGGACCATCCATCCCACTACCGGTGTGGATATTGCTCTTGAATCGTCTTCAACTGCCAAGAATAAAGAGGAGTTCGTTCTTTGTTTTTCTTGTTACTTTATACATTTCTTTACTTCATACTTTGTTTTCACATTTCTCTTTCATACTTTTCACTTTGTTTGGTCTATACTTCATTTATTTTGAATAAAAATCTCCATGTGTTTTCTTTGTAATGCCTTGAGAATCGTAAAAGTTATTTAAGCTTGACTATCAAATTTTAGGTCACTTGACACGATTGAATGCTTCACTTGCATACTATTAGTTTGTGTGGTGATGGATTCTATTTTGATTAATTGAGGTTGATTGTCAAATTACCTAGAGAGGACTACTTCAGGCCTATACTTTATTCTGTTTTTGTGTGATATGCACTCATGACAATTTAACTCTAGAACTTGTTTTGCTCTTTTTGAAATCACAATATCATATATTTGGATGAACATGATGAAGGATATATCTTTCCTATTCTTTGATTTCTTTTCCTTCCAAACTCTATTTGAAAAACTCAACAAAAATGTACCTTTTGTCACCTTGCTTTGTCATCCTTCCATTGAGAGTTTTGGTTGATTATCTTGATGACTTAGATTGTTCGATGATGGGCAAGACTTTAAGTGTGACAGATGTTATGTGTTGGAAGTTTATGGAGCTATACATTGATTAGAAATTGTGGAATTTTGGCAAGTGTCCTAAGCTTACTTAGAGAACTTGAAGAGACAATTACTTTTAGTTTGAGAGGGTTGTTTGAAGCAAATACCAGCTGGTTTGAATGTGCAGTTTTGGCATGCTGTAAAGAAATGCTGTGAAAATGTGTTTTTGAGCCATCAGTTATTCAAATGCTGTTAAAAAAAAATTCAGATCCTAGGAGGGAAGTAAGTGTGGTGTTTAGATCAAATTATAGAATGGGAACTTGATGTATAAGTTGTTCAAATTATTAATCAGCATTTGAATTATGTTACCGAATTTGTTAAGCTGAAACTATTTTCCTACTCTTAATGTTTAGTTGGTGTGTGGGTGCTGAGTTTTGATTTAAGTGTGGTTTTGTAACCATTGAAGTTCATAAAAATTAATACATAGTTAGGAACCGGCACATTAGATAGAAGCTTAGTGTTGAGTAGTCCAAGGGCTTGAAAGAAAATTCAAACTTAAACTGTTGTGCCAGAATTTCTTGTAATCCCTTGTATAATGATTTTTGAATTTTGAAGGGGTATGTATCAAGTTAATCATGTGTTTGCCAAACCCTATTGCAGTTTTATTCTAAAGATAACTTCAGAATAAGTACATGCCCTGTTGTGGTCATTTGGTGTTCTTTCTGACCTTATCCAAATTTCCAGAATTCGGGTCAAGAGAAGCAAGGAAAACAAAGGGTTGCAGAATCTGGAGTAGGATGATGAATAGAGTGAAGTGTATGAGATGAATGGCTGCAGTAATTAGAGAATGGTGTGGCTGCTATGAGCAACTCATTCAATTATGGATTTTGTCATTTCTATATTAACTAGAATCTTCAAATCTAAACAAGAGCTTCTGCTGAATCTGAATTTTCAAGGCCTGTTTCCTTGGACAAATTTCTGAAAATTGGAAAAGAAAATCAGAGCATGCAACTCCAGTGAGTTGATTTTTGAAACTGCCTAATTGATTCCTGAAACTTCATTGTGCAAATTGTCAAGTATCTGAACTCAAATTCAATTCGATTGCTGAACCACCGAAGATACACATCAAATTAGAGAAGAGTTTAAGGACATAGAAGTCATAATTTCCTTTTGGCAACTTAAAATTTTGAGGTCTTGCTGAATTCTAAATTCTGAAGATCAGACAATACATAAATCCAAATTCTGGATTAGCCCAATTCTGGATTTTTGCTGAAAGAAAAAAAAATCAAGATGCAGACAATACATAAATCCAAATTACTGCTAAGGAATTGCTGAAATTGCTGAAACAGAATTCTAAAAAAACTGTAAACTTGTTTGCGTGCCAAGTTGAATTGCAGTTCCTAATCAGTGACAACCTCAAGTGAGGTTTCTATCCTTCCATTGTTAGTTGGTGTTACAATCTCTCCAATCCTGCCAAGTGTTCAAAACCTGTAATTTGCTGAATGCTGATTCTGAAACTGAAGTGCTGAAAAATCAGAGCTTAGTTTCAATTCTGAAATTTCTTTTTAAGCAGGATTTCTGATTCTGGTTTGAAGACATGAATTGCAGAAATTAATTCCATCTTAGAGACTCCTAGCAGATGCTTTTGGGGATGGATTGAGTTGTTTTTAGCTGAATGCTACATTAGTTTAGTAGGACAATTTGAGAGCATTTCCAAGTCCTGGTGTGGCTGTTAGCTCTGAATGATGCTGCTGAAAAATGTCCACAGCCATTCTTATCTCAGAAACTTAAAAAAATCTGTACAAGGGTTGGAAAGTCTGTCAATAGCAGATGGAATGATGCAAGATCTTGTTGCTGGAAAAGGTTTCAAAGAAACAGGAAGTTTCAGGGATTGCTGAAAGTTGAAGAAATTGCTAAATTCTAATCCTTAACTTTTTGAATTGATGCTGCTGTATTTCCAGAAATGGTTTCTGAAACTCAGTCCAGAAACTGAAATTTTCTGCTGTAATTCTGCATTTGTTGGGAGCCACATCATTCTCAGTTGGTGTGGAGTAGCCATGAACCTGAAAGAGAATTTAGGCTGTTGTGTAGGAATTTATCAAAGTTGTTGATTTTGGATGTTGCTGGAAATAATTGCCCACAGCAGGTTGTAATTCAAGGGTTGCTGTCTTGCTGATTGGTATAGTTATTAAACCTTGTTTTGGTTCTTTACTTATGCAATATGAATGCAATCATTAAAGATGTTCAGGTAACAAGTGCCAACTGCAGGGAAGAAAAGCTAAAAATTTTCTTGAATCTGAGTTTTCAGGCCAGTTTCTGAATTCTGGGAAGCTAGTTGTTGTTGATAATTGAGAAACCCTTTGAATGTTAATTTGAGTGCCTAAAATCTGTGATGAGCCTTGAATCTTCCTCCCAATGAAGTGTATATGATAGACAAAGGAATCATGAGCTACTGGAATTGTAGATGCAAGAGACTGCAATACGGAAAAATTTGAAGAAACTGTTGCATATCAAATTTGTTTGCAGGGTTCTAATCAGTGAGAAATCCATGTGGAGTTTTTAATCTTTTATTGTCATTTGGTGTCCAACTCTTCTCAAGTTCCTTATGAACAAAAATTTGAAACTTGCCAGGAATTAAAGTTCTGAAACTAACACTGAAAGCTGATTTCTGAAGTTGAAGCTATTGGGAAGGAGAAATTCAAGAGAGGGAGTTGCTGAAATAATCCAGCTGTTGGATTGTCACAAACATGTGAAACCGGCTCAGTAGAAGTGAACTCTGAAGTAACAGAGAATTCAATCAGACTTGTACATTACTGCAGAGGAAGAAATAAGAATCAGTAACACTCAAGCGCAGGAATTGAGAAGTTTTATCAAGCACTTTGATGCAGGGAGGTTACTGAATTCTTTGATAATATCGATCAACTTCTGATAGCCAGTCTTGAGCAGGGACTGATGTAGGAGGAATATCCGGTGAACTAATTGTAATTGCTGAATCACTCATACAAATCAAAGAGTTCCATTCATGAATTCTGATTTCTGAAGCTGGTTTTTGGGCTATTGCAATTCAGGGATTGAGAATTGAGAAGCCTCTTCTCAAATTATTGTTGTTGATTCACCTCAATCTTAATTGGTCCTTCACCCATACAATTAAGAGAGTTGACAAATAGATTAACTAACAGTAAACTCAGGATTTAGTCAAAGAGTTCTGCATCTGTGTCAGAAGGAAAAAAAAACCTGTTTGATACCAAATCCAAGTGCTGTTATTTCAGTACTAAATGGGATTCATTGCTGAGCTAAATTCTCCATGAACTCAGCTGTAATCACCTGGAAATCAGAATTCTGAAACTCAATCCAGAATTGCAGAAGTGCTTTGAGCTTGAGAAATCCTGCTTGTCAAAGTAATGAAACTGGCTTCTGCAATTCCAATTGAAGATGTATTCTGAAAAAACTGAATTGAATCTATTACCTCACTTTATCTCTGAATTGTTGACATTCAGCTTAGGAGATTCACATCAAATTAAGAGGATCTTGGAGGGCAGTAGGGCACTTCAAAGAAACTTGATAGGATTTCAAAGAAATGATGAAAGTTTAATGGTGGAATAAGGAAGTCTTAGAAGGGATAAAAATCTAAAGTTCAGGGGTGGTATATCTTGAATGAATGTGATTAATTTGAAGAGGAAACTAGAAAACCCCCAAATAGGGAAACTTCTTGCCAGTTTCATTTTTGACACAATTAAAACATAGCGAGTGGTGGTTAAAGAATCTTCATTGGAGTTGGTTGATACAGACAAAAGCTCAACAAGACACATTCGTTTTATATATATTAATTGGTCAACTCATGAGGTTTATTTTTTCAATACTCTCACTTCTTCCATATTGATTTCTTTTCTCTTGGTATTTTGCTTGCTTCACTTAGTTCTTTTTTACTCCATTTTAATTCTTAATAAATTCTTTTGATTCATATGTGCTATGTTTTATGATGGTGGAGAATTAGAAAACAGGCAAACCTATGGTAGTGAAATGTTATGAGTGAACCTCCACTTCCACGTTCGAGTGTGAGAGTTAGAATAGGTACATTTACCTTATGAGGTTATATCTTTCTTAGTTAATCAAATGGATTGAAATCACCATGCTTATTGATTGATGTAAGAATTATATTCATGAATGTTTGATCTTTAGATGATCTTAATTAATTACATTTTACCATCTTCTAGGTATTGCTAAGGAAATTATTAGGGAGATGATTTTTAATTTGTTTCTTAGTTCTGTTTGCTTGCTCGAAACATGCAAGAATAAGTGTGGAGGATTTGATAACTATCATTTTGTCACATTATTTAGGATCATATACTCATGTTTTTAGAGTTGATTATGTATTTAAATCAGCATTTATATCATATGTTAAGAGTTTGGATTCATTTTGAGTTATAATGTAAATTATCTCATATTTGTAAAATTATTGCTAATATTTGAATGTGATCATTATAGGTGATCAAAGAATCATGGACTTGATCGACCAGGCTCTGAGATAATCTAGATTGTCCATCCAAGACCTGAGGCAATCTTGACTATTTGTTAAAGATCTGATTCATCCAAGTTTAGAAGAATAGATCATAGCCATAGATCAAGATCTGGAACCTTGCATCGAGATTTGAACTCATCCCAACACTTAGATCAAATCTTAGTTGATGAGAACCGTTTATCCAAATCTAGAGCATCTCAAATGAGAAGCCATTTTCGATCGTCATTTTGCTACAGGAGATCGCGTCAAAAACAGAGGAGGCGCGCGACAGGGGATCATCTTCGAACTTCCTTCTCCGATCGTCGGCCAGTACCATCTCCATCAACAACAGCCATCATGAGGTTAAGGGCTTTTCCTTCCTCCTGTGATTGTGCATTCACCTTCCCTCCGTTAGTGCAATCCACCGGGGTTTCTTCTTCCACGATTCATCTCCATATCAACCTTCATCGTTGTCGATCATCCGCTATCACGAGTGAAGGGGTTACCAAGTTTTTGGGATTTTCCAGCTTGTCCTAATCCTAATTATACATTCCCAATGCTTTGATTCAACAGCAACTCTGTTCGCATTCATTCCAATAATCTCCAAAGTCGATCCTCCATCCTTGGCCACTGCAGATTTGCTTCTCCCTTACAGATCCGATTCGACACAAACATTGGGATGCCCTAGCTTGGTTGTAAGCTCCATTTCGAGTCCTAGATTCATTCATTGTTGGTTGTAGAGGTAGGATCGTAGATTCCTTCCATGTTAGCAATTTTGATGGATGCACGTTGATACGGCGCGCAATAGGGGGGCCCATGAGGAAAGGATCAAGGCTATGTCGCGGCCATAAGTCAAGGTGACTTGACAGTCAATAATCAAGATGGCGTGGCAGTCAAAGTCAAGCATCTGTGGCAGTCAGAGTTCGGGAAGACCTGTCGATCAAGGGGGCAAAGTAGTCAAGAGACAAAGGGCAACGACAGGCGGAACACAGGGTGCAGGTCGGGATCGGCAGAGCTGTTCAGAGACAGCTCGATCTACGGGCCTGCGTTTGAAAGCCCAGAACATAAGTCACACGGTACAGGTCGGGATCGGCAGAGCTGTTCAGAGACAGCTCGATCTACAGGCCTGCGTTTGAAGGCCCAGAACATAAGTCACACGGTACAGGTCGGGATCGGCAGAGCTGTTCAGAGACAGCTCGATCTATAGGCCTGCGTTTGAAGGCCCGGAACATAAGTCACACGGTACAGGTCGGGATCGGCAGAGCTGTTCAGAGACAGCTCGATCTACAGGCCTGCGTTTGAAGGCCCGGAGCATAAGTCACACGATACAGGTCGGGATCGGAAGAGCTGTTCAAAGACAGCTCGATCGGGGCATAAGTCACACGGTACAGGTCGGGATCGGCAGAGCTGTTCAGAGACAGCTCGATCTACAGGCCTGCGTTTGAAGGCCCGGAACATAAGTCACACGGTACAGGTCGGGATCGGCAGAGCTGTTCAGAGACAGCTCGATCTACAGGCCTGCGTTTGAAGGCCCGGAGCATAAGTCACACGGTACAGGTCGGGATCGGCAGAGCTGTTCAGAGACAGCTCGATCTACAGGCCTGCGTTTGAAGGCCCGGAGCATAAGTCACACGGTACAGGTCGGGATCGGCAGAGCTCTTCAGAGACAGCTCGATCTACAGGCCTGCGTTTGAAGGCCCGGGACATAAGTCACACGGTACAGGTCGGGATCGGCGGAGCTATTCAGAGACAACTCGACTACAGGCTGCGCTTAAAAGCTGGGGAGCAGGTCTGACAGGAGGATGTGAGGGGGTAATCATCACATACCAGGGGATATACGCAAAGGCGGAGGTTCCTAAACGAGAAGATGCCTTCATAACCAATAGTAACCAGACAGGTGTCCTTCACTACATGACAAAGCCCCTGCGCAAAGGCGGAGGTTCCTAAACGAGAAGATGCCTTCATAACCAATAGTAGCCAGACAGGTGTCCTTCACTACATGACAAAGCCCAGCGTCTAACGCTTTCTGAGATGCTTGCAGGTTCTAGAAGCCCTAGCTGGCGCATAAAAAGGGGAGGATTCCTCGTACGCAGGTACGCTCTCTCATCACTTTTTTCCACAACTTTTCACTTTCAGTCGTTTTTTCTTTGCGTTTTCTGGGGAAAAAGTACCTGACTTGAGCGTCAGAGGGCCTGACCCGAGGACTTTTTCCCTGGGTTCTGGTCTCTAACAGGAGGGGGGGATCGTCTGAGTGTGTGCAGGAGCCTGCAGCATCGTCAGGCGCCCGTGGGAGCCGGATCACCCACGACTTTCCGTCAACAGTCAGGCCGTCGCGACCAGCCTTCGTCCGACTCAGCTTTCGAACAGGATCAAATTTGGCGCCGTCTGTGGGAAACACAGGAGCCTGATCCGAAGCGTGAAGATGGAGGACTCTGGTCGAAGTTCCAGCCGAAGGATTAATGTTACCATGACCGCTGGGGAGTACGAGCTCTTCAAGGAGGTCAAAAGGCGAGTCGCCTCTGAGAAGCAAGGAACAGTTTCACGACCTCGCCTAGTGCCTGAAACGTCCAAAGAGCCAGCTCCTGTCTCCGACAGGGGCTCGAAGAGGATCAGCCAGAAGAACTTCCTCGTACTTCATTCCGAGAGCCTCGCCGCAACTATCATCAACCAGGGCCTCGCGAGCATAGTCCGAAGAAAGAAGATCCGCAGGCGTCGATGGCGGAAAGCTCTCTACATCCGCCTCGGGATTCAAGAAAGGGAAAAACTATTATCTCTGCCAAAGATCTGCCCGAAGACACGGATGACAAGGTACCCTTCTCGGTTCAGATATTGAGGGAAAATCTACCGAGGGGGTATCATGCTCCAAACATAGGAGAATACGATGGAAGCAAAGATCCAGAAGAGCATTTGTGAAAAATTCAAAAACGCGGCCATGTTGTATCAATATAGTGATGCTGTCAAATGCCGAGTATTTCTGCATACCTTGTCGGGTTCGGCGCAGAAGTGGTTTGATGGGTTGCCCCCAGGATCCATCAATCACTTTTTGGATTTCAAAACGGCCTTCTTGCGTCGTTTCGCCAGTAGTCGTAAGTATCAAAAGACCGACCACTGTCTTTTCGTTCTGAAACAGGGTCCGACCGAGCCCCTGAGAAGCTATATCAATCGGTTCAGCCAGGTGGCCAATGACGTCCCTTCTGCCACCTCGGAAATACTGATGAGCGCCTTCTCCCACGGACTGCTGGAAGGGGAATTCTTCAGGGACCTTATCAAAAACCCTGCCCGAAATTTTGATGATATGGTGGAGAAAGCTTCCTGCTACATCAAAGTGGAGGAGGCTCAGGCGGCTAGGAGGAAGGCCGAAAAGACAGTGTCTCCTGGCAACCGACCTGAAAGGAGGGCACCACAGCCAGCTCAGCCTCTTCAACGCGTTCAACCCAGGCCTGTCCTTCAGCCCGCCCAAGGAGTCAGACCAGCTCCTCGAGTTGCTGCCATACACGCGCCCAGACCTGGACCAAGAGGAGCATCATATTACACATATCATCGGTCCAGGATGCATGATATCAGTAATTGCTTCCAATTCGCCCGTGACTCTAGACGAGCTGCCGAGCAGGGCTTGCCTCCCCCGGAGTTGGCGCCCCAAATACAGAGAATGGAAGAAGAGCGGGCCGCGGCCGGACGTGCTCGGCCCGACCTGGCAGGCCCTTCTAATCAGGCTGGTCCCGCGGGGGACCAAAGAGATGCCGGGGAGATGGAAAGCAGGGGCAACACTGCTGTACGAGAGATCGGCATGATTTCGGGAGGGCCCACTGATGGGGACTCTGGCCGAGCCCGTAAGTCACATGGTCGGCGGTTATATGTGGGGGTTGTTGGGTGCAGCCACGAGCAGGCGTCTGGCCCTGTTATCAGCTTTGGGCCACAAGATTTGGAGGGTTTGGAATTACCCCACGACGACGCTCTCATTATCAAGGCCATTATCGCTAACAGCCGAGTGGCTCGGGTCTTTGTAGATACCGGGAGCTCGGTTAATATTTTATTTAGAGCTGCGTTCGAGGAGATGCAGATCGATGCCGCTGAGCTTCAGCCCGTAACCACTTCTCTATATGGGTTTACGGGTAATGAGGTCAAGCCAATGGGTCAGATTAAGCTGGCCATATCCATGGGCACTGAGCCACTGGTGCGTACTAGAAGGAGCACCTTTATAGTGGTGGACTCTCCTTCTTCCTACAATGTCATCCTGGGAAGGCCAGTTTTGCACGAGTTCAGGGCTGTCGTTTCTACCTTTCATCAGAAGATTAAGTTCTCGGTCAGTGAGCGGATCGGGGAAGTCAGGGGAGAGCAGAAGGTATCCCGTAGCTGCTACATCGACATGGTTCGGGTAGAGGCGCGCAAGAGCCGAAGGATCCATGATGGTGGTGTGCACGCTATTCAAGAAGAACCTTTACCTGTTGCAGAGGAGCCTATCTCTTGGGAAGAGGTTCAGCTGCATCCTGACAGAACGGAGAGCATCACTCGCATTGCTAGTGACTTACCCTCGGAGCTTAAGTTGGAGCTGATACGGTGTCTGACCCGTAATAAAGATGTTTTTGCTTGGTCCCCGGAAGAATTGCCCGGAGTCAAATCAGAGATAGCTGAGCACAAGCTGCATTTAATACCTGAAGCCAAGCCAGTCAAGCAGAAGAAGAGAAATTTCTCTGCTGACCAAAATAAAATTATCCGAGCCGAAGTGGATCAGCTCAAGAAAGCAGGACATGTTCGGGAGGTACAATTCCCGTCCTGGCTATCTAATGTCGTATTGGTAAAGAAGCCTAACAACAAGTGGAGGGTTTGCATAGACTTCCGCGATCTCAACAAAGCCACCCCCAAAGATTGTTATCCTCTCCCACGGATCGATCAGATGGTGGATTCAACTGCTGGCTGTGAGAGGATATGCATAATGGATGCTTACCAGGGATACCATCAGATACCCCTGGCTAGGGAGGATCAGGAGAAGGTTAGTTTCATAACGGCTGATGGTACTTTCTGCTATACTGTCATGCCGTTTGGACTCAGGAATGCTGGAGCCACCTACCAAAGGATGATGGACAAAATCTTCTGGGGGCAGATCGGACGAAACGTCGAAGTCTATGTTGACGACATCTTGATCAAGTCCCCCTGGCGTCCAATCTAATAAAAGATGTAGAAGAAACCTGTGGGACTCTGAGACAATATGGTGTAAAGTCGAACTTTGGAAATGGGGCCAAAGGAGGAAGTTTGTTCATGTTGACGAGGCCTTAGAAGTCTCGTCTATTTGATTCAGAGCTTCTCTCGTAATCATGGACTTTTTGAATAGGAATGCCAGACTAATAACCTCAGCTACAAAAACACCAAAGTTCTTATAGCAAGCAAGTTAAGAGAAAGAGGAAGATTTCTGCTTAGCGAACGAGGTCCTTACCATCGAGCTCAAACCTGTTGTTGGAGAGCTCTTTTGGGTTTATTTATCAGCCACCCCTGAGGCCGTGGGAGCCGTGCTAGTTAAAGAGCAGGACAATGTACAACGGCCAGTGTATTTTTTCAGTCATCTATTGAAGGGGGCTGAGTCTTGGTACACAGCCCTGGAGAAGTTGGTTTACGGACTTGTTCTCATGGCTCGGCGCCTCCGGCCATATTTTTTGGCGCACCCTATTACCGTCCTGACAAACAGTACTATGGGTCGAGCTCTCACCAAGGTGGAGGTAGCGGGTCGGCTTATCAAATGGGCAACCGAGCTAGGGGAATATGATATACAGTATCATCCCCGAACCGCGATCAAGGCACAGGCTCTGGCAGATTTCCTGACAGAAGTTTATCAAGCGGATTCGGAGGAGGTCTGGAAGGTTTATGTAGACGGGTCAGCTACACATCATGGAAGTGGTGTAGGTGTACTTTTAATATCTCCGCAAGGAGACATTATGCAACTGGCTGTACGGCTGAGTTTCAGAGCTACCAACAACGAGGCAGAATATGAAGCCCTACTAGCAGGTCTGCAAGCAGCTCAGCATGTGGGGGCAAGCCGAGTCATAATATATTCAGATTCGCAGCTAGTAACCCAACAGGTGACCGGACATTTTGAGGTAAACAGCGACAAGATGCAAGTTTATAAGGAAGCCTATGAGAAGATGAGGGAGGAATTTAAGGAAGTCACAGTCACTAAGATTCCCAGGGCTGAAAATGAAAGAGCGGATGAATTAGCTAAAATGGCCAGCTCCCTGACCACCTGGGTACTCGACAGATCTATAGCACAGACCTTCCTTATAGCTCAGATAGATCTACAAAATAATCTGGGAGGAGTAATTGATTGGAGGGCGCCGGTAATAAATTTCCTCCAGCAAGGAATTGTACCAACCGACCTAGAAGAGGCGCGTCTGCTCAGGAGACAGGCCCACTCTTATGTTATGATTGGAGATCAACTGTACAAGAGGTCTTTTTCCAGACCTCTGCTCAAGTGCTTGAATATGGAAGAAGCAGATCAGGCCTTGCGGGAGATACATTTGGGGTGTTGTGGCAATCATGCAGGCGGAAGAACGCTGGCTCAGAAAGTACTACTGGCAGGGTATTTCTGGCCTACTCTGCAAAAGGACGCCCAGAAGCTGGTGAATACTTGTTTGTCATGCCAAAAGCATCAGAACTTGACGCACCGGCCCGCTGAGCTGCTGAAAACTTCTATAGTTTCTTGTCCGTTTGACCAATGGGGTATGGATATAGTGGGGCATTTCCCAATGGCCACGGGTCAAAGACACTTTCTATTGGTAGCAGTAGATTACTTCTCCAAGTGGGTAGAGGCCGAAGCTCTGGCCAGAATTACCGAGGATGCTGTGATTCAGTTTCTGTGGAAGAATATTTTTTGCAGATTTGGCCTGCCTCATAAATTAGTGTCAGATAATGGAAGACAATTTCAGGGACACAAGATACAGACTTGGTGCAGGGGGCTCGGTATAACTCAAGCCTTTACTTCGGTGGCTCATCCTCAAAGCAATGGTCAGACAGAAGTAGCCAATCGAGAAATAATACGCGAGCTCAAAGTCAAGCTGGATCATGTGGGAGGCAGTTGGGTGGATGAGCTGCCGAGCATTCTGTGGGCTTATCGTACGACACCCCGAGAAAGTACAGGTTTGACACCTTTCCATTTAGTGTATGGTAATGAAGCAGTGGTGCCTCTGGAGGTTGGGATACCTTCCGCTAGAAGAATGCTATATGATGATGGGAACACCAAACGACGACTGGCCGAGCTGGATTTCATCAGCGAAGTTCGGGAACAAACAACTGCCCGGTTGGAAGCTTATAGACAGAGGATGCGACAGAGCTATAATAGAAGAGTAATCCCTCATTTTTTCGGGGAAGGAGACCTAGTCTGGAAACAGGTGAAGCCCGTAGGGGAAGTAACAAAATTGGCGCCTCAATGGGACGGGCCGTACAAAGTTACCAAGAAATTAGTATCAGGGGCCTATTATTTGCAGGATGCTCAAGGAAGGAGGCTAGACTGACCTTGGAGTGCTAATTACCTACGACCCTACCGAGTCTAAAAAGATCTGATCTTGCGGGTGTAAGACAGGCCAGGCGTGGGGCATGAGAATAGTAGGATAGACGGATAAAAACTTAAAGATACATATGTACATTCAAAGAAATGACAAAAGAGCTCGGTTGCTTAAGAGTTCAGTTGCTCGTACGTACAAATAATTAGCGCAAATCATTTAAAGGGGGCAAAAATCTCAGCTGGGAATCCTTGAATAATTTTGTCATGGTCTAAAAAATCAGGAGGAGGTATGGAGTTCAGGAAGTTCTGCGCATGAAGTTGCCGTATAACTCCAGCCGCCGTGTAAGGGACGGATGCAGAAAAGCGTGCCCCGGCTTGAGATAAAAATTCGGGAGATCTCAGATATGATATTCGACTTCGAATGCAGCGATCGCTCTCTCCTTCTCGATAGACCGCCAAGGCAGTGGATACTCCCGTCAAAGCTGCCCGAGATTGGGATAGCTCTGCTTTCAGAGCCCTTAGTTCAGCTTCTTGAGTTTCCAACTAAGCTGCCTGAACCTCTAATTTCTTGTTCTTTTCCTGCAGAAGGGTTTCCTGGGACTGTATTTCCTGAGTCTGTTGGATTAATTGTTGTCGGTACCCTTCCTCAGCTGTGTTTTTCTCCTCTTTCAAAGCTTTGAGCTCATCTTTGACCCGCACCAAGGACTCTGCCTGCCGTTTCGTTTGGTTGGTTAAGGCTTGGATTTCTGCTTGCAGTGCATAACTAGCCTGGGCTAGGTCATTCAATTGTAGCTCTAGTTCAGAGACCCTCTCGCGGAGCTCTTTGCTTTGATGATGGAGGTGGTGGAAAGATTGGTTTAGAGATAAAGATTCTGCATGAGTCTGGATGGAAGACATAACCTTCAGCTAAGACCAAGTAACAGCAAGTGCAAAGTAAGGGACACTTACTTTAGCCCAGGACTTCGAGAAGCTCTCCATCTGGGCTAATGGTGGTGAGCTATTCATCTGGCTCATGCTCTCTGCCCACAAACTGCCGAGATAACCTTTCATCACCAGAGTGCTCATGGGAATATCATGTCTTCGGGCTAAGGCAGCTTCAGAAGGGATAGTAGTTCTGTAACGATATCGGGCAGAAGGAGAAGGTCGAGAAGGACCGGCGGCCGAACCAGGAGGAGCGGGAGGCGACATAGGAACGTGCTCGGTTGGTGTCGTATCAAGAGGGTCGCTTGAACTATTTTCTTCAGCAGAGATAGGGGCAGAGCGGGATGCTGCTGGTCTTCCCCTGTAAGGGTCGGAGGCAGCTGCAGGAGGAACAGGACCGAAAGCTTGTGTAGTCAAACCGGGCTTCCGACGCCGTCTGTGAAGCAGGGGCTGGTTGTCAGAATCAGGATCATCAGAGTCAGGATCATCAGAGCCAGGGTGACTCTCGGGAGAGGCTGGTGTTGTCCGTAGTGCCTCGACCAGATGAACCTCGACCTGCACGATGGCGGGCCGAGCGGGCACGTCTAGATGTCCGAGGGGCTCCTCGGAAGACGCGTCTGGCTGGACGGTGGGCTTGATCACAACCACGACCTCGGCTCGGAGCGGCAGTCGAAGGAGGAGCGACATGCCGGGGAACAGTAGCAGAGGCAAACAGGGGAAGAGAAGTCGAGGAGGCAGGATGGGAAGTAGGCTGAGCAGCCGTCCTGGACGAGGTGGATCCGAGATGAGGAAGTAGTCTCCTCTCCAAGATTATTCGACCGCGCCGTAATATTTCCAGATCATTGATGGGCAAAGGCAAAGCCTCTGAGGCGTGATTCAAAACCTCGGCTGTATACCCAAAAATAGGAAAGGTCATTTCAACGGAGGAAGAAGAAAGTGAGAAATCATAGTAGATGCTAATACGGACTTACCTAAGGAGTACGGTGTTTCAGGAGAAGGGGGGCTCAGCCTGAAATAAGAAAGTACGTCGCCGGACAACAGTCTTGTCAGATTCAAGTGCCAATTCTCCATGCGGGTCGCAGCCACAGTAAAGGGAAGGTCCATATGGAAGTCTTCCAGTGCCAGAGTCAGAGGCAGCTCAGATTGCCATCGCAGAGGCCAGTCTACTTCCTCTGGAAACCGGAGAAAAAAGAACTTTTTCCTCCAGTTAGCGCTGGGGGGAGGAAGAGGAGAGAAGAAAGTAGTGTGACTGCGAGCTTGGAAGTGAAAAAGGCCGTCAGCGAGCCGAGTAAGAGCGAAGAAGCAATGAAAGAGGGGAGCTGACAAGGAAACCTCACAAACTTCGCAGAGTATTACAAAACCACATAAAATCTTTATGGAATTAGGAGTCAGTTGACCTAAAGGGATCCTGAAGTAGCGACATACTCCAGATAAAAAAGGATGTGGGGGTAGACGAAGGCCGACTACAAATTGATCAGTAAAGAAGGTACAATAGCCAGGCGGAGGATCGAAGTATAGGTTCACACTGTTAGGATCGATGATCGCGGCTAGAGAGGGGGGGTGTGAATAGCCGACCCCAAATTCTTCGTTTCTTTCTACAATTAGAGTTAGCGCAGCGGAAATAAAATGAATAGAAATGAAAGCGGAAAGATCAAACCTCAAACTCGTCGATGTAACGAGGTTCGGAGATGAAACTCCTACTCCTCGGCGTGTCCGTAAGGTGGACGAAGCCTATCAATCCGTCGGTGGATGAGTCCTCGGAAAATCGGCTAATATAAACTCCTTGTGGGTGGAGAAACCTCACCACAATAGCTTGCAAAAGCAATACAGGAGATACAAAGAAGAGCAAGAACAAAATATACAATGAATGTACAAATACTCGCTTGCCTTCTTGTCGACTGAAGTCCCGGATGAAGCACCAACTTCACGGACGAATGCCAACAAGCAACTCAGTCGAAGAAGCTCACACGAAGCTTCGGAACTCAGCAAAGCTCAAGAGCACGGCAGTTCAGAGGAGGAAGACGAGCAACTGTAGAGGCCCTCGACCTCGGTATTTATTTGCACCTGCACCTGTGAAGAACAGAAGACAGAAGACTAGCCGTTGTGAGCCAACGGCTAGGGGCTGGACCGATCAGAGCATCTCCTGATCGGTCCAGGGAGACCCTGATCGGTCCTGGGGACCGATCAGGCTCTATGCTGATCGGTCCCTAGACCGATCAGGCCGCTTTCACAGAGAGTTGCCCAACTCTCTGTGCGTAGCCTGATCGGTCCCGGGGATCGATCAGGCTTCCTGCTGATCAGTCCCCAGACCGATCAGTAAGCTCACAGAGCCACTGATCGCTTTCTGATCGGTCTCCAAACCGATCAGGAAACCACAGTATCACTGGATCGGTCACCAGACCGATCCAGGTCTTGGTTTTTGCCCAAACCAAGTCCAAACCAATATCCGGTCAACCTTGACCTATTGGTACATCATGCTTAGCATCCGGTCACTCCCTTGACCTGCTAAGACTCCCCACCAAGTGTCCGGTCAATCCCTTTGACCCACTTGGACTTTTCTCTTCGTGTCAAGTATCCGATCACTCCCTTGACCTACTTGACCTTCTCAACACCAGATGTCCGATCACCCTTGATCCATCTGGATTTTCCCTTGCCCGGCTTCACTCACCAGGACTTTCACCTAGCTTCACTCACTAGGGTTTTCACCTGGCTTCACTCACCACAACTGCCTGGCTTCACTCACCAGGACTTTTACCTTTCACCTAGCTTCACTCACTAGGATTTTCACCGCGCTTCACTCACCATAACTGCCTGGCTTCACTCACGGGACTTTCCTTCTGGCTACTCACCAGGACTTATCCATCTGCTCGGCTTCACTCACGGGACTTTCCACATCCGGTCCAGAGCGAGCCACCGAGCCCTCTCGACCACGGTTCGGAGAGCGAGCTACGAGCCCTCTCAACTTCCATCCGGTCCGGAGAACGAGCTCTCGACCTCTCCGACTTAGTGGAGAGCGAGCTGAGCCATCTCGACTTTCACTTCGGTCCAAAGAGCGAGCTCAGGCCCTCTCGGCCTAGTCCGGAGAACGAGCTACCGAGTCCTCTCCGACTTCCACTTGCCAAGTTCCCATACTTGGACTTCTCCGTGCCAAGTCTCCATACTTGGACTTTTCCCGTGCCAAGCTCCCTGCTTGGACTTTTCCCGTGCCAAGCTCCCTGGTTGGACTTTTCCGAGTCAGGTCAACTAACCTCGGGTCAACCAGGTCAACCTTGACCAAGGGTTACACCCACAACCTCTCAAGTTTCTGTTCTTGTCAAACATCAAGATACAACTTGAGTCAGGTCAACCAGGTCAACCTTGACCTAAGGTTGCACCAACAATCTCCCATCAAAGTACAACTCTTTTGTTCTTGTCAAACATCAAAATACAACTCGAGTCAGGTCAACTCGAGTCGGGTCAACCAGGTCAACCTTGACCTAATGTTGCACCAACACACACCAGTAGGAAGGATAGGACGAATGCTAGGAGGGATTTCATAAGTATACCTTAGGTCATCCCAATCCAATTCAACAAAAGTCGATGCGCCAGGGAAATGCTCCGATAATAGGGAGGACCAAGAAGGGGAAGAAGTCATTGTAAGAAAGATTACCTCAGAAAGGAGACAGAACAAATGGAAAGATGAAACCCGGGGAAAAGGGGGGATCTCGACGAGGTCTTAGGGGAAGTCGGTCTGTGGCGGCGACGTTTGATTGCTCCGTGTCGATGGAGAAACATAACAGAGGGAAGGGAGAAGAAAGAAGATACTTATAGGTATTGCGGAGGAATGATATTTTCGTAAGTTGACAGCCGACGGCTGATACAAGGGCGGAGATAGAAGGGGAACGCCTTGTGATGCTCCTCGAGAATATAACCAGGGGGTATTATGGGAAAGGCAGGGGCTCGAGATACGAGGCACCTCATAGGGCACATGGAAAGCGGGAAAAAGGCACATTCAGTGCAGCTTCTCGCTAAATAGCTGATCGCTGAGAGCAGGACAAAAGTATGCGGAGTGGTCATCGGAAAGATAGGCAGATCAGATCAGCGGGCTTCACGAACATGCGTCAGAGGCAAAAAGTAGAGTCTAGTCCTCGTCAAGCTCAGTATGAAAACAATCATTGGGAAGAAGAGCCACGTAGCAAAGCAAAACAAGCAAGGGCGAGCTGATTAGTAAAGGTCAGCTGATTGACAGAAAGCCGTGAGCAACTTACTGGGAAAAAGGGCAAGCTATATATACATGGGAGAAAAACAGTATGGCCATCCAGATAGAAAAACGGATAAGTACATTCATTAGAATTTCAACACTACCACCTAAATGTTAACACTACAATATACTTCCCATTAAGCAACATCGTGGGAAGAAGGTACGGGGTCATCAGACACCAGTGGGAGGAGCACAGGATCGGTCAACGCGGGTGAAGAAGACGCGGGATCAGCAGATGCCTCGGAAGCAGCAGCGGGAAGAGTCTGGGCTAAGACATCAGAGGAAGTTTTGTCGGTCGTAATAGGGGGAGCCTCTAGAAGGAAAAGTCCATCGTCCGCCTTAAAGGAAGGAAAAGTTTCATGGGGCAATTTCCTTGATAAGCGAGCTGTGTCCAGAAAAGTTGCAGGAGGCGCCGAGCGTAGAAAGCCTTGCTCGAATGCTTGTCTGACCCCACCAGCAGCCTCGTAACACAGCAGCGAGATCATCCAACTCCCCAGCTTGCGAAGGAATAAGGAAGAACGAACATAGTCCAGTCTGTAGGTGGCCATCCAGATAGAAAAACGGATAAGTACATTCATTAGAATTTCAACACTACCACCTAAATGTTAACACTACAGCATACTTCCCATTAAGCAACATCGTGGGAAGAAGGTACGGGGTCATCAGACACCAGTGGGAGGAGCACAGGATCGGTCAGCGCGGGTGAAGAAGATGCGGGATCAGCAGATGCCTCGGAAGCAGCAGTGGGAAGAGTCTGGGCTAAGACATCAGAGGAAGTTTTGTCGGTCGTAATAGGGGGAGCCTCTAGAAGGAAAAGTCCATCGTCCGCCTCAAAGGAAGGAAAAGTTTCATGGGGCAATTCCCTTGATAAGCGAGCCGTGTCCAGAAAAGTTGCAGGAGGCGTCGAGCGTAGAAAGCCTTGCTCGAATGCTTGTCTGACCCCACCAGCAGCCCCGTAACACAACAGCGAGATCATCCAACTCCCCAGCTTGCGAAGGAATAAGGAAGAACGAATATAGGTCAGTCTGTAGGCTCTCAGCCGCTTTGGTTCGCCAGCCTGGTATATTTCCAAGCTGTTCTTATTTGCGGTAGCCTCAATGCGGACCACAGATAAGTCGTTCTGGCCCTGAGTTATTGCTTCCTGGGCCTTCAAGAGATCTGCTTGTAAGGATTGAAGAGTGACCTGGCAGGCTTCCCATCGAGACTTCATGGTTGCTTCCCGGGGTAGCGGAAGCAAAAGCCTGAGCCTGGGCGTAGGCCAGTCCCATTTGCAGAAACTCCTGACTTTGCTGCAACAATTTCAGCTCAGCTGACCGGGAAAGCAGCTCTGCTTCCCTGTTTTCTAGTTCAGCAATTGTCGCACGATGACGCTCCTTCTCAGAAACCAGCAGGGATTCACTCGTCTTTAAGGCCACCTCCAATTTTTGTAGCTTATCGAAGGCGGCATGGGAGATGGCTCGGGCAGAAGTGGCAGGTTCCCCGGCAGCCCGCAGGTAAGCATCCAGATTCCCAAATAAAGGCTCAGGAGGAACGGAGGCAGTAACAGGATGCTCTAGTTCCTGAAGACAGACCTTAAGTGTCGTATTTTCTCGCTGAAGCTCGGCTGCATGCTGAACGACACTCAAGCTCGCAGAACAGGTCTGTAAACAGCCATAGGAAAGGAAAAGAGGTTACAAATATATATGTCAACAACTAAGAGTAAAAAAGGGGCTTACCGATACCAGACAACGGGCAATTTGGTCAAGCCCCTCTAAAGGAGAATTGCTCCCCCAAAATTGATGATTGGCCGATTGCCAGGAGATGGCCAAGTCCCCATATAGATCAACCCTACCAAGGATAGAAGATGTGGCAGCAGTGGAGGCATTAGCAGGATCAGTCTCCGAAGGCAATCTCCAGAAGGCTTCGAAAGCTAGTTCCGGGGAAGGCAATTCTTGGGTCGGTGTAGCAGAGCTTGTGGGCATGACAGGAGAAGTTGGGGGAGTCATCGAGCTCTGGGGCTGATCGCTAGAGGACGAAGGCTGGGCAGGTAATAAACTCTGGATCGGTACCGGAGCTGTTATGTCCAATGACAGGTCTGTAATTTCCAGTTCAGAAACCTTCCCCTGGGCCAAGCTTGTATCCAGGGCCGAGAAGGAGAAGAGATACCAACTACACGTTGACGGCGAGGGGGTGGCGAAGAAGTTGCGGTGGCCGGTGCCACTCTTTTGCCTTTGCGCGCAAGACGCAGCTTCATAGTAGGAGGGAGAGAAGGCACTTGTTCTGTAAGAGATGGTTCTGTCGCTGGCCGATCGAAGACTCGGAGTAGGGCTGAGTCTGCGTGGCTAAGGGCGGGTGATGCAGTAAGTGTAGAGGCGACTGCAGGATCAGAGGTTTGGGGTTGGAGCGGCTGCAGACCGGTGGAAGCAGAAGGATCAGAAGATAGGCATTGTGTCAACTCTTCGTTAAGAGCCTGTAGAACGGCCATAGATGGTTGTTCTTGGCTGGCAAAGGAGCGGAGAACGGCAGCCACTACAGGGTTAAAGGGAAAAATCACCTCAGTTAGTGAAGAACGACACAGAAAAAATAGCAGCTTACCAAAGGGAGCTCCGATTTCTGCAGAAACAGGGCTAATACCAAAAGAGTATAGAAGGCCTTCTAGCATCAGCACGAACAAGCGGACAACAACGTCGGTAAGCTTGCCCGAGGCCGCGGAGCAGGTAGGTTCATGAAGATGTGAGGGGAAGTTGGAAGGAAGATTGGGGCGCCATTGGGAAGGCCCGGCTAAGGGGACGGGAAGCTTAAGAAAGAAAAAGCGAGATTTCCAGCCTTTATTGGAAGAAGGTAGGTCATCAAAAAATTTATATCCCGGTTTGGCCTGAACATTGAACACCTCCGGCTCAGCCCGCCTGAAAGAGTAGAAATGATGGAATAGCTGAACGGTCAAGGAAATTTGATAAATGCGGCACAAGATGACGATGCCGCAGACAGCTCGGAATACATTGGGGCAAACTGAGAGATGCCAATACCGCAATATTGACTCAACTCGGAGAGAAAAGGATGTAAAGGAAAGCGAAGACCGCCTAAGATTTGATCCCTAAAGACAGTGACAAAGCCTTCGGGAGGAGAAGAAGGGTGTTCATCTGGCGAAGGGAGACGAAACTCATATGCGGAATCTAGCCCCAAGTTGGATTGAAGTGAAGACAGGTTATGATGGTCTAAATCAGAGATGTAGCATGAATACCAGAAGATTTCCTTACCATCCATGATTATGAAGAGTAAGCAAGTGAAGGGGTCAGAGACGAGAGGGTCACAGGTCGGGCGTAACCAGGAAGACGAAAAGTTACGCTACCAGAAACGGCCACGAGCGAAAGGAAGAGGATAGCGAAGCGTCAAAGTGAAAACGGCGGACTGCCTTTAGGGTTTATAAAGCCCATTCATTCCTAGGAAATATCGAAAGTTGAGCCAAGTATCTTTTTGGGTAATACGCCCCAACGCCGTCTGATAGAAGGTAGGTGCAGAAGGGTACAAAAAAAGGGTCAAAAAGCTGGCGTCAAGGGGCGTAAGCAGTAAAAGCGTCGGACAGGTGTCGTCGCGAGAAGAAGTGCATTAAGGATTGACATGGCAAGGAAATCATGAAGAGGGGGCGTGGCATAGAAAAGCTGCATTCTTCATGAAAGGGCCGAGATTAAGCGGGAAGTTTCATAAAGCTGCAGAATCCAGACAATTTATAAGGGGAAGCAGATGCAGGTCAGCAGGAGCGATTTGCAGGTCAGAAACGGGCAAGCAGGCTGGTGTGGGTGTTCTCCGCTCGTACCATCTAACCAAGTTTACCACAAAAGATGCGGGGTCGTCATAGCTCAAGTGTCAAGTAAGGTTTATGTAGCTCTCGCTTTATTCTTAACCTTATACCGTACATAATGTGAACACAGGGAGAAGGCGGTTGGCGCAAGTTGGCCCAAGGCCAGCAATAGTGATCCGGTCGGCATAGGCAAGACAGGCGAAACTGGGAAGAACAGTTTACCTATTACTATACCTCCTCCATCTGGGGCCAAGCTAGCGCCATCGCCACCGGTCTCGGACCGGAGTATCGTTACTGGTCTCGGACCAGCGCCATCGCCACCGGTCTCGGACCGGAGTATCGCCACCGGTCTCGGACCAGCGACATCGCCACCGGTCTCGGACCGGAGTATCATTACTGGTCTCGGACCAGCGCCATAGCCACCGGTCTCGGACCGGAGTATCATTACTGGTCTCGGACCAGCACCATCGCCACCGGTCTCGGACCGGAGTATTCCAGACTCTCGCCTCAGTGCGAGTTATAAGTGAGCTCTGTTCTCACGCCCAACGACCTTTCAGGTCGGTTGTCCCAGACTCTCGCCTCAGTGTGAGTTATAAGTGAGCTCTGTTCTCACGCCCAACGACCTTTCAGGTCGGCTCCCATGCGAGAATCAAAAGTGAGCCCTGTGCCCACGCCCAACGACCTTTCAGGTCGGTTGTCCCAGACTCTCGCCTCAGTGCGAGTTATAAGTGAGCTCTGTTCTCACGCCCAACGACCTTTCAGGTCGGCTCCCATGCGAGAATCAAAAGTGAGCCTTGTGCCCACGCCCAACGACCTTTCAGGTCGGTTGTCCCAGACTCTCGCCTCAGTGCGAGTTATAAGTGAGCTCTGTTCTCACGCCCAACGACCTTTCAGGTCGGCTCCCATGCGAGAATCAAAAGTGAGCCCTGTGCCCACGCCCAACGACCTTTCAGGTCGGTTGTCCCAGACTCTCGCCTCAGTGCGAGTTATAAGTGAGATCTGTTCTCATGCCCAACGACCTTTCAGGTCGGCTCCCATGCGAGAATCAAAAGTGAGCCCTACGCCCACGCCTAACGACCTTTTAGACCGACACGCCTCACATCGAGCAGAGCATCTTCAAATAATCAGGTCAACTTCATCTAATCCTATTTTAGCTCCTTTATGCAAATTACAAATATGCGAGGTGCTGAATACGGGAGGTTATCTGCCATAGCGCATCAATATTAACTGCGAAATCAGGTTTTGCCCGTTCACTACAGTTTTAATTTCTAAGTATTATATTGGTCTGATTATTTATAGGTCATAAAAATGAGTCATGATGCAATTCTTATTTCATACATATGGGCCAGTTTCTAAAAATGCTTGCCAGATGAAAATTGGTCAGGATAGACTATTCAGGAAGATGGCAAATAGACAAGTACAACAGCATAGTTCGATAAGTAGGTGGTACAGCTGAGGCCACAAGAAGAAACGTCTCATGGGCCAAGAGCCCCTGAGACCACTAAAGCTCAATAACTGCATTATCGTATCTAAGTTACATAAGACCAGTAGGCGATACAGCTGAGGCCATAAGAAGGAACGTCCCGGAGGTCAGGAGCCATTGAGACAACTAAAGCCCGGACAAGCTTTAACTCTGGGAAAGGATTGGTTATGGAGTATGAGCACTGCCGTGTGAAGAAATGTCTGGGGACTCAGGAGCCTCTGGGATGTTCAAAGCTTGAGCCAGCTCCGCGTGTAAGGATCTGATGACTGCTTGTTGCTGAGCGATCGTGTCTTGCTTGGCGTTAAGGCACGCGCGGAGGAGAGATATCTCCGTCTCATGCTCTCGTTGCAAACGTTCTTGGAGGCTAAGTTGGTGTTGCAGGCTAGACTGGTATTCCTCCTTCATCGCCTTTTCCGCATACACGCGAGATTTTGCAAGACGATACAGGGCGTCCATGTCCTGCAGGACGGCCAGCTGACGGGCCCGATCCCGGGACATACGTTCCAGTTCACGTTCCTTCTCGGCAAGGCTCAAGGTGAGTTGATCTCGCCGCGTTTGGGGGGACGGCTGATCAACCTCATCAGAATAAGGGGAATGCATCATGTCAAGGAGCAACTAGTGGAATGCAGGATAACGAAAGATAGTAAGAAAGCATGAGGAAAGAATGACATGACAAAGAAGCAGCTGGAAGGCTCTTTAAAAAGGGGAGCTCGTCTTTAAGTCAAAGCAATTACGTAGGCACTGTATCCCAAGCAACCACTAAAGCAATTAAGCAGGCATGGTATCCCAGGCTACAGGACATAAAGGTTGGCACGGTACGTAAGGCAGGAAGCAGAGAACATAGAGGCATGGTATCCCAAGCGACAGGACATAAAGGTTGGCACGGTACGTAAGGCAGGAAGCAGAGAGCGCAGAGGCGTGTTGGGGTCTAGTCAGTCAGACTTGAGCCTTCCTTCGACTAGACTTGTGGGGAGGCTTGTGATACGACGCGCAATAGGGGGGCCCATGAGGAAAGGATCAAGGCTATGTCGCGGTCATAAGTCAAGGTGACTTGGCAGTCAATAGTCAAGATGGCGTGGCAGTCAAAGTCAAGCATCTATGGCAGTCAGAGTTCGGGAAGACCAGTCAATCAAGGGGGCAAAGTAGTCAAGAGACAAAGGGCAACGATAGGCAGAACACAGGGGTGCAGGTCGGGATCGGCAGAGCTGTTCAGAGACAGCTCGATCTATGGGCCTGCGTTTGAAGGCCCAGAACATAAGTCACACGGTACAGGTCGGGATCGGCAGAGCTGTTCAGAGACAGCTCGATCTATAGGCCTGCGTTTGAAGGCCCAGAACATAAGTCACACGGTACAAGTCGGGATTGGCGATCTACATGCCTGCGTTTGAAGGCCCGGAACATAAGTCACACGGTACATGTCGGGATCGGCAGAGCTGTTCAGAGACAGCTCGATCTACAGGCCTGCGTTTGAAGGCCCGGAGCATAAGTCATACGGTACAGGTCGGGATCGGCAGAGCTATTCAGAGACAGCTCGATCTACAGGCCTTCGTTTGAAGGCCTGGAGCATAAGTCACACGGTACAGGTCGGGATCGGCAGAGCTGTTCAGAGACAGCTCGATCTACATGCCTGCGTTTGAAGGCCCGGAACATAAGTCACACGGTACAGGTCGGGATCGGCAGAGCTGTTCAGAGATAGCTCGATCTACAGGCCTACGTTTGAAGGCCCGGAGCATAAGTCACACGGTACAGGTCGGGATCGGCAGAGCTGTTCAGAGATAGCTCTACAGGTCTGCGTTTGAAGGCCCGGAGCATAAGTCACACGGTACAGGTCAGGATCGACAGAGCTGTTCAGAGACAGCTCGATCTACAGGCCTGCGTTTGAAGGCCCGGGACATAAGTCACACGGTACAGGTCGGGATCGGCGGAGCTATTTAGGGACAACTCAACTACAGGCTGCGCTTAAAAGCTGGGGAGCAGGTCTGACAGGAGGATGTGAGGGGGTAATCATCACATACCAGGGGATATACGCGAAGGCGGAGGTTCCTAAACGAGAAGATGCCTTCATAACCAATAGTAACCAGACAGGTGTCCTTCACTACATGACAAAGCCCCTGCGCAAAGGCGGAGGTTCCTAAACGAGAAGATGCCTTCATAACCAATAGTAGCCAGACAGGTGTCTTTCACTACATGACAAAGCCCAGCGTCTAACGCTTTCTAAGATGCTTGCAGGTTCTAGAAGCCCTAGCTGGCGCATAAAAAGGGGAGGATTCCTCGTACGTAGGTACGCTCTCTCATCACTTTTTTCCACAACTTTTCACTTTCAGTCGTTTTTTCTCTGCGTTTTCTGGGGAAAAAGTACCTGACTTGAGCGTCGGAGGGCCTGACCCGGGGACTTTTTCCCTGGGTTCTGGTCTCTAACAGGAGGGGGGGATCGTCTGAGTGTGTGCAGGAGCCTGCAGCATCGTCAGCCGCCCGTGGGAGCCGGATCACCCACGACTTTCCGTCAACAACCAGGCCGTCGCGACCAGCCTTCGTCCGACTCAGCTTTCGGACAGGATCACACGTTATGTTTCAATTGTCATTTACACCGGATTTGAATTTGGTTTAGTTCTTACTTAAGGTAATAGATGTTAGTTAATTTTTAATCTCAATTAATTGAGTAATTATATTAGGTTAATTGCTTGCTTTTCCAATTGCATGAGTTAGTTTGCTTTCATAGTATAGTTTCCAATATTTTCTATTCGATGCATATGTTAGATTAGATTAGTTTTTTGTTAATTGCTTTGTTCTTTTTTAATTCGTTGCGAGCATAGTTGAGATTAGATTAGGTTGTCTTCCATTATTCGACTTAAGTATGTACAATTTAAAACCCAAATCCTATGTCCAAATAAATCGTTCCTAAGATTTGTCATGACTACATTTGTTGTGAGAGACGACCTGAGTCATCTCGATGTTACATTAGCGTAGAAGAGTTCAGTACTTTAATTAAATTTGAAATCGTGGTATGACACACGGTTTGGCCATAGTGTTGGATTTAATATCTCTTAAGGTGGGTTCACATGCGATTTAAGAGACTTGCGATACCGAAACATGTTAAATGATCTAACTTAAGGTTATTGGGGTTCAGATTATTGGATGTAAGTTTAATGTATAGAACTCTTTAGCCCAATCTGTTATTATCTATGAGCAGCTGATAACGGGTTGAATTCCTATATAAAGAGGAGGTCTCCAAGGGTTTAGGGTATCATCTTTACCTAATTTCTTGTTCCTTATCGATAAGAAGTTTTACGGTGCCGTCATCCCCTAAGTCCCTTGGAAGATCTCTTCGTTTTGCTTCTGCTTCTTCTTTTTCCTCAGTGACAATTTCTGAATGACGCTAAAGACAAGGATAATGTCTCTTCAATCAGATTCTTTATTATGTTTATGTGTTTACTCTCTTATGCCATATTCTCGATGAAACCAAATCTTCTTGTTCTTGTTTTTTTTCCTATTCGAATTCTTATTTCAGTTGTCTAAAATTTATGCAGCTTAAGTTTTAACTAACACATAGGTCACTTCACGAGCACTCAACTTCACTCCTAGGCCAACTAGTCTATGCTTTTGAGCACTCATATTTTATCTAGTGGCATCCCATTCGGTCTTGAGAAGGTCACTCGGGATTTGTGCTCCTGAGCACTCAGCCTTCGTCTAGTGGCATTCCATTCGAACTTGGGAAGCCCAATTGGCTATCGGTGGCAGCGGACTACTTGGCCTCAACCTTTGATAACTTGCACACCTGACCAACAACCCAATAACCTTGGACAACTCGAATAGAAGATACATTTAGGCAACAATTTTGATAGTGCTAAAATGATAGTCCAACGATTGTCGCCCCTGGCGGCCTACCACCCTGCGTGCGACATCTTGCTCATGTGATCGCCTACATGGCTCGTGTGGCCGACTATGTGGACATTCCACCTCCGTAGCTAAATAAAGTTCAATGAAGAAAAGTGAAAGTATGATAATTTTTTCCTTACATGTGGAGATAACTCTTCTGTACCAACCTCTCTAATCTCTCTTAACATTTATTCTGTCTCTTGCATTTCCGCTAGTTTTATCTCATAGCCCAACGTTAATTTGACCATTGGAGGAGTCGCGCCAACAACGCCAGCCCTCTATTGACGCACTTTGACTCGCAAGCCACTTGAAACACGGCGGAGGACGATGGAAGTTTCCGCTTAAGAGGCGTAGGTAGAGAAGGAGCTCGAGTACGCAACAAAGGACACCACCACTTTCATATGAAAATTATAGATTTTATGCGAAATAGCTGTAAAAGATTCAAATAATTTGTCTAACTTGTTTAGCTTAGTCCATCGAATTTTCTCAACTGATTCCCAGCTATGCACACCTCGAACACACTAGCTTTGAGCACCAACTTGTCAGCAGTTATCGCTGCCGGTAGGAGCTAAAATAAAAGAGAGTGGCGAAAGCACAAAATTTAATGATTTCATGTTTTAGATCTATGCACTCAGATTTCTGAGCCAAAGCTGGCCGTTGTGACCGTCGTACTCATTCCATGTGCTCTGGCCTGAACTGTAAGTGAACTGCCAATGGGAACCACGTCTAGCTGTCTTTCCTTAGCCCACACTCGTTTAAAGGGTAAAGAAAGGACGACTAGGATGTGATGGCATGCAGGAGAGGGGCCCAGACCCCATTCAACGCCCCGCATTCCCATCGTCCTACGCCATGCCTCTGGTCGGCCGGGCTCACTCAAACCTTACAACCGCAAGCCGACAAAACTCGCCCGAATCCATATGTAATCGTTAATTCCTCCGTCATCAAAGGCATCACCGTTCGCACCATCAAATACGTGCAATTTGAACGGGGGCATAGAACAAATGTTCAGAATTGACAAGATCAAAAATTCACTAAAAGAACGAATCTAATAGAATATCGATCGATATGGATCTGTACATTCAGCAATTTTGAGTAATTTTATAGTTCTAGATTGGACTGGAGGATTGCCGGCGCAATAAGTTGGAGAACGAAAGCCCCCGCTGGAGCTTGTTGGAGAAGAGGCGGCACGCTTCCATGCTGAGATCAACGGCTGCCGCGACTGCCACAAACGCGGCGGCGTTGTCGGTGCACCGGACGTGCCGCTCTCCGACCTCCACCTTCGGGCGGACGCCGACGCCGCTTCGCCCCTTGCCCGCGATCGTCGACGACATCACAAACCCGACGTAGTCTGATGAGGGCGTCGTCGATTCTCCGCAGGGGAGGAGGGAGGAGGTGGTCCGGGCGAGGGGGCTGCCGCAGGCGCTGGTGAGGTCGACAGTGAACTTACCGCCTCTGGAGGCGCTGATGGTGGACTCAGCGAGGCACACACCGCGGTCGGAGGGATTGGTGGAAAGGAGTTCGAAGCGGTGGCCGAGTCCGTCGCCGGAGGGGCCTCCGCGCTCCCGCCAAGCCTCGAGGCGGGCCCAGGGTTCCCAGGTGCCGACGACGCCTGGCCGGAGGATGAGCCAAGCGCCGGGGTTGGAGCGGCTGACACGGTCAGTGCCGGGGGAGGCGACGAAAGGGGTGACCATGGAGGCAAGTGCCACGGGCGAGCCGAAGAGGTCGTGGACAGTGACGGACCAGCCCTTGCGCTCCTTTCCCAGCCCCTCCCTACCCGGCGCGAAGGACGACGACCAGTTCCTAGCACTACTTGACTCCAACGACATCGATCTGGAAGTAGAGAACAAAATGAACTATTCAACAATTGTGGCGGATGAAATTTATGAAAACAGAGTCGTTGTTGTCAGAAAACTCAAAGAAGTTGGCGGTACGTACTTCGATCGCCAGTTGGAGTCGCCGGAGTGGTGGCGGCGGCTAAAGCTGCAGGTGAAGACGGGCTGCCTTGCCCTGTTATTCTGGACCTGGAACACCTGGGGGCTATGCTCCGGCTTCCCGTCGAACTCGAACACGAACTTGGGGTCCGTCTCCGCCGTCACCGTCAGATAGAGCTGCGCCTTGCCCGCCCCCTTCCCTAACCCGACCCAGCCGCTGTGGAACACCACCGCCTTCCCTTCCGCCGCCGCCTTGAGATCCAGCGGCAGCGACACCTTCCCCAAGAGCCTCCCGGATCGCACCCCGCAGGACCTCCCCCGGCGGCCCGAGTAGATCCTAACCTTCAGTTTCGTAGTCGCAGAGCCGGAGGCGGAGGAGAAGAGCGACTGTGACTTCCTGGCGAGCCGGTCGATGTCGGCCTTGGAGAGATGAAACCCGGCGGCGAGCGCGGTCGAGGCCGCGGGGGCATCGGCGGCGTGGTCGGCAGGGACGAGCGGGACGGAGGACGTCTGGCTGGAGGGGTGGTTGTGCAGGCGTACGGTGGCGAAGCAGGGGTGAGCGGAGGGGTGGACGCCGGCGCCTCCGGCGGAGCGGGCGGCTGCAGGGACTTTTAGGGCGAGGTTCCCGACGAGAACGCGAACGAAGGGGCAAGGGTCCATTGAAACTGAGAGAACGGCGTCGGCAGTGGCCCTTTCTCTATGTCTCTTTACGCTGGCAGGGGCGTCGGCGTCGGCGCCGGAGCGAAGAAGAAAGCGTCTGTGTGGCAGGCAGTGCGCGAGTGAAAGGGCGAAGGACGATTCGGAGATGGAGAATTTGCAGAGAAATATATGGAGTCGAATTCATGAGCTGGAATCGCACGGATGCTTGCCCGACGACACAGCTTGCCCTGTGGACGGAAATTGAAAATTGTCTGTGGGCTTTTAGTTTTACCCCGAGGAATCTACGATCACATATTTCTAATTTTAGTAATACCAAATTTCCAGTAAAATTTACAAAGTGATTTGACCTTTTCGCCACTGAAACTCTCACTTATGATAATCAGTGTTTTACTGAACCGCATCAAAATTATAAAATCGTATCGTACTCGATTTCTATTTTGCTTTTAATCATACAAATATCAATTAAATCGATTTCAGATCAGTCGAATGGTAATCAAATTTTTAAATAAATTAGTTGACCGAGTTATTTTTTTTATCAAAATTAATTATAAATAAAATCATAAATAAATAATTTATATATTCGACTAATTCTTTTAATTATATTCACATCATCAAATATTTATTTAATCAATATAATGAGAGTAATGATTTTTTAAATAGGAATTAATTTTTTTAAATATATTTGTGTTTAAAAAATTATTGTTTTTAATATATTGGATTAAATTGATGTTTGAGGACATGAATATAAGGAGAACTAGAAGAACACGTAGGATTAATTTCATGTCAATTCGAAAATGGTTGGTTTATCGGTCAATCTTGTCCAAAACTGACTGATATACAAAATGATTTCAGATTGACATGAAAGTAACTCATATGTGATCCTGATTATATTTATGTACTCAAACATCAATTTAACTAAACATATTGAAAGTAATGATTTTTTAAACATGAATTAGATTTTTAAAATATATTTATATAAAAAAATCGTTGCTCTCAATATAGTGAGTCAAATTGATATTTGACGGCATGGATATAATCAGGAGAATTAGATGAACACATAGGAAATGATTTCATATCAATTCGAGAATGTTGGTTCATTAGTCGATTTTGTCTAAAATCTGCTGATGGACAAAACGACCTCAGATTGATATGAAAATAGCTCTATATCTAATTCTCTTGATTATATCCATGCCATTATACAACAATTTGATCCAATATATTGAGAGCAGTAATTTTTTGAACACGAATTAAAATTTTTAAATATATTTGTGTTAAAAAAATCACTACTTTTAATATAATATGTCAAATTGACGTTTGAGAGCATTAATATAATCAGAAGAACTAGACGAACATAGAAACTAGTTTCATATCATCCGAGAATGTTTGCTCAATCAATTGATTTTAGGGAAAATTGACTGATGGACTAAATATTCAAAAAAAAAAAAATAGTGCTCTGAGTATATTGAATTAAATTGATATTTGAGGGCATGAATATAATCAAGAGAATTAATCAAACACATAAAAATTATTTTATATTAATCCAAAATCATTTGATCTATTAATTGATTTTGTCCTTAAATCAGTCAATTGATTTATTTTAAAATTTGAAATTTCACATATAAAAAAATAGATTCGACTTATAAAAATATTATTTAACTAATTTTTAAATATAAATTGATTGATTTTTTTTATTAATCGACTAATTAGAATAATGAGAAATCTGAGCCTCATTAACTAGTCCTGATCGATCCGATCTCATTCTATAAAATTTTTTTATTGATCATTAATATAAATCATAAAGTACGTAGGATGGACAGTCCAATAATTAGAGATAAAATAAAAAATCGATACATTATTTAATTATTTTAAAATTAACTAGATGATTTAGTAATTTCGATATTTATAAATACATGGTTGGATAAAAGCGGTATAATATTCAACGAACTCATCTGAACATTTTAACCAGAAAACAACTAGAAATCCTCAGAACCTTTCACAATTTTTTTTTTTAATCTTTTATGTGTTTAAGTGTGTTCAGATAATGAAGAGGCAGCTGGACGCCTGGACCTGGAAAAGGATGGGACGGCTGCTCCTGGAAACAGGTTGTCTGCAAATTGATAGCACTTCCCACTCAACTTAAATAATGGCAACCAATACGGTGGCCGAGTGAGCTGTGGCTTAAGTGTCGCTTAAGTAACGACAGTTTGCATCATTAATTTGCAGATGAAGATCATTGAAGCATGCGATTAAGTGTCTGCCAGCTTATTTTCTTATTAATTTTAGATATATTCTTTTTCATCAGTCGGCGATAAAATACATATGAATCTGGTGAGCGGAAAAACGAATACAGCCTGATTTAGGAATATTAGAAGTTTTCATGTGTATTAAAAAATATCAATAGTCAAAAAGGTTAAAGTTAAGATAGATCAGCGGGATCATCTCCATCTGGCCTATTCTAGAGGAGAAGCTTTTTCATTCGCTTCAGCCCACCCAAGATGAGAACTTTGTTATTTAACTCAGCCTACCCAAGACGTGAAGCTTTGTCGATCCAGCGCTCTTGCTTGTCCTCTCAGCCTAACTGACCTAACGCCTTCGGCCCTATCGTCTCGGCCCCATCGATCCGACACTTCCTGTTCAAACTCTCGGCTTCACTGATCTGATGTCTCTCCACTTGAATGCCAACCCCTCTAGCCCAACTCTTGTCAATAACACGTGGGACAACACGTAAACTAGCACAACACGTGGGACATCACGTACACTGACATAGCATATGGGACAACACAAGAGTTATCATAGCGAGTGGAACAACATGATTGACAAAGCATGCCTACACGATCTTCTACCGTACACAGTGACGGATCCAGATAAATATTTAGAGGGGTGCTCAAAGAAGAGACTAAAAAAAATTTCTTACTATCAAATAAATATATTAAAAGATAAAAGTACTAAATTGATAATGATAATGATACAAATATAAAAATATGTGCATACCAATAATGTAATTATTTTTTGATACTTGAACCACCAACATCAGATCTAGACATACAAACAAGAGGAGACAACTGGATCCTACGAGTGTTCATCTGTTGAAAATATTATAAAATTTGCTCATTTTCAATTGTAGCAAAAATATCATTCTCGATGTATACTACCAAACTGTCATTCATCCACTCATCCCCATCATATTACACAAATTAGTCTTGATAATTTCCATCGCAGAAAAAACTCTTTCAACAGAAGCAGTTGCAACTGGTAAAACTAATGCTAACTCGATCAAACGATATACCAATGAAAAAATTATATTCTTGCCCGTTTCAACTATCTTTTTAGCAAGACTTCTCAAATCTTCAATCATAGAAAATTCACCTCGTGCATTTTGAATGTAAGTCTCAAGTTGGACCTCAAGTATTACACGATCAGTCAATGAAAAGTCCTCTGGATAAAGTTCAGCAAGGTGAAGTAGCTTACCAATATCAAATTGAGAAAAAGAGTCCTTTGGACGATCTAAGCAAGCAATGCAAGTACCTCCGTACTTGATTCTGAAAATCGATTATTCATCTCTTGAACCATCATATCAAGAACCTAATATTGTAACAATAAAAAATGAATAAAAAACATTATTAGAAAATTCAAATTCAATAAAATATTTAAAAATAATACCTGACAAAAAATTTCAACACGATAGTGATGAAAATTAATAATCATTTGTCCATTATGTCTGCTGCGAACACGAGTTCTCATATTTTCTTCCATATTCGGTACTGGGATCATATGGTTACTACAAAATTTGTTGACGACATCCAAAAAATTCTCCCATCCTTCCTCTCTCAATTTTTGTAATCGATCTTTCATTGTCTTGATCAAACTGACAGCCAGTACAATGTTTTGATCCTTTTGTTGTAAGGCAAGTGACAATTCATTTGTGATTCCCAATAAATATTTCATCAAATGCATCACAAACACAAATTCATAACTCTCCATCTTATCAATCAAATTGGTGGCGATACCACTATTATCATCATGAGTACCATCATCATACACATTTTCAAGCACTTTTAAAACAGAAGTCCACGTAGGCATCAAACGGATAAAAGTCATGTAATGTGAACCCCAACGAGTATCCCTTGGTCGTTTTAAACTGATGTCCTGATTTTTTTCCTTTGCCACTAACAATATCTCCTTTCTCCAAACATTCTACAAGTCTATCATGTTCAAGTTGTCTAAACTTATCTTTTCTTTTGCATGATGCACCAATAATATTCACAATCATAGTAACATATTGGAAGAAATCGCTCACAATTCGATTGCTTTTAGCAACTGCAACAACAACTAGTTGAAGTTGGTGAGCAAAACAATGGACATACCTTGCAGATGAATTTTCCTTTAATATAAGAGCCTTCAATCCATTATACTCACCTCGCATATTTGAAGCTTCATCGTATCCTTGACCTCTCAATCTTGATAATGACAACTTATGTTTTGCAAACAATTCATCAATAGCCTACTTCAAAGAAATAGCAGAAGTGTCAGACACATGTACAATAGCAAGAAATCTTTCAATAACACATCCATGTTTGTTTACGTATCTTAAAACAACTCCCATTTGTTCTTTGACTGAAATATCTCGACACTCATCAACCATAAGAGAAAATATATTGTCTTTTATATCATTAAGAATGACATTTGTGACTTCAGCAGCACAAGCCCATGTTAAATCCTTTTGAATTGTTGGAGACTTCATTTGATTGTTTCCAGGAGCATTTTCATTCATGCTCTTGGCAACCTCATCATTTCTTTGGGTATACCACTCAATCAATTCAAGAAAGTTACCTTTATTTGAGGAACTCAATGACTCGTCATGTCCATGTAAAGGCAAACCTTGTTTCAAAAGAAAGCGTGTAACATCTAAAGTTGTCGCTAATCGAGTGCGATATGCAACATTCCATGCCCCTGTGCTTGTAGCAAATGTGACACACTTTGTCGTTGATTTTGAAAAGCCTCAAGTTGTGTTCTTGCATTATTGTGAGCACTAGCTACACCACCAACATGCGTATTAAATACTTCCATTGCTTTTCTCCAATTAGTCATCCCTGAATTAGTAAATGCCTCATCTCCAACTCGACATCCTCTATGAGAATTTTTAAAGAGATAATACCAAAAACAAAAAGCTGCATCTTTTGATATGTTGTATTCTAACCATGAAATTTTTTTAAACCAAGCAACTTGGAAACTTCTATGCTCTTTACCAAATTATCTTTGGGGATAACTATGACCAAATGGTTGACAAGATCCTCTAATCAAATATTCTCTTCGAATCTGATCTCTAATAGAAATATCAAATTCATTAATTGGTTTGCATAGCCCTGGGTCACTAACAATATCATCCGGGTTGAATTCAACGTGAGAATATTTTTCTTACTATTTTCTTCCATAGAATTCTTAGAAGACTCAATACTTCGTTTTAAAAATTTCTCCATAACCTATGTCAATTTCTCAAAATTATTAATTTATGCAATCAACATAACAATTAATGTACTACCAAGTATAAATCATGAAATTAGAAATTAGATGAAATAAGAAACAAGATTCACCTAAAATTGAAGAGATTTTGCTTGTTGTGGAGGATCACCGGCGGAGCACAGTGGCAACGGCCTTGACGGAACAAGCGAACCGCGAATAGTAGTGGCGTCACTGGCGTGAGGCGTCGACGAAGTGAAGAGGCGACAAAGATGAGTGCAATGATTTGAGGAGACCGGAGAGGGGGAAACAATGAGATCTCTTAGTGCGATTAGGGTTTTTGGTTTGAAAAAGAAAGGGTTGGCTTAGAAAAAGAAGGTTCGGCTGTTGAAAAAACTGTTGGAAAAGGATCGGGAACGAGAAAGAAACAAAACGAAAGCTGCTTGGAAAAGGATCGACAATGAGAAAGGAAGGGAAAAGGTGTTTTTATGACACTTTTGTGAAAAAGTCTAATAAATTTAAAAAATTATAATTATGCCCTTTATTGTTTAATCATGATTATATATTTATTTATTTATTTTGTCATAAGCAAGGGGGGGGGCGCCCCTGCCTTCGCTAGTGACCGTACAGAACGTGGATGACATGACCCTCTGATATGACGATTTGATACTTTCCCTACCGGAGTATGACGTCCCATCAATCAAAACCTAGAAGAGAGAGATATCATTCCATTCCTTCATCAATAATATAAAAGGAGTTTGTTTCTACGAGCAAAGGTATACACGCATACATACACACAAACCATCTGCATATTCTCATTTATTGTCTTCTTCTCCACTTCCCTTGTTGGAAATTGACTTGAGCATCAGAATGGCTGAGCCAAGGTACCTCTGACATCCATTCCAGCACTTTCTCGCTTCGTAGGCATTCTTGATGCTCTGGCCTTTCCTTGGTGTTTGGTGACTTCGTCAACATAGAAGACAGATGGACGATGTCTTATTCGTCGACGGTCTCAAGCAAGAATCAATTGGTGTTGTCTGTAGAAAATTTGAATTGAGACCTTGAATTGAGATGTTGAAATGAATGATATCAAAAAAACCATCAAGAAGTGCAACTCCACCAATGAATTAAAGAGAATTAGTGGAAAGCATTGTATGCTCTTGTCAACATCGAGCAAGAAATCTTGAAGGCATTTCTTCTCCAAATGTGATCGACTTCAACATTCAAGGAGTCCGCTAGAATATCAGCATGTGATTTCATTTGGAAGCCAGACAATCAGAAGATTGAAGCAAACCAAGATCTTTTCTGCATATCTCCTCCGCCTTTGCAGTGGAGGAAATTCTTCCCCTGTTGGTCTTCCACCCATCCCTTGATCGACGTATTCAAAGGAAGTCGATCAGTGTAAAGGACTCCCTTCGTCTCCTTCAAATCCATCTCTAAGTGGAGGTGCTATATGGTCATCTGGTGTTTCTTGGCCAGCTTGCCTCCCTCTAGCCTCCAAATCTTGAGCAAGTTAGCTTGACTTGGCTATACAAGTCAACTCTTCTTGGCCATACTTGGCAGCTCAACTCGGCCATACAAAACAGCTCGACTTGACCATACAAAACAACTCAACTTGGCCATACAAAGCAACTAGGCTTGACCATACTTGGCATCTCATCTAGGTAGCTCATCTCAGCCATACTTGGCAGCTTATCTATGCAACTCAACTCCACCATACTAGGAAGCTCGACTCGGCCATATAAGGCAAGTCGTCTTAGCCATACTTGGCAGCTCATCTTGGTAGCTCAGCTAGGTCAAACAAGGCAGCTCATCCATCCTAAGCAGCTCATCCTTCCCTGCTTAGCAACTTGAGATTATTAGCTCAAGTTATCTTGATAGATAAGTCTGAACTTAAATTTTATAATTTCAACTCAGAATATATCCTTCTTTTTTATTAGACAGAAAGGTCATCTCCCTCGAACTTTCGTGTCTCAGAATTACATTCCCCTGATCTCAGACGAAGATGTTTTATCAGCAATTGCCTTTTTCGTGGTTCAATTTCTCCTAACTCAGACATAGTTACGTATCGAGCTCATATATCCCTTGATCTCATACTAGCGACATCCATCAATAATTGCCCTTTGTTAGAAGACATGTATGAGCTTGAGGGGAAGTGAATAACTTTGTTCACTTCAGCAAAAACTTGAAGCAATGCTAACACCTCGATTTACTTGGTATCCACCTCTTTGAGATAACTAATATAAGGGCCCGACTCTCTCTCACAGTATCCACTATGAAAACCTCCTTCTTGGAATCCTTCTAGAGGTGGAGAAACTTTGTACAATCTTAAGCACAAGAAATACAACAAGAAAAAAAAGAAAACAAATACGAAATACAATTGAACACGACTTAACAACAATGAATCTTGCTTTGCTTGCTATTTTCTTATTTGGATTACCTCTTGTTCTGTTGGAAATGCAGCAGTACTTCTTCCTCAACCCTCCAAGAACTATCTTCGAAGAAACTCCACGAACTCCTCTTTTCTAAGGTCCCTTTCGGGTTGGAAAATATTGTTGGAGTAATCTGGGTACCCTATGTTTTAATGTTTGGGTAAAGGTTTAAGTTAGGTTTATTGTTGTATTTGATATGCATTGTGAGTGTGCAGGATACAGGTGCAATAAGGAAAGTCCAAGTGTGATCTTGGCAAAGGAGGAAAGTTCAAGGATGAGTCTTGGCGGTGTAAGTCCAAGCATGTAGTCTTGGCAACGTAAGTCCAAGTGTGACTTGGCAATGGATGAAGTCCCGGAGGTGCGACCTCTTGACAAAGGAAGACCCGACAACAATGACAAGGCCGATGGAAGCTCCAGAAGGCAAGACGTGAAGGATGAGGAGGCATCCGAGGGACGCAAGGCTGATGGAGGAGGCTAGAAGGCTAGGTCTAGGTTGGTCGGGTGAGAACGAGTGATGAGTGAATGTACTCGGGGTAAAATCCTAGAATTAGGGTTTAATGTAGCAGTACTGTAGCGTCACTGTAGTAGCACTGCAGCAGTACTGTAGTAGTACTGTAGCAGTCAACTGGTGGTTTCATCAGTCGACTGGTGCAATCGACTGGGAGCGAACAGAGGGTTGGTATCGAGCCGTTGGGCTGCAACGGTCGAATTTCCACGAAGGGCAGTCAACTGCATGTTTTGGCAGTCGACTGGTAGGCAGAGTTTTCCAACCCGTGGCCTATATAACCAAGCATTGGAAGCTTGGTTAAAGTTGACGAAATAGAGGTGATTAACCCCTATTAGTAGTCTACCAGTGCCTTAGCTTCTCAAGAGTCCTTGGTAAGAGTTGTGGCGAGGTTTCTCCACCCACAAGGAGCTACTCGAGCTGGCCGGAGGTTTTTCGGGGAGTCATTCACCAAAGGATCGGGATCGTCCACCTTACGGACAGCCGTAGAGTAGGAGCTTCTTCTCCGAACCACGTTACACAACGTGTCATTGGATTTGCTTCTTGTTTATTATTTTCTAGGATTAGCTTTCCTTTTATTTGTTAGTATTTTTGTTTCCGCTGTGCACTAACAAGCGTAGGAAGCGACGATTTGGGTGAGACGCTATTGTAGGATCGAAAAGAATTTAGATATCTAAAAATTCTTTTAACTTGTGTCAAATGGGATTCCTTAGCACAAGTTTGGTATCTAGCACACATACTAACTGCAAATAAAATATCAGGTCGGCTTGCAGTTAAGTACAGTAGGCTACCTATTACACTCCTATAATATTTTAAATCAACTGGTTTTCCATTTGGGTCATTATCTAAGATTGTGTTTACTGCCATAGGTGTTTTTATTTCTTTTGTATTTTCCATTCCGAATTTTTTAAGTAATTCTTTAGTGTATTTGTGTTGATAAATATAATTTCCTTCATTTGTTTGTTTGATTTGTAATCCTAAGAAATAAGTTAATTTTCCTACTAAGCTCATTTCAAATTCTTTTTCCATTAGATTAATAAATTCTTCTAAAAATTCTGAATTTGTTGAACCAAATATTATATCATCTACATATATTTGTGCAATAAATATGTCTGTATTTAATGATTTAACAAACAAGGTTGGGTCAATTTGACCTTGGTTGAATTCTTTAGATGTTAAGTAAGATGTTAGCCTTTCATACCATGCCCTGGGTGCTTGTTTAAGTCCATATAATGCTTTCTTTAACTTAAAAACATAATCAGGGTGTTCTAGACTTTCAAACCCAGGAGGCTGACCTACATAAACTTCTTCTTTAATTAGTCCATTAAGAAAGGCAGACTTAACATCCATTTGGTATAGTTTGAATCCCTTGTGGGCTGCATAACTTAGTTGTTAGGACCAAAAGTAGCTAGAGGGGGGGGGGGTGAATAGCTCGTCGCGTGCTCGTCGCTTGTCGTTTCTTGTTTCTTCAAAGAGATGCGCAGCGGAAAATAAAGAAACAAACTACAAGACGCTAACACGTTTGGTTTACTTGGTATCCACCTCCAAAGGAGGTGACTAATCCAAGGATCCACACCAACGCACACACCCTCCACTAAATAAAAACCTCCTTTATGGTAACTACCAAGGGCGGAGAAGCCCTACAAGACTCAATACAAGAAGAGAGGGAAAGGATACAAGAAATACAAGCTTACAAGCTTTACAATGAGTACAAACCCTAACCCTAGCTTCTCTTCTTGGCTTTGATCCGCCTCTTGACTTGGAGAGCTTCCAAGATCCTTCAAGAACTGGCGATCTGAGCTTTGTGAGTGCTGTGGAGGAGCTGGCGAGAATCTGAGAAGTTGTCGTTGAAGTTTTTTTTGAAGACAACGTCCGCCTGCGGCTATAAACCCGACGCAACGGTCGGATCCCGATCGATTCAAAAGTTCTGAATCGATCGGGGAGGCTTTGGATCGATCCATGGATCGATCCAGAGCGCCTCTGTGCTCTGGAAACAGCGCCTGGATCGATCCACGGATCGATCCAGCGCTTATCGCGCGAAACAGCATCGTCCCGATCGATCGGCTGATCGATCGGGACCTCTGGATCGATCCACCGATCGATCCAGAAGCTCTCTGTTCGCTGGGAAGAATCTGGATCGATCCACGGATCGATCCAGAGCCTGGATCGATCCAGCACTTGGTTTTTGCCCAAAACCAAGTCCCAAACCTCCCTAACCAACATCCGGTCAACCTTGACCTGTTGGTACATCATGCCTAGCATCTGGTCACTCCCTTGACCTGTCAGGACTCCCCACCAAGTGTCCGGTCAATCCCTTTGACCCACTTGGACTTTCTCTCGTCGTGCCAAGTATCCGGTCACTCCCTTGACCTACTTGGACTTTCACCAGATGTCTGGTCAACCTCGACCCATCTGGATTTCCTTCATGCCAAGTATCCAGTCAATCCTTTGACCTACTTGGACTTCCCAACACCAGATGTCCGATCATCCTTGATCCATCTGGATTTCCTTCCTTGCCAAGTATCCAGTCAATCCTTTGACCTACTTGGACTTCCCAACACCAGATGTCCGATCATCCTTGATCCATCTGGATTTTCCCTTGCCTGGCTTCACTCACCAGGACTTTCACCTGGCTTCACTCACCAGGATTTCCATCTGCCTAGCTTCACTCACTAGGACTTTCACCTGGCTTCACTCACCAGGATTTCCTTCTGCCTAGCTTCACTCACTAGGACTTTCACCTGGCTTCACTCACCAGGATTTCCTTCTGCCTAGCTTCACTCACTAGGACTTTCACCTGGCTTCACTCACCAGGATTTCCTTCTGCCTAGCTTCACTCACTAGGACTTTCATCTGCCTGACATCCCAGTCAAGTATCCGGTCAACCTTGACCTACTTGACTCTTCTTCAATCACTATCTTATTGTCAAACATCTAAACCCAAACCAAGACTCAGCTTGGTTAACCAGGTCAACCTTGACCTGAGGGATGTTGCACCAACAATCTTCCCCTTTTTGATGTTTGACAATACCACAATAACCCTTACAATACCACATGTAAGTTAGGCTAATCCCATAGCCTCATTCTTCATGCCACTAGGTAATGAAAGCATAAGTTAAGCTCTTCATTCTCCTCCTAAGAGGGCAAACTCCCTCTAGGTAATGAAAGCCTAACTTACTCCCTTTCACAAGCCCTTTCATTCTCCCCCTATTGGCATACATCAACCCCCTATTGATAAAACACATCAACCCATCTTTGGACACACATCAACCTATGCTCCAAATGTGGGCACACTTCAACAACTCCATTTGTTGAAGACTCTCCCCCTGAAGAGTTGCTCATCGTTGTTCACAACATCACTTGTTGTGATCAACACGATACTGAAGGTCCCATACCCTTCAACATCCTTACCCCTACATTCTCCCCCAATGTAGGCAAATGCCCATCCTTGAGCATTATCCAATGAAATCACTGAACAATGAGGATATACACTCCCCATTTTCAACCCATGCTCAACCTTGAGCATATTCTTAACAGAAGGTTAACCACCTTCCAAGGTTCATGAAAAAATAGTTTTCATGTCTTTAAAGAGTACCTCCCCCTAAAGACATGGTGGTAACTTCTGTCATTGCACCAACAATGACTTGGAATCCCTAAAACTTTAGGAAACCCAATTGTAGAAGTTTTGAGGTTCAAATATTCAAAATTTGAAACAAACCTCAACCTAAACTTCAACTTAGCCTTCCTTAACCAATCCATCCTTGTTTTCACATGAAAACACCCTTCTTATGTATACAAATGTATATTTAGGGGTTTGGAATGGTTTCTTAGACTAAAATAGGTTCAAAGTGCTGAATTCAGGCTTTCCCAGCCAAAATCAGCAACTTGGATCGATTGGAGTTGGGTTCCAATCGATTGAACTCAATCGATCCAGCGATCGATTCGGGGCGTGGATCGATCGGTGATCGATCCAGAGACTTTCTCAGCAAATACCTAATTGATCCACCGATCGATTCAGATTTCCGGATCGATCGGTCGATCGCGAAATCAGCCCTTAATCGATCCATGGATCGATTCAGCACTCCAATCGATCCATGGATCGATCGAGACTCGATAGTTGCTGAAATTCCATTTCAGTCAACTTGAAACCCCTAGAAAATTCTACAAAAATCCAAAAATTATGAAATTTCGTGTAGACATTAGTTAGGGCATATACTATCAAGGAAAAATAGTTTTCTATGAAAATACATCATATTTTCAAAGATTGACACAAACTTGAAAACTTGCAAAAACTTTAGTGTTTTCTTCAAGTTTGTGTCTAACTATTTAATGGTGATTACTATCAAAAGATAGCCTTCACCAAGGTTTTCCAAAATCATTTTGAAAACATTTTCAAAACCAATATCCCACCATATTCCTTGGGCTTAATGCACATGACTTGTACATTAGCTTTCCCAATGATGGGAACACACATAACTATGTGTTTTGATGAACCTAAAACTCAAAAGAATGCACTAAATCAACATCTTGAGTTTTGTTCATCATCCTAACATCTCACTTGTATCTAATGTGCACTAAAACACATACAAGTCATCTTATAGGTCTTGTGAGATGTAGATTTTGGTTTTGCCCTAATCTAGGGATCATGCATATCTATCTATGCATTTTAGATATATATTTGACATCCACCAAGGATGTCACTTGTTAATAAGTGTTGTTAAATGCCATTTGTCCATAATTACAAGGAATTAAACTTAATGCATGATAATGTTATGGCATACATCAAAATAAAATAACTTTCAAAAGAAAGATATCCTATAGCTACATGATGTATGAGTGTCATGATATAGTATTTTTGTATTTTTCATAATAAGTCATGAATGCAAAAATAGACATGATGTCATGGCATATGATGGGCAAACAATCATGGCAAGATTTAGCAAAAAAAATATACCTAGATTAACTATCTAAGTATCCTTAAAACCTTAGCTAAACTTACAACTTAAACCTAGATTGCCCTAAAGTGCTTCAAGAAAATGCCAAAGTCTAAATTGGCATTTCTAATTCCCTTGATTAATTTATGCCAATTGAAATTACGTATACTCCTCAAATGTTGGCATATTTCATTTTTCCACAAGGATGACACTTTTTAAATTAAGGCTCGGATTGCCTTAAATTTCCTAAGAACATACCAAAATCCCAACTTGGTAGTTCTTATGAATTTCCCATTATGTGCCATTTACGATTAAATGAATTTTTCACCTCTAGGCACATTTTACTCTTTCAAGGAGTAAATAATAGTTCCATTTCATTTTCAAAGGTTAACAAAAACCTTGAAAATGCTCCTTGAGTGTCAATTTCCTCAAAGTTGGGTTAACTACCCTTCTAATCGGAGTTGACACTCTCTAACCCCTCTATGGGGTAGAGAAGATGCTCCTAGGAACCCAACACCTATTGGTGCTCCTTGGATGCTCTAGGTACTCACTAGGGATTACTTCCCTAGATACCTTCCTAGTGACCTTGTTGGGCTTCTTAGAAGCCTTGGTCACATTTTCTAGGTCAACCCTAGGGATAGCCTCCCTTGTGACCTTGTTAGTGATTTTCTTAGACTTCTTAGAAGTCTTAGTCACTTTGGTTGCAAAAATACTCTTAGGGATGACTTCCCTAGTATTCTTGACTTGACCACTAGACCTAGGGTTCGTTCCATAACTATATGGAACCCTATGATAACTAGGCACATCCTTCCTAGCCTTTGGTTTGTATCCCAAACCTCTATGGCTATTTGATGGCTTTGATTTTCCTAACCCTAAGTTATGCTCATTTTGCCCTTTTAGGATATTTTCCATCCTTTTTAGGGTCTTTTCCATTTTATCAAGTCTTGACCTCAAGACTTGATTTTCTATCATTAAATCCTTAGATTTTGATTTTTCATTAAGTCCATGAGCATTTTGGTTTCTAGGCTTGTATCTAAAATCCTTAGAGTTTTTGCCTAGATTTCTATCTACCTCCCTAACCTTAGGTGTGGTAGTCTTAGCATGAAGAGCTACATGTTTTTCCTTAATGCTATCATGCTTCCTATGTTCATGGTAAATAGCATTGAAATGATATAAATTTGACCTAGCATGCTTTTTACCATAATGTAAAGGCGTAGGCTCAATAAAAGATACCTTCTTCTTTACCTTGGAGGCTCCCCCTTGACTAGTGCCTCCTTGAGCCTTGACCATCTTCTTCCCCTTGGGGCATTGACTACGGTAATGTCCCTTTTGTTGGCACAAAAAGCACACAATGTGCTCCTTGCTCTTCTTTGTTCCGGGGATGGTCTCCTTGGGTTTCACCTTGCCCTTTTGTGCCACTTGGCCCTTCTTCTTGGCCAATTTAGGGCACTTGCTCTTGTAGTGCCCGCTTTCCCTACACTCAAAACATATTATATGATTTTTATTTTTAATTGAAATATTTATACCTTCTTGTGTAGGGGTGGCATCTTTTCCCTTGGATCCGGAGGTAGAAGCTTCCTCTTGATCGGACCTTGATTCTCCTCCATTTGATTTTTCTTGACTTGTGGAGGTAGAAGCTTCTCCTTCTTCTTGATCCGGTGTCACCAAGGATTGCTCCCCCTCAATCCTAGAGGTGGAGGCTTCATCATCTTGAATATGAAACAAGGAGTATGCTCCCTCCTTGTTCCCTTCGTTGCATTCCCTTGAGGATGAAGCTTCTTGGATTTCCTCTTCTTCGGAGGTTGAGCATCTCTCAACCTCGGAATCCTCCTCTTGGTCTTGCTCCAAAGAGTCACCCTCTCTGGATTCTTCTTGATCTTGTACAGTGGAGGGGATCTCTTCATGAAGCTTGGCCAATTTGCTCCAAAGATCCTTTGCATCTTCAAATTCCCCAATTTTGCAAAGGATGGTGCTTGGCAATAGATTGACCAAAAGCTTGGTCACTTTGTCATTGGCCTCGCACCTTTGGACTTGCTCCGGGCTCCATTTGCTTTTCTTTAGAACTTTGCCCTTGGAGTTTGTTGGAGCTTCGAAGCCTTCCGTAAGAGCAAACCATTGCTCTATCTCCATCATAAGAAAGGTTTCGATTCTTGATTTCCAAGAATCGAAGCTTGTAGATGTGTATGGTGGAGCCACCCTTGTGTCAAATCCAAGTCCATCTTGGAATTGCATCTTGAAGTTGAGCTTGATGAATTCTTTGACTTTGATGAATTTGCTCCAACTTCTTCACCCTCTAGCTTTTCTTGATATGATTGACCCTTCCGGCGATGATTCCGGTGAAGAGCGGCCTTGCTCTGATACCACTTGTTAGGACCAAAAGTAGCTAGAGGGGGGGGGGGTGAATAGCTCGTCGCGTGCTCGTCGCTTGTCGTTTCTTGTTTCTTCAAAGAGATGCGCAGCGGAAAATAAAGAAACAAACTATAAGACGCTAACACGTTTGGTTTACTTGGTATCCACCTCCAAAGGAGGTGACTAATCCAAGGATCCACACCAACGCACACACCCTCCACTAAATAAAAACTTCCTTTATGGTAACTACCAAGGGCGGAGAAGCCCTACAAGACTCAATACAAGAAGAGAGGGAAAGGATACAAGAAATACAAGCTTACAAGCTTTACAATGAGTACAAACCCTAACCCTAGCTTCTCTTCTTGGCTTTGATCCGCCTCTTGACTTGGAGAGCTTCCAAGATCCTTCAAGAACTGACGATCTGAGCTTTGTGAGTGCTGTGGAGGAGCTGGCGAGAATCTGAGAAGTTGTCGTTGAAGTTCTTTTTGAAGACAACGTCCGCCTGCGGCTATAAACCCGACGCAACGGTCGGATCCCGATCGATTCAAAAGTTCTGAATCGATCGGGGAGGCTTTGGATCGATCCATGGATCGATCCGAGCTCTGCTAGTTGAAAGCGCTGGATCGATCCACGGATCGATCCGGCGCTTAATCGATCGTCCGATCGATCGGGAGATCGCTCCTGATCGATCCACCGATCGATCGAGGTTTCTGAATCGATCGGCGGATCGATCCACGGATCGATCCGAACTGATCGATCCAGACTTGGTTTTGCCCAAAACCAAGTCCCAAACCTCCCTAACCAACATCCGGTCAACCTTGACTGTTGGTACATCATGCCTAGCATCCGTCACCCTTTGACTCAGACTCCCCACCAAGTGTCCGGTCAATCCTTTGACCCACTTGGACTTTCTCGTCGTGCCAAGTATCCGGTCACTCCCTTGACCTACTTGGACTTTCACCAGATGTCTGGTCAACATCGACCCATCTGGATTTCCTTCATGCCAAGTATCCAGTCAATCCTTTGACCTACTTGGACTTCCCAACACCAGATGTCCGATCATCCTTGATCCATCTGGATTTCCTTCCTTGCCAAGTATCCAGTCAATCCTTTGACCTACTTGGACTTCCCAACACCAGATGTCCGATCATCCTTGATCCATCTGGATTTTCCCTTGCCTGGCTTCACTCACCAGGACTTTCACCTGGCTTCACTCACCAGGATTTCCATCTGCCTAGCTTCACTCACTAGGACTTTCACCTGGCTTCACTCACCAGGATTTCCTTCTGCCTAGCTTCACTCACTAGGACTTTCACCTGGCTTCACTCACCAGGATTTCCTTCTGCCTAGCTTCACTCACTAGGACTTTCACCTGGCTTCACTCACCAGGATTTCCTTCTGCCTAGCTTCACTCACTAGGACTTTCACCTGGCTTCACTCACCAGGATTTCCTTCTGCCTAGCTTCACTCACTAGGACTTTCATCTGCCTGACATCCCAGTCAAGTATCCGGTCAACCTTGACCTACTTGACTCTTCTTCAATCACTATCTTATTGTCAAACATCTAAACCCAAACCAAGACTCAGCTTGGTTAACCAGGTCAACCTTGACCTGAGGGATGTTGCACCAACATTAGTAACATTCTAATGGATTCTAATCTGGCTACTGGGGCATAGGTCTCATCATAGTCAAGTCCTTCAACCTGACTAAACCCTTTGGCAACTAGCCTAGCCTTATTTCTAGTAATTTCCCCGGTTTCACTTAATTTGTTTCTGAATACCCATTTTGTTTCTATTATTTTCTTATTCTTAGGTGGTGGTACTAGGTCCCAAACTTCATTACGCTCAAATTGGGCTAGTTCTTCTTGCATAGCTATAATCCAGTCTGGGTCTAGTAGGGATTCATCCACAGTTTTGGGTTCAATTTTTGAATTTAGAGAAATTTGACTTAGGTTTCTAAAGGATGATCTGGTTTGAACTCTCAAGTCTGGGTCACCAATTATTTGATCAGTTGGGTGATTTGGGTTAACCCTTATTGTTCTAGAGGGTTGACTCTCTTGATGTTGTTCCTCTTCTTCATGACTTAGAGTTTGGTTGGTTTCTGGAACAAATTCAAGTGGTTGTGTAAGTTCTAAGGTTTGTTTAGTTTCTTCAAATTTTACATTAGTAGTTTCTTCAATTTTTAAGGTAACCTTATTATAGATTCTATAGCCTCTGCTATTTAGGGAATATCCTACAAAAATTCCATTTTCAATTTTAGAGGAGAATTTTCCTAAATGTTCTCTAGTATTTAGGATGAAGGCTGGACACCCAAATACTTTAAAATATTTTATGTTAGGTTGTTTGTTATAAAATATTTCAAAGAAGGTTTTATTATGTCTTTTATTTAATGTTGTTCTATTTTGCACATAGCAGGCAGCTTCTGCCCAGAAATATTTAGGTAGGTTATATTCATTTAACATAGTTCTAGAGGCTTCTAGTAAGGTTCTATTTTTTCTTTCTACAATTCCATTTTGTTGGGGAGTTTTAGGACATGAAAATTCGTGATGGTAGCCATTTTCAAGACAGAATTTGTTAAAATTATGATTTTTAAATTCTCCCCCATTGTCACTCCTAATTCTTTTAATTTTAAGATCTTTTTCATTTTCAATTTGTTTGCAAAAGTTTGTAAAGATTTCAAAAGTTTCGTCTTTATGTTTTAAGAATTTAACCCAAGTAAACCTAGAATAATCATCTATTATGACTAAACAGTATAAGTTTCCATTTATGGATTTGACTCCATGGGAGTCAAAAAGATCTAAGTGTAGAAGTTCTAATATTGAGTTGGTTTGTGGCTGATTTATTGGTTTGTGAGTGGATTTAGTTTGTTTACCTTGTTGACAAGCATTACATATGGTTGAATCTATATTAGGTAATTTTGGTAAGTCTCTCACTAGTCCATTTAATTTGCTTATATTTCTAAAGTTGGTGTGAGACATTCTTCTATGCCATAACCATGTTTCTTCTTTTTGTGTTAAATAACACTTAATGGAAGAAGTGGTTAAGTTGATGGCATAGATGTTGTCTTTTCTAAAACCTTTTAGGCTTATGGTAGGATTATCTAGATGTTTGATTAAACACTCTGTGGATAGAAATTTAACCTTATATCTAGTATCACACAATTGACTTATACTTAGGAGATTATATTTAAAATTTTCGACAAGTAGAATATTTGTAATTATAAAATCTATTTTTAATTCAATATTACCTATGCCAATTACCTTGAGTTTGCCATTATTTCCGAAGGCAACTGTTCCTAAGCTTTTGTAAGTGAGTTGAGTGAACTTGGTGTGATCTCCAGTCATATGTTTGGAGCAACCACTGTCCAAAATCCACTTGGTTTCCTACAGTAAGTAGGATTTAAAGTTAGTCTTTTTATTTTTGAGCAGGCATTATTTAAGTTAATTTTAAGTTTAAAATTAAAGTCTTGAAATTAATTTTTAAGTTTTTTTTTTAAATTTAAAATTTTGAGACTAATTTTTAAGTTTAAAATTAAAATTTTGAAATTAATTTTAAGTTTGAAATTAAAATTTTGAAGTTAATTTTTAAGTTTGAAATTAAAATTAATTTTTAAGTTTGAAATTAAAATTTTGAAATTAATTTTTAAGTTTGAAATTAAAATTTTGAAATTAATTTTTAAGTTTGAAATTAAAATTTTGAAATTAGTTTTTAAGTTTGAAATTAAAATTTTGAAATTAATTTTTAAGTTTGAAATTAAAATTTTGAAATTAAAATTTTGAAATTAATTTTTAAGTTTGAAATTAAAATTTTGAAATTAATTTTTAAGTTTGAAATTGAAATTTTGAAATTAATTTTTAAGTTTAAGATTGAAATTTTGAAATTAATTTTTAAGTTTGAAATTAAAATTTTGAAATTAATTTTTAAGTTTGAAATTGAAATTTTGAAATTAATTTTTAAGTTTGAAATTAAAATTTTGAAATTAATTTTAGATCAAAATTCTTTTCGATCCTACAGCTATTCACCCCCCCTTTAGCGGACGTCAAGGTCCCAACAAGTGGTATCAGAGCGATGTTAGCTCTTGTTGGACTAATCACCAAGAGAGCGGCTAGAGGAAGAAGATGGAGTCGGAGGGACCTCTCAGATGGGACATCCGAATCTCACCTCCATACGAGCGCGAGGACTTCAACTATTGGAGGAAGCGCATGGAGATGTGGTTCCAAATGAATTGGAACCAATGGATTGTGTTGGAGGAACCGTTTAAAGCTCCAACGAACAAGAAGGGAAAGCGTCTTCGACGTCGATATTGGACCAAGGAGCAAAGGGAGCAATCGGAGACTGACAAGGAGGTAACTAGAATTTTAATTAATTTATTACCTTCTAATGTGATATTGAATGTAGGTGAATACAAGAACGCAAGCGACCTTTGGAAAAAGGTAATTGCGCTTCATGAGAGTTCTACACAAATCCAAGGAGTGGAGGAGCCCAAGGAGAAGGGCTCATTGGTCCAAGAAGAGAAGGACCAATCAAATGTTGACACGAGCTCAACATCTAAGGAGGAGAAGGAAGATGAGGAGGTATCATCCACATCATCAAGGGAGGAAGAAGTGGAACCGTCCACATCTTCAAGTGAAGAGGAAGAAGAGCAATCCAAGGAAGAGGAGATCTTGGAAGCTCAACCCTCCACCTCAACTACCAAGAAGAGCACAAAGGACCACATCAAATGCTTTGAGTGTGGTAAGATGAGACACTACAAGAGTAGGTGTCCAATGTTTCAAAAGGTAAGGGAGGTAAAGCCTAAACTCAACAAGGTTGATTTAACTAATGTGAGTTGTAGGAAGGTGAAGAAGCACATTAGGTGTTTCGCGTGTGGTGAGTGGGGACACTATCACACAAAGTGCCCAAGGAGAGGAGAGCTCAAGAAATTGGCGCACTTGAAGAAGTGGGAGAAGAAAAGAGCTTCAAGGGTAAGAGAGGTAAACCCTAACTTAAATTCAAGTCCAAATTCAAATTCCTCCATGCATGTTAGAAATAATATGAATTATTTGCCCATGCATATTTATGGTTTTAGATATAATGATAGGAATAGGGTTAATGTAGGTGATAACCCTAGGAAATCATTTTCAAATAATAGACTTAAAAGGAAACAACCTATCTTGCCTAAGGAGAAGGAGGTGGTTGAAAACCTAGGCATTAATCCCAAGAAGGGGAGACACATGCCAAGGAAGGGTAGGTCTAGGAATGTCCATGATGGACATGTTGATTCTAGGGTTAGAGCCCTAGAATTGGAAAATCAAGCCTTGAAGGTAAAGCTTGAGGAAATGGAGAAAGTCCTAGAGAGGTTCATTATTGGACATAAAGAACTTGACATGTATTTGGGTAGTCAAAGACCCAAAAATGTCAAATTAGGTCCCTCCAAGACCAAAAGAAGGTCAAGTGCTAAAGTAGCACATGACATTGGTAAGGGAGGTGTGACCAAGGACGAGGGAGAGTCATCCAAGGCCAATAAGAAGGAATATGCTAGGGTGACATATAATTATGGTAAGGATGGGATGTCCAAGGTTAAGGACAAGAAGAAATTAACCAAAGACAATGTGTCTAAGGTTAAGAAGGTAAGTTTTGTAGGCAAAGTGTCACCCGAGGTGCACCGAAGTGGCCTAGCCATAGTGGATGAGTCACCAAGGGAGGTGACTAAGGTTAAGATTCCTAAGGTTAGGAAGAGGCTTTAGGACCCATGGTAGATGGGTTATCAAATGTGCCAAGTGGTTAGGAGACAGACTTAAGTCTCTAACATAGTGGGTTGGCACAATTGGGATGTATTTCATGCATTGAAATGTGAATTGGGTTCATATTACGTGAAAATTAGTTTTTGATGTATAGATGTCATATAAACTAATGCTAGGAATGCATTATAGTTTAGTATGGGTAGATACATCTAGAGGAAGCCAAAATTAAGACTTTAGGTCAAGGTTCAATTGAACCATTTAGCTAGTTTTGAATTTTATGTCAATCTTGGGATCTGTGATAAATATATTTTTATATATATTTTTTCCAAGTAGACATGGATAAAATAGACCTCTCCACAAAATTTAAGATTTTTTTGGAGGTCTGTGGAATTTTTGGCGCATTTCTGAAAGTGAGAAAAAGGCTGATTTTTGCCAAAAAGAGTACTAGTCGACTGGTAACATTAATTTTCAGCATAGAGGACCTCTATAAGCTCATTTTGACGATGACAGTCGACTGAGGTTTATACCAGGCGACTGGTAACACTGTTCATGAGCACAGAATGTCTCTGTAAGCTCATTTTGACGATGACAGTCGACTAGGACTTATAACAGTCGACTGATACGGCCTGAAAATGTTTTTCGGCATTAGAAAATGATCAAAAGAGTGGGGAACATGTATGTAATCTTATGAGTGATTAATACATGATGTTTATGGTCATTAGAGGTCAAACAATCCAATAATTAAGATATTGTTGGAGCTCTTTTTGATGTATGGGAAAGGAGGAGAAATTTAGGTTTAAGTGAGAAACCTACATACCTTTGCAAGAAATCCTAGCTCAAGGGGGAGCTTAGGTGAAAGGGGAGTGATTGCTCATTTATTAGCAAAGGGGGAGAAGTTTACCTTTGCAAGAAATCCTAGCTCAAGGGGAGCTTAGGTGAAGGGGGAGCCTAGGATTAGGTTCCATGATTTATGCATGTGTAGATTGCATATTTAATTGCATTATTATTGATATAATGTTTTCCTAACTTAAACAGGTTGCCAAACATCAAAAAGGGGAAGATTGTTGGAGCAATCTGGGTACCCTAGGTTTTGATGTTTGGATAAAGGTTTAAGTTAGGTTTATTGTTGTATTTGATATGCATTGTGAGTGTGCAGGATACAGGTGCAACAAGGAAAGTCCAAGTGTGATCTTGACAAAGGAGGAAAGTCCAAGGATGAGTCTTGGCGGTGTAAGTCCAAGCATGTAGTCTTGGCAACGTAAGTCCAAGTGTGACTTGGCAATGGATGAAGTCCTGGAGGCGCAACCTCTTAGCAAAGGAAGACCCGACAATAATGACAAGGCCGATGGAAGCTCCAGAAGGTAAGACGTGAAGGATGGGGAGGCATCCGAGGGACGCAAGGCTGATAGAGGAGGCTAGAAGGCTAGGTCTAGGTTGGTCGCGCGAGAATGAGTGATGAGTGAATGTACTCGGGGTAAAATCCTAGAATTAGGGTTTAATGCAGCAGTACTGTAGCATTACTGCAGCAGTACTGCAGTGTTACTGTAGCAGTACTGTAGCAGTCGACTGGTGGTTTCATCAGTCGACTGGTGCAATCAACTGGTGCAGTCGATTAGGAGCGAACAGAGGGTTGGTATCGAGCCGTTAGGCTGCAACGGTCGAATTTCCACGAAGGGCAGTCGACTGTATGTTTTGGCAGTCGTCTGGTAGGCGGGGTTTTCCAACCCGTGGCCTATATAACCAAGCATTGGAAGCTTGGTTAAAGTTGACGAAATAGAGGTGGTTAACCCCTATTAATAGTCTACTAGTGCCCTAGCTTCTCAAGAGTCCTTGGTAAGAGTTGTGGCAAGGTTTCTCCACCCACAAGGAGCTACTCGAGTTAGCCGGAGGTTTTTCGGGAAGTCATCCACCGACGGATCGGGATCGTCCACCTTACGGACAGCCGTGGAATAAGAGCTTCATCTCCGAACCACGTTACACAACGTGTCATTGGGTTTGCTTCTTGTTTATTATTTTCTAGGGTTAACTTTCCTTTTGTTTGTTAGTATTTTTGTTTCCGCTGTGCACTAACAAGCGTAGGAAGCGACAATTTGGGTGAGACGCTATTCACCCCCTCTAGCGGACTTCAAGGTCCCAACAAATATCTCTCAATCCATTAACCTTACCCCCAATTAATTGTTACATCAGATTAGATCGTTCAAATCTATAGAATAACTCTTTTCACCCGATCAATCAATTGGTGAACCATACCAATCGATTGGTTAGCCTCTAATCTATTACTCCAATCAATTCTAAGGTTTTCTGTTCTCTTGGGAGCCCAATCAATTAGTGAAATCTGAATTGATTGTCTCAATTGATTCAAAGACTTTCTATTTTCTCACAAAAAGCCTCCAATCGATTAGCTCAATCGATTGGCGAAACCCAAATCGATTGCCTCAATCGATTCAAAATTTTCTGTTCTCTCACAAAAAGGCTCTCAATCGATTGATTTAATCAATTACTTTGGGTTAATCTATTACTTAACCCTAAACCTGAAATTTTGGGTTTAGGGTTTACCAATTGATTGGTACCTCTTATCAATTGATTGATAACCCTGAATTCAATCTTTGAAAGCTAAATTTATATCTTGCCTGATATCTGGTTGGCCTCAACCTACTAGGACTTCTTTTTCCCAACATTCAATCATTCGTGACCTATTGAGACTTTTCATTGTCTAACATCCGACAATCTTAACTTGCCATGACTTCTTTACCAAGTGTCCGGTCAACCTTTGACCCACTTGGATTTTCATTTCGTGCCTGTTGGTGCAACAAGACCGGCAAGAGGGAGTGAATTGTCTGTAAGAAAATTATAACCTTTCTCAATCTTTCAATCCAAATTAGTAGCACAATTAAATTAACGAAATTGAACAACTAAAAAAATAAAAGAGACGGAAGAATTACTTGGTTACAACTTAGGTGGTTGTTAATCCAAGACAAATGAAAGAACTAACAAAATCTCATTCGTTAAAGGCGGAGAAGCCTCTTACACTCTTTCAACGCTCAGAAATAAGCTAGAAAATGAATACTAGAGTTGTTGAATATTTCCTAGCTCCATAGGGTTTTTTTTATAGCCCTTGGAAAAGTCTAGCTATCCGCAGCCTGAAGGCGCCTTCAAGATGGTCCAAGGTGCCTTCTATTAGATAAGTTTTATCCGTTGAGGATAAAACTGTTGGAACCCAAGATTATTTTGATGTGATCAACAAGTTAAGTTAGGTTCTGTGGTATTTTAACCTTATGTCTAAGTGTGCAAGAGCTTAGGAGCATAAAGAGTCAAGCAAAAGACGCAGCTAGCGAGAAGGACGACACGGGAGGGAGCCAACGGGCTTGGTGCGTCTGAGGTACGAGGCGCTGCGGAAGAGTACGCGGGCTGATGAGAAAGAGGCACGCGACGTTTCCGAGGGACGAGAAGCCGGAGCGGAAGGTTACTCGAGAAGGTCGAAATTGAGTTCGGGTGAGCCTTATTTCGGTTGGCTAAAATCACCCAAGCAAGCGGAGCCGGAGCGGAAGACCCAGATCGAGGTGAGTAGCACTGGAGAAGATGGTCCGGACCAAAAGTCAACTTTGTTGACTTTAGTGGTCCGGGCGCCCGGAGTTGGATTTTGATCAGATCGCGGTCAAACGCGATCCGTTGTGAAGGGGATAAAATTTTATCCCCTCCCAGTTGCCTGGACCCCTTCCAGACGCCCCGACCAAGGCTATAAATGCAGCCTTGATCTAGAAGCTTTAATCAACTCAAGCAATTAGCATTTCCAACACTTGTACGCTTTCTTTGGAGTTTAGATTCTGGTTTTTGTGCTTTCATTGTTGTAAGAGGCTTCTCCGCCTGAAAGAGATATTCTAGTGCACGTTTCATTCCTTGGATTAACAACCTCCTTGGTTGTAACTAAGTCAAAGTCTGTGAGCCTCTTTCTGTTTATTACTTTTTTTTATTTAATCTATTTTATGCAAGTGTTATTTTGAATGATCGAGAAGGATTGTGTTTTGTTTTTACAGGGCTATTCAACCCCCCTTCTAGCCGGCCAATGACCCCATCAAGTGGTATCAGAGCCAGGACGCTTCAGGAGGACTAACCGCCAATCGAAGCAAAGATAATAGCCGAACCGAGCATATACCCGCCGAAATTCGAAGGGGAATTCGCTACCTGGAAAAAAGCAAATACAGGTATTTTTTAAAATGGATTTTGAGTTATTGTTAATTATGAAATTCGGTTTTACAGCACCAGAAGGTAAAGAGAAATATCAGTGGACAAAAAAAGAGCAGGTCGACTACGTGGCAAACGGTAAAGCAGAGTACCATCTACTAAGCGTTCTTCCGCCACAAGAAGTCAACCAAATCGGCAACTACAACTCCGCGAATGAACTTTGGGAGAAGTTTCTTGAGCTACATGAAGGGACGCCCAAAGCCAAGCTCGCAAGACGGGATCTACTTCACAACCAGCTCACCAACCTGCGACTTAGAGAAGACGAAACAACTGCGCATCTGCACTCGAGAGTTAAAGAGCTTATCACCAAACTTTCGAATCTCGGAGAAAAGGTAAGTAACAGAGATTCGCTAAGGTACGCACTAAATTATTTTCCTAGAAATACGAAATGGGCATCACTAGTAGATTCCTTTTATATTTCTAAAGACTTAAAAAAAATTACTTTGGAAGAATTATTCTCGACATTTGAAGTGCATGAATCAAGATGTGTAGGTACGAAGGAGTCCAAGCACAACGTCACCCTCAAAGCATCGAGAGACGAACCTGAGTCAGAGTCTTCTCTCGACGACGAGGAAATGGTTATGATGGTAAGACGTTTTAAGAAACTATGTAAGTCTAGAAATACTAACCATCCGCAAGGTAGAAAGAAAAGGACGATGCGCTGCTACCATTGCAACGAAGAAGGGCACGTCAAGGACAATTACCCCAAGCTAAGGAACAAGGACAAAGACAAAGGTAAGAAGACTATCCAAAAGCGTAAGGTCTTAAAGGCGGCGTGGGACGATACATCGTCCGAATCGGAAGTCGAGGCCTTCTCCGGACTTGCATTAATGGCAAGTCATCAAGACGACGATTGCGATTCAAGCTCTTTCGAAATGAGCATCGAGAGCATCGATGAAGGGGGAGCTACGTCGGAAGAAAGCAACAGTTCAGGAGGAGACACGGATAACGAGATCGACAAAGTAAGTTAGGTACGATCTCTTCCTCTCGATAAATTATTTAAGTTCGTTAAATTGTTAACAAAAGATTGCTGTAAATTAGAAAAAGAAAATAAAAATTTAAAAATAATTATAGCTAAGTCCTGCCCATTAGAAGAGTTAGATAAATTAAAGTTAGAAAATGAAAATTTGAAAAGACAAATAGATTCTTTAAAAATCATGCATGTTCCCATAATATAAATTTTAGAAAATACAATAATTTAAATTAGTATTTTAGATATCACCAGGGATAAATTAGAAATATTTCAAAAAGGTATGCTCCTAAGAAATAGTTAGTTAATCCAGTAGGCTGGAAACTATATTGGGTACCAAAGTCTTGTTTAACTTGAACTATTAATTAGATTTAGCACTTTCAATGAAAAAATTAAACAGTTAATTTCTTTATGAGACTTTGTCTAAGAAAGTGGTTGTTGCTCCAATAACCAAGAAGGCCTAGTGCCTCACCACTGCCCAGAAGCCAAAATATTGAAATGAAATGTTTAATTAACTTTCTGATAAAGCATTAAAGATAAAATTAAATAATACTTTAGAAAGTCTTTCAAATATTTTTTTTGGAAATAAAAAAATATTATTATTATTATTATTATTTTTGCTTAGAAAATTTTTCCTGCATAAGGTTTCTACTTAGAGAATTCTCAAAAATAATTTTGATTGCAAAAACTTAGAAATTTTTCAAAATATTTCTTTTTCATGCAAAATTGTCTAACTTAGATTGTTTTTCTAACTTAGAAATTTTCTTTGAGATTTTCTTTCACTTAGAAATGTTTTCTAAAAATCATTGAATAATTTTCAAAATTTTCTAAATTTTTTAACCCTTAGATTTTTCTTTGAATCCCATTTTTTATGTGATCAAAGGGGGAGAAGGAAAAATATAAGTCTAGGGGGAGGTAGACCAATTTTTTTCTACCATTTTTCTATCTATTTGTATTTTATTGCAATATTAGTTATTTCATTTTTATGTCTATTTACCCTAGCTTAACTTGGGTTGCTCACATATAAAAGGGAGAGATTGTTGGAACCCCAAGGTTGTTTTTTTTTTATGTGATCAATAAGTTAAGTTAGGTCCTGTGGTATTTTAACCTTGTGTCTAAGTGTGCAGGAGCTTAGGAGCATAGGGAATCGAGCAAAAGATGCAACTAGCGAGAAGGACGGCACGGGAGGGAGACGACGGGCTAGGTGCGTCTGAGGTACGAGGCGCTACGGAAGAGTACGCGGGCGGACGAGAAGGTGGCACACGACATTTCTGAGGGACGAGAAGCTGGAGCAGAAGGTTGCTCGAGAAGGTCGAAATTGGGTTCGGGTGAGCCTTATTTCGGTTGGCTGAAATCACCCAAGCAAGCGGAGCCAGAGCGGAAGGCCCAGACTGAGGCGAACAACACCGGAGCAGAGGGCCCGGACCCAAAGTCAACTTTGTTGACTTTAGTGGTCCGGGTGCCCGAAACCATTCCGGGCGCCCGGAGTTAGATTTTGACCGGATTGCGGTCAAACGCGATCCGTTGTGAAGGGGATAAAATTTTATTCTCTCCCAGGCGCCTAGACCCCTTCCAGGAGCCCCGACCAAGACTATAAATATAGCCTTGGTCCAGAAGCTTTAATCAACTCAAGCAATTAGCATTTCCAACACTTGTATGCTTTCTTTAGAGTTTAGCTTCTGGTTTTTGTGCTTTCACTGCTGTAAGAGACTTCTCCGTCTGAAGGAGATATTCTAGTGCGCGTTTCATTCATTGGATTAACAATCTCCTTGGCTGTAACCAAGTCAAAGTCTGTGAGCCTCTTTATGTTTATTACTTTCTGTTTATTTAATCTATTTTATGTAAGTGTTATTTTGAAAGATCGAGAAGGGTTGTGTTTTATTTTTACAGGGCTATTCAACCCCCTTCTAACCGGCCAATGGTCTCATCAAAAACTCTATCTATGGCTAACTACAATTGGAAGGCGCCTTCTATAGCTGGAAGTTGAGTTCGCACTGTTCATCGAAGGCGTCTTCCAGGCCATGAAAGGCGCCTTCCAAGAGGAAGATTAACTCCTTAGTAGCTGATCTCTTCACGTGGGTGGTTCTCCGACTAACTAGAGTTGAGCTCACCTGAACCCAACTCTGACCTTCTCCTTGAGCATGCTTCCTCCTTGGCTTCTCGTCCCTTGAACGTCTCGCATGTCCTTCTCATCCACTGGTGTACTCTTCCGTAGCATCTCGTCTTTCGTATACACCAAGCTTGTCGACTCCTTTCCTGTGCCATCCTTCTCTCTAGTTACATTTTCCGCTCGACTTCCTGTATTCCTAAGCTTCTGTACATTTAGACACAAGGATCAAATACAACAGGATCTAACTTAACTTGATTGACCACATCTAAACTATCACGGGGTACTTATAGTATCAAGTGCCTGGTTCTTCATGACCCACTTGGACTTATCGTCTTGTGTCAAGTGTCCGATCCTCTGTGACCCACTTGGACTTACGGTCTCGTGCCAAGTGTTCGATCATCCGTGACCCACTTAGATTTTTTCCTTAGCCAACCCCACTAGGACTTCCATTTCTCAGTTCCTAACTAAGTCTTTGTAACGACCCGCCTCCTACTGACTAGGCTGCGAGGCCGATCGCTACAGTTATTCTGTGCTGGACTATTAATGCGGAATGAAAACTGGCTAATTTAAAATTTTACTGAACTAAATGCTGTAAAGTTTAACTTAGTGTTCTGGGTGTACCTAGGAGTTGTACACATGCTAGGGGAGGTGTTTACCACTGATAACAAACTTCGGATCGATCCACAGACCGATCTACTGATACTGGCACGGAAACAGAACCCTGGATCGGTCGGTTGACCGATCCATGAGCTGAGATGCTTCTGTATGCGACTGGATCGGTCTACCGACCGATCTAGGAGCACGTGGATCGGTCGGTAGGACCGATCAGTGGCTCACTGATCGGTCGGCCGACCGATCAGTGAGCTTCGGTGCTCACTGTTTGCATATGGATCGGTCGGCTGACCGATCCTTAAACAGATGCCAACTCTCTGTTCGCGCACGGATCGGTCAGCTGACCGATCCAGCGGCACACTCCACACTCTGATTTCAGCCCTGAAACTCTGATTTCAGCACTTGGGCGTGCCAAAATCTCACATATGAGTTATACACTACATGAGGAACATTCTAATGACATAAAACTAGTATTCTAAACTTAACATGATGCATAGTTCACTGATTCATAGCATTACACAACTAAACGTGCATGTAAATAAAACACTAAAGAGTTCTACGGTTTAAACTTGCTAAGTCCCCTAAGAATCTTTTATTCCAGTTCCTGCCACACACACCATCCTTTGCATTGTCCTCCAGCTCCCTCTGCTAGTCCATCTTTCCTTTACCTTTATCTGCAGTATAAGGAAAAATAGTATCTGTAAGCTTAAAGCTTAGTAAGAAACCATCTACCTCACAAAAACATGCAAGCGATGCAAATATGCTTTGGAAATCATGCTATTTGAAAACATGCATTGAGCTCATTAAAGCATGGCATACTGAAACATGGTATAAACACTGAAACATGGCATGCATCATAAACTAAGCATATAATCATGTCATAGCATCAATTAGAATAAACTATGCTGAAAACTGAACTGAAAGTGAAACTATGATTGAGTTAAACTAGTGCTGTTCTGATGCTATAGTCACATATCTGAATAAACTTTGAAAGCTAATAGATATAAGTGAAAATACATAATCATGCTGTTTGGGCCCGGCAACTGTACTTGCTGTGCGCGCATCCCTAACTAGACCTGGGTTTGCAAGTCTCGAATTTAGTAGGGTTAACTAGGTTATCTAAACCTAGGGACGACTGTGGGAGTCCAACCCATGGATATCTGATCCAGTACAGTGCCACTGAAAATAAAATACTGAATAGCTAATACTTGCTTATTTGGTTGTTTCTAGGTTATCTGAACCTAGAGCTAGGTTATCTAAACCTAGAGGCGACTGTGGGAGCCCACCCATTGGATATCTAATCCATATAAGCTGTAGTAAACTGAAAGTACTGAAGAAATGCTTCTAACGCACCTAACTGAGCCGTTAAAAATGCCGAAGGTGCATTTTCGCTAAACTAGCTATTTTATCGCACCCTAGCGTGCCCGAACTCTCATCTCTATTAGGGAGACCACTTCTAGGCACCCGACAACGTCTAAAACCCCCAACTAAAGAGGGGATACGTGTCCGGCCCATCTAGAAGTGCTCACTAAACCCCTAAATCTGCGAGGAGGGTCGAATTCACCCTATGCGTCGATAAAAATCTGTAATAAACTAATCTAATGACATATAATCAAACAGAAGCTACTTATACTGCAGGTGAGGGGTTTCTTATCTCGTACGCTAAATTCCTTACGGTTCTAGTCGCTAGGTTTCCGGAGAAGACGATCCTTTCGATAGTTTTCTTGCGCCAACACGTTCCTCTCGCGAAGGGGAGCGTCCTGGTGTCGGAGCCACTGCCGGAAGATGTCTTTGGGGGCCTAGCCTTGGTGCGCCGAGAGAAAGAGGAGGAAGAGAGGGGCGCCGGCGTGAGGGTTTGAGAGGAGAAGAGGTCTGCCGAACCAAAGAAATAAAATAAACCAAACCCCAACTTAAGTTTTTAATTTATATTAAGTGGGTAACTACGCCCAACTCAAATATAAATATAAATGTTTCCCTTCTCTTTCAGCACGGCCCTGCTGGGTTCATCGGTTACTAAGGCTAACTAAAGGTTTAGCGGACCCGAGAGGTTCCGGGTTCGATTCCCGCTTAAGCCTTTTTATTCTTCTAATTATTTTTGCTACTTCCGCTACTCGGAAAATTCCGGAAAAATATCTAAAAATTCCAGAAAAATCATAGACTAATTCTAATGCAAGTTTGAGAATTTTCGGGCGTTACAGTCTTCCACTACCTAGCACCACTAGAACTTCCATTGCATAGTTCCCAACTAGGTCTTCCACTGCCTAGTCTCGTTAGGACTTTTATTGCATTGTCTAACCTCCAGTTAGGACTTTCCATTGTTGAACCTTCAGTTAGAGTTTTTTGCTGCCTATCCTTCAGTCAGGACTTTTCCAGTCAAGTATCCGGTCCTCCCTTAACCTATTTAACTTTCTCAAAAAATGGGGTCCTCCTATGTTGATTTTATATCAAACCTCACCCTCTCACTCAGGGTTCAACATTTGGTATCAAATACACAAATTTTGGAAGATATATCTCATTAAGTCAAAAAGTAGTATGAAGTGTATTATAGAGAATTTAAAAACAAAATGAGCTACGAATATCACTAATCAGCGTTCTCCGAGTTTGACAACCCCTCCCAAACCTTGTTTAGATCCAAGAAATCTAGGGAGGTACTACCAAGTGGCAAAAATCATGCCTTGTAGACCTATCAATGGTGTCCTCGAAGTCGTGCTAGAGCATCTTCACTGTTCTAGCTCCTAGCAAGTCAAAGAACTCCTCTGAAGCTAGAGAATCCTTCTTTCGGTTCACCCAGCATTCTTCCTCGTCATCTTGATAGTCCTTTGACTCAACCTTTACAATCTCCAATTTGGCAGCTAACTATCTGGTGACTCATTTGTTAACGGTCTGAGGCAAGAACATAGCCAATTGCAGTATTTAAGCGAGATGGAAAGCAACTGCGTTTACTAGGATGATGAGCAACATCTAAACACTGATGCATCAGTATTACTAACATCTATTTTGATGGGAGACCGGACCCAAAGCATAGCTGAGTTAGTCACTTCGTGATAGATTTATAGAAATGGGGTCGATTCCCAGTGAAGTCGGTAGAAAAATACTCTCCCATGCAGTGGCTTGCTCAGTTTCTTAATTTACCTCTTTATAAATGGCTGTGGAGCCAAGCGTGTGGGATGTTCAGGGTATGTGTATAACCTTTTTACAAAAATATTGATGGGAGACCCTCACGGGTTGGTGTAGTTGGTACATGCATATGTATTTACTTTAATATGTTTGGGGATTAATGCAGATATATCTATGGACCCAAAGGGAATTATGGAGAAGTGGGAGGGCATTTTGGTATTTACACAAGTTGAGGGTTTGGGTGCACTGTTCACATAGAAAAGAAAGAGGTTTCGTTTTGGTTTTGCTCTCCGCCAGAGGAGGTGTTTGTTTTGGTTTTACTCTTCGACAAAGGATGTTTTAAGGGGTCTTGGTTTTTCTCTCAAGAGAGAGGGGGGGCATGACTCTTCGGGTTCAGGCCAGCATTGCCACCAGGAGGAGATGATGGAGATCTCAGGCACGACAACGGGGTGGTGGCTAGGTCTCGTCACGGTGATGTGGGTGCAGTGCATCTCCGACAACAACTACACCTTCTCTAACTACTCTGAGGCCCTCAAGACGCTCATGGGGCTCACCTAGCTCCAGCTCAACAATCTCTCTATCGCCAACGACATCGGAAAGGCCTAGGGCATCGTCCTTGGCCTCGCCTACGACCATCCCCCCACCCCGATCATCCTTCTCATCGGCTCTCTCGAGGGCCTCGTCGGGTACGACGTCCAGTGGCTAGTCGTGTGCCAATCTATTCGCCCCCTTCCCCTATCGACAGATGTGCATCTTCTTGTGCATGGGCGGGAACAACACAACTTGGATGAACATGGCGGTGTTCGTAACGTGCATCCACAATTTTTGCCGAAACCGAGGGACGGTATCAGGGATTTTGAAGGGCTGCGTGGGCCTCAACACCGCCATCTTCACCAACATCTTCTCTGCCCTTTTCTCCGATGACCCCACCTCGTTTCTCTTCCTGCTTGCGGTCGCCCCCACCGCGGTTTGCACCACGATGATGCTCTTCCTCCGTGAGTCACCGCCGGAGGACATGGAGGCGGAGGACGATGACACCGACTCACAGTATTTCAGAGTCATCAACGCGATGGCGGTGGTCATTGCAGGGTACTTGCTGGCCTTTGATCTCACAGGCAAACATGGAGCGGTCGTCTCCAGGGTCTTCACGGCGGTTCTGCTACTCCTGCTAGCGCCGTCGATGGTGGTTCCGATCCACATAGAACTAAAGTTGATTTACAGATTGAGGATACATGAGAAAGCTGATGTGGAGGATGGAGGAGTGACTAAATTATTATTGACAACAGAGGCGGAGACGATGGAGGCAGAGGATAGTCATAGTCCAAGGGCGGAAGAGGCGGTGGAGACTGGAGATCGGAGAGGACCACACGATAGTGGAGGTGGTGAAGACGGTTGACTTCTGGGTCTTGTTCTTGTCGTTTCAATGCGGGGTTGGAATGGGGTTGGTAGTGATGAACAACATAGGGTAGATGGGTACTACAATGGGCTATACAGATGTTTCCTTCTTCGTCTCCATGCTTAGCATCTGGGGCTTTTTTGGGCGGATCGCATCCGGAACCATCTCGGAATACTTCATCAAGGCCATAACGACTCGATCAACATCGGAACTAGCTCATCAATTCATCCGAGGGTGCCCCCCTCCCGGGGCTAGGGTACGTCACTGTACTCATCATGTATTTATTTCATTGTTCTACTATTATTCGGCTACTTATATATTCGTGGGATCCGTCTCGAGCATCGGGACATCAGGGACCGGGGTAACCCGGTCGCTGGTTATAGGTAGCATTCATCAGACTTGGTCAACATGGGAGACAGCTCACCCTCTGGGTCATGACAACTTGGTCAGCATTCCAGCCACGTCATTTTGGCAGTTCCGTCTTCTCAGATTCCCGACAGGATCATATTGGCGTCGTCTGTGGGAACTTCGCTTGATCTGGAATGTGAAGATGGACGACACCGAAAAATTCTTCCATCCTCATGACCTCAGGGGGTTTCGTCAAACATATCATATTCTCCTCACTCCACGGGAATTCGGGAGTCGAGGAACTGAGTCAAATCCTTTGCTGGTCAGCAAGTCAATTTTTCCGTTATATTTTCTCCTTCGGTCATGGATCTGCCACTGTTCCTCGATCGAAGACTCCCATGCCGATCGACCGGGTTTAAATTATATTAGAGCCACGAGCTCAATGTCGAAGGCTCTCATACCGATCGACCGAGTTTAAATTATATTAGAGCCACATACTCAACGTCGAAGACTCCCGTACCAATCAGTCAGGTTTAAATTATATTAAAATCACGAGCTCAATATCGAAGACTCCCGTGCCGATCAACCGGGATTAAGTTATATTAGAGCCATGGACTCTAGAAGTCAAGTGGTGACTATAAATTCCTATCTACGCCAATAGTCGAGCGACGACTATAAACCCCTGTCTACGTCAATAGTCAAGTAGTCTTCACTGGTCTCGGACCCGTTCGGGGTCGAGTAGCCTTCACTAGTCTCGGACTAGTGTATCAGATCTCTTATCTCCCCCGTTTGGGGTTGATCAATCTTCACTGGTCTCGGACCAACGTATCGGATCTCTTATCTCCCCCGTTCGGGGTCGAGCAGTCTTCACTAGTCTCGGACCAGCATATTGGATCTCTTATCTCCCCCATTCGGGGTCGAGCAGTCTTCACTGGTCTCGGACCAGAGTATCAGATCTTTTATCTCCCTCGTTCGGGGTTAAGTAGTCTTCACTGGTCTCATACCAGCATATCGGATCTCTTATCTCCCCCGTTTGGGGTCGACCGGTCTTCACTTATCTCGGACTAACATATTGGATCTCTTATCTCTCCCATTCGGGGTCGAGCAGTCTTCACTGGTCTCGGACCAGCATATCAGATCTCTTATCTCCCTCATTCAGGGTCAAGCAGTTTTTACTAGTCTCAAATCAGCGTATCGGATCTCTTATCTCCTCTGTTCGGGGTCGAGCAGTTTTCACTGGTCTCGGACCAACATCCATCTCCCTCGTCTTGGAGCATCCATCTCCCCCGTTTGGGGTTAAGCTATCCCCAATGGTCTTGGACCGCAGTATCTTCACTGGTCTTGGACCAGAGTATCTCCATCGGTCTCGGCTATAGAATCTTCACTGGTCTCCAACTGAGGTATCCCGCGAGCTCCATGCCCTTCAGTCGCGTGAGCCTTGCACCCATTCGGGACACCGATGTCGTTCTTTTCTTGTGATGCTCTCCTGGGCGGCATTATCCTGCTTGGAACTATTTGATTGTCGGGTTAGCATTTTACGATTGCCCGTTCGACATTCTCTGGGCCGCTCGGTCAGTACTTTCGGAGTCGTCCGACCAGTATTGCTCGGTTGTCCGCTCGGCCGTTCGCTTGAACTACTCGGTCATACGCTTGACATGCTCTAAATGGCCTGGTCAGCATTTTATAATCGACTAGCTGATATTCTTGCGGCCGCTTGGTCAGCACTTTCGTGGCCGCCTGATCCTTATTGCATAACCACCCTCCTAGCCGCTAGCTTATATCGTCCGACATCCTTGTGGTCGCCTGATCGACATTTTATGGTCATCCGATTGACATTTTTCGGTGGCTTGGTTGGCATTCTCTTCATCCATCGATCGACATCTTCGCAGTCGCGCGCTCTGCATCGCTTGCCTAAACGGCTCTCCACCTGACTGGTATCCTTCCGATCACTCGGTCGGCACTTTCGTGGCCGCCTGATCCTTATTGCATGAACGTCCGCCTAGCCACTCGCTTATATCGTCCGACATCCTTGTGGTCGCCCGATCGACATTTTATGGCCATCTGATTGATATTTTTCGGTGGCTCGATTTACATTCTCCTGATTCATCGATCGACATCTTCGCAGTCGCGCGCTATGCACCACTCTCCTAAACGTCTCTCCACCTGATTTGCATCCTTCCGATTGCCCGGTTCACATCTTCGCGCTCGCCGCCCAACATCACCTGCTTGCTCGGTTGCTCGATCAGCTCAGCATCCCACTTGCTACTTGGCATTATTTTCGTGGCTCGTTCGACATTCGCGCAGTAGCCCACTCGACATTCACCCTGTTACCGACTCGGTACTATTTTTCTTCTTTCACTCGGCATTGCTACCATTTCTCGCGCAACACCACTACTCTAGCGATCACTCGCGTGACATTATTCGATGGGTTCAGCAATTTGACTTTGTTATTGTGTGCAATTCATCCTTTGTGACATTATCTAGTCAATCGGACTTGCAGCTCCTTCGACTAGACTTGAAGGGAGGCTTGTGATGCAGATATATCTATGGACCCAAAGAGAATTATGGAGAAGTGGGAGGGCATTTTGGTCTTTGCACAATTTGAGGGTTTGGGTGCACTGTTCACATAGAAAAGAAAGAGGTTTTCGTTTTGGTTTTGCTCTATGGCATAGGAGGTGTTCGTTTTGGTTTTGCTCTCCGACAAAGGAGGTTTTAAGGGGTCTTGATTTTTCTCATGACCCTTCGGGTTCGGGCCAGCGCTGCCACCAGGAGGAGATGATGGAGATCTCAGGCGTGGCGATGGGGCAGTGGCTAGGTCTCGTCGCGGCGGTTTGGGTGCAGTGCATCTTCGGCAACAACTACACCTTCTCACGACGGTTTGGGTTCGGGCTAGTGCCGCCACCAGGAGGAGATGATGGAGATCTCAGGCGTGGTGACGGGGCGGTGGCTAGGTCTCGTCGCGGTGGTTTGGGTGCAGTGTATCTTCGGCAACAACTACACCTTCTCTAACTACTCTGACGCCCTCAAGACGCTCATGGGGCTCACCCAACTCCAGCTCAACAATCTCTCTGTCTCTAAGGACATCAAAAAGGCCTAGGGCATCGTCACCGGCCTCGCCTACGACCGTCTCCCCACCCCGACGATCCTTCTCATTGGGTCTCTCAAGGGCCTCGTCGGGTACGACATCCAGTGGCTAGTCGTGCGCCAATCCATTCACCCCTTCCCCTACTGGCAGATGTGCATCTTCTTGTGCATGGGCGGGAACAACACGACTTGGATGAATACGGCGGTGCTCGTAACGTGCATCCACAATTTTTGCAGGAACCGAGGGACGGTGTCAGGGATTTTGAAGGGCTGCGTGGGCCTCAACACGACCATCTTCACCAACACTTTGCCCTTTTCTCCGACGACCCCGCCTCATTTCTCTTCCTGCTTGCGGTCGCCCCCACCGAGGTTTGCACCACGGCGATGCTCTTCCTCCGTGAGTCATCGCCGGAGGTCGTGGAGGCGGAGGACGATGGCACCGACTCACAATATTTCAGAGTTATCAACGCGATGGCGGTGGTCATCGCAGGGTACTTGCTGGCCTTTGATCTCACAGGCAAACATGGAACGGTCGTCTCTAGGGTCTTCGCAGCAGTTCTGCTACTCCTTCTAGCAGTGCTGGTGGCGGTTCTGATCCACATATCGCTAAAGTTGATTTGCAAATCGAGGATATGTGAGAAAGCTGATGTGGAGGACGGAGGAGTGACTGAATTATTATTGACAGCAGAGGTGAAGACGATGGAGGCAGAGGATTGTCATAGTCTTAGGGCAGAAGAGGCGGCGGAGACTGGAGATCGGAGAGGACGACACGATAGTGGAGGTTGTGAAGACGGTGGACTTCTGGGTCTTGTTCTTGTCGTTTCTATGCGAGGTTGGCGGTGATGAACAACATGGGGCAGATTGGTACGACAATGGGCTATACGGATGTTTCCTTCTTCGTCTCCATGCTTAGCATCTGGGGCTTTTTTAGGCGGATCGCATCCGGAACCATCTCAGAATACTTCATCAAGGCCGCAACGACTCAATCAGCATTGCGACTAGCTCATCAATTTATCCGAGGGCCCCCCCACGGGGCTAGGGTACGTCACTGTACTCATCATGTATTTATTTCATTGTTCTACTATTATTCGACTGCTTATATATTCATGGATCCATCTCGAGCATCCGGACATCAGGGACCGGGGCAACCCGATCGCTGGTTACAAGTGGCATTGACCAGACTTGGTCAACATGGGAGACAGCACACCCTCTGGGTTTTGGCAACTTGGTTAGCATTTCAGCTATGTTATTTCGACAATTCCGTCTGCTCAGATTCCCGATAGGATCAAGGATCAATTCTCAGAGGGTGAAAAATGACTTATTAGGTGTCTGACCTTCCCCATGCAAATGACTGTTGCGCTAGTGTAAAATGCGTCCCATGATTACTTGTCTGTATTTTACCATGGCGCCGGTGATATTGGACTATTTGGGATAAACGATATTACTTTTTTTTGCTCCAATATTGATGATAGTGATTCAATTTGAGATTAATTTAGATAAATTAGGATGACTGGTTCTTCCAATCTAATATATTAATCGCTCATGATCTACTCAACTACCCAACTTGCTCGTCGCACTTGGCTCACTCGCTCAGGTTGTCCAGTGGCTCAACCATCCTGCCCAACCCATTTGATACTTCCAGTCCATTCGACTCATCTGATGCATCTTTTTGTAAAATTAACTTCTGTCTGCGCAATCATATCATTTCTTGTAGATTTATTATTGTTCTAATATTATTGCGTATACTGATACTATCTATTCTCTGTTAATCAATCAGTTTATCTGTCTTAATTTTTTTTTTCTTATTCAATAATTTTACCACTCCAAAAGCATGTATATATATCGACCTGTAGACATATTAGTCACAGAGATTAAGATTGAGATGTGGCATGTACACATGCACCAGCTCGACAAACTGAAATCCCATAATCTTCGCTCACGATCAGACATCGATAAACATTCTCATGCAGATCAGATAGCGTTCTACTCATTCACAACGAGAGGAAATTATATTTGAAGCTGGCCATTCCATAATATAAATTTTCCCTATGCGAGGCTGAAGGAACTGGCAGTTTTTTCCACATATTTCTGGGCTCCCTTGAACCATCTCTTGTCACCAGCTTGCGCCTTGCAGATGTACAGTTTGCCGTCGGACACGGACGCCGTTATCAGCTGATGCTTCCCGCCCTCGTCGCCGTCGGCTGTGCGCGTCAAAACGGAGATGAAGTAGTACTGCTTCCCGTTGATCAACGGCGTCGACGACTCCAAGATGTTCGCGGTCGCCACGGCATCAGGGTCGAATCCTCCCTGCTCAAATAAAAATAGATTTGTACATATAAATTAATACGCTCTCTGCTTATTACAAGTAACTGACTGTTTATATATAATTACCTCGGCATCAGTCTTGCCGGCGTATGTCTGTTTCCCCAGCAAGTAATCAAACTGAAAATCGATCGAAGTAAACGTTCTGGTCATTCTTGTCCTTCTCCAAAATAATTAACAAACGCATGGAATAATAAGGATATAAGGTAATCAATCGACGATGTATTAAACCTTGCCGAGGAATTCCTCCGGGGGGCCGTAGTCGGTGATGGACTTGTTGGTGGTGGGCGTGACCATGACGGAGACGCTGCTGTTGGAATCGAAGTTGTCCTCGTAGCGTAGCACCTGCCCCGGGAACTCCACCTCCTTGCTCGGGTTCCACTTCGCCGGGAGCGAAATCTTGAACCCCGGCCCGTTGTACGCGATGAAGTCCGTGTTCGTCTTCGGCTTCCCGAACACGTTCGCTGCGTGCGATCAATTGTTTCGAAATTATATATTTGGAGCGATTCGTTGACCAAGGAATAATGCCAATTGGTGCACGAACTAATTACCGGCTTCTCCGTAGGCGGCGTCGGCAGGGGCGGCCTTGGAGCCGACCGCGGCGGCGCCGATGAGGACGGCGAGAGCTAGGCGGCGGGAGATGGCGGCGGTGCTGTCGTCGTCGACGGAGGCGGCCGGTTTCTGAGCGGCCCTGCAGAGGATGTTGTTAGGCTTGGGCACGAGGCGGGGGGAGGAGGTCCGCGAGGCGGCCGTGGAGGCGGTGGAGGGAACGAGATGGTGGAGGAAGCACGCGGTTGCGGCCATGTCTGCGTCGCGCTCTCTGCTTCTTCGCTGCGCTCTGCTGCAGTTCTGCTGCTGCTGCTGCGGCGTTAGTTTTAGACCATGTGCTTCGGGCCGTGATGAGTCCAATCGATAAGGATAAGATTATGGTTGCTCCGGATAGGGTGCTGGAATCTGTGATTGGGCCACGTGTCATCTCACCATTTTCTCTCCTTCTGACGTGTCATCCTTCCCTGGTCCTGATTCCATATTAAATTTTCATGATGATAATTTCTTGTATTTCGAGAGTAATAGATTTTTCTTCAAAAAGCTTCCAAAAAAAAAACTTAAACTTTTTTTTTCATTTATTCATCAGCTTTTTACTGAACATTAAATTTCTTAAATACCCAACTCACACCTAACTTTCAAAATGATCCAACCATGTATTCTAAACCTATTTTACCTCTATAGTATAGCAGTCAATTGTTATATTTTTTTTAATAATAGATTTTTTAAAGAAATATTCATATTAAAAAAAATTAATTTTCTGAATATATTATGTTAAATTAATATTTAAGGGAATGAATATAATCAGGAGAATTAGGTAAATACATATGATCTTATTTTATACAATTCTAAGTTCTCTAGGTCTCTAAGGCAATTTTGATCGAAATTGGCTGATAGACCTAAAGAGTCCAGACTTGCATGAAACTAAATCCTATGTGTTCGTCTTGGTCTCCTGAATATACTCACACCCTCAAACATCAATTTAACACAATATATTAAGAGGACTGTTTTTTTTTAAATACGAATGTGTCTGAAACATCTAATTCGTATTAAAAAATTATTGCTCTCAATATATTGTGCTAAATTGATACTTGAGAATATAAATACAATCAGGAGAATTAAATGAATACATATGACCTGATTTCATGTTATTCCGAGCTCTCTAGGTCTATCAACCGATTTTGATTGAGTGTTGGTGCGGGAAGCATCCGACAATCGAATCTGAATTTTGATAATGATAAAGGATTCAAAGTTAAGGTTATTTGTGATGTAATGTGTTGAATGAGTTTGCAGGAAAAGTTCTAAGGTATCTTAGGCAAAAGTCCTAGCTGCAGTTAGGCATACAGGAAAACCCTAGGGGATGATAACCCTAGGCGGAAAGCCTTGGCGGGTCGAAGTCTTCGGGCAAAAGTCCTAGAGTCGGATACTCTAGGTGAAAATCTCGGTGTCGCGGATCGGGTGGAAAGTCTGGGCGGATCGTGGAGCGGGTGTCCAGCAGAAAGACCTGAAGATTCGGACGCTGAGCAAAAACCCAGTTGATTTGGAGGATCGAATTGGCAATAGGTATACTCTCCTGAGTGAAGTAGGTGAGGACGCACTCCCCGCTGAGGGAACAGTAGGCGTCGATTCGACCTAGGATTTCCGGTCGAAATCTGAAATCAGAACCGGACAGTCCGGAGATTGTCAAATACTTCAGTTATCATGTTTATAGTGTACGAACTTTGTTTTGCAGGATATGTTATTATTTTATGGACTAACGTATCTTACAGGGACCAAAGAGCAAGTTCTGCCTCGGATGAACAGTGCCCGAGGCACCCTCCATAGAGCTTGGAGGCGCCTCGGGTGCAAGGCTGAGGAGTCTTTGCAGCCGAGCTGGAGGCACCCTCCAAAGGAGCTGGAGGCGCCTTAGACGACATTGGAGGCGCCCTCAAGGGCATCGGAGGTGCCCTCAAGTGGATGAGCGACGAAGAAGTCAAGGCTTATCCACGAGCGGCTGACCCGATGATTGGAGGCGCCCTCAACAGCATATAAAAGGCAGTCTCGAGCAGCAGCATGGATAATCAAGTTCTAAGCAATCTTTCTTCAGCGCATTACTAACGAGATGATTCGGCTAAGCTACAACAAGACCCCAACGACCTGAAGCTGCGAAATTTCAATTCTTTGTTGTCGGTATAGCCTCTTTCAATACTATCATTGTAATAATTCTTGTAATATTTGTGCGATTATAGTTGTTGCCCAAAGTAAACGCTCAACGAGCGTGAGCCTTGGAGTAGGAGTCGCCCAAGGTTCCGAACCAAGTAAATCTTGGTGTCTTTCTATGTTCCTTTATTTATTATTCCGCTGCGTTATCCGATAAGTTTTCCGAATACGAAAAGTGAAAGCCACGAGCGCTATTCACCCCCTCCCTCTAACGCATCTCGATCCAATAATTGGTATCAGAGTGGGGTTGCTTCGATTTGGTGCAACCACCAATCAAGCATTTTTTGGTGGTGATTTTTAGTTTTTCGGAGTTGATCGGAATCGATATTATTACTGCTTTCTGATCTATTTCTTTTCGTAATCGAATTTTTTTCTCGAAGTTGGTGCAACACCACTCGAGATTACGTGTTGGTTTTTCTTTTAACCCACACTACTAATTCAGGATCAAGTCCTGGGACAAGTTTCTTTTTGTTGTTTTCCTTGTGCAAGTTTCTATGGCTCTTCAAGAAGGCTACAATATAGCCCGACCTCCGCTCTTCACCGGAGAAGACTTCTGCTACTTTCAAACACATTTCGAAGTCTAGATGATCGTTAAAATCGGTCTTAAACTCCCAAATGATGACAACGACAAACTAATATCGTGCGAGAACTGGGATGCAACTCTGATAAAGAAAGTAGAAGCAAACGCCAAAGCAACTTGTACACTTCAGTGCGGCCTAACCAAGGAGGAGCTGAACCGCGTCGGCTCGTTCTTGAGCGCCAAAGAATTATGACAAAAGTTGATCGAGTTGCACGAGGGCACACCCGACACAAAGGTAAGTAAGCGTTACTTACTACTTAATAAATTATACAATATTAAAATGTAGGAAGGTGAGATCGCTAGCCAGCTTCATGCCCGTATATAAGATTTGCTCAACAGACTCCACGTAATCGGACAGAAAGCGGAGAACCACGACATCCTAAGGTATGCCCTAAATGCCTTTCCGAGGAATACCTTGTAGGCATCCATGGTAGATACTTACAAGGTATCTAAGGATCTATCTTTAATTACACTAGACAAATTGTTTGCTGAATTTGAATTGCATGAACAAATTAACGCTCGATCGACTGAGAAGGGTATAGCTTTGATTGTAGGTACAAGCAGAGCACGTAAACCAAAAGCAAGATGCAGAACCGAACTGGAGTCAGAAGAAGAACCTGACTCGGATGATGACGATGACGAGATCACCGCCGAACTCGTTAATCTGGTAAGAAAGCTCTACAAAAAGAAGAAGGGCTTCAACAAGAAGGATATCAAGAAGGTAGTCCAATCCAAGGAGGTCCAACCAAGTTTGAAGGTAAAGCTCGAAGTAACCTGCTATGGCTGCAACCAAAAGGGGCATATCAAAGCCAACTGTCCGAATAAAAAAGATGCTAAGAAGCAAAGAAAGAAGAAAGCCCTGAAGGCAACTTGAGACGAGTCTTCATCAAAAGAGTCTGATGAAGAGCTCGAACAGACGAGCTTCCTTGCACTAACGGCCCGGGACCAAATCAACGAATCTGGAAGCGAGAGCGAATTAGAAAGAAGCCACGGATCTGTATCCGTTTCTGAAGGGCCGAACCCCGTTGTAAGTACTTCTCGGTTGTATAATCTAGTTAATTATCTTATGCGCAAATTAGCTAAATCCAACGTTCGGATCAAATCACTTCTAAAGGAGGTAACAACCCTTAAAGAAGTGACTGACTCCGAATCCTTGACTGACCTTATTCAGACTGAAACCTCATACCTTGAATGTTAATTATCTTATTGTATAAACTTAAAGGATCTTGGTAGATGCTATTTATCCTCATACCTTGAATGTTTTTTACTCATTGACTTTAACCATCTTCTCGCTTAAATCCCAAAACTTTCTTGCTAATTCTTTATACTTGGCATGGTTAATCGTATCCTCCTCATTGCAATCGTCAAAGTACTTGCTAGTCACACCCTTAAGGTTAGATGCAATCCTTCATGTTAACTCCATTATAACCAGTGCACTCAATAAGTTTCTTACTCTATAAATTAAAGAGAGTTTAGTTCTTAACACAATATAGTTATGACATAGATCTATCTCAAGTAGTTATCTTACCCAAGGATGACTTTTTGCATCAATGGTATATCTAGAAACAAAGACAACTGAAGCACCAACTAGAGATGGAAGAATATGAGACATCCATAATCCAACAAGCTCAACAAGAAAATGTCTTAGAACAAGGAACTAGATAATTGTTATAGTCAACTAGCTATGATTCAAAAGTATCAAAAGAAATGCAATGTAAATTAAACATTTGTATCCATAAATAATAATTATTAATAATAAAAATACACATCACACCTCAACCAATCAAAGAGTAACAAGAAACAAGTCCAACATAATCTTAAGTATTAATGCAAACTTGTGGAGTACATATTGTTTGAAGAAATGTATAATGAGATAAAAATACAAGCAATTCCAAGAAGAATGAAATGTTAGCTAAAAGAATATAGTTTATTTAGAAATTAAGTTTGAACGGAAAAAATGATTACTATTTGTATAGAGCATTAAAGATCATCCTTCTATGTGGTAGCAGTTCTGACAATGCCTTTAGCACACCTGAATTCCAAATTCTTGCCTTTAGGAAGATTTGAGCTTAAGATTTAATTAGTTGAGAAGATCAGTGATAAGACTTTTGATATAAAATATACCTTCATAACTTTTTCAAAAACCCTAGGAACTCCAACGAAGAGAGTTGGCTTCAGCTCTATAAGGTCATCCCTCAAAGCAGTATATCCTTGCATTGAAAGTCCATCAACATTATAATCAATCAAAAGGATTGTACAAAAATATGTTTCCATACCCCTTAATAATAGCCAGCAGAAGCCCCATGGTGGAAAAAATATACTTCAATTGTTCGGTCAAGAATGTGAGCAAGGGGATGAAAGGAGAGGTAGGCATCATCTGCTGTCTTCTATAACATACAAATCAAGACATATATCATAGCTTATACTTAAGAACCATTAGTAATAAATTAAACAACATATATGAATAAAGGCAAGAATATTACCTTATCTTCAAATTGATTCAGGAATAGGCCAATTCCCATTACATATGTTGTGATGCATTCATGAGTCAATACAGCACCTTTCGAATCTTCTCTCGTCCCCTACTCATGTACATTATCGTGCATATATCAAGAGGTTTAGGAGGCAATAGATATGATGTGTTCTCTTTTCCCTAAAAAGCAATATATAATTATTAAGCTAACAATTTGACATGTATGTTTTCATTAACTTAGTAATAAACTAACCATCTCAAGGATTTCGTCCCAAGAGTACAGTTTCATTCCGGTGTTGGCAGCAATAGTATTTTATTCCATAGTAGTAGAATCCAATGAAACAATTACTGCATAATCAAGCAACACTATGACTAAAAGTTAAAATATTGGAACACTTAAAAGATGAGCATCCCTACCGTTGAGATGCATAGTAGATGTGCAGTTAGAGGACAAGATCTGTAAAATGACAGACACATATTATATATGCTAAACTTAAACTCGACTTCCATTAAATTAAGTCCATTTAAACGGCCCTTCACTCTATTTATTTTCGTCTCCTGTACAAAAGCAACAACAATTTTAGCATGCTCTACGACGTAACCAACAACTGCTTCACCTATTAACATATCATATCACTCGCATATCACACGCATATTAAGTTTTCAAACTCCAGAGGTCATTTACATACATAGTGTATCGTAGAGTATGTTGGAACCCCAAGGTTGTTTTGGTATGATCAACAAGCTAAGTTAGGTCATGTGTGTTTTTAACCTTATGTCTAAGTGTGCAGGAGCTTAGGAGCATAGGTAGTCGAGCGGAAGAAGCAGCTAGCGAGGACGGCACGTGGTGCATCCGAGGGACGAGGCGCTGTGGAAGAGTACACCGACGGACGAGAAGGAAGCGTGCGGTGGTCCCGAGGGATGAGAAGCCGGAGCGAAAAACTGCTCGGGGAGCAAGAGACGCAATTAGTGAGAAGGTCGGCACAGGGTTCGACCGAGGGACGAAGACTGTGGATGAATACGCTGGCGGATGAGAAGGAAGCACACGACGATTCCGAGGGATGAGGTGCTTCAGGAGGACTAACCGCCGAATGAAGTAATGAAATAATGGTCGGACCAAGCATCTACCCGCCGAAGTTTGAAGGGGAATTCGCTAGCTGGAAAAAGTGAATGCAGGTATTTTTTAAAACCGATTTTGATTTGATGTTAATTATGGAATTCAATTTTACAGCACCGGAAGGTAAGGAGAAATACCACTGGACAAAAAAGGAGCAGGCCGACTACGTGGCAAACGACAAAGTAGAGTACCATCTACTAACCGTTCTTCCGCCACAAGAAGTCAACCGAATTGTTAACTACGACTCCGTGAAAGAACTTTGGAAGAAGTTCCTTGAGCTGCACGAAGGAACGCCTGAAGCCAAGCTCGTAAAACGAGATTTACTCCACAACTAGCTCACCAGTCTGTGACTTGGGGAAGAAGAGACAATTGCGCATCTGCACTCAAGAATTAAGGAAATCATCACCGGACTCTCGAATCTCGGAGAAAAGGTAAGTAACCGAGATTCACTAAGGTACACCCTCAATTCATTTCCTATAAATACAAAATGGGCATCATTAGTAGATGCCTTTTATATTTCGAAAGATTTAGAAAAAATTACATTAGAAGAATTCTTTTCCACATTTGAAGTGCATGAATCAAGATGTGCAAGTACGAAGGAGCTCAAGTACAACATCGCTCTTAAAGCATCGAGAGACGAACCTGAGTCAGAGTCCTCTCTCGACGACGAGGAAATGATAATGATGGTAAGGTGATTTAAGAAGTTATGTAATTCTAGAAAAGCTAACCATCCACAGGGTAGAAAGAAAAGGATGATCCGTTGCTACCACTGTAATGAAGAAGGGCATGTTAAGGATAACTGCCCCAAGCTGAGGAATAAGGACACGGATAAAGGTAAGAAGCCTGTTAAAAAACCCAAGGCATTAAAAGCGACGTGGGACAATACGTCGTCTGAATCGGAATTTGAAGTCTTCTCCGGACTTGCACTAATGACAAGTCATCAAGACAACGACTGTGAGTCAAGCTCTTCTGAAATGAGCATCGAGAGCATCGATGAAGGGGGAGCCACATCGGAAGATAGCAGCAGTTCAGGAGGAGAAACAGACAACGAGATCGACAAGGTAAGTCAGGTACGATCTCTTCCTCCCGACAAACTATTTAAGTTTATTAAATTGTTAACTAAGGATTGCTATAAATTAGAAAAAGAAATTAAGAATTTAAAAATAATATTAGCTAAATCTTGCCCAATAGAAGAATTCGACATAATTAAATTAGAAAATGAAAAATTAAAAGTAGAAAATGATAATTTAAAAGTACAAGTAAATAACTTGAAAATCATGCATGCTCATCTAATACCAATGTTAGAAAATTTAACAATGTAAATTAGTATTTTAGATATCATAAGGGACAAATTAGGAATATTTCAAAAAGATATGTCCCTAGGAAATTTTTAATTAATCCAGTTGGCTGGAACCTATATTAGGTTCATAAGTCTTGCTTAATCTAAATTTTAATCGGATTTAGCGCTCTCAGCGAGAAAATTAAACAGTGAGTTTCTTTATGAGACTTTGTCTAAGGAAGTGGTTGTTGCTCCAATAACCAAGAAGGCCTAGTGCCTCGCCACAACTTGGAAGCCAAAATAATTAAAATAAAATATTTAATTAACTTTCTGATAAAGCATTAAGGTTGAAATTTAATAATACTTTAAAAAGTCTTTTTAACATTTTTTTTGAAAGTTTGTCAAACATTTTTTAATTCCAAAAAATTAAATTATTTTTACATAAGTTAAAATTTCTTCTGAAATTAGAAATTTCTGCTTAATTCTTTTACTTAGGAAAATTTTCAAAAATATTTTTGCAAAGTTGCCTAAGTCAGGATTTTTTTTAAAAAATTTTTTCTTACTTAAAGTTTTACTTAGAAAATTTTCTTACTTAGAGTTTTCTTAGAAAAATTTTCTTACTTAAAGTTTACTTAGAAATATTTTTACTTAGAGACTCTTTATGTGAAAATTATTACAAAATTTTCAAAGTTTTTAAAATTTTTACCCTTAGAGTTTTCCTAGAATCCCAATTTTTTTATGTGATCAAAGGGGAAGAAGGAAAAGTATAAGTCTAGGGGGAGGTAGACCAAATTTTCTATCTTTTTTGCACTTTATTGCAAAATTAGTTAGTTTATTTTTATGTCTATTTACCCTAGCTTAACTTGGGTTGCTCACATCAAAAAGGGGAGATTGTTGGAACCCCAAGGTTGTTTTGGTGTGATCAACAAGTTAAGTTAGGTCCTGTGTATTTTTAACCTCGTGTCTAAGTGTGCAGGAGTTTAGGAGCATAGGTAGTCGAGTGGAAGACACAGCTAGTGAGAAGAACGGCACGCGGTGCGTTCGAGGGACGAGGCGCCGCGGAAGAGTACACCGACGGATGAGAAGGAAGCGTGCAGTGGCTCCGAGGGACGAGAAGCTAGAGCGGAAGACTGCTCGGGGAGCAAGAGACGCAGCTAGCGAGAAGGTCGGCACGAGGTGCGACTGAGGGACGAAGATTGCGGATGAGTATGCTGGCAGATGAGAAGGAAGCACGCGATGATTCCGAGGGACGAGAAGCCAGAGCGGAAGCCTGCTCGAGAAAATCGAAAGTTGGATTCGGGTGAGCTTTATTCCGGATTGCAAAGATCACCCAAGCGAGCGAAACTGGAGCAGAAGACACGGACCGAGGCGGGCGGAACGTGAGCAGAGGGCCCGGATCCATTCTGGGCGCCCGGAGTTGGACTTTATCCAGATCATGGTCAAACCGTGATCCGTGCGTAGGAAATAAAATTTTATCCCCTCAGGACGCCTGGAACCCTTTGAGGAGCCCCGTCCAAGGCTATAAATACAGCCTTGGTCCAAAAGCTTTATATAAACTCAAGCAATTCATTTCCAACACTTGTACGCTTCATTTCTAGATTAGCTTCGTTGTTTTTGCGCTTTATTGCTGTAAGAGGCTTCTCCGCCTGAAGGAGTATTTAATGCTACACTTTCCTTGGATTAACAACCTCCCCGATTGTAACCAAGTAAAGCATCCTTTGCCTCTTCTTTCTGTTTATTGCCTTCATTTATTTATGCAAGTGTTTATTTGAAAAGTCGAGAAGGGTTTCGTGTTTTTATTTTTTTCAGGCTATTCAACCCCCCTTCTAGCCAGTCGCCGTGGTCCAACAGAGTGGAACACAAACATAACTGTATCCATTGCAAGCCTATTCACAAATTCCTTAGTGAGGATCAAGTTTACATAGTTGAAAAAATGCAAGCAATTTAGAGTACATCTTCTGGCAGCGGTATCTGGAGCATACATCTTCTAGCAGTGATACCTAGAACATACTTCTCTTCAAAGCCTAATCTTGTGAAAGATCGATTTATGCAGAGGTACCTGGAACATACATCTTCTGGCAGCGGAGTTCGTGGGATGCAAGTAATCACTTCCTCAGCGGAGACTGCGAGCAGTGACGACAAGGGAGAGGAGAGGCGGAGGGGCTTAGAGTTAGAGGAGCGGAGCACGCCACGATGAGGAGTGCCATCAGGGCGAAGCCAAGGAAGGCAGATTAGTCTCACCGTGAGAGGAGTCTCGTCAGCAGTGGCCGAAGAATGTGAGAGGAGTCGTAGTGAAGGGTCTAACGCATCACCGTCGATTTGCCGGAGAAGCGTCGGGGGCGATGGAGACAAGTCTTTGATGAAGGAGGCGAGTCTTTGATGAAGGAAGGGAGGATTTTTTTTTGGCATGGGGACTTTGTGAAATATTTAAGTTTAAGAAAATTAATATTTTAATCAAAATATCTATTGTCTTGAAGCCTAAAAAGGCAAAAAAAGACAATGGTCCGAAAAATCATTATCGTAGCCCTTGTAACAAAAGTTAAACACAAATGTTTCAAAAATCCGTTGTCGTAGCCCCTCCAAACAACGCTAAAAAACAATGATTTTTCAAAAACTGTTGTTTTTGTTAAAAAAAACACAAAAAGACAATGGTTTTTGTTAAAACCGTTGTCTTTTAACTGTTGTTGATTACAAATTTTCTTGTAGTGAATTGTACAATGTGACGACTGTTGACAACTTTGTATAAGAGAGGAGTTTCTGTCACGCCCCCAAAGGAGTCTCTGCCAGACAAAAATCCGGCAGCATCTCCCCTGTACCGGTGACAATCTGAAGCATCAATACAAACAAAATACATCAGCCACATGCGGCTGGAATATTTATATACACAACCACACAGTTATAATGACAGCCCACTCGGCTGGAATGAAACAATCACAACCACGCAGTTATATATAAAACAGTGCACACGACTGTACTAAAAACACAACGGAAAAATGAAGGAAAGCTCACACAACCCAAATAAATACAATGCATGCCGGCACGACTTAAACACAAATACAACACCAAAAGAATAAGATAGCCCCATGGCTAAACACAAATACAATGTCAAAAATAAGAAAAGAATATACAAAAGAAAACAAACACTAGGTGAAATCGTCTTCGGATGTGACATAGGACCCGGTAGACAAGATACTCCGAGCGACACCAACCATCTACAAGCTACCTGAAAATATAAATGTATACATGCGGTGGTGAGTATAGGTAACTCATCGGGTAATAGACAAGATAGTGCATGGTCCATAAACAAACATGGAGATTACAAGTATACAGTCTCAGTAGGGAAATAAAGAACATGATCATACTATCATAATCAATACATCTGAACATACCTGACGTAATAACCCGACAAAATCATAACTGACATACAAATTGTACAAACCACTACTGACATAATGGTAAATACATACCCAATCTGAAATCGACGCAAGGTACAAAGATCAGTAAACTCACTGGATTTGCAACAGATATACCCGTGACACCTGTGCAATATAAATACGACTGCATATACATATAAAATAAATGACATGTATGCAGCATGACAACCATATGCAACAAGCATATCTCAAACAAGTGCAACAACCACATCACATGCAACTAGTATCTACTAGGCATGTATGCAAATATATATCCACCGATGCACCGCGCATCATATGCAAATGTGTATGCATGCTCCTTGGTCACCCCCGCCACCTCTCCAGACACAACGACCCATGTATGGCCGAGAGGCTTGGGTCCGTGACAAACCGTACAAGCCTCACGCACGTAACCACTATAAAGCGACTGAGGCGACAGTATACTATGTAGTTATCTAACTACATAGCTAAGGGTCCTTGACCACTCACAACTCAAGCCCCCTGAATACTGTACCCTCAAGATCCACTACTCTAGAGTGGTCGAGACCGACAGAGTAAAAACACTGAGCAGTTGAGTAAGCGCGACAGGACATAGCTCCACTCCTAGCTACCACTCTCCATCAGTGGTAGAGTGGACAGCTATAAAAGACTGACGACCCTCTCAACCACAAGGGAGACTAGTCGTCAGATGCAATGAATGATGAACATGATATATATATATAATCATGATACAAACACCGTCATCATCCATGCAACCTCTAAACCACATAAGCACTGTACAACAAGAATATAATCGTCATGACACCTCCACAAATCCCACCAAACATATGTACACAACTACACATGTATAATCAACTAAAAATCTCCAATAATCCCACAAGACACATGTACATAAATACAATCAACATGTATCCTCCAGTAAACACATCAGACACGTGTATATACAACAAATATACAATCAACACAACTCCCCCAATCATCTCACCATACAAATGTATACACGACATACAAATGGACAATCATCATATGAACACCACCAAAGAGGTATCCCCTATCATACATACTCTACATGTAAAATGTCACAGAGTATAGATAACTAAAGTGCAGACTGTATAAGAATTAAATAGATCATCACAAGGGTCAAGCATCAGTATCAAGCAGGAAAAACATCAACCAATCATGATATAAGATAAAGCAGCCTAATTTATCCAATAATAACCATGCACTAAGTACAAGAAAATCTACATAGAGGCCAAGGAAGAAATACCCGCCTTTATCTGTCGACCGTGTCAGATAAACCAATCTCACGTCGATACGCTCGCCTCGAAAGTCCTGCGATCACATAATATATTTAACTAATTACATAAGTAGCAAATAGCTAAATAATTCCCCAATCTTGAAATAATTAACCTAATGTTTTAATCCAATTAGGTTTAACTAAATCCACAATTCTTCACTTCAATCCTCAACAACTAACCAAACCACCACATCTGATAATCCAACCAACAATCAATCCAATGATCTCAAGAATGATCACATAACAATCTAAATCAACCAATCATCATATCCACAAATTCCAACCCAATACAAACCCCAATCAATCCAACACATACCAATAACGATCATGTATCCATTTACATAAATCATTCACCCATCTATCACATAAATGCAACCAAAACTCCATACTTAGCTTACCTTGATCCGGTTGCTCCCGTGCTAACTCACGGCTAAAGATCATGCTGCCAGAAATGATGGTCAACGCTAGATAGAGATGCTGTCCGCAAACAAATGTCCTAACACATGAGCAATTATTTACCACCATAGTTAATAATTTATCTCATGCATTAACCCAACCATATTTAATTAAATCATCCACCTAATCACATCTAAACATCAAACCACTTACCCAACTCCAAAGTGGCAGCTGGTGAAACATGGTCGAAGGACTTCACTGCCACAACAGTATCCTGCTACCAGAAAGGATGATCAAAACTACATGAACCTGTCAAGTAACTACTCACAATCTTCCAAAAACCAGAAATGAACTCCAACCTCTGTAAAACTAATATTATATGACTTACCTTAACCCAAAACAGATCCACACCCTTTGATTAAGAAATCCGAAGTTGCTGTGGAGAAAAATGGAGCTTCCCCACCTATTCACCACTGGTCCGGCACAAACAGAGGAGACAAGAAACTAAAGGCATTTCGTCAAACATCTGTTGTGCACAAGAAATACCATTGCCTTAATCAACTCTACATAAATCAAACTCCCAAAATTCACAACCAAATCTAATTTCTTACCTCCAAGAAGACAAGATAGCTACAACCGAAGGTATTCGGATCTATCCGGAGATGAAAAGGGTACTACAATCCTGATAAAGAGGAGGCGATGAACCTCCCTGGTGGAATCGTCACAGTTCTGCTCACATCCGCCAGTGAGAGGGAGAGTATGCCCTAGCCCCGTCGTGACCTAGAAATCGAGCAACAACTAATCGCGAGCAAGAAACATCCGAAGATGCAATCGCTCAGCCGGAGATGACAGTACCATCGAGATCCAGCGACTCTTCCTCCGGCAATTCGACGAGGACAGAATCACGAGCAGAGGGAGCTCTCCTTCGGCATCGGGTCACCCGCGCACAAGAGAGAAATCGAGAGAGAGGAACGGGTTGTAGCTTCCCTCCTCAGGAAGCTGCTCTGGCGAATGCCCTGCGTCGGCGATGCCGAGAGGGGAGGAGAGGAGAATCGCCGGTCGTCGGTGAATTTTTGGGGAAGGAGAAGAGAGAATCGATGTCGGGGGAGGAAGGAAAGAGGGTTAGGGATCGGCGTTTGGGAAAAGAAAAAGAAAAGGAAATATAAATAAATCCAACATTTCCTCACTTAAACGGGGTATCCCAAACAGGCTTTATCCGAACCCATAAATTCGTCCCCACAAAACTCGTTGTACGAGCTCCGAAAAATTCCTAGAAAATTTCTAAAAATTCCGAAAAAATTCTATTAAGCTATTTTCCAAATAACCTTATTAATTTAATTTTCCAATATCTTACATTCTCTGTAACGACCCGACCCTCTTGGCCCATTTGGCGACCTCTCATGTCATCGACCGTCGGCCCTTATGTCGTCGGCCCATTTGGCGACCCTCGGGTCGTCGACCGTCGACCGTCGGCCGTGCCGTTACTCACTAGGACTTTCCACCCCTGGCCAGTGGATTTTGCCTCCCCCAGGATTCGAACTCTAGACCTCCAGGCTTAAGTACTAGAGTTTATGAATCTTGGTAACCAAGTGAGATCATAAACTCACTTGGTTACCATGATTCATAAACTCTAGTACTTAAGCCTGGAGGTCTAGAGTTCGAATCCTGGGGGAGGCAAAAATCCACTGACCAGGGGTGGAAAGTCCTAGTGAGTAGACATGAGAGGTCGCCAAATTGGCCAAGAGGGTCGGGTCGTTACAATAAAAAGGCGCCTTTTTATTGTAACGACCCGACCCTTTGGCCTCTTGAGCGGGCCTTGCGGCGACCCTTATGTCGTCGGCCCATTTGGCGACCTCTAATGTCGTCGACCGATGACCCTTGGCCGTGCCGTTACTCACTAGGACTTTCCACCCCTGGGTAGTGGATTTTTGCCTCCCCCAAGATTCGAACTCTAAACCTCCAGGTTTAAGTATTAGAGTTTATGAATCCTGGTAACCAAGTGAGATGATCTCACTTGGTTACCAGGATTCATAAACTTTAATACTTAAGCCTGGAGGTTTAGAGTTCGAATCCTGGCAAATCGATCGGTGAATCGTCGGTCGACGATATGAGAGGTCGCCAAATGGGCCGACGACATAAGGGCCGACGGTCGACGACCCGAGGGTCGCCAAATGGGCCGCCAAATGGGCCGCCAAATGGGCCAAGAGGGCTGGGTCGTTACAATAAAAGGCGCCTTTTTATTGTAACGACCCGGCCCTCTTGGCCCATTTGGCGGCCTATTTGGCGACCTCTCATGTCGTCGACCATCGACCCTTATGTCGTCGGCCCATTTGGCGACCTCTAATGTCGTCGACCGACGACCCTTGGCCGTGTCGTTACTCACTAGGACTTTCCACCCCTGGTCAGTGGATTTTTGCTTCCCCCAGGATTCGAACTCTAAACCTCCAGGCTTAAGTATTAGAGTTTATGAATCCTGGTAACCAAGTGAGATTATTGTAACGACCCGACCCTCTTGGTCTATTTGGCGGCCCATTTGGCGACCTCTCATGTCGTCGACTGCCGGTCCTTATGTCGTCGGCCCATTTGGCGACCCTCGGGTCGTCGATCGTCAGCCGTGCCGTTACTCACTAAGACTTTCCACCCCTGGCCAGTGGATTTTTGCCTCCCCCAGGATTCGAACTCTAGACCTCCAGGCTTAAGTACTAGAGTTTATGAATCCTGGAGGTCAGTTGGATACCAGGAGGCAAAAATCCAGTCGTAAACCTGGAGGTCTAGAGTTCGTCGACGGTCGACGACCCGAGGGTCGCCAAATGGGCCGACGACATAAGGGCCGACGGTCGACGACATGAGAGGTCGTCAAATGGGCCAAGAGGGTTGGGTCGTTACAATAAAAAGGCGCCTTTTTATTGTAACGACCCGACCCTTTTGGCCCATTTGGCGACCTCTCATGTCGTCGACCGACGACCCTTGGACGTGCTGTTACTCACTAGGACTTTCCACCCCTGGCAGTGGATTTTTGCCTCCCCCAGGATTCGAACTCTAAACCTCCAGGCTTAAGTATTAGAGTTTATGAATCCTGGTAACCAAGTGAGATCACTTGGTTACCAGGATTCATAAACTCTAATACTTAAGCCTGGAGGTTTAGAGTTTGAATCCTGGGGGAGGCAAAATCACTTGGTTACCAGGATTCATAAACTCTAATACTTAAGCCTGGAGGTTTAGAGTTTGAATCCTGGGGGAGGCAAAAATCCACTGCCATGGGTGGAAAGTCCAAGGGTCGTCGGTCGACGACATGAGAGGTCGCCAAATGGGCCGACGACATAAGGGCCGACTGTCGACGACATGAGAGGTCACCAAATGGGCCGCCAAATGGGCCAAGAGGGCCGGGTCGTTACAATAAAAAAGGCTAGTGAGTAACGGCACGGCCAAAGGGTCGTCGGTCGACGACATGAGAGGTCGTCAAATGGGCCGACGACATAAGAGCCGCCAGTTGGGCCACCACAAGGACTGCCCATGAGGCCAAAAGGGCCGGGTCGTTACATTCTCCCCCACTAATAAAAATTTGGTCCCCAAATTTACTGGTCAACTCAGGGATCCTCATCCAAGGGTAACATCCAAATCATATACTCATATACCACTCACTCCAAGTATAATAACCAAACAACATCCTCATCTACTAATCCACCCTAGTATCATAAACATATCTCCAAACATAACAATCCACCTCCAAGTGACTAGCGACAACTCTGTGAGCTATGAACTCACCCTACTCCCGCTACTCCCACTCTGCAATCTACCCAACTATGGATAAATCAAACACCTCTAAAATCCAAAATCCACTATCAATAGATCCTCTAACACCTATATAGATCGCTCAAACTATCCATCAGTCTGAGATGAAAATCTATACTAAAGTGAAACTCCTAATCCAAAGTCTGCTGTAACCATAATCAAAACCATGACATGAAATCACTGATCTCCATCCAAAACAATACTCAGAGATACATCATCCAGTCTGGAAATCCCTCTAGAGTATAATCCTACTACTCAATCCAAAAGAATCTGTCCTACAAATCAATAGCTAGGGAGCAAGTCGTCGCCCAACAATGATTACCCAAACCATCATATCCTCTCTATGTCCTGGATAATCCCACAATAAAATCCGTCATAACATGCTCCCAACTCCACTCTAGTATCTGAATCAACGGATACAATCCTGCTAATCTCCAATGTTCAGCCTCTACCGGCTAACATTCTAGAAATCAAGCTATAAAATCTACGATGTCTTTCTTCACCTCAAGTACGATACATCTGTGTAGAATACAAATCCATCCACACTAGAAAGTACAACTAATACGAATGTAGTTATCAACTTTTTGTTTCAACTCCCGAAACTAATCTCACAAGCATCTGTCCAAGAAAGTTCTATTCCTTTCCTAGACAGTCTAGTCCACGACATAACAATGCTAGAGAAACCCTCAATCAAACACCGGTAATCTGCAGCCAAACCAAGGAAGCTGCGAGTCACCAGTATAGACTACGACTACTTCCAACTGGTAACAACCTCTATTTTCTGTACATCCACTAATATCCCTCTACTAAAGACAATGTGTACTAGAAGTCCCACACAAGACAATCAAAATACGCACCATTGAACTTCACATATAGATGTTCTCGTCGAAATATCTCTAGAACTATGCGAAGATAGCGTACGTAACCCACCCCGGATCGGGAATAGATCAACACATCGTCGATGAAGACAATGAAAACTAATCCAAACACCCTAGCAATACCAAGTACATCGAGTCCATAACAACATCTAAGGCACGGTATGCCTTAATGGTAACACCAAGGACTCATAATGTACGTACAACAAGCTCACTCAACCGTAAGATCCCCAACAACAAGTCTGTGATCGGATCACCAACTACAAATCACCAAATCCATATATATCACAGACTTACTACACTCCATGTCACTATCAACATCAAACACCAAATAATAGATCATCAAGTCAAATATCCACTAATAGATCATCAAAAGATAACATATCACCACACCTGATCTCACAATATCCACCAAACTCCAATCATCCTCAACATCAATCAATCATACTAGATAGTCTCCTAAACAAAGATAGAGAAAAAGGAAAGCATTCAATCTTCAACACCCACTACTAACATACTAAATGTATCCAAAAATCTATGCCAAATCTCATCATCTCATCCTTTTCGATAATCAAATATCCACAGTAAAAGAATGTCAATCCAAAGTCAAATGGGGCACACAACCTGCTGACCAAGAGTCTACCCATCAAAAAGTATCTCCACAACTCTCATAATCATCCCATATATGTCCCTTAACAAATGTCGATAAAAGATCGAATCCTCTATCCTAAATAGTTGGTCAAAATATCTGTCAATCGGCGCTCTACCCATCGAGATCATCATCTGAAATCATACCTGTTGGATCGAGAAGCACTAGAGGAGGGGGGGGGGGGGGGGAATATCGCTCGCGACTTTCACAATTTTCGAATTCGTATGAGTAAAAATAAATGCAGCGGAATTAAAGAACAAGCAGATGAACACAGTGGATTTACTTCGTTCGGAGCCTGTAACGACTCCTACTCGAAGGCCCACGATCCTTGATCATTTTCCGTGGGCAACAACTATAAGCACGAGAATTATTACAATCTACGTACAAATTAAAATAGTAATTAAAAATACCGACAACACTTAGAGAATATGAATTCTGGAGCTCAGGATCGTCGGAAAGTAGTCGCAGCACTTCGGGAACCTTTCGGTAGCAGCTAATCGCGTATAGGGATCGCATGGAAATCTTGTAATGAGCTGCTGGTCGAGATCCCTTATAAAGGGTGTTCAAGGCGCCTTCCACTGTTCACCAAGGCGCCTTGAATGAGCCGAGTCAGCAGCGGAGATAAGGGCTGAACTAGTCGAACCTGTTAGAGTGTATACTAAAAGCCTAGCTTTTGGTATAAATATTTATCTAGAAATAAGAATCACATTGGTCAAATGTCTACATTTATGATAAATGTAGTTGTTCAATTAATTTATATTATAGATAACATGGTGTGTGGTGTCACACACAGAGGATCATGTTATCAGTACCTTATAAATTATAAACAGTAGCTCACGACCATAATGGAAAGGAACAAATCATTGGAAGGTCGTAGTGTAATTAGGTATTAGTTTATCTTAACTATATAATTACACTAGTACACTTAGAGTGTATTGAGTAGGACCATTAGAGGTCGTTTCTTTTATACTGACTTTATAAAGAAACAAAGACCTCAGTTATTATGGAAGTGTGTGCTCTTAATCCTAATATAATAACAAGCACATATATTTGATATTTATTTCTTTAATTTATCAATGGGTGAGATTTAGTTCGATGAATCAATAAGCCCGATAAGTTGGGAAATGATATCACTTATAGTGTGTGTTGTTGATTATAGAAGGAAACTATGTCCTAGTGATTTAGGTTGAGAATGCCCCCAAGAGGAGCTCATAAGGATTGTCATGTTAAATCCTGCAGGTGAACTTAGTCCGACATGACGATGAAGTTGAGTGGTACTACTCTTGGAGCTAGATATTAATTAAGTGAGTTGTCAGTAACTTACTTAATTAGTGGACATTTTGTTATCTTAAACACAGGGAGACTAACACACTTATAATAAGAAGGAGCCCAAAATGTAATTTGGGATTGGTGCGGTAGTTCAATAATAGTTCTTTAGTGGAATGAATTATTATTGATGAAATTAAGTTGTGTGTTCGGGGCGAACACGGGATGCTTAATTTCATCGGGAGACCAAAACCAATTCCTCCTCTCGGTCCCTATCGTAGCCTCTAGTATATAGAGATTTATACCCACCACATACCCACCTTCTTACCCATCCAATGGGGCCGGCCAAGCTAGCTTGGAACCCAAGCTAGGGCCGGCCAAGACCAAATGGATGAGCCATGTAGGTGGCCGGCCAAAGCTTGGGTCCCAAGCTTAGGTGGCCGACCACTAGAATATTAAAAAGGATTTTTATTAAAATTATTTCTTATGTGGATATCATGATTTTAAAAGAGAGTTTAAAAATTAAAAATTTCCTTTTATAGCTTTCTACAAAAGATTAAGAGAAGAGATTAATCTCTTTCCTTATTTGTAGTTTAAAAGGATGGTTTTAATTTTTGGTAAAAACTTTCCTTATTTGTAAATCATCTACATGTTTAAAAGAGAGTTTAAAATTTGAAATCTTTCCTTATTTGTTGACTAAAGGAGGATTTTAAATTTTAAGAAAACTTTCCTTTTTAATCATGTTCATGATTTAAAAGAGAGTTTAAAATTAAATATTCTCTTTTATAAGTTTCTACAAAAGATTTGATATCTTTCCTTAATTGTAGATTAGAAGAGATTTTAATTTATAGAGATAACTTTCTTTTTATCCACATGTTTAAAAGAAAGATTTTAATTTATTAAATTTCCTTTTTATAAACCAATCATGAAGGGATAAAAATTATTGGAAAAATTTTATAAATTTCCGGAAGCAAATAAGGAAGTTTTAATTTGTGTTTAAAATTATATTTGCTTGGAGATTTGTATAATGGCCGGCCATTGTAAATTGAGAAGAGAAAAATTATTTTTAATTAAATAAATTTTCCTTTTCATGGCAAAAGAATTAAGGAAGTTTTTATTTAAATTTCCTTATTTGCCAAGACCAAGGATTATAAAAGAGGGGGTAGAGGTGCCTTCATGGGTGAACGTCTCTATTATTTTTCTCCCTCTTTTCTTCTTTGGGTATGGCCGACCCTTTCTTTTCTCTTCTCTCCTTTGTGTGGCCGAAATTCTCTCATGGTGGAGATAGCTTTGGTGGCCGGATCTAAGAAGGAGAAGAAGGAGAGAAAAGAAGCCTCTTTTCTAGCATCCCTTGGAGCATGGTGGTGGTGGCCGAACCTCTTCATCCTAGAAGAAGTTTTGATGGCCGAAACTTACAAGGAAGAAGAAGGTGCTTGGTGGTTCTCATCTCGGAAGATCGTTGCCCACACAACGTCCGAGGTTAGAAGAGGAATACGGTAGAAGATCAAGAGGTTTTCTAAAGGTATAACTAGTATTTTTCTTTCTGCATCATACTAGTTATTTTTGGAAATAATACTAAATACAAGAGGCATACGATTCTAGTGTTTCAAATTTGTTTTCGATATAGTGTTCTTTTGTTTTTCTTTTCCTTGTGATTTGATTGTTCTTTTCGGTTAACCTAAAGTTATTTTAGGAAATTAAATATTAGCTTTCCATAAAAGGTTTTGTCTAGTCGGTGGTGGTTGCTCCCATATCCAAGAAGGCCATGTGCCTCGCCACGTCAGTACTGGGAACCAATTATGGAAATTAATATTTAATGGAATTAATAACTTAAGGTGATTTGGGTCGAACGTGTTAAGTTCCGCAGGAGATCCAAGTCAAAACCTAAAAGAACAAATAAATTAAGTTTTGGATCAAACGTGTTAAGTTCCGCAGGCGATTCAAAATTTAATTTAAAAGAACACATGGTAGCTAGGAAAAGGTTCAGACCTTTGTACAAAATTTTTGTACAGTGGAACCTCTAGGTTTTCCGAGTAGCAACCAACAATTGGTATCAGAGCTAGGGTTTTGCCTCTCTGTATTTAGTATTAGTTTAATTATGCACATGTCATACATAATTTAGGCAGGATAATAGTAGGATGTGCTAACTTTGTGGCTGCAGGATCCAACTATTATGGCTTATAGTTATTATGTGTGTGATTGGACCCTTGGACATGTCAAGGGCATTTTGTTGTGTGTGCATGATTGTATTATAAAATACAGCAGAAGCTGTATTTAGTTTTATTAGGATTTTATTTTTGATCTAGATACATGTACATTCCTTCGAGGAATATAGGATCGAAAAATGTAAAATTTTATTTATGTCGCGGATCGAATCTTGCAAGGCGTGGAACCTTTTGAGGACCAGAGGCGCAGCGGAACAAGGAGCAAGATGGATGCGACAGCTAGACCCGGTGGCGATGGCTAAATATGGCAGCAGCTTGGGATGACAACACACAGAGGACAACCATAGATAAAAGCCATAATAGTTGAAAATTAGATTTTCTATTTATTGCTTTTATATTGTGCTGTGTGTGCATGTCAGTTTACATATTTAGTAGGCTAGCATAGTTAAAATTCCTCATTTATAAATAACTAAGTGGGAGAGGGATTTTTAAGTAAATCCCATAGTCTCCATTACTGGTTTGTAAGTGATGCAAACAAGCTTGCGCGTTGGCTCTGAGTGCCTTCCTCCATAACGTATGAGCTTGTTTGTGGATCACTAGAACAGACTTCCATTTTTGGATGACTATAGGAAGTTAATTAAGAGCGTGTGATCTTCCCCAACGGAAGGAGCATAATCTTATTAATGGACTTAGTGTCAAGTAATGGTATACACTTATACACATTTAATAGTATCATCCCCAACGGAGTCACTACTATCACTTGTGTGACCAAAGGGAAACCAACTATTGATTTGTCATAAAACTAGATTGGCAACATAATAAAATAAACCTCTCTTACAAATGTTTGAATTTGTATACGTCCACACTAACGTGGCATACAAGATTCATGATGTTTGAGGTAATTTTATTTGTCAAAAAGTTATATTGACAAGATAGTCAATGGGTAAAACCCTCCTCTTACAAATGATGAATTTGTATACGTCCACACTAACGTGGCACGCAAAATTCACGGTGTTTGAGGTGTTGGTGAATTTAAATAATATTGTTTGAGGAATCAATGTTATTTTAAATTCAAAGAGTTTTGACCAAATATTTGATCAAAGATAGATCAACTATTAATTTTATTCGTCATAAAGTAAAGTTGACGAGATAATAAAATTAATGAATAAAATCTCCTATTCGATTTTGTATACACAAAATTCATGGAGATTTTAAGGAGTTGATCTTGACCAAAATTTTTTGTGATTCTTAGGATGTTAGTCAATCCCTAGTAGTCATACTATAGAAAAAGACTTAGTAGTCCCAATTGTAATGATTGGAAATAGGACTTGGACATTAAGGTAGACTGTCTTCTTAGAACTAAGAACAATTTAGGTGTATTTAATTCATTAGTTGAAACATGTCTAGTGGTGTTATCTACCAGAACCTGGAGTGTAGATACAAGATGCCATTAATCATGTCTGCAATTCATTGCAGGGTTTCAGGAAACCCGACAACTAAATGAAAGGTAAATCACCATCCACATGGGCACTACTGTAAAAGTGGTAGCTGTTGCAGTGGGAGATGTTTATCCTTTGATAAGAATAAAATATGGATTTTAAGTAATTGTCTTTACGTGCCAAGTTTAGAAAGAACCCGATTTCGGTTTCTAAACTATTATAGATATTGTGTCTATTTTGATAACAAAGTTGTTATCAAGAAAAATAGGGAAGTTATCTATTCTGGTATGATGGTTGACAATTTATAATCCAATAACTCCCACGATGCAACAAATGGAAATTAGTAACACATCTTCTAATTTTAAGAGAAAGCAACCTTTGGAAATGAACCAATATATCTTTGACATCTAAAGCTAGGTTATACTTGAGTAGGATTCATTGGTAGCTGATGAACTTTTGGGTTCATTGGTAGTGGAAATCTTTCCAACCTGCGAGTCTTACTTGGAAGGAAAATAACCAAGAAGCTTTTAAGTCCAAGGGGTATGGAGTCAAAGATATGTTGAAATCGGTTCATTCTGATTTGTGTGATCCTATGACTATCCAGACAAGAGGTAGTATTGAATATTTTGTCTATTTTATAGACAACTATTCAAGATACAAATAAATTTACTTAATGTACCGCAAGACTAAGTACTTTGATTAGTTCAAAGAGTACAAGGCTGATGCGGAGAAATGTTAAAGTAAAAGTCACTATGGTAAGATCGTAGTGGCAAGTACCTCTTGGGAGAATTTAGGAGTCACTTATCAAAAGTAGGATTCAATCCCAACTAACTGCACCTGGTACACCCCAACAGAATGGTGTAGAAAAAGGAAGGTATAGGACTCTTATGGAATAATTAGATAGATGATGAGTTATTCAGAAAATTACCAAATTTGTTTTAAGGATAAACTCTGAAAATAAAAGTGAACATAGTACCTTCCAAGTTAGAACTTTCTACTCATATAGAATTGCTGAATAGGTGAAAACCTATTTTGAAGCATATTCGGATTCGGGTAATCCAGCACATATGTTAAAGAGAGACAATGATAAGTTGGATAGGAGTTCACTTGTTTGTAAGTTATCCTAGATAAACAAAAGTAGGTTTATAGTCTTAAAAATCAGAAGGTCATTGTTAGCATCAATGACTGATTTTAGAAAAGGACTATATAATGAACCACGTGCTCATAAGTAAATTTGTTCTTAAAGAAATAATAAATGACATGTCTAACCTAGTACCAACTGTACAAAATGAGATACCACAAGAAAACTGCAACACGTATCACAAATGATACACAATTGCAGAAAGTGCCTTGTCGTAGTGGGAGGGTTGTTAGGCAACCTAAATAGGTTCATGTTTTGGGAGAGTTTTTGGATTCGATCCCTGGAGGACATGAACCTGATCTCCGGTCATATAATGAAGCACTCCAAGATAAAGATGCAGCATCTTGGCAAAGAGTAATGAATAACAGAATTAGAATATATGTATTCTAATAAAATCTGGAAGCTTGTAGAATCACCAAATGGTGTAAAAGTCGTTGGGTGTAAAAAGGTCTATAATAGGGAAAGAGGGATAGACAGGAAGGTAGTAACTTTCAAAGCAAGGCTTGAAGAAAAAGGAAACTTTTTCACTGGTAGTCATGCCTAAGTCTATCCAAATTCTTTTATCTATTTGGCAAGTGGATGTCAAGACAACATTCCTTAATGGAAGTCTTGAAGAAAGCATCCATATAAAGCAACCAGAAGGGTTCATTGCAAAGGGCTAAGAGCATCTTGTGTGCAAGCTCAATCAGTCTATGGACTGAGGCAAAGCTTCAAGGTCTTAGAACATCCGGTTTATCAAAGTCTATGGATTTAGTAACCGGATAAGTCTTGTGTATACAAAAGGTGTGATGGAAGCGTGGTGGTATTTCTTGTACTATACGTAGATAACATTTTTGGTAGTTGGAAACAATATCAAAATGTTGTCAGAAGTAAGGGTATGGTTGCCCAAATAATTCGATATAAAGGACTTGGGAGAATGTATATATTCTTGAGATCAAAGTAATAAGTGATCGCAAGAAAAGAATATTTTACTTATCCTAAGCTTCATATATCAGAAAAATCCTTGCTCGTTTTAAGCATGCAAAACTCCAAGAAAGGTTTCTTAACTTTTCAGGATGGAGTAACTTTATCTAAAGATATGTCTCTGTAGACATCAAAGGAGATAAAGGAAATAAAGGCAGTTCTTTATGCTTCGGCTGTCGGAAGCCTAATGTATGCTATGCACGAGATCAGAAATTTGTTTTGCCAAGGGCATAGTTAGCAGATATCAAAGTAACCCTGGACAAGGATAGTGGATTGCAGTAAAGCATATATTGAAGTACCTTAGAGGTACTAGAGAATATATGCTAGCTTACAAGGCAGTTAATTTGATCCTTGTGGGTTGCATGGATTTTGACTTTCAATCGGATAGGGACAATAATAAGTCAACCTCGGGGTTTTGTGAGGTAAAGTCATAACTATGGAAGAGTGATAAGCTTAGGTGTTTTTCTGGACTCCACCATAGAAGTTTAGTATATGGCAAGCCTCTGAGGTAGCCATAAAAGCTGAATGACTCAATAACCTCAAGATAGACTTAGATATGATTTCTGGTTTGTCCAAAGATTATTACAATTTATTGTAATAATATTGGTGCAGTAGCAAACTCGAAGAAACCATAAGTCTATAAAGGCAAGTAAACACAATAGAGTGCAAGTACCACCCAATACGAGAAATCGTATAAACGAGGAGAAGTTGTTGCTGCCTAGAATACATCAGATGATGACCTATAGATCTTTTCACTAAGGTCCTTAAGGCGAGAGCTTTTGATGGACATGTTGAAGGGTTGAGAATCAGATGTATGGCAGCAGATATGGCAGCTTAGTCTTTTAGTATAAGTGGGAGATTGTTAGAGTGTATACTAAAAGCCTAGCTTTTGGTATAAACATTTATCTAGAAATAAGAATCACATTGGTCAAATGTCTACATTTATGATAAATGTAGTTGTTCAATTAATTTATATTGTAGATAACATGGTGTGTGGTGTCACACACAGAGGATCATGTTATCAGTACCTTATAAATTATAAACAGTAGCTCACGACCATAATGGAAAGGAACAAATCATTGGAAGTCGTAGTGTAATTAGGTATTAGTTTATCTTAACTATATAATTACACTAGTACACTTAGAGTGTATTGAGTAAGACCATTAGAGGTCGTTTCTTTTATACTGACTTTATAAAGAAACAAAGACCTCAGTTATTATGGAAGTGTGTGCTCTTAATCCTAATATAATAACAAGCACATATATTTGATATTTATTTCTTTAATTTATCAATGGGTGAGATTTAGTTCGATGAATCAATAAGCCCGATAAGTTGGGAAATGATATCACTTATAGTGTGTGTTGTTGATTATAGAAGGAAACTGTGTCCTAGTGATCTAGGTTGAGAATGTCCCCAAGAGGAGCTCATAAGGATTGTCATGTTAAACCCTGCAGGTGGACTTAGTCCGACATGACGATGAAGTTGAGTGGTACTACTCTTGGAGCTAGATATTAATTAAGTGAGTTGTCAGTAACTTATTTAATTAGTGGACATTTGTTATCTTAAACACAGGGAGACTAACACACTCATAATAAGAAGGAGCCCAAAATGTAATTTGGGATTGGTGCGGTAGTTCAATAATAGTTCTTTAGTGGAATGAATTATTATTGATGAAATTAAGTTGTGTGTTCGGGGCGAACACGGGATGCTTAATTTCATCGGGAGACCAAAACTAATTCCTCCTCTCGGTCCCTATCGTAGCCTCTAGTATATAGAGATTTATACCCACCACATACCCACCTTCTTACCCATCCAATGGGGCCGGCCAAAGCTTGGGTCCCAAGCTTAGGTGGCCGGCCACTAGAATATTAAAAAGGATTTTTATTAAAATTATTTCTTATGTGGATATCATGATTTTAAAAGAGAGTTTAAAAATTAAAAATTTCCTTTTATAGCTTTCTACAAAAGATTAAGAGAAGAGATTAATCTCTTTCCTTATTTGTAGTTTAAAAGGATGGTTTTAATTTTTGGTAAAAACTTTCCTTATTTGTAAATCATCTACATGTTTAAAAGAGAGTTTAAAATTTGAAATCTTTCCTTATTTGTTGACTAAAGGAGGATTTTAAATTTTAAGAAAACTTTCCTTTTTAATCATGTTCATGATTTAAAAGAGAGTTTAAAATTAAATATTCTCTTTTATAAGTTTCTACAAAAGATTAAGAAAAGATTTGATATCTTTCCTTAATTGTAGATTAGAAGAGATTTTAATTTATAGAGATAACTTTCTTTTTATCCACATGTTTAAAAGAAAGATTTTAATTTATTAAATTTCCTTTTTATAAACCAATCATGAAGGGATAAAAATTATTGGAAAAATTTTATAAATTTCCGGAAGCAAATAAGGAAGTTTTAATTTGTGTTTAAAATTGTATTTGCTTGGAGATTTGTATAATGGCCATATAAATTGAGAAGAGAAAATTATTTTAATTAAATAAATTTTCCTTTTCATGGCAAAAGAATTAAGGAAGTTTTTATTTAAATTTCCTTATTTGCCAAGACCAAGGATTATAAAAGAGGGGGTAGAGGTGCCTTCATGGGTGAACGTCTCTATTATTTTTCTCCCTCTTTTCTTCTTTGGGTATGGCCGGCCCTTTCTTTTCTCTTCTCTCCTTTGTGTGGCCGAAATTCTCTCATGGTGGAGATAGCTTTGGTGGCCGGATCTAAGAAGGAGAAGAAGGAGAGAAAAGAAGCCTCTTTTCTAGCATCCCTTGGAGCATGGTGGTGGTGGCCGAACCTCTTCATCCTAGAAGAAGTTTTGATGGCCGAAACTTACAAGGAAGAAGAAGGTGCTTGGTGGTTCTCATCTCGGAAGATCGTTGCCCACACAACGTCCGAGGTTAGAAGAGGAATACGGTAGAAGATCAAGAGGTTTTTCTAAAAGGTATAACTAGTATTTTTTCTTTCTACATCATACTAGTTATTTTTGGAAATAATACTAAATACAAGAGGCATATGATTCTAGAGTTTCGAATTTGTTTTCGATATAGTGTTCTTTTGTTTTTCTTTTCCTTGTGATTTGATTGTTCTTTTCGGTTAACCTAAAGTTATTTTAGGAAATTAAATATTAGCTTTCCATAAAAGGTTTTGTCTAGTCGGTGGTGGTTGCTCCCATATCCAAGAAGGCCATGTGCCTCGCCACGTCAGTACTGGGAACCAATTATGGAAATTAATATTTAATGGAATTAATAACTTAAGGTGATTTGGGTTGAACGTGTTAAGTTCCGCAGGAGATCCAAGTATAAACCTAAAAGAACAAATAGATTAAGTTTTGGATCAAACGTGTTAAGTTCCGCAGGCGATCCAAAATTTAATTTAAAAGAACACATGGTAGCTAGGAAAAGGTTCAGACCTTTGTACAAAATTTTTGTACAGTGGAACCTCTAGGTTTTCCGAGTAGCAACCAACAGAACCTTATCAGGTTCAAGGCGCCTTCAGCCTCTCCAAGGCGCCTTCAGCCTCTCCAAGGCGCCTTCATCAAACTGTCCAAGGCGCCTTCAGCCTCTCCAAGGCGCCTTCATCAAACTGTCCAAGGCGCCTTGGCTTCCTTCAAGGCGCCTCCAAGCTTGCTTCGCAGCCAGCTCAGGTTTTGCACCCGATGCGCCTCCAAGCTCCATGGAGGCACCTCGGTACTGTTCATCCGAGGTCAATTTTGCACTTTGGTCCTTGCAAGAAATGTTAAACACAAAATACCCAGCAGCACAAAGTTAGCTCATAACACATAAGTGATAGTATAAAAGTGAAAGTTTGACAGTCTCCGGACTGTCCGAGTCTGACTTCGGGTTTCCAACCGGAAACCCTAGGTCGACTCGACGCCTACTGTTCCCTCTGCGGGGAACGCGTCCTCACCTACTCCACTCAGGAGATTTACCAGCTGCTAGTGCGATCCTCCAGATAGACTGGGCATTTGCTCAGCACTCGAAGCATCCAGAATTTTTGCTGGACATCCGCTTCCCGGCTAGTCCAGTCTTTGACCTGGTTCGTGACACCAGGACTTTCCACATAGGGTTACCACCCCCTAGGACTTTTGTCTGAAGCCTTCGACCTGCCAAGACTTTTCGCATAGGGTTACCACCCCCTATGACCTAGGGTTACCACCCCCTAGGGTTTTTACCTTACCTAACCACAGTTAGGTCTTTTCCTGAAACGCTTAACAGATTTGTTAGATCACTACACATCTTAACTTTGAATCCTTTGCCATTATCAAAATACGAGTTCGATCGTTGGATGCTTCCCGCACCAACAATCTCCCCCTTTTGATTATGGCAACTCAAATTCAAAGTTAAGTAAACAGATATGCAAGTAAAGCAAGCATAAAGAAAAAAATTTTAAGGCGAGCAAAAATGATCTTGTAAAGCTCTCCCTTAAGTATTACTCCCCCTTTAAATAATATTTTGCGATTAATTGGCTACTTTTGAATTGGCTACTCTCCCCCTTTGTCATATATCAAAAATAAGTAATGGAATACTTAGCTTTGGTAGAATAGACAATGATATTCAAAAAAATAATTGTTTGTTAGAAAGATAGAGACTTAAATAGCCAATAGATTTCTAAAGATAGAAAGAGAACTTCAAAAACACTTAGCATTTTGTAAGTGATTTCATCGTTTAGCTAAGTGAAACAGGGATCTTAGGCTAAGTTGAAACAAAATAAGTAAAGGAGATTGACTTAGCTTAATGTTGAAAATATCTATTTTAAAAAATATTCTTCAAAATTGACTAAAGTATTTGCTAAGAGATTTGAAGTCACTTAGCTAAGTCTTTTGCAACTGTTTTAGTTAAAAACATTGAATTTTTGGAGGAGTCTTAACGGATTATTTTGAAAAGATATAAGAGAGAAAAGACAAAAAAAATGAACAAGTGAACCTAATTTCTTTTTGAAAGAATAAAGAAATACCAAAACTACTTTTCATTTTCAAATTTGTGAATGAAAATATGATTATAGCTACTTTTCTTTTTGAAAGCTACTTTTGCTTAGGAGAAATTTTTAAAGTTTGCAAAAATATGCTTTTTAATACTTTTAAGTAACGAATGATTCTGTGAGAAGCCTTAGCTTAAAAAAAAAATGAAAGTTGCTAGGTCTTTTGCAGACATTGAATTTCGAAAATATAGCTTAAGTAAAAAAAAACTTAGCTTTTCTTGAATAACTTGATTTTGAAAATAGGGGTAAAATTAAGAACTTGTGAATATTTAGAACAAAGAGGGAGTAGCTAAAATTTGAGGTTAATTATTCAGTTGGTCCTTAAGTCCAAGCATGAGTCAAATTAAGCATGAGTCAAATTATCGAATATGATTTGGTCAGGTATCAGAGCCCTAGAGTACAAGCATATTTAACTTTAATAGATCCATTTCCTTCACCAACTGTCTAACCTGTAGCTACTTGCTGATTGTCTAGAGGACAACAGCTTTCACTTGGTTAGTCGAGTTAAGTCATTTAGTCCAGTTAAATTTGACTAAGACTGGAAGACTTGACTGGATTACTGTTAATAAAGTATTTAACGCCCAGACTCATATTGATGCACAGAAATAAACATTCTTGAGTCCAAGCTATACCCTATGCATATCACGCCGTTCTATGTTTTACAAGCACAAGCAAGGTATACCTAGGTGTTTGTGAGATGCTCTAGTTTAAGTCTAGGGGAACATGATATCTGTTGGAGGATCGGTGGCCGGCTTGAAGGAGGGTTGGATAGACGACAACCCCAAATCGATTGCTTCCTACGTATTCGTTAGCACAGCGGAATACAAAGAATACAAATACGAATACGAAAGCTAATCTAAAGACAAGAAAAGAAATGAAATGCAAACCGCTAACACGTTCGATGTAACGTGGTTCGGAGATGATGCTCCTACTCCACGGCTGTCCGTAAGGTGGACGATCCCTCAATCCGTCGATGGATTAGTCCCCGAAAACTCCGGCTAGCTTAAACCTCCTTGTGGGTAGAGAAACCTCACCACAACACTCACCAAAAGCACATGGACACAAGGGAACCTTTGAGCACTTAGTGACTACTAATTAGGCTTTAACCAAGTCTAATTTCGTCACCTTGGCCGGTCATACCAAACTCCTTCTTATAGAGCTTGGAACAAATCAGCAACCTGATTTGCCCTTTACCAGTCAACTGGTCCATGCACCAGTCGATTGGTGCCAACCCAACGGCTATCTCAACGGCTCTATACTACAGTGCATTAGTCGACTGGTCCATGCACCAGTCGACTGCTACAGTAACTGCTACAGTACCACTACAGTGCCGCTACAGTAAAACCCTATAACTAGGATTTTACTCCGAGTACAATCTCTCATGCACTCGTACCCTCACCCTTACGACTCATTTGATACTTCCTTTGCAGCTTTGACCTCTTGCCTTCAAGCCTACTTCCTTTGGCTCTCGTCCCTCAGATGCATCCAAGCCCCGCGGCTTGTCCCCAATGCCATCCTTCGCGTATGCCTCGAAGTCGCTTCCCTTGGCCATTGTCCTTGCTGCCTTGTCCACGGTCCCTCAGATGCTCCATCCTTCACCGGACCCGAAGCCGTCAACCTGAATCACATGTGTATCCTGCAAATCTGCACACTCACATACACATATCAAATAACGAGGGTAATCCTAACTTAAACCCTTTGCCCAAACACCAAAACACATGGTCCTACGGACCATTGAGATTGCTCCAACAATCTCCCCCTTTTTGGTGTTTGACAATACGTTTAAGTTAGGGAAAATAAATAGCAAATAAACAATGTTAATAACAGATGGACTTACGTCGCAAGAAAAGAATATTTTACTTATCCTAAGCTTCATATATCAGAAAAATCCTTGCTCGTTTTAAGCATGCAAAACTCCAAGAAAGGTTTCTTAACTTTTCAGGATGGAGTAACTTTATCTAAAGATATGTCTCTGTAGACATCAAAGGAGATAAAGGAAATAAAGGCAGTTCTTTATGCTTCGGCTGTCGGAAGCCTAATGTATGCTATGCACGAGATCAGAAATTTGTTTTGCCAAGGGCATAGTTAGCAGATATCAAAGTAACCCTGGACAAGGATAGTGGATTGCAGTAAAGCATATATTGAAGTACCTTAGAGGTACTAGAGAATATATGCTAGCTTACAAGGCAGTTAATTTGATCCTTGTGGGTTGCATGGATTTTGACTTTCAATCGGATAGGGACAATAATAAGTCAACCTCGGGGTTTTGTGAGGTAAAGTCATAACTATGGAAGAGTGATAAGCTTAGGTGTTTTTCTGGACTCCACCATAGAAGTTTAGTATATGGCAAGCCTCTGAGGTAGCCATAAAAGCTGAATGACTCAATAACCTCAAGATAGACTTAGATATGATTTCTAGTTTGTCCAAAAATTATTACAATTTATTGTAATAATATTGGTGCAATAGTAAACTCGAAGAAACCATAAGTCTATAAGGCAAGTAAACACAATAGAGCGCACGTACCACCCAATACGAGAAATCGTATAAACGAGGAGAAGTTGTTGCTGCCTAGATTGCATCAGATGATGACCTATAGATCTTTTCACTAAGGTCCTTAAGGCGAGAGCTTTTGATGGGCATGTTGAAGGGTTGAGAATCAGATGTATGGCAGCAGATATGGCAGCTTAGTCTTTTAGTATAAGTGGGAGATTGTTAGGATGTATACTAAAAGCCTAGCTTTTGGTATAAACATTTATCTAGAAATAAGAATCACACTGGTCAAATGTCTACATTTATAATAAATGTAGTAGTTCAATTAATTTATATTGTAGATAACATGGTGTGTGGTGTCACACACAGAGGATCATGTTATCAGTACCTTATAAATTATAAACAGTAGCTCACGAACAAAATGGAAAGGAACAAATCATTGGAAGGTCGTAGTGTAATTAGGTATTAGTTTATCTTAACTATATAATTACACTAGTACACTTAGAGTGTATTGATTAGGACCATCAGAGGTCGATTCTTTTATACTGACTTTATAAAGGAACAAAGACCTCAGTTATTATGGAAGTGTGTGCTCTTAATCCTAATATAATAACAAGCACATATATTTGATATTTATTTCTTTAATTTATCAATGGGTGAGATTTAGCTCGATAAATCAATAAGCCCGATAAGTTGGGAAATGATATCACTTATAGTGTGTGTTGTTGATTATAGAAGGAAACTGTGTCCTAGTAATCTAGGTTGATAATGTCCCCAAGAGGAGCTCATAAGGATTGTCATGTTAAACCCTGCAGGTGGAAGTTCGACATGGCGATGAAGTTGAGTGGTACTACTCTTGAGCTAGATATTAATTAAGTGAGTTGTCGAACTTATTTAATTAGTGGACATTTTGTTATCTTAAACACGGGAGACTAACACACTTATAATAAGAAGGAGCCCAAATGTAATTTGGGATTGGTGCGATAGTTCATAATAGTTCTTTAGTGGAATGAATTATTATTGATGAAATTAAGTTGTGTGTCGGGGTGAACAAGCTTAATTTCATGGGAGACCAAAACTAATTCCTCCTCTCGGTCCCTATCGTAGCCTCTAGTATATGAGATTTATACCCACCACATACCACCTTCTTACCCATCCAGGGGTCGGCCAAGCTAGCTTGGAACCCAAGCTAGGCCCGACCAAGACCAAGTGGCCGGCCAAAGCTTGGGTCCCAAGCTTAGGTGGTCGACCACTAGAATATTAAAAAAGATTTTTATTAAAATTATTTCTTATGTGGATATCATGATTTTAAAAGAGAGTTTAAAAATTAAAAATTTCCTTTTATAGCTTTCTACAAAAGATTAAGAGAAGAGATTAATCTCTTTCCTTATTTGTAATTTAAAAGGATGGTTTTAATTTTTGGTAAAAACTTTCCTTATTTGTAAATCATCTACATGTTTAAAAGGGAGTTTAAAATTTGAAATCTTTCCTTATTTGTTGACTAAAGGAGGATTTTAAATTTTAAGAAAACTTTCCTTTTTAATCATGTTCATGATTTAAAAGAGAGTTTAAAATTAAATATTCTCTTTTATAAGTTTCTACAAAAGATTAAGAAAATATTTGATATCTTTCCTTAATTGTAGATTAGAAGAGATTTTAATTTATAGAGATAACTTTCTTTTTATCCACATGTTTAAAAGAAAGATTTTAATTTATTAAATTTCCTTTTTATAAACCAATCATGAAGGGATAAAAATTATTGGAAAAATTTTATAAATTTCCGGAAGCAAATAAGGAAGTTTTAATTTATGTTTAAAATTGTATTTGCTTGGAGATTTGTATAATGGCCGGCCATTGTAAATTGAGAAGAGAAAAATTATTTTTAATTAAATAAATTTTCCTTTTCATGGCAAAAGAATTAAGGAAGTTTTTATTTAAATTTCCTTATTTTCCAAGACCAAGGATTATAAAAGAGGGGGTAGAGGTGCCTTCATGGGTGAACGTCTCTATTATTTTTCTCCCTCTTTTCTTCTTTGGGTATGGCCGGCCCTTTCTTTTCTCTTCTCTCCTTTGTGTGGCCGAAATTCTCTCATGGTGGATGTAACGACCACCCTTCTTACTACTACTACACTCTAAGGATGACCGTTACTTAACTGCTAACTCTACTTAACCGGTGTGATCGAAAGTCACATGGAAACCCTACCGAAAAATTTCGGCAGAGTCTCCCCTGTACCGGTGACCATATCCGTAAATACATACAGACTATACTCAGCCACAGGCGGCTGGAACATATTTTTCACAACCACGCAGTAATAATAACACAATAACTAAAGAAAACTATTCTAGCAATGGTAAACAAATATGTAACTCCAACAATAGGAAATAACCCAACTAACAATGCGGAATAGACTCAATTAATCAACATAAACCAAGGAAACAACTAATACAATCTCTACCAACTTAATAACTGAAAGAAACTCAAAAGGAGTCTTGACAGTTTCCTTAGCAAACTCTGGATCACTCCATAGTCCTGGCATCACACACACCGTCACAGCATCTCCTTGTCGCCTTCTTCCTTATACTTTAGCTTTTCCTTTATCTGCAGTAGGAGGAAAATAGTATCTATAAGCATAAAGCTTAGTGAGCGCTATCCTACTCACAAAAACTCGATATGCATGTATCTAAATAAAAATATGCTAAAACTGAATGTTAACATGTAAAACTACTCATGCTCATAAATAGCAAAGAAATCAACTAACTGAAAAGCTAACATGTATAGCTACTCATGCTCATAACTAGCAAAGGAATCTAACTAACTGAAATACTAAACATGTATAGCTAATCATGCTCATAAACAACAGGGGAATCATACTAACTGAAATACTAAACATGTATAGCTAATCATGCTCATAAATAACAAAGGATCTAACTATCTGAAATGCTGAACATGTAAGACTAATCATAGAACTATCATGTGTATCAATAGAAAACTGAACTGATACATAAGCTGAACTAATTAATACTAAACTGAGTCTAACTTGTGTTCACATAACTAATTCGTGAAGTTTTGAAAACTATTTACATAATAGATTAAAATAATAATCATGCTGCTGATGGGCCCGGCATCCCTAACTAAACCCGGGATTGCAAGTTCCGAGTCTAGTAGGGTTTACTAGGTTATCTAAACCTAGGGACGACTATGGGAGCCCAACCCAATGGATATCTAATCCAGTACAGTGCCACTGCTGAAAATAAAATACTGATTTCATAGCTAATTAACTTATCTTGCTTTAACTAGGTTATCTAAACCTAGAACTAGGTTATCTGAACCTAGAGGCGACTGTGGGAGCCCACCCATTGGACCGTAGCCCCATATAAGCTGAAGAAAGACTAAATAAGTTATTTTGAATGCTTCTACTGCATTAACTGAGCTATTAAAATGCCTACTGTAGCATTATATTGAGCTAAGCATTTTATCAAGCACTTGGTGTGCACTAGAACACACCCTACGTACTGAAAATCTGTATACAAAGCTTTACATAAATCTGCATGCATAGCTTAACAAAAATCTGCATATTAAGCCTATCAAAATCTGCATACTTTACTTATAAAAATCTGCATGCTATAAAAATAGAACTGCTCATGTTATTCCAATAGAAAATAGGAAACTAGAACAACTTAAGCATGCTGTGAAAGTAAAACCAATTCAACTACTAAGCATGCAATAGAATCTAGAAAATAAGGAATCGTTGCTGTATGGAATTAACAGAATATCATGCTTCATCAGGAAATACTGAGAATTCGTACTAAGGTAAAGCTAGAAAAGGAAAACTGCACTTCTATTAGCAATGGAAAAGAAATCTGCCAATGCTAAAAAAAACTATTCTTACTAAGCAACCAACAACAAGATCTCAAGGCTAATATGCTGTCTACTATGCTAATAAAATTCTGCATATTAAGCTACACAATTCTGCATACTAACTTAATTAAATTCTGCATTATAACTTAATAAAATCTACATGCCATACTAAACTGAAGTGCCTAAAAATACATGGTACAACACTTAAAACCTCATGATCAAGAACTCCGAACACTTAAAACAGAAACTAAACATACTCCCATGCATCTGATATTTACTAGCTTTATAAGTTGAGTTAAACATGGGTAAGTTTCTAATCTTCTAAGGAAAACAACTAGAGACATGATAAAATGGCACAGAATAAATTCTGTAACACATTCCAGAAACAGAACCGGTCATGAAGCACGGAGGATAGAGCTCTTCAACCTACAGGAAACCAATGGCACAGAACAACTGAAATCTTAAGCATACTACTGCAGCAATGCAAGGAGAAATTAAACTTTGGTCTCTTTCTATTATAGCTATTCATAATCACCTCAAGGTTTTAATAAAACTCCTATTCGTATAGCAACAGCTCCTAAGGATTTTATATGGCCACTGAACTCTTCAAGCATGCTTCAATCGGAAACAACAAAACAATCAGATCTTGATACCACTCTAGGGTTTCCTACAAGCTCTGAAAACATCAATCCACGGCAGAAAACCTCAAAGAACACTGCCCTTAAGAACCTGCTCCAGCCAGAACTCACGGCAGGAAAACCAAAAGATACCAACGTGCTGCTAATAAGGAAAATTGCTACTGGAAACCTAAATTTTATAACTGTTCTTCATGCTTAAAATCCCTATCTTCTTTCTTTAGGGTTCATGGCAGTAAGCATCAAAACAAAACCCCTCAAACTTGCTTCGAAATCCAAAAGAAAACAAGAATCCGAAAGCCATGAAAATGAATCAAAGCTCGAAACAACTCCTACTGCAGGTGAGAAGCAACTCACCTATCCCTGGACTCAAAACCGAAGAAGAAACTCCTAGGGCTTCGAAGATGCTTGCGTTTCTGACTCTTCCTTGTGCCCATGGTCCTCTTCGGCAAGGAGGTCTCCTCTCCGAGAAGGTCTCACGGAACCAGCCCTTCGCCAGCCGCCGGAGATGAAACTAGGGCTTCATTCTTCTCTTCTGCCCAAACCAAATCGCCGTCGCTGTTCGTGCGAGAGGAGAAAGGGTGAGAAAGAATTTAGGTTTTGTAATTAATCCCTAAGTTCTTCCTTTTAATACTCTAAGGTTTCTGTTAACTAGTACTACTTAAATATATTTCGATATAGTTTTAGTTAAGAAAAGTTCAGCTGGTCTGTTGGTGGGCCGCGTTCTGCTTAAAGCCCAACTCGTGGGTTCGAATCCCAGCTGCAACCATTTTATTTCCTATTATTTTACTGTTCCTAACTATTACTTAAATATATATCGCTCCATATATGATTAACAAAACGAGCGTAGCTCGGCTGGTCGGCTGCGTCCGGTTAAAACCTGGTTCGGGTCCGAGGTCTTGGGTTCAAAACCCAGCTTCAACATATATATTTTTTATTATTATTTTTTAAATTTCTTACTCTTGGTAAAAATACCAAACGAACTCCAAAAATTCCATAAAAATACTCTAAAAATTTCTAAAAATCTCTAGAATATTTCTATGACATTTCTAAATATTTTTAAGGGCTTTTAGAACTCGAAATAGGGAAAATTGGGTCGTTACAATTCTCCCTCCCTTATAAAAAGTTCGTCCTCGAACTTAGACATGAAATACATTGTGTATTGCTGACATGTCTTGTGGTAAACCCAGCTTGTAAGCTACTTTCCCAATCCTTTCTGTTGATCAGGTAAGGTCCTACATAGCGAGGACTTAACTTGCTCTTTTTCTCTTGGGTTCTCCGATGTACTCAAACTGTGCTTCTGCTTCAGGTTGGAATACGACTTTCTGTTTACGGCACTCTATGGAAGCACCGTATCTGATCAGGAAGTCCATTCCAAGGATGACATCGTAGTCAGTCATTCCTAGCACTATCAGATCACAAAAGAGTTCTCTGTCTGCTATAATGACTGGCACTGCTCTGAGCCAGTGCGTGGATGCCATAACTTCTCCCGAATGTAGTGTCGTCAGAAACTGACCACTGAGTACCTCTGGAGCTATTGTTGACTTTACGGCGAACGCCCTAGCTATATAAGAATGGGTTGCCCCAGTATCGAATAAGACAGTTATACTTTACTGTAAAATACTAATATGACCTGTGACAACTGTCGAGGCATTTTCTACGTCCTCTCTAGTGAGTGAGTAGATCCTCGCGTTCGTCGTAGCTGAGGGGGCTTCTAGTCTGCCCTGACTGATGTGTGGACCATCTAGAGCGGCCTGCATCTGGTGTAACTGTGCTGGCTTGACCTTGTACTGAATCTGCTGTGGTGGAGGAAGGCTGGTCTTGTTCGGGCACTGCTTAGCCATGTGCCCTTCCTGTCCACATTTGAAGCATCCGCGTGTACCCTTACGATAAATTCCTGGGTGGAATTTGTTGGTGCGGTTAGCACTAACGGTCTAACTCAGGTTTTGATGAATGACAAATCAGGTTAAGTTAGGTATGTTGTTGTCTGACACCTCTATCAAGTGTGCAGGAAAAGTCCAGCTAGGTCGACGGGCTGACCGGATAGCTGGCGAGAAGTCCAGCTAGGTCGACGGGCTGACCGGACGCTTGGCGAGAAGTCCAGACGGGTCGACGGGCTGACCGGACGTCTGGCAGGTAAGTAAGGTAAGTCACTGGAAGGGAGTGACTGCGAGGACGCGTTCCCGGGTAGGGAACATTAGGCGTCGATCCGGCTTAGATCCATTTCGGATATCTAAGTCGAGATCGTGACTAGATTCCAGTCTCGGAAAGACGGAATCTAAGTCATACTTTGCTCATCTATAAAACTGTGCTAACATTCTTTTGCTGCAGGGGACATTTGCCTCGGACTAACCTTTTCTTGCAGGAGAAGGACTTCCTGGAGAAGAGGGGTCCGGGCGCCCGGAGGTCCGGGCGCCCGGAAGGGATCCGGGCGCCCGGAAGGCAAATTTCATCCAGCCGAGTCGTCGCCACGTGGAGCATCATGGTTTGTGCAGCTACGTCACATTCCAGGCGCCCGGAAGGGATTCAGGCGCCCGGGACAGCATATAAAAGAAGCCCCAGGCAGGAGCTTCAGAATCAATCATCAACTGAGAACTTTCGACTGCTGGTCCCACTGCTCTACGTTCCTGCGACGCTAACAAAGCTCCGACAAAGTGCTTCTTCGTTTTTGGTTAACTTTCTTGTCGGTATTACTTTGTTTCATTAAGCATTTCCTGTATTCATTCTGTAAGTATATTCGAATTGCTAGTGATTGCCCAACGAAAGTGGTCAAGGACCACGGGCCTTCGAGTAGGAGTCGTCACAGGCTCCGAACGAAGTAAAACAACTGTGTCTACTTTACTTTTCCGCTGCGCGTATACTCGATATCTTCGAATCGATATTCACCCCCCCCTCTATCGAATCTATCGGTCTTACAAGTGGTATCAGAGCGGGTACCGCTATGATTTGGTGCAACCACCAATCAGACAGGGGGTGAAATATTTTTTAATTCCAAACTGATATTATTATCTTTTTGGAAGATTTTTTTTCGTTACACTTAGAGTTTCTATTTTTTACCGCACTGCTAATCCAAGACGAAGTCTTGGAATTTTTTTCTAGTTAATTTAGTGTGTGCAGGATAAGATGTCTCAACAAGAAGGCTTCAGCACAGTTCGTCCTCCCCTATTCAACGGGGATGATTTTTCGTACTGGAAGAGAAGAATGGAGGTCTACATGAAGACAGACTACGACCAATGGATGAGCGTCACAAAGGCTTATAAAATTCCAGTAGACAACTCCGGGAAAATAATAGACCCTGAAGAATGGACAAATGATTTAAAGAAAAAGGCATCAATAGAGAACAAAGCCATCAACACTCTACACTGCGGACTAACACGAGAAGAACTGAACCGGGTCGGACCGCATGAAAACGCTAAGGAGCTCTGGGATAAATTCATGGAACAAGCGACGCGAAGGTAACAAAAAGAGATTTGCTGTTAAATAAAATTTTTAATATAAAAATGCAGGAAGGAGAAACGGCAAGTCAGCTCCACGCGAGAATCAAAGATATCCTCAACGGTCTTCACGCGATAGGACACCAAATGGAGAACCGAGACTTAATAAGGTACGCGTTAAATGCTTTTCCGCGAAATAATTTGTGGGCATCAATTGTAGATGCTTACAAAATTTCAAAAAATCTATCTAAATTAAAATTGGATGAACTCTTTTGTGAATTAGAACTTCATGAGCAAACTAACGCCGGAGTCGAGAAAGGTGTAGCTTTAATTGCAGGTTCCTCTAAAGAAAAGAAGAACAAGCCTGAATCTGAAGAAGATTCCGATCAAGACTCTGAGGACGAAGAACACTTGGTGAACCTGGTAAGGAAGATGTTCACCAGGAAAAAGAGAAGCTTCAACAAACAGGATCTTCAGAAGATCAGTTCGCCAGCCGACTCAAGAAATGTCACATGTTTCGGGTGTAACAAAAAGGGGCACTACAAGAACGAATGCCCAAGATTGAAACTTGACAAACCAAAGTCAACAAAGAAGAAAGCCCTCAAAGAAACATGGGACGATTCCTCCTCAGACGAATCGGAGGGAGAAAGGCAAAAACAAGTCACCTCGCGTTGATGGCTCGCGAAGCTGAAACGGAAGACGAATCAGAGGAATCGGAAGACGGGTCCGAACCCGAATCGAGCCACGAGTCCGCACTCGTTTCCGAAGGTTCCGAAGAGGTATACCGAAACTTAAATCATAAATTCTTTAGAATTATCTCGTGTTTAAATAAAAAATTAGTTAAATTGGAAAATGAAAATAAATCACTTCTTGAGGAAAATCAAAACCTCAAGGAACAATTAAAAAATTCGAATTCAACTCAAGACCGAACACTTGAGGAGGAGAATTTATCATTAAAAAGTGAAATTAATAAGTTAAAAGAATTGTTGGAAAAATTCACAACAAGATCTAAAAATTTAGATTTAATTCTAAATAACCAAAAGGCATGCTATAATAAAACCGGACTTTGATATAAGTCAAAATCAAACAAAACTTTTAAATCATTATTAACCCAACACAAAGCAACTAAACAAGCTTGGGTTCCGAAAGCGTGCTTAACCACGCAAGTAGGACTTAATCAATTCTATATACCTAAAGATAAAATACATTATATAAACTTGAATAAATCAGATCAAGAACTAAAAAATAAATTTAACTTAAAATCAAAATTCAAAACTCAACAAAATTTAGACTATCACCAAGTTGATTATAACTATAAAAAGAATCGACACAAACCCAAAATCTAAATTAATGGCCAATAATTCAGGGGGAGGCTCCAGAATAGCTGGCACCTCCAAAACTAACATACCCGACAGGGTAATCCAAAACTAACTAACCCGACAGGGTAATCAGGATTAGTTAAAAAGAGACCGAGGTTAACCTGACTCATGGTACTGGTAAAGTTTTTGGATGATAGTACGTTAGGGAAGCTTGGGCATCGCATGTCTAGAAAGATATGGCTTCGATCTGGTGCATTTGGCCAAGTGGAACTGACCGAAGCTACCCTTAAACGAATCCTAACCAGTTAGACCAAGATTTAGTACTAAGTTCCGTGGATAGGACTATTCGGAAAACTTCGAAAGGTTGGTTACTTCTAATGATGTCCCTGTGACTCACCAAGCTTAGAAGTTTATCCGAAGAATGCCTATTTGTGGAAACCAAAACTAAATCTGAATCGAACACAAGTTAAACCAAAAGTCTGTAATCAAACCAATTTCATCTCACAAAATCATAGGATTCCCTGATTGATAATATAGATCAGGTGAGATGAATAAGGCTTAACTTAATTTTAAATTTTTAAATTTTAATTTTAAACTTAAAAATTATTTTCAAAAATTTTAATTTTAAACTTAAAAATTATTTTCAAAAATTTTAATTTTAAACTTAAAAATTATTTTCAAAAATTTTAATTTTAAAACTTAAAAATTATTTTCAAAAATTTTAATTTTAAACTTAAAAATTATTTTCAAAAATTTTAATTTTAAACTTAAAAATTATTTTCAAAAATTTTAATTTTAAAACTTAAAAATTATTTTCAAAAATTTTAATTTTAAACTTAAAAATTATTTTCAAAAATTTTAATTTTAAACTTAAAAATTATTTTCAAAAATTTTAATTTTAAACTTAAAAATTATTTTCAAAATTTTAATTTTAAAACTTAAAAATTATTTTCAAAATTTTAAACTTAAAAATTATTTTCAAAATTCTAAACTTAAAAATTATTTTCAAAATTTTAATTTAAAAACTTAAATCAATTTCTTAAGTAATGATTGATTAAAAAAATTGATAAACTAAGACTAACATAAATCCTACGTGTTGTAGGAAACCAAGTGGATTTTGGACAGTGGTTGCTCCAAACATATGACTGGAGATCACACCAAGTTCACTCAATTAACCTACAAAAGCCTAGGAACAGTTGCCTTTGGGAACAACGGTAAACTCAAGGTAATTGGTATAGATAATATTGAATTAAACATAGATTTCATAATTTCAAATGTTCTACTTGTTGAAAATTTTAAATACAATTTTCTGAGTATAAGTCAATTGTGTGACACTAGGTATAAGGTAAAATTTCTATCCACAGAATGTTTGATCAAACATCTAGATAATCCAACTATAAGCCTAAAAGGCTTTAGAAAAGACAATATCTATGCCATCAACTTAACCACTTCTTCAGTCAAGTGTTATTTAACGCAAAAAGAAGAAACCTGGTTATGGCACAGAAGAATGTCACACACCCATTTCAGAAACATAAGTAAATTAAACGGTCTAGTTAGAGGCTTACCAAAATTACCTAACTTAGATTCAACAATATGTAATGCTTGTCAACAAGGCAAACAAACAAAATCTACCCACAAACCAATTAATGAATCCCAAACCAACTCAGTCCTAGAACTTTTACACTTAGATTTATTTGACTCCCACGGGGTCAAATCAATAAATGGAAGTCTGTACTGTCTAGTTATAATAGACGACTATTCTAGGTTCACTTGGGTCAAATTCTTAAAACATAAAGATGAAACTTTTGAAATTTTTACAAATTTCTGCAAACAAATTGAAAATGAAAAAGGCATAAAAATTAAAAGAATCAGAAGTGATAATGGAGGAGAATTTAAAAATCATAATTTTGATAAATTTTGCCTTGAAAATGGCTACCATCATGAATTTTCTTGCCCTAAAACTCCCCAACAAAACGGAATTGTAGAAAGGAATAATAGAACCTTACTTGAAGCATCTAGAACTATGCTAAATGAATACAACTTACCTAAATATTTTTGGGCAGAAGCTGTTAGTACAGCCTGCTATGTACAAAACCGAACAACACTAAACAAAAACCACAATAAAACATTTTTTGAAATATTTTACAACAAGCAACCTAATATAAAATACTTTAAGGTATTTGGTTGCCCAGCCTTTATCCTAAATACTAGAGAACACTTAGGCAAATTCACTTCCAAAATAGAGAATGGAATTTTTCTAGGTTACTCTCTGAATAGCAGAGGCTACAGAATTTATAATAAAGTCACTTTAAGAATTGAAGAAACCACCAATGTAAAATTCAAAGAATCCAATCAAAACCTAGAACAAGCCCAACCTCAACCAGTTGACTCTGTTCACGAACATATCAATTCTGAGGGAACAAACCAAACCCAAAATAATGAAGAAGAAGAACACCTACAAGAAAGTCAACCTCCTAGAACCATAAGAGTCAACCCAAACCATCCTACTAATCAAATAATTGGTGACCCAGACCTGAGGGTTCAAACTAGGTCATCTTTCAGAAACCTAAGTCAAATCTCGTTAATCTCAAATATTGAACCCAAAACTGTAGCTGAATCTCTACTTGACCCAGACTGGGTCATAGCTATGCAAGAAGAATTAGCTCAATTTGAGCGCAATGAAGTTTGGGACCTAGTACCTCAACCTACCGATAAGAAAATAATAGAAACCAAATGGGTATTTCGAAACAAATTAAGTGAAACTGGAGAAATTACTAGGAACAAGGCCAGGTTAGTTGCCAAAGGGTTCAGTCAAGTTGAAGGACTTGACTACGATGAAACTTATGCACCGGTAGCTAGACTAGAGTCCATTAGAATGTTACTAAGCTATGCAGCCCATAAAGGATTCAAACTATACCAAATGGATGTCAAGTCTGCCTTTCTTAATGGATTGATAAAAGAAGAAGTGTATGTAGGTCAGCCGCCAGGTTTTGAAAGCCTAGAACACCCTGATTATGTCTACAAATTAAAAAGGCATTATATGGACTTAAACAGGCACCTAGGGCATGGTATGAAAGACTAACCTCTTACTTAACCTCTAAAGGGTTCAATCAAGGTCAAATTGACCCAACACTATTTGTGAAATCAATAAAAGAAGATATTTTTATAGCTCAAATTTATGTAGATGATATCATCTTTGGTTCAACCAACTCAGAATTTTTAAACGAATTTACAAACCTAATGGAACACGAATTCGAAATGAGTCTGGTAGGAAAATTAACTTATTTTCTAGGGTTACAAGTCAAACAAACAAATGAAGGAAATTATATTTATCAACAAAAATATACTAAGGAATTACTTAGAAAATTTGGAATGGAAAATACTAAAGAAATAAAAACACCTATGGCCGTCAACACAATCCTAGATGATGATCCTAATGGAAAATCAGTAGACTTAAAACATTATCGGAGCGCAATAGGTAGTCTACTTTACCTAACTGCAAGCCGACCTGACATTTTATTTGCAGTTAGTATGTGTGCTCGATACCAAACCTGTGCTAAAGAATCTCATTTGACTCAAGTCAAAAGAATCTTTAGATACCTCAAGGGAACCACAAATGTAGGTATTTGGTATCCTAGGACCAACAACTTTGAATTAATAGGATATTCTGATTCAGATTATGCCGGATGCAAATTAGACCGCAAAAGCACAAGTGGTGGATGCCAACTACTTGGTCCATCCCTTGTCAGCTGGTTTAGTAGAAAGCAACATTGTGTTGCACTATCTACAACTGAGTCAGAATACATAGCTATAGGCGAGTGTGTTGCACAAATATTATGGATGATGCATACTCTAAAAGATTTCAACTTAAATATCACAAATGTAAAAGTATTAATTGATAATATAAGTTCAATTAACTTAACCAAGAATCCTGTGCATCATTCAAGAACCAAACATATTGAAGTTAGGCATCACTTCATCAGGGATCATGTTACTAAAGGTGATATTGAACTCAAGTACATTGAGTCTAAATCAAATTTAGCTGACATTTTTACAAAACCACTCCCTGAAAGTGAATTTAGCAACTTACGACGACAATTAGGGATGTGCTCAATAGACTAGGATCCTTCATAAATACTTTCAAAACTGATTTTATCAACTTATAGGCTAAACTTGTTTGTTTTCAAAATTTCCATCTTTAGACTTTCAAAAACAGTTTTGGCCTTAGACTAGGTTTACATCCTTAGAAAGCATGTACCCATAGGTTTAGTTCTTGAGCATCTCACCAACACCTTAGGTTTACCTTGCTTGTGTTTGACAAACATAGAAAGGGGTGAGATGCATAGGCCATCTGTCTGGACTTAAGATGCTTATTTCAGTGCATCAGTATAAGTCTGGACGTTAAATACAATTCAAATATTAATCAGATTAAAGTTCATCAGTCAAGTCAAACACTGACTGATTATAATTAACTTAATCTGACTAACCAAGTGAAAGCTACTATTTTCTAATAGTTAGTTAGTACCTAATTGGTTAGACAGTTGGTTAAAGTTAGATATCAAATTCAGGGGGAGAAATAAACTAATTTAGTTTCCCAAATTGAATTTTAAACTTAATTTTGACAATCAGAGTTTAAAAATAATTTGTTTAAAATTGTGAAATTTTTAAACTCACAAACTCTTTACCTATTCTTTGAAAACTGAACTTTTCAAGTATTTTAAACCATGGTTTTGAATCTAATACTTTTAAAACTTTGAAAAATTTGACTTTGAAAAACAAATTTCATCTTACGTTTACCAAGACTCCTTTGAAAACTAAAAGTTAAACCTTATACACTTATGTGTGAAAATTAACCTATCTAAACTTAGCATTTTTTCTAAAAGCCTTTAAACAAATTTTCAAAACTTTATACTCCCCCAAGTTAATTTGATCTTCTCTTGGATTTAAAAACTCAGTTATTGTTCAAGGTATTATTATTTTCGGTATTTCTCACTGTGATTGTTTACCCTTGTTTTTTGATGAATGCCAAAGGGGGAGGGTTAGGTTGATTAAGTTAGAGCAACCAAATGCAAACAAAAAAAAAAAACTAACTTAAACCTTAAAAAATCTCAAAAATCATGCCTATTTTTGCATATTTTTATAACTAACTTAACCAGGTTGTCATTCCATCAAAAAGGGGGAGATTGTTGGTGCGGTTAGCACTAACGGTCTAACTCAGGTTTTGATGAATGACAAATCAGGTTAAGTTAGGTATGTTGTTGTCTGACACCTCTATCAAGTGTGCAGGAAAAGTCCAGCTAGGTCGACGGGCTGACCGGATAGCTGGCGAGAAGTCCAGCTAGGTCGACGGGCTGACCGGATAGCTGGCGAGAAGTCCAGCTAGGTCGACGGGCTGACCGGATAGCTGGCGAGAAGTCCAAGCGGGTCGACGGGCTGACCGGACGCTTGGCGAGAAGTCCAGACGGGTCGACGGGCTGACCGGACGTCTGGCAGGTAAGTAAGGTAAGTCACTGGAAGGGAGTGACTGCGTTAGCTTAGGGCACAAGAAAGTTTTTTCTAAGAGCTCAGAGAGTTTGATCTATGTGTATTATCTTCGAAAGAGGAATCTAATTCCTCCTTTTATAGAGCCAATATCTTTGCTAACATGGAACTACTCTAGTCGACTAAAATCGCACTAGCCGACTAGAACTTGCTAACTTGGCTACAAACTCTATCTTATCAATGATGATTTCCACAGTCTTTAGTCGATTGGATACCCTTTAGTCACCTAGAGCTTAATCAATCATCAATCGTGACGACTCCTGCTTACTGGTCTTGTCACGCTAACAAAGCTCCGACAAAGTGCTTCTTCATTTTTGGTTAACTTTCTTGTCGGTATTACTTTGTTTCATTAAGCATTTCCTGTATTCATTCTGTAAGTATATTCGAATTGCTAGTGATTGCCCAACGAAAGTGGTCAAGGACCACGGGCCTTCGAGTAGGAGTCGTCACAGGCTCCGAACGAAGTAAAACAACTGTGTCTACTTTACTTTTCCGCTGCGCATATACTCGATATCTTCGAATCGATATTCACCCCCCCCCTCTATCGAATCTATCGGTCTTACAGAATTTCCCACAAGTAGCACACTTGGGATAACGAAGCTGTCTGCTAGCTGGTCCTCCTTTCGGGTAACTCCCTGATTTGCGCTTGTTGCTGGAGTTCCCTTTCCCATTTGAGCTGTGACCTCTGGACTCTGAGGAGGCTTGCTTCTGCTGCTTGATACTATTCTGGTAGTGCTCGGTGATCAGAGCACTACTCACTAGTTCTTCTGTGGTTTGCGGCCTATGAACACCGCTAGCCACGTTCATTGCTATTTCCGGCCTGAGCATTTTAAGCATCAACCAGACTCGTTCTTTCTCTGTGCTGATTAATTCTGGACATAGACGAGCCAACCTGTTGAATTTCTTCACGGCTTCCTCAACTGAAAGGTTGCCCTGACGAAACTCCGTGAACTCGTCGTAGTGACGGTTTGTGACCCGCATGTGAAAGAACTCCTCGAAGAATTCTTTCTCGAAGTCAGCCCATGTCATCTGGTTCACTGGGCGCTTTGCTCTGACTCTCTCCCACCACATACGTGCGTCTCCTGTCAGGCAGAAGGAGGCACACTTCACCTTCTCCTGTTCTGGCCAGTCCAGAAGCTCCATCGTGCTCTCCAGTGTTTTGAACCAGGCTTGAGCATCCCATGGTTCGCTGGTGCCTGGGAAGTTCTCGGGCTTGATTCTCTGCCACTGGATCAGATATGCTACTCTTCTGGTTTCTGCTGCTGGGGCTACTAGTACTACTGGTGCTGTAGGCTAGACTGGTGGAACCTCTATAACTACTGGGGTTGCTATGTTTGGTTCCGAGGTGACGGTGGGAGTATTCTGCTGATTAGCCTATAAGGTGGCTATCTCATGTTGCTGTTCTACTAGTTGCTGCTATAACTGAGCCACTAATACTGTAAGGTCTGAGGGAGGCACTGAACTGCCTGCCTCATGCTGGGGCTCAGTAGCTGGTGCCCTTCTAGCTGGGCGTCCTCACACCATTTTCTAAATGGGTAGAGAACATGCATAACTAATACTATCATGTTATAGGTAACTACTACTATCATGTCAAATGCTATCAAATATTAACATGCTTTAGTTATCTATAAACATGAAAGCAGAAAACATAGATAAGAGAAGAGGTATTCTTACTTGGAAGACGGCAAGACTGATGCTGATGTGTGTGATGCTGGAGAATGGGAACTGCTCTGATACCAACTGTAACGACCACCCTTCTTACTACTACTACACTCTAAGGATGACCGTTACTTAACTGCTAACTCTACTTAACCGGTGTGATCGAAAGTCACATGGAAACCCTACCGAAAAATTTCGGCAGAGTCTCCCCTGTACCGGTGACCATATCCGTAAATACATACAGACTATACTCAGCCACAGGCGGCTGGAACATATTTTTCACAACCACGCAGTAATAATAACACAATAACTAAAGAAAACTATTCTAGCAATGGTAAACAAATATGTAACTCCAACAATAGGAAATAACCCAACTAACAATGCGGAATAGACTCAATTAATCAACATAAACCAAGGAAACAACTAATACAATCTCTACCAACTTAATAACTGAAAGAAACTCAAAAGGAGTCTTGACAGTTTCCTTAGCAAACTCTGGATCACTCCATAGTCCTGGCATCACACACACCGTCACAGCATCTCCTTGTCGCCTTCTTCCTTATACTTTAGCTTTTCCTTTATCTACAGTAGGAGGAAAATAGTATCTATAAGCATAAAGCTTAGTGAGCGCTATCCTACTCACAAAAACTCGATATGCATGTATCTAAATAAAAATATGCTAAAACTGAATGTTAACATGTAAAACTACTCATGCTCATAAATAGCAAAGAAATCAACTAACTGAAAAGCTAACATGTATAGCTACTCATGCTCATAACTAGCAAAGGAATCTAACTAACTGAAATACTAAACATGTATAGCTAATCATGCTCATAAACAACAGGGGAATCATACTAACTGAAATACTAAACATGTATAGCTAATCATGCTCATAAATAACAAAGGATCTAACTATCTGAAATGCTGAACATGTAAGACTAATCATAGAACTATCATGTGTATCAATAGAAAACTGAACTGATACATAAGCTGAACTAATTAATACTAAACTGAGTCTAACTTGTGTTCACATAACTAATTCGTGAAGTTTTGAAAACTATTTACATAATAGATTAAAATAATAATCATGCTGCTGATGGGCCCGGCAACTGTACTTGCTGTGCGCGCATCCCTAACTAAACCCGGGATTGCAAGTTCCGAGTCTAGTAGGGTTTACTAGGTTATCTAAACCTAGGGACGACTATGGGAGCCCAACCCAATGGATATCTAATCCAGTACAGTGCCACTGCTGAAAATAAAATACTGATTTCATAGCTAATTAACTTATCTTGCTTTAACTAGGTTATCTAAACCTAGAACTAGGTTATCTAAACCTAGAACTAGGTTATCTGAACCTAGAGGCGACTGTGGGAGCCCACCCATTGGACCGTAGCCCCATATAAGCTGAAGAAAGACTAAATAAGTTATTTTGAATGCTTCTACTGCATTAACTGAGCTATTAAAATGCCTACTGTAGCATTATATTGAGCTAAGCATTTTATCAAGCACTTGGTGTGCACTAGAACACACCCTACGTACTGAAAATCTGTATACAAAGCTTTACATAAATCTGCATGCATAGCTTAACAAAAATCTGCATATTAAGCCTATCAAAATCTGCATACTTTACTTATAAAAATCTGCATGCTATAAAAATAGAACTGCTCATGTTATTCCAATAGAAAATAGGAAACTAGAACAACTTAAGCATGCTGTGAAAGTAAAACCAATTCAACTACTAAGCATGCAATAGAATCTAGAAAATAAGGAATCGTTGCTGTATGGAATTAACAGAATATCATGCTTCATCGGAAATAAATTAGCTTCTAAGGTAAAGCTAGAAAAGGAAAATCGCACTTCTATTAGCAATGGAAAAGAAATCTGCCAATGCTAAAAAAAACTATTCTTACTAAGCAACCAACAACAAGATCTCAAGGCTAATATGCTGTCTACTATGCTAATAAAATTCTGCATATTAAGCTACACAATTCTGCATACTAACTTAATTAAATTCTGCATTATAACTTAATAAAATCTACATGCCATACTAAACTGAAGTGCCTAAAAATACATGGTACAACACTTAAAACCTCATGATCAAGAACTCCGAACACTTAAAACAGAAACTAAACATACTCCCATGCATCTGATATTTACTAGCTTTATAAGTTGAGTTAAACATGGGTAAGTTTCTAATCTTCTAAGGAAAACAACTAGAGACATGATAAAATGGCACAGAATAAATTTTGTAACACATTCCAGAAACAGAACCGGTCATGAAGCACGGAGGATAGAGCTCTTCAACCTACAGGAAACCAATGGCACAGAACAACTGAAATCTTAAGCATACTACTGCAGCAATGCAAGGAGAAATTAAACTTTGGTCTCTTTCTATTATAGCTATTCATAATCACCTCAAGGTTTTAATAAAACTCCTATTCGTATAGCAACAACTCCTAAGGATTTTATATGGCCACTGAACTCTTCAAGCATGCTTCAATCGGAAACAACAAAACAATCAGATCTTGATACCACTCTAGGGTTTCCTACAAGCTCTGAAAACATCAATCCACGGCAGAAAACCTCAAAGAACACTGCCCTTAAGAACCTGCTCCAGCCAGAACTCACGGCAGGAAAACCAAAAGATACCAACGTGCTGCTAATAAGGAAAATTGCTACTGGAAACCTAAATTTTATAACTGTTCTTCATGCTTAAAATCCCTATCTTCTTTCTTTAGGGTTCATGGCAGTAAGCATCAAAACAAAACCCCTCAAACTTGCTTCGAAATCCAAAAGAAAACAAGAATCCGAAAGCCATGAAAACGAATCAAAGCTCGAAACAACTCCTACTGCAGGTGAGAAGCAACTCACCTATCCCTGGACTCAAAACCGAAGAAGAAACTCCTAGGGCTTCGAAGATGCTTGCGTTTCTGACTCTTCCTTGTGCCCATGGTCCTCTTCTGCAAGGAGGTCTCCTCTCCGAGAAGGTCTCACGGAACCAGCCCTTCGCCAGCCGCCGGAGATGAAACTAGGGCTTCGTTCTTCTCTTCTGCCCAAACCAAATCGCCGTCGCTGTTCGTGCGAGAGGAGAAAGGGTGAGAAAGAATTTAGGTTTTGTAATTAATCCCTAAGTTCTTCCTTTTAATACTCTAAGGTTTCTGTTAACTAGTACTACTTAAATATATTTCGATATAGTTTTAGTTAAGAAAAGTTCGGCTGGTCTGTTGGTGGGCCGCGTTCTGCTTAAAGCCCAACTCGTGGGTTCGAATCCCAGCTGCAACCATTTTATTTCCTATTATTTTACTGTTCCTAACTATTACTTAAATATATATCGCTCCATATATGATTAACAAAACGAGCGTAGCTCGGCTGGTCGGCTGCGTCCGGTTAAAACCTGGTTCGGGTCCGAGGTCTTGGGTTCAAAACCCAGCTTCAACATATATATTTTTTATTATTTTTTTTTAAATTTCTTACTCTTGGTAAAAATACCAAACGAACTCCAAAAATTCCATAAAAATACTCTAAAAATTTCTAAAAATCTCTAGAATATTTCTATGACATTTCTAAATATTTTTAAGGGCTTTTAGAACTCGAAATAGGGAAAATTGGGTCGTTACAGTGGAGATAGCTTTGGTGGCCGGATCTAAGAAGGAGAAGAAGGAGAGAAAAGAAGCCTCTTTTCTAGCATCCCTTGGAGCATGGTGGTGGTGGCCGAACCTCTTCATCCTAGAAGAAGTTTTGATGGCCGAAACTTACAAGGAAGAAGAAGGTGCTTGGTGGTTCTCATCTCGGAAGATCGTTGCCCACACAACGTCCGAGGTTAGAAGAGGAATACGGTAGAAGATCAAGAGGTTTTTCTAAAAGGTATAACTAGTATTTTTCTTTCTGCATCATACTAGTTATTTTTGGAAATAATACTAAATACAAGAGGCATACGATTCTAGTGTTTCGAATTTGTTTTCGATATAGTGTTCTTTTGTTTTTCTTTTCCTTATGATTTGATTGTTCTTTTCGGTTAACCTAAAGTTATTTTAGGAAATTAAATATTAGCTTTCCATAAAAGGTTTTGTCTAGTCGGTGGTGGTTACTCCCATATCCAAGAAGGCCATGTGCCTCGCCACGTCAGTACTGGGAACCAATTATGGAAATTAATATTTAATGGAATTAATAACTTAAGGTGATTTGGGTCGAACGTGTTAAGTTCCGCAGGAGATCCAAGTATAAACCTAAAAGAACAAATAGATTAAGTTTTGGATCAAACGTGTTAAGTTCCGCAGGCGATCCAAAATTTAATTTAAAAGAACACATGGTAGCTAGGAAAAGGTTCAGACCTTTGTACAAAATTTTTGTACAGTGGAACCTCTAGGTTTTCCGAGTAGCAACCAACAATTGGTATCAGAGCTAGGGTTTTGCCTCTGTGTATTTAGTATTAGTTTAATTATGCACATGTCATACATAATTTAGGCAGGATAATAGTAGGATGTGCTAACTTTGTGGATGCAGGATCCAACTATTATGGCTTATAGTTATTATGTGTGTGATTGGACCCTTGGACATGTCAAGGGCATTTTATTGTGTGTGCATGATTGTATTATAAAATACAGCAGGAGCTGTATTTAGTTTTATTAGGATTTTATTTTTTGATCTAGATACATGTACATTCCTTCGAGGAATATAGGATCGAAAAATGTAAAATTCTATTTATGTCGCGGATCGAGTTTTGCAAGGCGTGGAACCTTTTGAGGACCAGAGGCGCAGCGGAACAAGGAGCAAGATGGATGCGACAACTAGACCAGGTGGCGGTGGCCAAAGATGGCAGCAGCTAGGGTTGGCAACACACGGAGGACAACTAGAGATAAAAGCCATAATAGTTGAAAATTAGATTTTCTATTTATTGCTTTTATATTGTGCTGTGTGTGCATGTTGGTTTACATATTTAGTTGGCTAGCATAGTTAAAATTCCTCATTTATAAATAACTAAGTGGGAGAGGGATTTTTAAGTAAATCCCATGGTCTCCATTACTGGTTTGTAAGTGATGCAAACAAGCTTGCGCGTTGGCTCTGAGTGCCTTCCTCCATAACGGATGAGCTTGTTTGTGGATCACTAGAACAGACTTCCATTTTTGGATGACTATAGGAAGTTAATTAAGAGCGTGTGATCTTCCCCAACGGAAGGAGCATAATCTTATTAATGGACTTAGTGTCAAGTAATGGTATACACTTATACACATTTAATAGTATCCTCCCCAACGGAGTCACTACTATCACTTGTGTGACCAAAGGGAAACCAACTATTGATTTGTCATAAAACTAGATTGGCAACATAATAAAATAAACCTCTCTTACAAATGTTTGAATTTGTATACGTCCACACTAACGTGGCATACAAGATTCATGATGTTTGAGGTAATTTTATTTGTCAAAAAGTTATATTGACAAGATAGTCAATGGGTAAAACCCTCCTCTTACAAATGATGAATTTGTATACGTCCACACTAACGTGGCATGCAAGATTCACGGTGTTTGAGGTGTTGGTGAATTTAAATAATATTGTTTGAGGAATCAATGTTATTTTAAATTCAAAGAGTTTTGACCAAATATTTGATCAAAGATAGATCAACTATTAATTTTATTCGTCATAAAGTAAAGTTGACGAGATAATAAAATTAATGAATAAAATCTCCTATTCGATTTTGTATACACAAAATTCATGGAGATTTTAAGGAGTTGATCTTGACCAAAATTTTTTGTGATTCTTAGGATGTTAGTCAATCCCTAGTAGTCATACTATAGAAAAAGACTTAGTAGTCCCAATTGTAATGATTGGAAATAGGACTTGGACATTAAGGTAGACTGTCTTCTTAGAACTAAGAACAATTTAGGTGTATTTAATTCATTAGTTGAAACATGTCTAGTGGTGTTATCTACCAGAACCTGGAGTGTAGATACAAGATGCCATTAATCATGTCTGCAATTCATTGCAGGGTTTCAGGAAACCCGACAACTAAATGAAAGGTAAATCACCATCCACATGGGCACTACTGTAAAAGTGGTAGCTGTTGCAGTGGGAGATGTTTATCCTTTGATAAGAATAAAATATGGATTTTAAGTAATTGTCTTTACGTACCAAGTTTAGAAAGAACCTGATTTCAGTTTCTAAACTATTATAGATATTGTGTCTATTTTGATAACAAAGTTGTTATCAAGAAAAATAGGGAAGTTATCTATTCTGGTATGATGGTTGACAATTTATAATCCAATAACTCCCACGATGCAACAAATGGAAATTAGTAACACATCTTCTAATTTTAAGAGAAAGCAACCTTTGGAAATGAACCAATATATCTTTGACATCTAAAGCTAGGTTATACTTGAGTAGGATTCATTGGTAGCTGATGAACTTTTGGGTTCATTGGTAGTGGAAATCTTTCCAACCTGCGATTCTTACTTGGAAGGAAAATAACCAAGAAGCTTTTAAGTCCAAGGGGTATGGAGTCAAAGATATGTTGAAATCGGTTCATTCTGATTTGTGTGATCCTATGACTATCCAGACAAGAGGTAGTATTGAATATTTTGTCTATTTTATAGACAACTATTCAAGATACAAATAAATTTACTTAATGTACCGCAAGACTAAGTACTTTGATTAGTTCAAAGAGTACAAGGCTGATGCGGAGAAATGTTAAAGTAAAAGTCACTATGGTAAGATCGTAGTGGCAAGTACCTCTTGGGAGAATTTAGGAGTCACTTATCAAAAGTAGGATTCAATCCCAACTAACTGCACCTGGTACACCCCAACAGAATGGTGTAGAAAAAGGAAGGTATAGGACTCTTATGGAATAATTAGATAGATGATGAGTTATTCAGAAAATTACCAAATTTGTTTTCAGGATAAACTCTGAAAATGAAAGTGAACATAGTACCTTCCAAGTTAGAACTTTCTACTCATATAGAATTGCTGAATAGGTGAAAACCTATTTTGAAGCATATTCGGATTCGGGTAATCCAGCACATATGTTAAAGAGAGACAATGATAAGTTGGATAGGAGTTCACTTGTTTGTAAGTTATCCTAGATAAACAAAAGTAGGTTTATAGTCTTAAAAATCAGAAGGTCATTGTTAGCATCAATGACTGATTTTAGAAAAGGACTATATAATGAACCACGTGCTCATAAGTAAATTTGTTCTTAAGGAAATAATAAATGACATGTCTAACCTAGTACCAACTGTACAAAATGAGATACCACAAGAAAACTGCAACACGTATCACAAATGATACACAATTGCAGAAAGTGCCTTGTCGTAGTGGGAGGGTTGTTAGGCAACCTAAATAGGTTCATGTTTTGGGAGAGTTTTTGGATTCGATCCCTGGAGGACATGAACCTGATCTCCGGTCATATAATGAAGCACTCCAAGATAAAGATGCAGCATCTTGGCAAAGAGTAATGAATAACAGAATTAGAATATATGTATTCTAATAAAATCTGGAAGCTTGTAGAATCACCAAATGGTGTAAAAGCCGTTGGGTGTAAAAAGGTCTATAATAGGGAAAGAGGGATAGACAGGAAGGTAGTAACTTTCAAAGCAAGGCTTGAAGAAAAAGGAAACTTTTTCACTGGTAGTCATGCCTAAGTCTATCCAAATTCTTTTATCTATTTGGCAAGTGGATGTCAAGACAACATTCCTTAATGGAAGTCTTGAAGAAAGCATCCATATAAAGCAACCAGAAGGGTTCATTACAAAGGGCTAAGAGCATCTTGTGTGCAAGCTCAATCAGTCTATGGACTGAGGCAAAGCTTCAAGGTCTTAGAACATCCGGTTTATCAAAGTCTATGGATTTAGTAACCGGATAAGTCTTGTGTATACAAAAGGTGTGATGGAAGCGTGGTGGTATTTCTTGTACTATACGTAGATAACATTTTTGGTAGTTGGAAACAATATCAAAATGTTGTCAGAAGTAAGGGTATGGTTGTCCAAATAATTCGATATAAAGGACTTGGGAGAATGTATATATTCTTGAGATCAAAGTAATAAGTGATCGCAAGAAAAGAATATTTTACTTATCCTAAGCTTCATATATCAGAAAAATCCTTGCTCGTTTTAAGCATGCAAAACTCCAAGAAAGGTTTCTTAACTTTTCAGGATGGAGTAACTTTATCTAAAGATATGTCTCTGTAGACATCAAAGGAGATAAAGGAAATAAAGGCAGTTCTTTATGCTTCAACTGTAATGTATGCTATGCACGAGATCAGAAATTTGTTTTGCCAAGGGCATAGTTAGCAGATATCAAAGTAACCCTGGACAAGGATAGTGGATTGCAGTAAAGCATATATTGAAGTACCTTAGAGGTACTAGAGAATATATGCTAGCTTACAAGGCAGTTAATTTGATCCTTGTGGGTTGCATGGATTTTGACTTTCAATCGGATAGGGACAATAATAAGTCAACCTCGGGGTTTTGTGAGGTAAAGTCATAACTATGGAAGAGTGATAAGCTTAGGTGTTTTTCTGGACTCCACCATAGAAGTTTAGTATATGGCAAGCCTCTGAGGTAGCCATAAAAGCTGAATGACTCAATAACCTCAAGATAGACTTAGATATGATTTCTGGTTTGTCCAAAGATTATTACAATTTATTGTAATAATATTGGTGCAGTAGCAAACTCGAAGAAACCATAAGTCTATAAAGGCAAGTAAACACAATAGAGTGCAAGTACCACCCAATACGAGAAATCGTATAAACGAGGAGAAGTTGTTGCTGCCTAGAATGCATCAGATGATGACCTATAGATCTTTTCACTAAGGTCCTTAAGGCGAGAGCTTTTGATGGACATGTTGAAGGGTTGAGAATCAGATGTATGGCAGCAGATATGGCAGCTTAGTCTTTTAGTATAAGTGGGAGATTGTTAGAGTGTATACTAAAAGCCTAGCTTTTGGTATAAACATTTATCTAGAAATAAGAATCACATTGGTCAAATGTCTACATTTATGATAAATGTAGTTGTTCAATTAATTTATATTGTAGATAACATGGTGTGTGGTGTCACACGAAGAGGATCATGTTATCGGTTTAAATTATAAACAGTAGCTCACGACCATAATGGAAAGGAACAAATCATTGGAAGGTCGTAGTGTAATTAGGTATTAGTTTATCTTAACTATATAATTACACTAGTACACTTAGAGTGTATTGAGTAGGACCATTAGAGGTCGTTTCTTTTATACTGACTTTATAAAGAAACAAAGACCTCAGTTATTATGGAAGTGTGTGCTCTTAATCCTAATATAATAACAAGCACATATATTTGATATTTATTTCTTTAATTTATCAATGGGTGAGATTTAGTTCGATGAATCAATAAACCCGATAAGTTGGGAAATGATATCACTTATAGTGTGTGTTATTGATTATAGAAGGAAACTGTGTCCTAGTGATCTAGGTTGAGAATGTCCCCAAGAGGAGCTCATAAGGATTGTCATGTTAAACCCTGCAGGTGGACTTAGTTCGACATGACGATGAAGTTGAGTGGTACTACTCTTGGAGCTAGATATTAATTAAGTGAGTTGTCAGTAACTTATTTAATTAGTGGACATTTTGTTATCTTAAACACAGGGAGACTAACACACTTATAATAAGAAGGAGCCCAAAATGTAATTTGGGATTGGTGCGGTAGTTCAATAATAGTTCTTTAGTGGAATGAATTATTATTGATGAAATTAAGTTGTGTGTTCGGGGCGAACACGGGATGCTTAATTTCATCGGGAGACCAAAACTAATTCCTCCTCTCGGTCCCTATCGTAGCCTCTAGTATATAGAGATTTATACCCACCACATACCCACCTTCTTACCCATCCAATGGGGCCGGCCAAAGCTTGGGTCCCAAGCTTAGGTGGTCGGCCACTAGAATATTAAAAAGGATTTTTATTAAAATTATTTCTTATGTGGATATCATGATTTTAAAAGAGAGTTTAAAAATTAAAAATTTCCTTTTATAGCTTTCTACAAAAGATTAAGAGAAGAGATTAATCTCTTTCCTTATTTGTAGTTTAAAAGGATGGTTTTAATTTTTGGTAAAAACTTTCCTTATTTGTAAATCATCTACATGTTTAAAAGAGAGTTTAAAATTTGAAATCTTTCCTTATTTGTTGACTAAAGGAGGATTTTAAATTTTAAGAAAACTTTCCTTTTTAATCATGTTCATGATTTAAAAGAGAGTTTAAAATTAAATATTCTCTTTTATAAGTTTCTACAAAAGATTAAGAAAAGATTTGATATCTTTCCTTAATTGTAGATTAGAAGAGATTTTAATTTATAGAGATAACTTTCTTTTTATCCACATGTTTAAAAGAAAGATTTTAATTTATTAAATTTCCTTTTTATAAACCAATCATGAAGGGATAAAAATTATTGGAAAAATTTTATAAATTTCCGGAAGCAAATAAGGAAGTTTTAATTTGTGTTTAAAATTGTATTTGCTTGGAGATTTGTATAATGGCCGGCCATTGTAAATTGAGAAGAGAAAAATTATTTTTAATTAAATAAATTTTCCTTTTCATGGCAAAAGAATTAAGGAAGTTTTTATTTAAATTTCCTTATTTGCCAAGACCAAGGATTATAAAAGAGGGGGTAGAGGTGCCTTCATGGGTGAACGTCTCTATTATTTTTCTCCCTCTTTTCTTCTTTGGGTATGGCCGGCCCTTTCTTTTCTCTTCTCTCCTTTGTGTGGCCGAAATTCTCTCATGGTGGAGATAGCTTTGGTGGCCGGATCTAAGAAGGAGAAGAAGGAGAGAAAAGAAGCCTCTTTTCTAGCATCCCTTGGAGCATGGTGGTGGTGGCCGAACCTCTTCATCCTAGAAGAAGTTTTGATGGCCGAAACATACAAGGAAGAAGAAGGTGCTTGGTGGTTCTCATCTCGGAAGATCGTTGCCCACACAACGTCCGAGGTTAGAAGAGGAATACGGTAGAAGATCAAGAGGTTTTTCTAAAAGGTATAACTAGTATTTTTCTTTCTGCATCATACTAGTTATTTTGGGAAATAATACTAAATACAAGAGGCATACGATTCTAGTGTTTCGAATTTGTTTTCGATATAGTGTTCTTTTGTTTTTCTTTTCCTTGTGATTTGATTGTTCTTTTCGGTTAACCTAAAGTTATTTTAGGAAATTAAATATTAGCTTTCCATAAAAGGTTTTGTCTAGTCGGTGGTGGTTGCTCCCATATCCAAGAAGGCCATGTGCCTCGCCACGTCAGTACTGGGAACCAATTATGGAAATTAATATTTAATGGAATTAATAACTTAAGGTGATTTGGGTTGAACGTGTTAAGTTCCGCAGGAGATCCAAGTATAAACCTAAAAGAACAAATAGATTAAGTTTTGGATCAAACGTGTTAAGTTCCGCAGGCGATCCAAAATTTAATTTAAAAGAACACATGGTAGCTAGGAAAAGGTTCAGACCTTTATACAAAATTTTTGTACAGTGGAACCTCTAGGTTTTCCGAGTAGCAACCAACAGAACCTTATCAGGTTCAAGGCGCCTTCAGCCTCTCCAAGGCGCCTTCAGCCTCTCCAAGGTGCGTTCATCAAACTGTCCAAGGCGCCTTCAGCCTCTCCAAGGCGCCTTCATCAAACTGTCCAAGGCGCCTTGGCTTCCTTCAAGGCGCCTCCAAGCTTGCTTCGCAGCCAGCTCAGGTTTTGCACCCGATGCGCCTCCAAGCTCCATGGAGGCGCCTCGGTACTGTTCATCCGAGGTCAATTTTGCACTTTGGTCCTTGCAAGAAATGTTAAACACAAAATACCCAGCAGCACAAAGTTAGCTCATAACACATAAGTGATAGTATAAAAGTGAAAGTTTGACAGTCTCCGGACTGTCCGAGTCTGACTTCGGGTTTCCAACCGGAAACCCTAGGTCGACTCGACGCCTACTGTTCCCTCTGCGGGGAACGCGTCCTCACCTACTCCACTCAGGAGATTTACCAGCTGCTAGTGCGATCCTCCAGATAGACTGGGCATTTGCTCAGCACTCGAAGCATCCAGAATTTTTGCTGGACATCCGCTTCCCGGCTAGTCCAGTCTTTGACCTGGTTCGTGACACCAGGACTTTCCACATAGGGTTACCACCCCCTAGGACTTTTGTCTGAAGCCTTCGACCTGCCAAGACTTTTCGCATAGGGTTACCACCCCCTATGACCTAGGGTTACCACCCCCTAGGGTTTTTACCTTACCTAACCACAGTTAGGTCTTTTCCTGAAACGCTTAACAGATTTGTTAGATCACTACACATCTTAACTTTGAATCCTTTGCCATTATCAAAATACGAGTTCGATCGTTGGATGCTTCCCGCACCAACAATCTCCCCCTTTTGATTATGGCAACTCAAATTCAAAGTTAAGTAAACAGATATGCAAGTAAAGCAAGCATAAAGAAAAAAATTTTAAGGCGAGCAAAAATGATCTTGTAAAGCTCTCCCTTAAGTATTACTCCCCCTTTAAATAATATTTTGCGATTAATTGGCTACTTTTGAATTGGCTACTCTCCCCCTTTGTCATATATCAAAAATAAGTAATGGAATACTTAGCTTTGGTAGAATAGACAATGATATTCAAAAAAATAATTGTTTGTTAGAAAGATAGAGACTTAAATAGCCAATAGATTTCTAAAGATAGAAAGAGAACTTCAAAAACACTTAGCATTTTGTAAGTGATTTCATCGTTTAGCTAAGTGAAACAGGGATCTTAGGCTAAGTTGAAACAAAATAAGTAAAGGAGATTGACTTAGCTTAATGTTGAAAATATCTTTTTTAAAAAATATTCTTCAAAATTGACTAAAGTATTTGCTAAGAGATTTGAAGTCACTTAGCTAAGTCTTTTGCAACTGTTTTAGTTAAAAACATTGAATTTTTGGAGGAGTCTTAACGGATTATTTTGAAAAGATATAAGAGAGAAAAGACAAAAAAAATGAACAAGTGAACCTAATTTCTTTTTGAAAGAATAAAGAAATACCGAAACTACTTTTCATTTTCAAATTTGTGAATGAAAATATGATTATAGCTACTTTTCTTTTTGAAAGCTACTTTTGCTTAGGAGAAATTTTTAAAGTTTGCAAAAATATGCTTTTTAATACTTTTAAGTAACGAATGATTCTGTGAGAAGCCTTAGCTTAAAAAAAAAAATGAAAGTTGCTAGGTCTTTTGCAGACATTGAATTTCGAAAATATAGCTTAAGTAAAAAAAAACTTAGCTTTTCTTGAATAACTTGATTTTGAAAATAGGGGTAAAATTAAGAACTTGTGAATATTTAGAACAAAGAGGGAGTAGCTAAAATTTGAGGTTAATTATTCAGTTGGTCCTTAAGTCCAAGCATGAGTCAAATTAAGCATGAGTCAAATTATCGAATATGATTTGGTCAGGTATCAGAGCCCTAGAGTACAAGCATATTTAACTTTAATAGATCCATTTCCTTCACCAACTGTCTAACCTGTAGCTACTTGCTGATTGCCTAGAGGACAACAGCTTTCACTTGGTTAGTCGAGTTAAGTCATTTAGTCCAGTTAAATTTGACTAAGACTGGAAGACTTGACTGGATTACTGTTAATAAAGTATTTAACGCCCAGACTCATATTGATGCACAGAAATAAACATTCTTGAGTCCAAGCTATACCCTATGCATATCACGCCGTTCTATGTTTTACAAGCACAAGCAAGGTATACCTAGGTGTTTGTGAGATGCTCTAGTTTAAGTCTAGGGGAACATGATATCTGTTGGAGGATCGGTGGCCGGCTTGAAGGAGGGTTGGATAGACGACAACCCCAAATCGATTGCTTCCTACGTATTCGTTAGCACAGCGGAATACAAAGAATACAAATACGAATACGAAAGCTAATCTAAAGACAAGAAAAGAAATGAAATGCAAACCGCTAACACGTTCGATGTAACGTGGTTCGGAGATGATGCTCCTACTCCACGGCTGTCCGTAAGGTGGACGATCCCTCAATCCGTCGATGGATTAGTCCCCGAAAACTCCGGCTAGCTCAAACCTCCTTGTGGGTAGAGAAACCTCACCACAACACTCACCAAAAGCACATGGACACAAGGGAACCTTTGAGCACTTAGTGACTACTAATTAGGCTTTAACCAAGTCTAATTTCGTCACCTTGGCCGGTCATACCAAACTCCTTCTTATAGAGCTTGGAACAAATCAGCAACCTGATTTGCCCTTTACCAGTCAACTGGTCCATGCACCAGTCGATTGGTGCCAACCCAACGGCTATCTCAACGGCTCTATACTACAGTGCATTAGTCGACTGGTCCATGCACCAGTCGACTGCTACAGTAACTGCTACAGTACCACTACAGTGCCGCTACAGTAAAACCCTATAACTAGGATTTTACTCCGAGTACAATCTCTCATGCACTCGTACCCTCACCCTTACGACTCATTTGATACTTCCTTTGCAGCTTTGACCTCTTGCCTTCAAGCCTACTTCCTTTGGCTCTCGTCCCTCAGATGCATCCAAGCCCCGCGGCTTGTCCCCAATGCCATCCTTCGCGTATGCCTCGAAGTCGCTTCCCTTGGCCATTGTCCTTGCTGCCTTGTCCACGGTCCCTCAGATGCTCCATCCTTCACCGGACCCGAAGCCGTCAACCTGAATCACATGTGTATCCTGCAAATCTGCACACTCACATACACATATCAAATAACGAGGGTAATCCTAACTTAAACCCTTTGCCCAAACACCAAAACACATGGTCCTACGGACCATTGAGATTGCTCCAACAATCTCCCCCTTTTTGGTGTTTGACAATACGTTTAAGTTAGGGAAAATAAATAGCAAATAAACAATGTTAATAACAGATGGACTTACATCGCCAAGGCTACATACTTAGACTTACACCGCCGAATGGACTTACGTTGCCAAGGATACACACTTGGCAACCGCCGAATCAAAATGCAACATGCATTAGAACCTATCCCAAGGCTCCCCCTACACCTAAGCTCCCCAATGAGCTAGGATTTTACCACAGGGATATTTAAGAACCTATGACAAGGCTCCCCCTACGCAAAAGGACTAAGGTTTTCCCAACTAAACCTTACTTCTCCCCCTTTGCCTAACATCCAAAAAGCTCTCCAACAATATCCCAATTGTTGAAAACTTATCATCCAAACTGACCCTAAACTCATGTATCTATCCCCCATGGATCTCATACATCTAAACGAGTTGACATGGTCAAGATCAGCCCAAAAAAAAAATACTTTCAGGCTGGTATCAGTCGACTGCCCCAAATGCCAGTCGACTGCCCTCTTCGACACAACCTTACAGAAGCATTCTGTGGTCGAAATCAACTGTTACCAGTCGACTGGTGTTGATACCAGTCGAATGGTATCGTCAAAATGAGTTTACAGAAACATTCTGTGCTAAAAAACACTGTTACTAGTCGACTGGTATCTCCACCAGTCGACTGGCACCCTATTTATGCAAAAATCAGCCTTTTCAAGCCAACTTCAGAAATGCACCAGAAATTCCCTAGACCTCCAAAAATTCCCAAATTTTGTGAAGAGGTCTATTGTACCATTGTCTACCTGGGAAAAATATATTAAAAAAATATATCTATCACCAATCCCAAGATTGAAATAAAATCCAAAACTAGCTAAATGGTTCAATTGAACCTTGACCTAAAGTCCTAGTTTTGGCTTCCTCTTGATGCATTTGCCCATACTAACCCACAATGCATCCCTAGCATTGGTTTATATGACATCTATACATATAAAACCAATTATCATGCTATATGACCCCAATTATCATATTTCTTGCATGAAATACAATCCAATTGTGCCAAAACCCTAGGTTTGAGACTCAAGTCCGCATCCAAACCACTTGGCACATTCCATGACCCAACCTAGACTCCCAAGTAATACCCACTTGAGATCCATTGTCCATGGGTCCCAACTTGACTCTTTGAGCTCCCCCTAGAGCTCTTAGCCTTAGTCATCTTCTTAGATGCTTTCTCCACTATGGCTAAACCACAATGGTGCACCTTAGACACATCATCCTTGCCATAATCATATGCAACCCTAGAATATTTCTTCTCATTGGCTTTAGATGATTCTCCATTGCCCTTATCATGTGCCACCCTAGCACATGGTCTCCTTTTGGCCTTGGAGGGACTAGATCGGTATCCCAAGCCCGATCTATCATTGTTGGGTTTTTGACTACCCAACACCATACTTAATTCCTTAGATCCAACATTGAATCTCTTAAAAAATTGTTTTAACTTATCAAGCTTTCCCCTTAAAGCTTGATCTCCTTCTCTAGGTTCCTAATCCTAGAGTTAATTTGTCCACCTTGGACATTCCTAGACCTACCCTTCCTAGGCATATGTCTCCCTTTCTTGGGATTAATGCCTTGGTTCTCTATTACCTTCTTCTCCTTAGGTAATGAGAATTTAACTTTCCTAGGTCTATCATGCATAGGTCTCCTAGGGTTATAGTCGATATTTACCCTATTCTTATCATGATATTTAAATCCAAAATTTTGCATGGGTAAATAATGAGAATTATTCCTAGCATGCATGGAGGAATTTAAATTTGACTTCAAATTTAAACTAGGGTTTACCTTACCCTTTACCTTTGGAGCTCCCCCTTGACTCGAGCCTCCATTCTTCCTCCACTTCTTTTTCTCCTTCTTCAAATGCGCCAACTTCTTGATTTCTTTCTTCTTTGGGCATTTGGTGTGGTAATGACCCCGCTCACCACACGTGAAATACACTATGTGCCATTTCTTCTTATTGGCACCATTATTCCTACAACCCACATTAGTGTTCAAATTAATTTGAATGGGTTTAGGAGTTACCTCTTTCTTATCCATTGGACACCTACTCTTGTAGTGTCCCTTCTCATTGCACCCGAAGCAAATTATGTGGTCCTTTGACTTTGCTTCGGTGGAGATGCTTGCAAGGTTGACTTCCAAGGCTTCTTCTTCACTTGTCTTGGATTCTTCTTCAACCTTTAAGGATGTCTCCTCATCCACACTAGTGGATGACATTTCTTCATCCTTCTCCTCCTCCTCGGAAGTTGAGTGCTCTTTACCTTCCGGTTTCTCCTCCTCTACTTGAGCTTCTTCATCCGTTTCTTCGGATTTTTCTTCTTCTTGTGTAGGCATAGGCTCTTCCCATTGAGCCTTCTTTATCTTGCTCCACAAATCGTGAGCATTCTCATATTTACCTACAAGGCTCATTACGTCATTAGGCAAAATATTAATTAATATAGATATTACCTTGTCGTTTGCCTTTGATCGTGAGGTTTGCTCCTCCGTCCAATGTCGTGGTCGGAGCTTCTTCCCTTTCTTGTCCTTCGGGACTTCAAACGGCTCTTTGACCACCATCATGATGTCCCAATCCGTATCGAAGAAGACTTCCATCTTCATCATCCAAAATGTGATGTCCCCATGGCTTCCTCCTTCAAACTTTGGAGGGACAATCAACCCGGCCATCTTTTGCCTCCTTGGCGGTTAGTCCAATAGAGAGCGTCCTCGCTCTGATACCAATTGTTGGAGGATAGGTGGCCGGATTGAAGGGGGGTTGGATAGACGGAACCCCCAAATCGATTGCTTCCTACGTATTCGTTAGCACAACGGAATACAAAGAATACAAATACGAATACGAAAGCTAATCTAAAGACAAGAAAAGAAATGAAATGCAAACCGCTAACACGTTAGATGTAACGTGGTTCGGAGATGATGCTCCTACTCCACGGCTGTCCGTAAGGTGGACAATCCCTCAATCCGTCGGTGGATTAGTCCCCGGAAACTCCGGCTAGCTCAAACCTCCTTGTGGGTGGAGAAACCTCACCACAACACTCACCAAAAGCACTTGGACACAAGGGAACCTTTGAGCACTTAGTGACTACTAATTAGGCTTTAACCAAGTCTAATTTTGTCACCTTGGTCGGTCATACCAAGCTCCTTCTTATAGAGCTTGGAACAAATCAACAACCTGATTTGGCCGTTACCAGTCGACTGGTCCATGCACCAGTCGACTGGTGCCAACCCAACGGCTATCTCAATGACATTCTGCTACAGTGCATCAGTCGACTGGTCCATGCACCAGTCGACTGCTACAGTGTCGCTACAATAATTGCTACAGTACCACTATAGTGCTGCTACAGTACCGCTACAGTAAAACCCTAGAACTAGGATTTTACTCCGAGTACAATCTCTCATGCACTCGTACCCTCACCCTTACGACTCATTTGATACTTCCTTTGCAGCTTTGACCTCTTGCCTTCAAGCCTACTTCCTTTGGCTCTCGTCGCTCGGATGCATCCAAGCCCCGCAGCTTGTCCCCAATGCCATCCTTCGCGTATGCCTCGAAGTCGCTTCCCTCGGCCATTGTCCTTGCTGCCTTGTCCACGGTCCCTCAGATGCTCCATCCTTCACCGGACCCGAAGCCGTCAACCTGAGTCACATGTGTATCCTGCAAACCTGCACACTCACATACACATATCAAATAACGAGGGTAATCCTAACTTAAACCCTTTGCCCAAACACCAAAACACATGGTCCCACGAATCATTGGGATTGCTCCAACAATATCTAGGGGGAAAGCCTAGGCTAAATCCAACTTTTTGAAAAAATCTAATAAATTGGGATTTTGAAATAAATATTTTCCTAGATTTTTTTTAAAAAAGGTTTTAAGTTAATTAATTTTTTGAAAATAATTTTAAGTTTGTTGATTTTGAAAATAATTTAAGTTAATTAAATTTGAAAATAATTTTAAGTTAATTAATTTTGAAAATAATTTTAAGTTAATTAAATTTGAAAATAATTTTAAGTTTAATTAAATTTTGAAAATAATTTAAGTTAATTAAATTTGAAAATAATTTTAAGCTTATTAAATTTGAAAATAATTTTAAGTTTATCAAATTTAAAAATAATTTAAGTTAATTAAATTTTGAAAATAATTTTAAGTTAATTAAATTTTGAAATAATTTAAGTTAATTAAATTTGAAAATAATTTTAAGTTAATTAATTTTTGAAAATAATTTTAAGTTAATTAATTTTGAAAATAATTTTAAGTTTATCAAATTTGAAAATAATTTAAGTTAATTGATTTTGAAAGTAATTTAAGTTAATTAATTTTGAAAATAATTTTAAGTTAATTAATTTTGAAAATAATTTTAAGTTGATTAATTTTGAAAATGATTTTAAGTTTTGAAAATAAAATTTGTATTCCCAATTTAATTAGACTTTATGTTTATTCTAAATTTAATTTGAATCAATTCTTATCCCTTAGTCATCTCACCTGATCTAAATTTTCAATCAGGGTATCCTATAATTGTTGTGCGATGAATTATGATTAAATTTTAGGGTCTGATTTAACTTTATGTTAGATTCAGGTTTAGCTTTGAGTTTAACAAGTAAGCATTTTTTGGATAAACTTCTGGGCTATGGTGAGTCACAAGGAACTCATTAAAGTAACCATGCCTTCGAGGTTTCCCAAATAGTCCTACCCATTGAACTTAATACTAAAGCTTGGTCTAACTGGTTAGGATCCATTTAAGGGTAGCTTCGGTCAGTTCCACTTGGCCAAATGCACCAGGTCGAAGCCATATCTTCCTAGACATTCGATACCCAAGCTTCCCTAACGTACTATCATCCAAAAACTTCACCAGTACCGTGGGTCAAGTTAAACCTAGCTCATTTTTTCTAACCTTAATTACCTTGCCGGGTAGTCTACTCTTGTTTACCCATTTCGGGTAGATTAAGTTCGGTTACCTAGTCGGGTAGTTTAGTTAGGGGTGCCAGCTATTCTGGATCCTCCTTCTAAATTTTTATTTGATTTAAATTGAATTTTTTGAATTTTAATTTAATTTTGAATTTTGAATTTTAATTTAATTTCAAATTTTTTTATTTAATTTTGAATTTTAACTTAATTTCGAATTTTTAATTTAATTTTAAATTTTGAATTTAATTTTAAATTTTGAATTTAATTTTAAATTTTGAATTTAATTTTAAATTTTAAATTTTGAATTTTGAATTTTGAATTTAATTTGATTTTAAATTTTGAATTTTAAATTTTAATTTTAATTTTAATTTGATTTTGAATTTGACTTTGAATTTTAAATTTTAATTTTGATGGTTTTTCTGTTAACTCCCCTGGATCATATCCTCGATATGGCCTATCGAGATAGTGTATTTGATCCTTCGGGACCCAGTATTGACCATGCCCAACTTGATTGACTAATTTAGACTTGGGGACCCATGCTTGGATTACCTTACTATTTGGTTTGTTTATTAAGGATAAATAAGATTTATATTTCTTTTTAGTTTTGTATCCTAGCCTAGTTCTATTATAAATGACTCTTTGTGTCCCAAGAATTAAGTCAAGATTCTTGGAACCTAAAGAAAACCATTCTAAAGTATTTTTTAAGTTCTTGACCTGATTTTTCAGACCAGAGTTTTCTTCCTCAAGTTTTTGAACTTGAGTTGAATTTCCAGTCTGAACTTGGTCTGGTAATGATTTAGAATTAGTCACTTCTTTAAGGACTACTATTTCCTTTAGAAGTGATTTGACCTTAAGGTTCGACTTAGCTAGTTTGCGCAACAAATAATTGACTAGATTATTTAGACGAGGGATACTTACAGCGGGATCTGGCCCTTCGGAATCGGATACGGATCCGTGGCTTCACTCGGACTCGGCCTCCGACTCACTCTCGCTCTCGGATTCGTCAATCTGGTCCCTGGCCATCAGAGCAAGTAGGCTTGTCTGATCAAGTTCGTCGTCGTCGTCTTCCGAAGAAGATTCATCCCACGTCGCCTTCAGGACCTTCTTCCTTCTCTGCTTCTTAGCTTCCTTTTGATTTGGGCAGTTGGCCTTGATGTGCCCCTTCTGGTTGCACCCGTAGCAGATAACTTCGAACTTACCTTTCGAACTTGGTTAAACCTCCTTGGTTTGTACCACCTTCTTTAGATCTTTCTTGTTGAAGCCCTTCTTCTTCTTGTAGAGCTTCTTTACGAGGTTCACAAGCTCGGTTGTTAGTTCGTCGTCGTCGTCGTCTGAGTGGGGATCTTCTTCTGATTCGGGTTCAGTTCTTCGTCGTGCTCTCGGTTCGCGTGTTCGACTAGTACCTGCAATCAAAGCAACCCCCTTGTCGGTCGGTTGTGCATTAGTCTGCTCATGTAATTCAAACTCGCAGAATAATTCATCTAACTTTATTGAAGATAAATCCTTGGAGACTTTGTAAGCATCTACCATTGATGCCCACAATGTGCTCCTCGGAAATGAGTTTAGTACGTACCTTATGACGTCCCGATTCTCTATCTTTTGCCCGATGCCGTGGAGAGAGTTGAGGATGTCTTGAATTCTTGCGTGTAGTGAACTCGTCGTCTCACCTTCCTGCATTTTCAGATTATATAATTTATTAAGTAGTAAATCGCGTTTACTCACCTTTGTGTCGGAGGTTCCCTCGTGAAGTTCAATCAGCTTTTCTCAAAGCTCCTTTGCTGATAAGAATGGACCAACTCTGTTGAGCTCCTCTTTGGTCAGTCCACACTGGAGGGTGCAGGTAGCTCTGGCGTTGGCTTCCACTTTCTTGATGAGGGAGGGTTCCCAGTCTTCGCAGGGAGTAGGTTTGCCATCAGTGCCAGTTGGTAGTTGGAATTCAGTTCGGATGATCATCCACATCTTGAACTGGATCTTTAGAAACGTCTCCATCCATCCCTTCCAGTACCCGAAATCTTCTCCGAAGAAGAGCGGGGGATGGACAGTGCTGAAACCCTCTTGTTGGGCAATTGAGAGAGTATGTAAAAAGGAATAGAAAAATATGTCCCAAGACTAAGTCTTGGATTAGTAGTGCGGGAGTAAAGAAAAAGAACTAACTCGAGTGGTGTTGCACCAACTTCGAGTGAGATCGATACGAACGAAAAAAACTGGAATATAGTAATAATACTAATTTTAGTTGACTCCGAAAAATCTAAAACACCGCGAAAAAAAAATTTGCGTGATTGGTGGTTGCACCAAATCAACGCGACCCCGCTCTGATACCAATTGTTGGATTGAGAAGCGCTAGAGGGGGGTGAATAGTGCTCGCGGCTTTCACAATTTTCGAATTCGTACGAGTAAAAACAAATGCAGCGGAATTAAAGAACAAGCAGATGAACACAGTGGATTTACTTCGTTCGGAGCCTGTGACGACTCCTACTCGAAGGCCCGCGATCCTTGATCGCTTTCCGTGGGCAACAACTATAAGCACGAGAATTATTACAATCTACGTACAAATTAAAACAGTAATTAAAAATACCGACAACACTTAGAGAATATGAATTATGGAGCTCAGGGTCGTTGGAAAGTAGTCGCAGCACTTCGGGAACCTTTCGTTAGCAGCTAATCGCGTATAGGGATCGCTTGGAAATCTTGTAATGAGTTGCTGGTCGAGATCCCTTATAAAGGGTGTTCAAGGCGCCTTCCATTGTTCACCAAGGAGCCTTGAATGAGCCGAGTCAGCCGCGGAGATAAGGGCTGAACTGGTCGAACCTTATCAGGTTCAAGGCACCTTCAGTCTATCCAAGGCGCCTTCATCAAGTTGTCCAAGGCGTCTTGGCTTCCTTCAAGGCGCCTCCAAGCTTGCTTCGCAGCCAGCTTAGGTTTTGCACCCGAGGCGCCTCCAAGCTCCATGGAGGCGCCTCGGTACTGTTCATCCGAGGCTAATTTTGCACTTTGGTCCCTGCAAGATATGTTAAACACAAAAATACCCTGCAGCACAAAGTTAGCTCATAACACATAAGTGATAGTATAAAAGTGAAAGTTTGACAATATCCGGACTGTCCGAGTCTGACTTCAGGTTTCCAACCGGAAACCCTAGGTCAACCCGACGTCTACTGTTCCCTCTGCGGGGAACGCGCCCTCACCTACTCAACTCAGGAGATTTACTTACTGCCAGTGCGATCCTCCAGATCGACTGGACTTTTGCTCAGCACTCGAAGCTTCCGGACTTTCTGCTGGACATCCGCTTCCCAGCTAGTCCAGTCTTTCACCTGGTTCGCGACACCAGGACTTTTCACCTAGGGTTACCACCCCCTAGGACTTTTGCCTGAAGCCTTCGACCTGCCAAGACTTTCCGCATAGGGTTACCACCCCTTATGACCTAGGTTTACCACCCCCTAGGGTTTTTACCTTGCCTAACCACAGTTAGGTCTTTTCCTGAAACGCTTAACAGATTTATTAGATCACTACACATCTTAACTTTGAATCCTTTGCCGTTATCAAAATATGAGTTCGATTGTCGGATGCTTCCCGCACCAACAATCTCCCCCTTTTGATTATGGCAACTCTGTTGGTGCAGTGGGGACCGACAAGAGGGGGGTGAATTGCCAGCAAGTAAAAATAACCCTCCTCAAAGCTTTTCAACTCTTAAAATAAAGCAACAATAAGAAATTAACTGCAGAAATAAAAGGGGACTGAAATTAACCTGGTTACAACCAAGTGGGTTGTTAATCCAGGGCAGTAAAAAAAGCGTAGTAAGAAAACTCCTTCTATGAAGGCGGAGAAGCCTTTTACACTCTGACAGCACAGTAGTTGCTAAGAGAATGAGAGTACAAGAGTTGCTATTTCGTTCATATTCGTTGTTCTCTAAAGCTGCCCGAGACCCTCTTTATATAGGGGTTCTCGAGCTTATCAGATCACCTGATCCTTCGGGATCAGGTTTGACTCGAGAGGGATCGGTCGACAGATCCCCAGGTTCGGTCAACCGAACCTGCTGTACCTGCCTAGCTTTCCGTCCAGGTGCAGTCTCTGTTGATCGAGCTCAGGTTCGGTCGACCGATCCTTGTGTTCGGTCGACCGATCGGTCAACGGTCTTCCTCTGCGCTGGCCCGATGAAAATGCTCGACTCAGTCTGGATAAACTTGGTTTCGGTCGACCGATCATGAGGTTCGGTCGACCGATCACTTCACCGCTGGCAGATGTGTTGCTGACGTGTCACCAACAGCTGGCTTCGGTTAATGAAGGGTTCGGTTGATCGATCAATAGGTTCGGTCGACCGAACCGTTGACAAGTCAACTCCAGTTGACTTGCTCCAGTTCGGCTCCTTGAGTGATTGCGGCCATCCGGAATAGGGCTCACCCGAACCCAGTTCCCGGCCTTCTCCTCGAACGTCCCTCGAACGCTGCACACGTTCTTCTCGCTCCACCGGAGTACTCTTCCGCAGCTCTCTCGTCCTTCAGACGCACCGAGCCCGTCGGCTCCCTTCCCGTGCCGTCCTTCTCGCTAGCTGCGTCTTCCGCTCGACTTCCTGCGCTCCTAAGTTCCTGCACACTCAGACACAGGGTTCAGACAAAACGCAGGACCTAACTAACTTGGTTGATCACATCAAAACTACCACGGGGTCCAACAATCTCCCCCTTTTTGATGTGTATCAACCCAAGTTCAAGTTAGGGTAAAACAGACACAAAAAGTAATTTTAAAGAAAAATTACTAAACTAGCATATTAAGCATAAGTTTTGCAATAAGTAAAATTGCAACACTATTTAGAAAAATATTAAAAATTTAAACTTTTAAATTTTCTTTTAAATTTCCTAACTCCCCCTAAACTTGTACTTTTCTTTCCCCCTTTGATCACAGCAAAAACGGGGAAGCAATTTCTTAAAATAAAAAAAAATTTCTAATATGATTTCTTAGAATTTTCAAAAAGAATTTCTAAGTTAAAAATCTATTTTCTAAGTTAAAAAAAATTTCAAAAATCCAAAACTTAGAAAAGTCACAAAAAAAATGTTTGTGCACTTTCAAAGCATTTTAATTTTACTTTTAATGCTTTTTCAGAAAGTTAATTAAACATTTCGTTTCAATATTTCAGCTTCCAGGTCGTAGCGAGGCACTAGACCTTCTTGGTTATTGGAGCAACAACCACTTCCTTAGACAAAGCCTTCATAAGGAAAATGTTTAATTTTCTCTCTATAAAGCTTTTAATTTGAAGAGCTTAGTTTAGCACAGATTTTGGAACCCAATAAAGGTTCCTTCCTACAGGATTAGTCAAAAACTTAGGGGGTATATAATTCTTAAGAATTTTCCTAAGTTGACCCTGATGCTTCCTTATATACCAGTTTAATTTTTCATAAATTTTAAGTTTTTATTTTGGAAAATTATTTTTAAAACATGCATCAGTTTTCAATTTTTTAATTTCTAATTTTAAAACCTCATTTTCTGATTTCAAATATTCATTTTCCTTTTCTACTTTATCTAATTCTTTAGAAAGAGCTTTAATAAAACGAAAGGACTGTTTAGGGTTTAGGGCACGTACCTTACTTACCTCATCCTGCGATGCTCCCCCTTCATCACAGCTTTCTTCTTCTTCTGTTGTTCCTCCCCCTTCATCTATGCTCATTTCTGAGCTAGACATTTCTTCTAGCTGATGGTTGGCCATCAGTGCTAGTCCTGAGAATTCTTCGACTTCGGATTCAGAGGATGATGAATCATCCCACGTGGCTTTTAGGTTGTATTTGGGTCGAGCTAGCTTCTTACTCTTTTCTTTACTTTTGCTTTTCAGTTTTGGGCAGTCATCTTTGATATGTCCTTCTTCGTTGCAATTGTAGCAACGAACCACCCTTTTCTTTTGCTGATGTCTCTTTGTCTGCGATCTAAATTTATTAGACTTAAAAAATTTATTGAAGCGTCTTACCAATAGTGCCGCTTCCGATCCGTCGATCGAGGCTTCCGAGTCAGAACCGTTTGTTCTTGCCTTCAAAGCGATGTTCTGACTAATCTTTTCTACTCTACTGGGCTCTGCAACTCGAGATTCGTGAAGTTCAAAAGTAGAAAACAAATGTTCTAGAGTACTTACCTCGAAATCCTTAGAGATGTAGTACGCATCTACTGAGGAGGCCCACTCGGGAGTTCTCGGGAAGGCGTTGAGCGCATACCGGATCGAGTCCCAGTTCGTTACTTCTTCTCCAAGATTAGTTAGTTGCGTAATCAGCTCTTTGATCCTTGCTTGGAGTTGCGCTACCTTTTCGCCTTGGTTCATCCGGAGGTTCGTCAATTGGGTCCGGAGGATGTCGCGTCTTGCTAGCTTCGCTTCGGAAGTACCTTCGTGAAGCTCCAGGAATTTTTCCCAGAGATCTTTCGCGGATTCGTAGCTTCCGATCCGATTTACCTCCTGAGGTGGTAGAACGCTGAGTAGGTGGAACTCAGCCTTTCCGTTGGCGACAAAATCGGCTTGTTCCTTCTTGCTCTACGTGTTTTCTTCTTTATCTTTCGGTGCTGCATATCCATATTTCATTATTAAAAGTATATCAAATTCAGTTTTAAAGAATACCTCCATTTTTCGCTTCCATGTAGCGAAATCTCGGTCAAATTTTGGGAGATGAATGTTCGCGCCGGCCATTGTTCTTATCTTTGTGCTTCAGATGGCGGTTAGTCCCTCTGAGGCTGTTGGGCTCTGATACCACTTGTTGGTGCAGCGGGGACCGGCAAGAGGGGGTGAATTGCCTGCAAGTAAAAATAACCATCCTTAAAGCTTTTCAACTCTTAAAATAAAGCAACAATAAGAAATTAACTGCAGAAATAAAAGGAGACAGAAATTAACCTGGTTACAACCAAGTGGGTTGTTAATCTAGGGCAGCAAGAAAAGCGCAGTAAGAAAACTCCTTCTATGAAGGCGGAGAAGCCTTTTACACTTTGACAGCACAGTAGTTGCTAAGAGAATGAGAGTACAAGAGTTGCTATTTCGTTCGTATTCGTTGTTCTCTGAAGCTGCCCGAGACCCTCTTTATATAGGGGTTCTCGAGCTTATCAGATCACTTGATCCTTCGGGATCAGGTTTGACTCGAGAGGGATCGATCGACCGATCCCTAAGTTCAGTCGACCGAACCTGCTGTACCTGCCTAGCTTTCCGTCCAGGTGCAGTCTCTGTTGATCGAGCTCAGGTTCGGTCGACTGATCCTTGTGTTCGGTCGACCGATCGGCCAACGGTCTTTCTCTGCATTGGCCCGATGAAAACGCTCGACTCAGTCTGGATAAACTTGGTTTCGGTCGACCGATCACTTCACCGCTGGCAGATGTGTTGCTGACGTGTCACCAACGGCTGGCTTCGGTTAATGAAGGGTTCGGTCAACCGATCAATAGGTTCGGTCGATCGAACCGTTGACAAGTCAACTCCAGTTGACTTGCTCCGGTTCGGCTCCTTGGGTGATTGCGGCCATCCGGAATAAGGCTCACCCGAACCCAGTTCCCGGCCTTCTCCTCGAGCAGGCTTCCGTCCGGCTTCTCGTCCCTCGAACGCCGTGCACATTCTTCTCGCTCCACCAGAGTACTCTTCCGTAGCTCTCTCGTCCTTCAGACGCACCGAGCCCGTCGGCTCCCTTCCCGTGCCGTTCTTCTTGCTAGCTGCGTCTTCCGCTCGACTTCCTGTGCTCCTAAGTTCCTGCACACTCAGACACAGGGTTCAGACAAAACGCATGACCTAACTAACTTGGTTGATCACATCAAAACTACCACGGGGTCCAACAAACTCAAATTCAAAGTTAAGTAAACAGATATGCAAGTAAAGCAAGTGATCCGGCGGTAAGAATGGGGGGCCCACCTTCTGAAGGGTCCCAGCTTAAGGACGAATGGAAGGCCGGCCAAGCGGGTAATGGCCGCGTTAAGGAGATAAGCAGGTCCGAGCGGAGCCAGAGATATGAAGTTTCCGACGCCAAGGCAGGAGGATCGATGGGCCGAGCGGGAGTCCGTTCGGCTGCGGACCGATGGGCCGAACGGGAGTTCGGCTGGTGCCGAACCGAGCAGGTGGTCCGTTCGGCCAGGATGAGGGTGAGGATACAAAGGTTAGCCGAGCGGCCTATTCGTTCGGCTCGGGGTATGGAAGGTCAGCGGAGGCATGTCTGATAATTGGGCCGTACACAAGATCGCACGATGGAGGATCTCGCCGTCACATCATGGAGAGGTGAATACAGTAACGGTATGGCCTTAGGGATGTCCTTATGACAGACCCATACCTGGGCATGGTCGATAGCAGATGACTACTTCGATTGGCGTGCCCAGGCCCCTTCGACAGGTCTATATAAGGCCCCCATTTCCTCACCGGAGGTATAAAAATCTTCATCTTGGAGCCACCTTTTTGTTATTCCTCGCCTGACTTGAGCGTCGGAGGGTCGTCGCCGGGGACCCCTCCCCGGCCCGACTTCTGTGCAGGTTCGCCGGAGTTTGGAACAGCTGGTTGGAGATAGAGGAGAGCGCCGCGTTCCCAGCGTCCGTCGACTCAGCGTTCGGACAGGATCAAAATGGCGCCGTCTGTGGGAACGCACCTGCATCCGAACGGAAGAGATGGACGAAGCTGGACGACAGCACTCGGTGAGGCTCTCCCAGGAGAAACTCGATGCTCTAATAAAGGCAAGAGCAGCTAAGCTCGTGGAGCAACAGACAGAAGGCTCAAGCTGAGCGGATATCCGAGCGACCCAGGAGGACCGACCGGAGAAGCATTAGTAATGGGAGCAAAATAAGGGTCCGACCGGCCCTCAAGTGGGAGCAACTCCTGCCCCGATACCGGTCCGACGAAGGGGTCTTCATTAGACAAGGCACCTGTCCATGAGTTTCGACGAGTTTAGCGTATGCTCCTCACTCCACGGGTATTCAGGAGTCGAGAAATTGGGTCAGATCCTCTGCTGGTCAGCAGGTCAGTCCTTCAATTATGTCTGTTGCTCATAAATTTAGTTTCTTGAGTAAGACTCCCGTGCCGCTCGGCCGAGAGTAAGTTAATCGAGCCAAGCGCTAGATGGGAAAATCCCGTGCCGCTCGGCCGGGAGTAAGTTAACCGAGCCAAGCGCTCGATGGGAAAACCTCGTGCAGCTCGGCCGAGAGTATAGTAACCGAGCGAAGCGCTCGATGGGAAAATCCCGTGCCGCTCGGCCGGGAGTAAGTTAATCGAGCGAAGCGCTCGATGGGAAAATCACGTGCCGCTCGGCCGGGAGTAAGTTAACCGAGCGAAACGCTCGATGGGAAAATCCCGTGCCGCTCGGCCGGGAGTAAGTTAATCGAGCCAAGCGCTCGATGGGAAGACCCCGTGCCGCTCGGCCGGGAGTAGAGTATGGTAACCGAGCCAAGCGCTCGATGGGAAAACCTCGTGCCGCTCGGCCGAGAGTATAGTAACCGAGCGAAACGCTCGATGGGAAAATCCCGTGCCGCTCGGCCGGGAGTAAGTTAATCGAGCCAAGCGCTCGATGAGAAGACCCCGTGCCGCTCGGCCGGGAGTAGAGTATGGTAACCGAGCCAAGCGCTCGATGGGAAAACCTCGTGCCGCTCGACCGAGAGTATAGTAACCGAGCAAAGCGCTCGATGGGAAAATCCCGTGCCGCTCGGCCGGGAGTAAGTTAACCGAGCCAAGCGCTCGATGGGAAAATCCCTTGCCGCTCGGCCGGGAGTAAGTTAATCGAGCGAAGCGCTCGATGGGAAAATCCCTTGCCGCTCGGCCGGGAGTAAGTTAATAGAGCCAAGCGCTCGATGGGAAGACCCCGTGCCGCTCGGCCGGGAGTAGAGTATAGTAACCGAGCGAAGCGCTCGATGGGAAAATCCCGTGCCGCTCGGCCGGGAGTAAGTTAATCGAGCCAAGCGCTCGATGGGAAAATCTCGTGCCGCTCGGCCGAGAGTATAGTAACCGAGCGAAACGCTCGATGGGAAAATCCCGTGCCGCTCGGCCGGGAGTAAGTTAATCGAGCCAAGCGCTCGATGGGAAGACCCCGTGCCGCTCGGCCGGGAGTAGAGTATGGTAACCGAGCCAAGCGCTCGATGGGAAAACCTCATGCCGCTCGGCCGAGAGTATAGTAACCGAGCGAAGCGCTCGATGGGAAAATCCCGTGCCGCTCGGCCGGGAGTAAGTTAACCGAGCCAAGCGCTCGATGGGAAAACCTCGTGCCGCTCGGCCGAGAGTATAGTAACCGAGCGAAGCGCTCGATGGGAAGACCCCGTGCCGCTCGGCCGGAGGTATAGTAAACGAAGGCCCCGAGCCATTTGGCCGGAGGTAAAATAACCGAGCTCCGAGCTCGAAGAACGAAGGCCAAGGCCGCTCGGCCTGGTAAGGAGTTAGCCTCGAAAGACCGACGAGCCCCGTCGTTAAAGATCGAGAGCCGCGCCGACGAGCTCCGTCGTTAAAGATCGAGAGACGAGCCGGCGTCTATAAATCCCCGAGCGGAATACCGACGAGCCCCGTCGTTAAAGATCGAGAGCCGCGCCGACCGGCTATAAATATCCGCGCCGACGAGCCCCGTCGTTAAAGATCGAGAGCCGCGCCGACCGGCTATAAATATCCGCGCCGACGAGCTCCGTCGTTAAAGATCGAGAGCCGCGCCGACCGGCTATAAATATCCGCGCCGACGAGCTCCGTCGTTAAAGATCGAGAGACGAGCCGGCGTCTATAAATCCCCGAGCGGAATACCGACGAGCCCCGTCGTTAAAGATCGAGAGCCGCGCCGACCGGCTATAAATATCCGCGCCGACGAGCTCCGTCGTTAAAGATCGAGAGCCGCGCCGACCGGCTATAAATATCCGCGCCGACGAGCTCCGTCGTTAAAGATCGAGAGACGAGCCGACGTCTATAAATCCCCGAGCGGAATACCGACGAGCCCCGTCGTTAAAGATCGAGAGCCGCGCCGACCGGCTATAAAAACCGAGCGGAAAACCGACGAGCCCCGTCGTTAAAGATCGGGAGACGCGCCGACCGGCTATAAAAACCGAGCGGAAAACCGACGAGCCCCGTCGTTAAAGATCGGGAGCCGCGCCGACCGGCTATAAAAACCGAGCGGAAAATCGACGAGCCCCGTCGTTAAAGACCGAGAGCCGCGCCGACCGGCTATAAATATCCGCGCCGACGAGCCCCGTCATTAAAGATCGAGAGCCGCGCCGACCGGCTATAAATATCCGCGCCGACGAGCTCCGTCGTTAAAGATCGAGAGACGAGCCGGCGTCTATAAATCCCCGAGCGGAATACCGACGAGCCCCATCGTTAAAGATCGAGAGCCGCGCCGACCGGCTATAAAAACCGAGCGGAAAACCGACGAGCCCCGTCGTTAAAGATCGGGAGCCGCGCCGACCGGCTATAAAAACCGAGCGGAAAACCGACGAGCCCCGTCGTTAAAGACCGAGAGCCGCGCCGACCGGCTATAAATATCCGCGCCGACGAGCCCCGTCGTTAAAGATCGAGAGCCGCGCCGACCGGCTATAAATATCCGCGCCGACGAGCTCCGTCGTTAAAGATCGAGAGACGAGCCGACGTCTATAAATCCCTGAGCGGAATACCGACGAGCCCCGTCGTAAAAGATCGGGAGCCGCGCCGACCGGCTATAAAAACCGAGCGGAAAACCGACGAGCTCCGTCGTTAAAGATCGGGAGCCGCGCCGACCGGCTATAAAAACCGAGCGGAAAACCGACGAGCCCCGTCGTTAAAGATCGGGAGCCGCGCCGACCGGCTATAAAAACCGAGCGGAAAACCGACGAGCTCCGTCGTTAAAGATCGGGAGCCGCGCCGACCGGCTATAAACACCCGCACCGACGAGCCCCGTCGTTAAAGATCGAGAGACGAACCGGCGTCTATAAATACCCCGAGCAGACGAAAGAATATCAGAGTAAGAAACCGCGGAAACTACAAATATTAAATCATTCAGGCCTGATCGGGGGTTGGTCCTTCGATGCTTGGCGTTTGTCGACTTCACACAGGCCAGACATGCAGAGCGAGTAGGCTACCCCGCTCGGACTTTGTTTAATGGGTTAAGCCGATCGATTGCGTGACGGAGAACGCTTAAGAGCATGACTGACTCTAAGCATAAACGTTAAGCAAGCGGAAGAATATTATGGATAATGAGTAAGAAGACAAAAGCAAAGGAGCATCATTTCATTAGAAGAAAAATTATGCCGAACGGCACATACAAAAATGTTACATCCGCCGAGCGGATGAAATACAGAAAGTACTTGAAAGAACCCACATCACTCTGGATCATCAAAATTAAAAAAGGCGTCCGGGATGTCGTCGATCATGGCCGCTAGATCAGGAGGGGGAATGCTCAGGTCAGCAGGAAGGTACCCTCCCTTCTTAAAGTACGCCGTGGTGACCTTGACCGCCTCGAGGAAAGTTGAGGAGACGTTGCCACCGAACTTTTCGCCAAAGCGCTCCGAGCGGAGGTATTCCTGGCGCGCTGCTGCTAGGCGACTCGGCTCTCCCTCCTTATATTTTTTGAATGCCGCTCGGGAAGCGGTCAAGGTATCTTGGACTACCTTCAAGTCCACCTCGGCCTTTGTGCGTTCTGCCGAACGGTTCTCTTGCTCGGCGTCCAGCTGGGCTTTCAGATCCTTGGACTGCTGATCTAGGGCTCGGACTTCTACTTTCATCTTGTCCAGATCAGCAATCGCCCGCTTTTTCCGGCTACTGGCGCGCTTCGCGTCTGCGCCGTGCTTCTTCACCAAGCCTTCAAGTCGAGCCACCTCTGTGGCCAGGTCGGCGGACTTCTTCTGTTCGGCCTCGCGGGCTTGTTTCTCCCGCTCGGCCGATGGACCCCTCGAAACTTGGAGTTTTTCCATAAGGTCCTCCAGTTCGGCCAGCCGATGGCTAGTGGCGATTTGTTCCGCCCAATGCTGCCAGTGAAATAACAAAATCAGGAGCCGAACAATAGCATGGCAAAGGAAGAAAAATGTACCTGAGTGGCCTGCTGCATGTGGCTGTCGCCGAGCTGCTTGGGCGTCATGAGGGCCACCCGAATCTGGGCGTCCTCGAAAAGTTTGGCGAGCGGACCCGTCAAGGTTATTTCATGAACGGGGCTCGATGGCCGATCGGCCGACAATAAAAATTCCTCCGACGGGAATCGGAGGGTAGTCTTGATGGTCGGGTGGCCGGCCGGCACTTCCTCGGCTGCAGTCGCCTGGCCTGAGGACTCCCCTATGGTGGAAGTCTCGCCCAACCGTCGTAAGCGACGACGAGTCCGTGGAGGAGAGCCAGAGGGCTGAGCGGTGGGCGAGGCCACGGGGGTCCCGATCAGCGATGGCGTGCGATCAGGCGAAGCGATCCCGAACGGCGGCTGCGATTCACCCTCTTGGGTCGGTGGAAGGCTGGAGTCTCTTTGACGTTTCCGCCGAACTCCCAGCGATGATTCCCCGATCGGGGGGACTCCCAGATCAGCTGGAGCAGAGGTAATAGGATCCGCCTCAACTTCCGTTGAAGCGGATTGGGGAACCTCTGTTTCTGGGGCGGACTGCGTCCCCGCTTCTCCTGCATCTGCCGGGCGGCTGGGGATAAGACCCCGCTCGGCGAGTTCCCTTTTGGTGGCCGCCTCGATTTCCACGGTCTTCAACTTCAGGTTTTCAGTAGCCTTGGAGCGCCACATGACTTCAGCTGCAATGAAATGAATTAAAATCAGTTAGACAAAAAAGGTGAAGGGAGTAGAGAGTTCTTACTCATGCGGTAGGGAAGATTGGCCCGAACGGGAGACAATCCGAAAATGTACAACACCCCCTTGAGAAGCAACTGGTCGATCTTGTACCGCTGACCGGACAAGTAATTGGCCGCATGAAGATAGGCCGGATCGCTTCTGAATTTGCCGAGCTCTGGCTGAGTAGGCACAGCGGTCTGCCATTTGGTTCTGAATGCTGGCCGCTCGGGAAGTCGTAAGTAAAAGAAAAACTCCTTCCAGTTCTTGTTGGAGGTCGGCATGTTATCAAAAAATCTGAAGCCTATTCTACTTTGGAAGATAAAGGTACCCGGCTCAGATTGTTTGGGGTAAAAGAAGAAGTGGAATATTTTGGGGTCGAGTGGGATGCTGTGCAGCCTAAAAAGGACGACCACCCCACCCAGCAACCTAAAGGAATTCGGCACAAGTTGGCCGAGCGGGATTCGGAAATAATTACAAACTTCCAAAATGAATCGATGGGTGGGAAACCTAAGGCCGCCCTGGAATTGGTCCAGAAAGAAACAGATAGTGCCGATCGGCGGGTTATGAGGTCGATCGGCTGGGCCGGCTATAATTATTTCATGGTCATCTGGGATCCCGTACGTCCGAACAAGACGTCGAGCGCCCTCTTCGTCAAACCGACTCTCCATGGTCGTATACCATGGGCCCTGAACGTGGATGGCGGGTTCGGGAGAGCTTTCCATCTCGGAGGGGCGAAAGGATAGCAAGGAATCGAAGGAATGGGGATGAGAGAGGCGAAAGGAGCAGAGAAAACCTAGTAAGTGAAAGAAGAAGACTCACTGAGAAGGAAACGGGCGGAAAGAATCACCGATGAGATGATCGCCGCCTAAGAACAGATACTGGATCGCCGGAGGTCGCAGCAACAAGACGAAATAGAAAGACGGAGCGCGAGCAAGAGTGCGGCCAAGAAAGAGGACGGAGGCTTTATACGGCCGAGGCCAGTCAGCCTCTGCCGTCCGATCCAGGTCACGAGGAACGAGGACGCCATCGGGCCGTCCATTTCAAACGGGGGCGTCCCATCGTAAGTGACGCCGCCGCCGCACGATGGTCGACACGTGGCGCTCTGTCACCAAGCGCAATTAATGCGCCCATACCGCGCACGCTTCGCCTTAATGAAAGAGATTGCATGATTTCCGAGAAGATCTAGACAAGCGAACATCCACGTTGAACGCCAAGGCATCAAAAACGGAGAGCCGAGCGGCTTAACGAGGCATAAGGGCCGAGCGGCTTAAGAGATTATAAGCGACGGTAAGGCGACGACCGCTCCGTTCGAACACGTAGTCCAGTCAGTCGGACTCTGCCTCCTTCGACTAGACTTGAAGGAGAGGCAAGTGATCCGGCGGTAAGAATGGGGGGCCCACCTTCTGAAGGGTCCCAGCTTAAGGACGAATGGAAGGCCGGCCAAGCGGGTAATGGCCGCGTTAAGGAGATAAGCAGGTCCGAGCGGAGCCAGAGATATGAAGTTTCCGACGCCAAGGCAGGAGGATCGATGGGCCGAGCGGGAGTCCGTTCGGCTGCGGACCGATGGGCCGAACGGGAGTTCGGCTGGTGCCGAACCGAGCAGGTGGTCCGTTCGGCCAGGATGAGGGTGAGGATACAAAGGTTAGCCGAGCGGCCTATTCGTTCGGCTCGGGGTATGGAAGGTCAGCGGAGGCATGTCTGATGATTGGGCCGTACACAAGATAGCACGATGGAGGATCTCGCCGTCACATCATGGAGAGGTGAATACAGAAACGGTATGGCCTTAGGGATGTCCTTCTGACAGACCCATACCTGGGCATGGTCGATAGCAGATGACTGCTTCGATTGGCATGCCCAGGCCCCTTCGACAGGTCTATATAAGGCCCCCATTTCTTCACCGGAGGTATAAAAATCTTCATCTTGGAGCCACCTTTTTGTTATTCCTCGCCTGACTTGAGCGTCGGAGGGTCGTCGCCGGGGACCCCTCCCCGGCCCGACTTCTGTGCAGGTTCGCCGGAGTTTGGAACAGCTGGTTGGAGATAGAGGAGAGCGCCGCGTTCCCAGCGTCCGTCGACTCAGCGTTCGGACAGGATCAGCAAGCATAAAGAAAAATTTTTTAAGGCGAGCAAAAATGATCTTGTAAAGCTCCCCCTTAAGTATTACTCCCCCTTTAAATAATATTTTGTGATTAATTGGCTACTTTTGAATTGGCTACTCTCCCCCTTTGCCATATATCAAAAATAAGTAATGGAATACTTAGCTTTGGTAGAATAGACAATGATATTCAAAAAAACAATTGTTTGTTAGAAATATAGAGACTTAAATAATCAATAGATTTCTAAAGATAGAAAGAGAAGTTCAAAAACACTTAGCATTTTATAAGTGATTTCATCGTTTAGCTAAGTGAAACAGTGATCTTAGGCTAAGTTGAAACAAAGTAAGTAAAGGAGATTGACTTAGCTTAATGTTGAAAATATCTTTTTAAAAAAATATTCTTCAAAATTGACTAAAGTATTTGCTAAGAGATTTGAAGTCACTTAGCTAAGTCTTTTGCAACTGTTTTAGTTAAAAACATTGAATTTTTGGAGGAGTCTTAACGGATTATTTTGAAAAGATATAAGAGAGAAAAGACAAAAAAAAATGAACAAGTGAACCTAATTTCTTTTTGAAAGAATAAAGAAATACCAAAACTACTTTTCATTTTCAAATTTGTGAATCAAAATATGATTATAGCTACTTTTCTTTTTGAAAGCTACTTTTGCTTAGGAGAAAATTTTAAAGTTTGCAAAAATATGCTTTTTAATACTTTTAAGTAACGAATGATTCTGTGAGAAGCCTTAGCTTAAAAAAAAATGAAATTTGCTAGGTCTTTTGCAGACATTGAATTTCGAAAATATAGCTTAAGTAAAAAAACTTAGCTTTTCTTGAATAACTTGATTTTGAAAATAGGGGTAAAATTAAGAACTTGTGAATATTTAGAACAAATAGGGAGTAGCTAAAATTTGAGGTTAATTATTCAGTTGGTCCTTAAGTCCAAGCATGAGTCAAATTAAGCATGAGTCAAATTATCGAATATGATTTGGTCAGGTATCAGAGCCCTAGAGTACAAGCATGTTTAACTTTAATAGATCCATTTCCTTCACCAACTGTCTAACCTGTAGCTACTTGTTGATTGCCTAGAGGATAACAGCTTTCACTTGGTTAGTCGAGTTAAGTCATTTAGTCCAGTTAGATTTGACTAAGACTTGAAGACTTGACTGGATTACTGTTAATAAAGTATTTAACGCCCAGACTCATATTGATGCACAGAAATAAGTATTCTTGAGTCCAGGCTATACCCTATGCATCTCACACCGTTTTATGTTTTACAAGCACAAGCAAGGTATACCTAGGTGTTTGTGAGATGCTCTGGTTTAAATCTAGGGGAACATGATATCTAGGGGGAAAACCTAGGCTAAGTCCAACTTTTTGAAAAAATCTAATAAATTGGGATTTTGAAATAAATATTTTCCTAGATTTTTTTTTGAAAAGGTTTTAAGTTAATTAATTTTTTGAAAATAATTTTAAGTTTGTTGATTTTGAAAATAATTTAAGTTAATTAAATTTGAAAATAATTTTAAGTTAATTAATTTTTGAAAATAATTTTAAGTTAATTAATTTTTAAAATAATTATTATTATTTTATCTTCATGAAATTCTTATTCCTATCATGATTGCCACCTCATCTATTCTATCTCCACAAAATCTTTATCAACAATTTTTATATCTAAAAAAAACAAGTTTAATTTCCAACACCCCCTCTCTTAAACTTGATTTTGTGGCTCCAAGCAAATATCACATCTTGATGAAGTCTTCAAATTTGAGTGGCTTGATAAAAATATCAGCAACTTGATCTTAAGACTTTATATATTCCACTTGCACCTCTTTTCTTGTAATACACTCTCTGATATAGTGATAGCGAGTATCAATGTGCTTGCTTCTATCATGGAAGATTGGATTTTTTGCTAGTGTTATTGTAGACTTGTTATCAACTCGAATCTTGGTTGCCTCTTCTTGTGGTAAACTTAACTCATTCAACAAATTTCTGAGCCAAACAGCATGACAAACACATGAAGTCGCAGCTATATACTTCGCTTCACAAGTAGAAAGTGTGACAATAGGCTGTTTTTTGACATCCAAGTGAAAGCTGTATCTCCCATAAAAAACACAAATCCTGTAGTGCTCTTTTTATCATCTATATCTCCACCCCAATCACTGTCGCTATATCCTTCAAGTTTGAAGTGGTTAGATGTTGAATAAAGTAATCCAAAATCTATTGTACCTTTAATATAGCGCAAAATTCTCTTAGTGATCTTAAGGTGGGTAGTAGTTGGATCTTCCATATAGTGACTAACAAGTCCAACAACATAAAAAATATCAGACCTTGTGCACGTCAAGTATCGTAAAATTTCAACCAAACTCTTAAAAACTGTTGGATCAACTTTTTCTTCTTCGTCATGCTTTAACAGCTTGACTCCACATTCTACTGGGGTATTTATAGACTTACTGTTATCCATCTTGAACTTCTTTAATATCTCTCTTGCATAACCTGCTTGTGAGATGAAGCCTCCATCTTCCCTTTGGTTCACCTCAATGCCCAGATAGTATGCCATGAGCCCAATATCAATCATCTCAAACTCTTTAGTCATCACTTCTTTAAATTCTCAAAACATACTTGGATTGCTTCCTGTGAAGATCAAGTCATCAACATATATGCGTACAATCAAAACATCTTTATCCTTAATCTGAATGTATAATGCATGTTCATAAGGACATTTGATGAAGCCTTTCTCTTGCAGGTGCTTGTCTATTCATCTATTCCATGCCCTTGGTGTTTGCTTTAGCCCGTAGAGAGTGTTTTTCAATTTTAGAACTTTATCTACTTGTCCTTTAACTTCATAACCTGATGGTTGCTGAATATAAACTTCTTCTTCAAGAACTCCATTTTAAAAAGTAGATTTTACATCCATTTGATGTATTTTTCACTTATTTTGAGCTACTAAAGCAATGATTAGTCTGACAGTTTCTAATCGAGCAACAGGAGCGAATACCTCATCATAATCAATGTCAGATCTTTGACTGTAGCCTTTTGCCACCAATTTAGCATTCTTCTTTATTTTGTACACCCACTTCACACCAATCGCCTTATGTCCTTTAGGAAGTACAGTTAACTCCCATGTGTCATTCTTCTCTATCGCCTTGATTTCTTCATCCATCGCATCTTTCCACCTTTTACTCTTTATAGCTTCTTGGAAATCTATAGGCTCTCAATCCGCAAAGAGACAAAATAGAGTAATATTATCTTGATTTTTAGTTACCTCATAAATGTCTCGTAAGCTTCTAAAGCGTGGTACTCTCTCACTTAAATTTTCACTTGAAGTTGATGTAGATGAATTTCCTTGAGTACTTGATGTTGGTGTTACTAGTGGAGTAGTAGGTTCCTCTCTTGTTTGCTCCATCCTTGGTTGCTCCACCCTTAGTTGCTCCACCCTTAGTTGCTCAACATCTTCTTCTTCAAAGTACGGGAAGAAGTTGTAATATTCATTTCGAGATTCTCAATTCTATTCTTCTTCTTCATTAAATATGACATCTTGGCTGATGATTGTCTTCCAAGTATCTAGATTGTATAGCTTATACCCTTTTGAGTTAGTATCATAACCAATAAAAATAAACTTATTACTTTTATCATCCAATTTGCTTCTTGCTTTATCAGGGACATGAACGTGAGCTATACTTCTTTTAGATGAAAAATCTCAGACTTCCTTCCACTCCACGCTTCTTGTGGTGTCTTGCCCCACACACTCCTTATTGGTGATCGGTTGGATAAGTATATTGCACATGCAATCACTTCTGCCCAAAGTTCCTTTGGTAGCCTCTTGCTTTTAAGAATGCTCCTTGCCATGTCAAGGATGGTTCGATTCTTTCTTTCTGCCACTCTATTTTGTTGAGGGGATCTTGGAACTGTCAAGAGTCGTCATATTACGTTGGCTTCACAAAATTCTTGAAATTCCTTTGAGGTAAATTCTTCTCATCGATCAGAACGCATAACTTTGACCTCGAGACCGCTCTCCTTTTCTATGGTAGCTTTAAATTTCTTGAATATGCTAAAGACCTCCTATTTTTGCTTCAAGAAGTATACTCAAGTTTTTCGAGAAAAGTCATCTATGAAAAGAATGAAATAATTACTCTTACCAAGTGAACTTGGCTTTATCGGACCGCAAACATCTGTATGTATAAGTTCAAGAGGCTTTTGAGCTCTTGAACTTGACTCCTTTAGAAAACCTCTTCTAAATTGCATCTCACGTAGACATACTTCACATACTTGATCAGGATGTTTGATGCAAAGTAGTCCTCTCACCATCTCTTTCTTTGAAAGCAGTTCTAGTCCTCCGAAATTGAGATGTCCAAATCGAAGATGACATAGTCAAGCGATGTCTTTGTAATAAGCTTTGAGACAGTTGACAATATCATTTTGAATATTAAGTAAGAACATTCTATTTTTTGACATAGGCACCTTAGCAATTAAGCAACCAATATGATCTTTCAAGATGAGCATACCATCTTTTAGATGAATATCATATCCTTTTGCCAAAAGTTGTGCTAAGCTTAGGATGTTGCTATTCATATTTGGCACAAAGAAAACATTTGAGATAAATTCATGTTTTCCATTCTTCAAACGAATGAGAATGTTACCTTTGCTTTTTACCTCAATCTTTGATTCATCTCCGAAGGATACATTACCACCAACTGATTCATCAAGCTCTACGAACATGTTTCTTTTCCCACACATATGATTGCTTGCACCAGTGTCAAGATACCAAATTGTATCTTCTTCTCTTTCATCATCTTTATATGCTAGCAGTAGGGTGTCATCTTCTTCTTTTCTTTCTTCCATATAATTTTCTCTTTCATATACTTTATTCTTGGGTAATCTACATTCTTTTGCATAATGCCCAAATTTGTCACAATTGTAGCACCTAACTTGAGATTTATCTTACCTCGAGTTTGTGTACCCTCTTCCACGTCATTTTGTTGAATGTTCTCCTCTTTCATTGTTGTTGTTGGAAATCCATCCTTGCTCATTAGGACGGCCTCGTCCATATCCACGACCTCTTCCACGTTGACTTCTATTGTTACTGAAGCTTTCATCTTTCTTTGTCGGTTGAAGAGTCATTTTTAGGAGTTGTTGAGTAATTTCTTCATTTATTTTCTTCTTTTCTTCATGAGCTTGTAATGAACCTAGGAGTTGCTCAATCATCATGACTTGTAGATCCTTGGTCTCTTCGATGATGGTTGTAATGCTATCAAATTTTGAATTCAATGATCGAAGAATTTTCTCAATAATAGTTACTTCTTCTAGTTTCTCACCATTTCTCTTTAGTTGATTGGAAATGATAAAGACTCTAGAAAAGTAATCGGATACTAACTCACCTTCTTTCAAACGAAGAGCATCAAATTGACTTCTTAATGTCTGAAGTCGTACCTTTTTTACGTTTTCTTCTCCTTGATATGATATTTGAAGCTTTTCCCATGCTTGCTTAGCCGAAGTCGCACTTGAGATTTTCTCAAAACCATCCTCATCTAAAGCTTGATAAGTGAGAAAAAGAGTCTTCTTGTATCTCTTTCTTAAATCTCTCATACTATCTTTTTTAGTCAGAGTTAGAGTTGATTCGTCACAAGACTCAACATAGCCTTTTTCTACAACCTCCCAAACATCATGAACTCCAAGAAACGCCTTCATCTTGATACTCCAATTGTCATAATTACTCGCTTTGAGTACTGGAACTTGGAAGGGAACCATATCTCCATTAGTCATGGCTCTGATACCACTTTGTTAGAAAAAGAATTATTGGAGAAGAAATAAAAGAAAATATGAAAGAAAAAAATATGGAAGAGGAGGAGAATCTCTACGTGGAAGAGAAGGAAAATAAAATAAAACTCAACTTGCTTCATTCATGAAAAAGAGTACATATTTATAGGCTTATTGGATAACATCAAACTTAGATAATCATGACCTTATTATTATTATTATTATTATTATTATTTTATCTTTACAAAATTCTTATTCCTATCCTGATTACCACCTCATCTATTCTATCTCCACAAAATTTTATCAACAACTTTTATATTAAAAAAAACAAATTTAATTTCCAACAAGGTGTTGCGCCTCTACCATTGATAGAGCTCGAAGAGGGACGAGAGTGGTACGCCTCTGCCACTGACAGAGATCGAAGAGGGGGGTGGGGATGCCAAGAGCTCGAAGAGGGAGGGAAAGGGGGTGTGCGCTGATAGGGTTGTAGGACTTGTGTGAAGAGCACGAATTCGCTCATGCGAAGAGGAAGGGTCGCAAGGCGACACCGACAGAAGAGGGAGGTTTTAAGAGCCGAAGGGGGGGGGGGCCGAGAGCTCGAAGAGGGAGGGAAAGGGGAAGGGGGGGCACACTGATAAGGTTACGGGCTTACACGAAGAGCATGAATTCGCTCAAGCAAAAAGGAAAGTCAGGGGGAAGCACCGACAAAAGAGGGAGGAGTTCGAATAGCCGGAGGGGGGAGGGGTGCCGAGAGCTCGAAGAGGGAGGGAAAGGGGAATGGGGGTGGCACTGATAGAGTTGCGGGGCTTGTACGAAGAGCACGAATTCATTTGCACGAAGAGGAAGGGACAACGACTTGCGTGAAGAGGGAGAGAAAAGAATTTTTCTAGAAGTGAAAAATTAGGAGAATTTTTACATGGCGAGAAGATGAAATAAATTTTTTAAGAGTCCTGTGCACGTCGTAGATGTTCTATTTTTAATTAATATTAATAGTTTGCATTGAGGTCGGTTGAAATTATAATATTTAACAACATATTTTTTTTTACATGTTATTTATAAAAATATAATAATATTTATAATATGTTTTTTTTGAGGTGCTGTTAAAACTATTATTAATAGCACGCTAGCTATAAATATACCTTGTTGCTGATGCATTATAAAAATTATATTTGTCGTACTGGAAAGAGAAGAGATTGGATTTGCACATGTGTAAAGAGGGACATAGAGGGGGAGAAAGTGGTTGAGATTGCATGCTTCTGAACCACTGAAATTATTTTAAATTTAAAATGTTTCAAATGCCACTCAGATACGTTAGAAATCAGCGTGTGAAAAATGGTTGTCGACGACGGAAGCGGTAGAGCAGGAAGCCCACATAAAACAGTACACCTTTTGGAAATTAACAAAGTACGGTGCTTGATCTAAGAATTTCTTAAATCTGTGTGCGCCTTTATCAATTACCGAACTTTCAATCAAGAAAGGCTCCAAATAAAAGCTACAATTAGATCTACAAATGAATGTGATATTTCATCGCTGAGGTCTGATGCATGGCAGAGAGAATCCATGCCAAGTCCAAGCACGTTACGACAAGTAGCAGCTGCATGCATGCATGCCTGAACTACAACAGGTTAAAGAGCTCAAACTCCATATTCGTAGCTACTCACTCTACCAGGCCATGCCCTACTACTACCGAGCTACCTAATGCACCAGCCTTATTCACATGATGCACATGCAGTCAGACTCTACAGCTACGCCTAAATAACTTTGGAGCAGCTATAGCTAGCCTGCAGAGGTTTTAGAGGCCCCCCTTCTACTTATATATCCTCTCTCGCAATGTGCATGTGTGGGCATGGAGGACGAGGCTCTGCATCCCTTGAAGCCAGTGATGCAGCTTGCTGCACGAGAGACAAATCGAAGAGCTCAAGGCATGCAATTAATCAAAGATGCTTTGCTTAATGGTAAAGTTGATGTACGTACGTAATAATTATCGTGTGCCTGGCTCCCTGTATGCCACTCGCAGGGATTGCCAATCCATCTTCATCTTCAGTGATTGGCATCTGCGGCTGGCGTGCGAGGAGCCAAGCATACAAATCAATTAAATTTCCCTAGCTCCTGCGAAGCATATATATACTTTTCTATTATATTCCAATTGAGGTCTTCCTATATATATATATTTTGCAGTAATTTGTGCTGATTGAGTGCAGTAGTTAATTTGTTCTCAATAAGTAAGGTTTGTGCATTGGTGACAAATATTCACCCATATATTTTTCCACTTTGGAGACAAAATTTATATTACAAAAGTTTGAAATTTTGATTTTGCTAAACTTGAATGGAAGGAGAGGGATTGAAGACGTACATAAGAAAGGTGGAAGGATCAATCTCCCTCTACATCTCATCAATTTTTTTTTTAATAATAAGTATTTCTTGTGATTCTTTATTCGCCGGTCATTTACATCTCTGAGTACTTGTTTATTATTGTAAAAAAAAAAAAATCCTCACTAGCTCGGAGGACTCTTTTAGATTGGCTCATGCGATATGAAAGGAAGATAAATTCGTCCATTATAGCCCCTTTGCATGGGGCCAATCAACTCTATTATCTATTCTAGTAACACATGCATAGACTCTGAGCATTTTACTATTACATCAAATATATATATATCCCATCAAAATTGATCTATTATAATACAAATGCTATTATACCTATTATACCTTTTGATAATCAACTATAACTATTATTGATGGTTAAATTATTGCTTTCTTTTTTGAGTTAACATCGTGTATTTAATTTATGTCGATTAATTTTAGAGATGACTGACTTGATTGTTTTTCACCGGCTGATCAAATTATTATTTAATGAAGAGAAAAAAAATTAATGTGAAATTTTATGTTTATTTTTCTAATAGCTAGAGTTTCTTCTCTACTATCGTCCCTGTCTCACTCTTATGAAGTTTGGCCCATCAATAATATTGGATGGATTAGGATAAGTCATTTTACATTTTGGTCCAGTAATATAGAATATATATTAAACAAAATAACTCAAACATTAATAAATTTGGCTTGTTAACATTTATTAAAAAATTGATATATAAAAGGATAGTCCGATACACGAAATTCTCACCATGCGTGGTCACTGGGAAGGATCCATTGTACACAACCTTAACCTACTTTTTACAAGAGACTATGTTTAGGATTCGAACTTGTGATCTTTTGGATACAAATCAACAACTTTCAGTAGTAGAGATCGAATTAAGAAATGACCATAACTATAACCCCAAAAGAACCAAATTTCGTAAACAACATAGAGGTATAATGAAGGGAATATCTTGTCACGGTAATCATATTTGTTTCGACAGATACACCCTTAAAGCACTCGAACTCACTTGGATCACAGGTAGACAAAAAGCAATGGGGCAAAGAGCAATGACACGATATGTGCGTTGTGGTGGAAAATATGGGTACGTATATTTCCTGACAAACTTGTTATAGTAAGACCCACAGAAACATGTATGGGTTTGGGGAAGGGATCCCCCGAATTTACCGGTAAATGCTCAATATCGAAGTAGACTTATAAATTTGATCATGATCAAGTGCTTTTTTGGATTGTCTTATGTCTTTTTATTTGTGTTTACCCACACAACATCTCGATTTTTTTTACATACAAAGTATTTACTTGTTAATAATAAAGTTTAACCTCTGTTCTTTCTTAGATCCCCTATTTCACTTCGATAGTATTATGGATCAGGATCGATGTAGAGGAAATGAATGCACATATATATATATAATGATAAGTAAGAAAGAATAAAACAAAACATAATGATTTACTTAGTTTGAAGCATTTGGTGACTCCTACTCCAAGATCCAGGTCCTTTGGACTTTTCTTGATGGGTAATCCATTAAAATACTCTACCAGTAAACTCCCGATAAAGTAATTGTTGGACAAAACAATATGTTGTTGGAGATTTTTAAAGACTTAGCTAAATTTAAAATTACAAAATCTAAATTCAACTTACAATCGAGATGACCTGAACGGATAATCTCAGGTTATCAGCAGGGGCTGGTCTTTGCTACGTGTCGAAGAGAGGCTGATCGGACTCAGAGTGGGCAGATCTGTTGAGCAGCAGGTCTGTATTTCCGACCTAAGCAGTCAAGAGACAAGCAGGTCGGGCGAGCCGACAGGCAAATAAGTCAGTCGGGCGAAGCAGTCATGCCGAGCTCGGACAGACCGGTCTAAGCAGACAGGTCGGGCGTCAGTCAAGCCGGGCAAAGCAGTGAGGTCGATCGGGCGAAGCAGCCGGGCGTAGCGGCATGTCGAGTGCAGACTGGCCGATCGGGCAAAGCAGATAGGTCGGGCGCAGACTGGCTGATCGGCCGAAGCAGGCAGACTGGTTGAGATGATGCAGTCAGGCCGACCGAGCGAAGCAGGCAGACAGGTCGGACAAAGTAGTTAGGCCGACCGAGCGAAGCAGGTAGACAGGTCGGGCGAAGCAGTCAGACTGACCGAGCAAAGCAGGCAACAGGTCGGGCAAAGCAGTCAGGCCGACCGAGCGAAGCAGGCAGACAGGTCGGGCGAATAGACTGGCCAACCGGGCGAGCAGACAGGTAGGTCAGTCGAGAGAGATGCAAACCGGGCGGGCAAAGACTGGCTGGACGAGTGGAGAGGCCGACCGGGCGGATGAAGAGACCGGTCGGGAAAACTGACCCAGGCCTGCGACTAACGTAGTTTCCTTGAAACAGATTCGCCCCACCTCAGACAGTGTTTTGAGGTTTCCTCGGGTCGTCTATTTCCTAGGATACAATGGTTGACCGTGAACTTCACCAAACACTGGTGGCCACTGTTAGAGTATATACTAAAAGCCTAGCTTTTGTATAAACATTTAAGAATCATATTGGTCAAGTATCTACATTTATATATACTGAATGTAGTCGTTCAATTAATTTATATTATAGATAATACAGTGTGTGGTGTCACACACTGGAAATCGTGTTATCGGTTCTTTATAGATTATAAATAGTAGCTCACGACTAAGATTGAAAGGAATAAACCATTAGAATAGTCGTAGTATAATTAGGTATTAGTTTATCTTGACTAATAAATTACACTAGTACACTCTAAGTGTATTGAGCAGGACCATTTAAGGAAAATTCATTTTATACTGACTTAATAAAAGAACAATTCCTTAGTTATTATGGAAGTGTGTGCTCTTAATCCTAATATAATAACAAACACGTATATTTAGTATTTATTTCTTTGACTTATCAAATGGTGAGATTTAGCTTGATAAATCAAAAGGCCCGATAAGTTGGGAAATGATATTACTTATAGTGTGTGTTGTTGATTATAGAAGGAAACTGTGTCCTAGTAATCTATGTTGATAATGTCCCCAAGAGGAGCTCATAAGGATTATCATGATTAACCCTGCAGGTTGACTTAATCCAACATGACGATAAGGTTGAGTGGTACTACTCTTGGACTGAGATATTAACTAAAATGAGTTGTCAGTAACTCAATTAATTAGTGGACATCTGACATCTTAAACACAGGGAGACTAACACACTCATAATAAGAAGGAGTCCAAAATGTAATTTGGGATTGGTGCGGTAGTTCAATAATAATTCTTTAGTGGTATGAATTATTATTGATGAAGTTAAGTTGTGTGTTCGGGGCGAACACGGGAAGCTTAATTTTATCGGGAGACCAAAACCAATTCCTCCTCTCAGTCCATATCGTAGCCTCTTGTATATAGAGATTTATACCCACCACATACCCACTTCTTACCCAACCCAAGGGGGCCGGTCAAGCTAGCTTGGATCCAAGCTAGGGTCGGCCAAGACCAAGTGGTTGAGCCAAGTTGGTGGCCGGCCAATGCTTGGAATCCAAGCATGATGTGGACGGCCACATCACATTAAAAGGGATTTTATTTATAAATTTTTCTTATGTGGATTCCATGGTTTTAAAAGAGAGTTTAAAATTTAAATCTTTCCTTTTATAGCTCTCTACAAAAGATTAAGAAAAAATTTGAAATCTTTCCTTATTTGTAGATTGAAAGGTAGATTTTAATTTTGAGAAAACTTTCCTTTTTTAACCATGTTCATAATTTAAAAGAGAGTTTAAAAATTAAATATTTCCTTTTATAAGTTTCTACAAAAGATTAAGAAAAGATTTGATATCTTTCCTTATTTGTAGATTGAAAGGAGATTTTATTTTTTAGAGATAACTTTCCATTTTGGAAATCATCCACCTGTTTAAAAGAAAGATTTTAATTTATAAAATTTCCTTTTACAATCCACCATGAAGGGAAAAATTATTGTAGATTTTTTTTTATAAATTTTTGGAAACTAATTAGGAAGTTTTAATTCTTGTGTTGATTAAAACTCTCCTTTTTTGGGATTAGAAGGTGGCCGGCCATATGGTTTAAGAAAAGGATTTTAATTTTAATTAATTAAATTTTCCTTTTCACGGTAAAAGAATTAAGGAAGTTTTTATTTAAATTTCCTTATTTGCCAAGACCAAGGATTATAAAAGACGGGGTAGAGGTGCTTTCATGGTGAACAACTCTATTCTATTTCTTCCTCTCTTTTCCTCCTTGGTGTGGCCGGCCCTAGAGGTTCTCCCTCTCCTCTTCTCTTCTTCTTTAGTGGCCGATTTCATCTTTCTCTTGGAGCTTTTGATGGTGGCCGGTTCTAGCTAGGAGAAGAAGGAGAGAAAGGAGGCTTTGTTTCTTGCATCCCTTGGAGCTTGGAGGTGGTGGCCGAAATTCTACATCCTTGGAGGATTCTTGGTTTGGCCGAAACTTGCAAAGAGGAAGGAGAAGAGCTTGGGTGGTTCTCATCTCGGTAGATCGTTGCCCACACAACGTCCGGGATAAGAAGAGGAATACGGTAGAAGATCAAGAGGTTATTTACTTACAGAGAAAGGTATAACTAGTAATTGTTTTCCGCATCATACTAGTTTTCTTTGTATAGTTATTTTTGGAAATACCAAACACAAGAGACATATGATTCTAGAGTTTTCGGATTTGTTTCAAATTTGTGTTTCTTTTGTTTTATTTTTTGATCTTGTGATTCGATTGTTCTTTTTGGTTAAACGTAATGTTATTTTAGGAAATTAAATATTAGCTTTCCTTAAAAGCCTTTGTCTACGAAGTAGTGGTTGCTCCCATATCCAAGAAGGCCTTGTGCCTCGTCATGTTTAACCTTGAAGCCAATTTTGGAAATTAATATTTAATTTAATTTATAACATAGGTGGATTTAGATCAATAGTGTTAAGTTCCGCTTGCGATCCAAGTTTAAACCATTAAGAACATATAAGTTAAATTTGGAATCAATAATGTTAAGTTCCATTTGCGATTTCTAATTTAACTTCTAAAGAACACAATAGGTTGTTTAGGAAAAGGTTCGACACTTGTACAAAATTTTTGTACAGTGGAACCGGTACGATCTTCCTAGGACCAACCAACAATTGGTATCAGAGCTAGGGTTTGCCTCTGTGTGTTTGGTTTTCAAATAGATTATGCACATGCCATACATAATTTAGGAAGGATAATAGTAGAATGTGTTAACTTTGTGGTTGCAGGTTCCAACTATTATGGCTTATAGATGTTGTGTGTGATTGGACCCTTGGACATGTCAAGGGCATTTTATTGTGTGTGCATAATTGTAAAATTAAATACAGCAGGAGCTGTATTAGTTATTAGAATTTTATATTTTTGTTTCGATCTAGATTACATGTACATTCCTTTATGGAATATAGGATCGATATATGTAAAAAAATTCTATTTTTGTCGCGGATCGTATCCTTACGAGGCGTGGTGCTATCGGAGGACCAGAGGCGCAGCGGAAAAAGGAAGCTCGATGGACCCAACGACATGAACCTAGGGCTGACAGCACGCGAAGGACAGTGATGGAAAATGCCATAATAGTTGGAAAATTAATTTTCATATTTATTGCTTTTATTTACTGTGATGTGTGTGATAGCTAGGTTAAAATTCCTCACCATAAATAACTAAGTGGGAGAGGGATTAGTATATGAATCCCACGGTCTCCATTACTGGTTTGTAAGTGATGCAATAAGCTTGCGCGTTGGCTCTAAGTGCCTTCCTCCATATCGGATGAGTTTGTTTGCGAATCACTAGATCAAACTTCCATATTGGGATGGTTATAGGAAATTATTTAGGAGCGTGTGATCTTCCCCATCGGAAGGGGCACAATCTTATTTAATAGACTAAGTATCAAGTAATGGTATACACTTATGCACATATAATAGTGATCCGGTTGTAAGAACAGGGGACCCCCGTCCGGAGGAGTCAACGCCACGTGGAAGTCAAAGTGGCAGGTGTCCGGCCGGATAGGGGTGGGTCGACCGGCCGGCCGGTCGCCCGGTGTCTGGTCGATGGTTAAAGGCGCCCTGTCGAAAGTCAGGGTTCCGGCGCTCAGTGGAAAGGATTGCAGGGCCGAGCGGACTGCACGCTCGGCCGAAGCCATAAGGTAACATACTGCTAATGGTCTCCACAAAGCACGTGATTAAGGATCTCCCTAAGTAAATCACCGTATACGTCCGACCGGACTCCGAGGAAGCCGGCCGGCCGGACGCTAGATCGGGAGTAAGGGAAAAGGACAAGGGACATCTGTCTGACAATGAGTATGTCCCGCGTGTAAGCCATACTCCAAATCTTATGACAGGAGATTCCGCTGTCCCATCGAGGACATGCCTAGACTATAGCAGTATGGGTCAGGTAAGCTCACTGACAAGCCCTTACTGGGGTATGGGCCATGGACACGTGTACACCTCGGTAGGTGTACACTCGCTTCTCTGCTGCTCTATATAAAGGCCCTCACCCTTCGCCGGAGGTACGCATTCTACGATTCTTGAGCCACTTTCTTGTTGAGCTTCGCCTGACTTGAGCGTCGGAGGGTCACCGCCGGGAACCCCTCCCCGGGCCGACTTCTCTGCAGGTTCGCCGAAGGTCCGTCCGACCAGTCGGGAGATCCACATCAGCCGTCGGAGAGCGCCACGTGCCCAGCGTCCGTTGGATCAGTCTTCGGACAGGATCAATTTGGCACCGTCTGTGGGAACGCTCCTGCATCCGAACGGAAACAATGGACGAGGCTGGACGACAACACACGGTGACGCTTTCCACAGAGGAACTCGACGCTCTGGTCGAATTGAGAGCCGCCAAACTTGTGGAGCAAAAACAGAAAGCAGCAGCCAAGCGGCCGGAGCAGCAAGCAACGTCTGCGTCTGGTGGCCGAGCGGAAGCACCGCAGGCCACCGTTGCATTTCATCGGGCCCTATTTCGCACCCCCGAAGTTGCAGCAACCAATAGAGATCGGGGATCCTCTTCGGATGAAATGCCTAGACGAGACGACAGAAAAGGGAAAGCCCCCCGAGCGGACGCATCGCCCGAACGGATTAATCGCCAATTTTCAGAGGCTATTCTACGAGATCCTCTGCCCAAGCACTTGTTAGGATCTCTTCGTACGGCTAGAGAGGGGGGTGTGAATAGCCGACCCCAATTGCTCACGTTTCTCAATGCAAGGATGTAACGAGGTTCGGAGATGAACTCCTACTCCTCGGCGTGTCCGTAAGGTGGACGAAGCCTATCAATCCGTCGGTGGATGAGTCCCCGGAAAACCGGCTAAATCAAACTCCTTCTGGGTGGAGAAACCTCGCCACAATTGTTTGCAACAACAAACAGGAGTACAAGTACAAAGAATAAGCAAGAAATACAATAAGAATACACAAGCACTCTACCAATCTTGCTTTCTAGTCGACTGGAGTCCGGATGAAGCAGCAGCTTCAAAAACCCTAACAGCAGCAGCTGTTCCAGTCGGGGAAGCTCACGCGAAGCTTTCGGAAGGAACTCAACAGAGCTCTTATCGCAACTCACAAATCTTCAGCAGAAGAGAAGAAAGAAGGAGAGCATTGCAGAAGATGCCTCGATCCTTTATACTGCGAAGAAGAAGCGGTGAAGAAACTAGCGTTGCGCAGCTAGAACCTCGATCGGTCCGCACCGATCGTGGAAGAGGTGGATCGTCATCGATCGGTCTTGTGGACCGATCAGGCTCTGTCTGATCGGTCCCAGACCGATCCTACAGAGAGTCGCTGCGTCTCCGATCGGTCGTGGAGACCGATCAGATACTGATCGGGTCCTGGACCGATCAGAGCTCTTCTTCACTGATCGTCGCTGATCGATGCGTGGACCGATCAGAACTCCATGAGGCTATCGAGTGGAATCTGATCGGTCACCGGACCGAGAAAACACAGTATCACCGGATCGGTCTGCAGACCGATCCAACTCCTAGGTTTAGAGTGCCCTCTCTAACCTAGTTCGGAGAACGAGCTACCGAGCCCTCTCCGACTCCATATGCCAAGCTTCACTCACTTGGACTTCTCAACACCAGATGTCCGATCACCCTTGATCCATCTGGATTTTCCCTTGCCCGGTTTCACTCACCAGGACTTTCCACCTGGCTTCACTCACCAGGATTTCCACACTGCCTAACATCCCAGTTAGGACTTTCTCACTGCCTGGCTTCACTTACCAGGACTTTCCAACTGCCTAACATCCCAGTTAGGGCTTTCCCATTGCCTGGCTTCACTCACCAGGACTTTCCAACTGCCTAACACCCCAGTTAGGACTTTCCACTCGTGCCAAGCTCCCTGCTTGGACTTCTTCGTGCCAAGTCTCCATACTTGGACTTTTCCCGTGCCAAGTCTCCATACTTGGACTTTTCGTGTGCCAAGCTCCCTGCTTGGACTTTTCCAGTGCCAAGTCTCCATACTTGGACTTTTCAGGTCAACCAGGTCAACCTTGACCTAGGGTTGCACCAATAATCTCCCAACCATCTATTCTTGTCCCACATCAAGAATAGAACTCTCTCACGAGTGTCAAACATCAACATGCAACTCAACTAGGTCAACCTTGACCTAAGGTTGCACCGACAATCTTCCCAAGTCAAACATCAAAATACAACTCGAGTCAAGTCACCTCGAGTCGAGTCAACCAGGTCAACCTTGACCTAAGGTTGCACCAACAATCTCCCCCTTTTTGATGTTTGACAAAACCCATAATCAAGTTAGGTTAACTCGATAACCTAACTTACGTTTTCCAACCATCTTCCAATGTCCAATGTTCTTTCCTTGAACATACTCTGGACGTTCTCCCCTTAGGTTAACCCGATAACCTAACTTGGGTTCTCCAATAATTCTCCCCCTTTTTGACACACATCAAAAAGAATCCCAATGTTCTTCCTTGAACATTCCTTGACATTCTTCCCCTAGCTTAGGTTAACCCGATAACCTAACTTGGGTTCTCCAATAATTCTCCAATGAACACTCTCCCCTTTTTGACACACATCAAAAAGAAAAAGGAGGGTATCAAGGTCAAGAGTTTCTTCCTAATGAAAGTCTCATATCTTTCATTGAAACTCTTAATTTCCCCTTGATACTAAACTCAACAATCAACTTAGTGATAATCCCATATCACTAATCCTCAAAAGTCTTAAGGAGTAAAAACTCCCCCTAAAAGTCAACTCCCCCTAAAGGCCAACTCCCCCTTGACCATTGCACCAACAATGTCTTGGAGAGTTTCAAACCCTTAGAAACCTAAACCACAAACTTTCACAGCTGGAATTTCAGACATACAGTCGAAATTCAGCTTTTGGCACGCCCTGATCGGTCACCAGACCGATCAGGATCCCATTGGATCGGTCCCCAGACCGATCCACATTCACTGGGATCGGACTGCCTCACTGCCTCTTACTGGATCGGTCTCCGGACCGATCCACACTTCCCTGGATTGGTCCAGTGACCGATCCAAGCTCCCTTATCAGAATTCCTGAATTTCTTTTACCCGAAATTCAGAAACCCATAAACAATTCCAGAAAATTTCAAAAATTATGAAACTTTGAGGATACACTCCTCATAACATATACTATCAAGAAAAAATAGTTTTCTATGAAAATAACTTCCATTTTTCAATCTTGATACAAAGTTCAAAAACTTTGAAATAGTTCAAGTTTAGCTCAACTTTGTATCACTTTGGTCAATGATGAATGCTATCACTAGGAAAGCTTCATCAAGGTTTTTTAAAATAATTTTGAAATGATTTCAAACCCTTTAATTTGGGACCACAATCTTAGGGCTATATGCACATGACTTGTACACAAGCTTTCCCTATGATCCTCCATTTCTTGAATTAGGCTCATCTAGGTACAAGAACTATGCACCTTGATCCTAATTCATGATCCTAATATCTCACACACATCTAAAGTGTATCAAACACATCCATGACAATTTTGATGTGAGATATGGGTTTAGGTATCTTAGACTAAGGTCTCATGCATTTTCTAAACACAAATTTGATCTCAATATCAAAATGTGTTTTTCATCCTTAAATCAATTCAATTGATTATTAATGCAAGAGATGATGACATGGCATAAAATGGTAAATGAAAACATGTGTCAATGTCATGATGTCATGGCATAAAGTTTGAAACTTAAATAAACATGACATAAAAACTAGCCTAAGCATTATCATGACATTTCAAATGATAATAAAACTAAACATGATGTCATGACATGTGAGGGCAAACAATCATGGCAAGATTTAGCATAAATAAATATACCTAGATTACCTATCTAAGTATCCTTAACCACTTGGCTAACTTCAAATTTAATCCTAGATTGCCCTTATATCCCTAAGAGAAACCAAAATCCCAATTATGGTATTTCTCTAGGTTTTCCTCAAATTGTGCCATTTAAGATTAAAAATGATATTTCCACCATTAGGCACATTTAGCTCTTCAAGGAGTAACTAGTAATTCTATTTCATTTTCAAAGGTTAACAAAACCTTGAAAATGCTCCTTGAGTGTCAATTTCCTCAAAGTTGGGCTAACTACCCTTCTAAGCGGAGTTGACACTCTCTAACCCATCTATGAGGTAGAGAGGATGCTCCTAGGAACCCAATACCTATTTGAGCTCATTGGGTTCACTAAATATTCACTAGGGATGACTTCCCTAGCAACCCTCCTAATGACCCTCTTAGGCTTTGAAGCCTTGGTCATTTGGGTCTCATCAAGGTCAACTATAGGGGTGACTCCCCTTGTAACCTTGGTAATGGTCTTCCTAGCCCTAGGTTTTGTTCCATAATCGAATGGAACATTGTGGTAAGTGGGCTTGACCACTTGAGACTTAGATTTGTGACCCAAACCTTTCTTGTCCTGGGAATTTTGACCCTTAGGCCCTAGAGTTGACTTCTCTAAATTTTTAAGGGCCTTTTCTAGGGTATCAAGCCTTGACCTCAAGACTTGATTCTCCTTTTCTAATACCTCAAGTTTTGATTCGTCATTCTTCCTTGAGGTGTTCCTAGGCATGTGTCTAGTTGATTTAGGGTTTCTACCTAGGTTCTCCTTAACCTTAGAAGTGTTAATCTTAGGGTTAGCATTCCTAGTAGTATTCCTATCTAGGTTGACATGTTTAGCACCTAAGCACATGTATTGATTTCTAGTGTTAACATGCTTATCATTATTGACTAATGCAATAAAATTACTAGCATGTATCCTACTAGAATTGCACGAATGAGCCTTAAAAGATACCTTAGGGTTTGCCTTAGCTCCCCCTATCGATGTGCATCCCTTGTCCTTGTGAGGTTTCCTCCCCTTCGGACATTGGCTCCTATAGTGTCCCCGTTGCTTGCATTGAAAGCACACCACGTGCTTCTTGCCTTTGCGTGTTGGGACTCCGGCTTCCTTGACCTTTGGTGCCGGTGGAGTCTTTCTTACCCTCTTCGGACACTTACTCTTGTAATGTCCATGTTCCCTACACTCAAAGCACATAATGTGTAATTTAATTGAACTTAAATTGCTTGAGTTACCTAGGGTTGAGGGTGGATGCGAGCTCTCTTCTTCATCCCTTTCGGAGGTAGAAGCTTCTTCTTCTTGCTCCGAACTTGAGGGAGAACTCTCCTCCTCTTCGTCCTTAGATGTTGAGTAACCCTCAACTTCTAATTCCTCTCCTCCATGATGTGAGCTACTTGATGACTCACTTGCCTCCTCTTCATGATTTGAAGTGGAGCTCTCCTCATGGTACTTGGCCAAGTTATCCCATAATTCCTTGGCATTGTTGTAACCTATCTTACACAAGATGTTAGTAGGCAATGAAAATTCAATTATTCTCGTTACCTCTTCGTTGATTTCAGATTTGTGAATTTGTTCTCTGGTCCACTCCTTCTTCTCAAGAGGTTTTCCTTCCTTATCCACCGGAGGAGTAAAACCTTCTTGTACACAAAACCAATTCATTATGTTAGTCATAAGAAAGTACTTCATCCTTACCTTCCAATACGCGAAGTCACCGCATTCGTAGAAGGGTGGAATGGTGACATCTTCTCCGAGTAGATCCATCCTCTAGCTCGTGCTCCCCGGGTGTTAATCCGATGAAGAGCAAACCTTCGCTCTGATACCACTTGTTAGGATCTCTTCGTACGGCTAGAGAGGGGGGGTGTGAATAGCCGACCCCAATTGCTCGCGTTTCTCAACGCAAGGATGTAACGAGGTTCGGAGATGAACTCCTACTCCTCGGCGTGTCCGTAAGGTGGACGAAGCCTATCAATCCGTCGGTGGATGAGTCCCCGGAAAACCGGCTAAATCAAACTCCTTCTGGGTGGAGAAACCTCGCCACAATTGTTTGCAACAACAAACAGGAGTACAAGTACAAAGAATAAGCAAGAAATACAATAAGAATACACAAGCACTCTACCAATCTTGCTTTCTAGTCGACTGGAGTCCGGATGAAGCAGCAGCTTCAAAAACCCTAACAGCAGCAGCTGTTCCAGTCGGGGAAGCTCACGCAAAGATTTCGGAAGGAACTCAACATAGCTCTTATCGCAACTCACAAATCTTCAGCAGAAGAGAAGAAAGAAGGAGAGCATTGCACAGAAGATGCCCTCGATCCTTTATACCTGCGAAGAAGAAACAGCGAAGAAACTAGCCGTTGCGTCGCAACGGCTAGAACCCTGATCGGTCTGCAGACCGATCAGGGAAGAGGTGGATCGTCACTGATCGGTCTTGTGGACCGATCAGGCTCTGTCCTGATCGGTCCCCAGACCGATCCCAGCTCTCTCACAGAGAATCGCACTCGTCTCCTGATCGGTCGTGGAGACCGATCAGGCATACACCTGATCGGTCCCTGGACCGATCAGGAGCTTCTTTCTTCACTTCTGATCGTCGCCTGATCGGTCTGTGGACCGATCAGGAACTCCACAGTAGGCTACTGAGTGGAATCTGATCGGTCACCAGACCGATCAGAAAACACTGAGTATCACTGGATCGGTCTGCAGACCGATCCAACTCCTAGGTTTAGAGTGCCCTCTCTAACCTAGTTCGGAGAACGAGCTACCGAGCCCTCTCCGACTCCATATGCCAAGCTTCACTCACTTGGACTTCTCAACACCAGATGTCCGATCACCCTTGATCCATCTGGATTTTCCCTTGCCCGGTTTCACTCACCAGGACTTTCCACCTGGCTTCACTCACCAGGATTTCCACACTGCCTAACATCCCAGTTAGGACTTTCTCACTGCCTGGCTTCACTTACCAGGACTTTCCAACTGCCTAACATCCCAGTTAGGGCTTTCCCATTGCCTGGCTTCACTCACCAGGACTTTCCAACTGTCTAACACCCCAGTTAGGACTTTCCACTCGTGCCAAGCTCCCTGCTTGGACTTCTTCGTGCCAAGTCTCCATACTTGGACTTTTCCAGTGCCAAGTCTCCATACTTGGACTTTTCCCGTGCCAAGTCTCCATACTTGGACTTTTCCAGTGCCAAGTCTCCATACTTGGACTTTTCCCGTGCCAAGTCTCCATACTTGGACTTTTCGCGTGCCAAGCTCCCTGCTTGGACTTTTCCAGTGCCAAGTCTCCATACTTGGACTTTTCAGGTCAACCAGGTCAACCTTGACCTAGGGTTGCACCAATAATCTCCCAACCATCTATTCTTGTCCCACATCAAGAATAGAACTCTCTCACGAGTGTCAAACATCAACATGCAACTCAACTAGGTCAACCTTGACCTAAGGTTGCACCGACAATCTTCCCAAGTCAAACATCAAAATACAACTTGAGTCAAGTCACCTCGAGTCGGGTCAACCAGGTCAACCTTGACCTAAGGTTGCACCAACAGCACTACGTACCTCCGACGATCGGCGAGTACAATGGGACAACCGACCCGGATGATCATCTGGGTAAGTTTGATAACACAGCTACGCTCCATCAATACACAGATGGAGTAAAATGCCGAGTTTTTCTTACCACTGTCTCGGGATCGGCTCAACGGTGGTTTCGGAGGTTGCCGGACGGATCTATCACCAGCTTCAAAGACTTCCGAACGGCCTTCTCCACCACTTTGCAAGCAGTCGGCGCTACCAGAAAACTAGCGTAAGCCTATTCGCCATCAAACAGGAGATGAGAGAGCCGCTCAGAGCTTACATCCAGTGGTTCAATCAGGTGGCCATGGACATTCCAACGGCTACCTCAGAGACAATGATGAATGTAGGATCGAAAACAATTTAGATATCTCCATAATAGCATGATATTGTCCACTTTGGGCCTAAGCCCTCATGGTTTTTCTCTTGGGCTCTACCCAAAAGGCCTCATGCTAATGGAGATATATTTTCTCTTATAAACCCATGATCTTGCCCATGTGTTTCCAATATGGGACTATGTTTGCAACCTTGCAACCCCAACAATCCCCCCCTCAAACAAAGGACCATGGGCTTCCCACGTCCGATCCTCGACCCACCAGGTCTTCCTGCCCCTCGGTCTACCCGACCTACTAGGACTTCCTGCCCCTCGGTCTACCCGACCTACTAGGACTTCCTTGCCTAGCCGCAATTAGGACTTCCTGCCCCTCGGTCCACCCGACCTACTAGGACTTCCTGCCTGGTGTCTGGTCCTCTTGATCCGAATATAGGAGTCCCCACTTTCTTTGTTCGAGGTCAATATTGTACTCACATGGTTCAATCAGACCATAGCTCTTGTGCACAGTCGGCGGTTAAACCTTCTGGCAGTCCAAGCTCTGATACCACTTGTAGGATCGAAAAGAATTTAGATATCTCCACAATAGCATGATATTGTCCACTTTGGGCCTAAGCCCTCATGGTTTTGCTCTTGGGCTCTACCCAAAAGGCCTCATGCTAATGGAGATATCTTTTCTCTTATAAACCCATGATCTTGCCCATGTGTTTCCAATATGGGACTATGTTTGCAACCTTGCAACCCCAACAATGAATGCCTTCACACAAGGCCTCGTGGACGGGGATTTCTTCCGATCGCTCATTCGGAAGCCGCCTCGGGACTACGACCAGATGCTACACCGGGCCAACGAGTATATCAATGTGGAGGAAGCCCAAACAGCCCGGAAAAAAGAAGCCCCAACCGAGCGGATTCCTCCTGCCGAGCGGAAGCCTCACATAACTCATCAACCACCGAGAGGACCAAGGGCTGAAGCAATCCGCTCCCCCCATGGGAGGTCCCACGTGCAAGAAGTAGCAGCCGAGCGGCCCAAGCCAAGGAAGAAATGGACGCCCATGTTTTGCTCATTCCACCGGACGGACACACACAATACCAGAGATTGTCGGAGTCTCCCCCTGATCGCCCATCCCGCTCCCCGAGGTGGTGGTCGTCGATCGCCATCGTCTGACAGACGACAAAGAACTCATGTAGCCGATCGGACTATACCTGATCGCCTACACAGACGGACTCCCGAACGGCAGCATACTTCTAGGCGTGAAGACAACCCTCAGATGTCCAGGGAGCGGCCTCGACCGTCAGTCCGGGAGGAAGAAAACAGAAACAACACCTCCAGGGGCGAGATCAGCATCATAGCTGGTGGTCCGACCGGCGGAGACTCTAACCGAGCAAGGAAGGCAGGCGTCCGGCAGCTCCAGATCCATGCGGTCGGCTGTAGCCAGGAACGGGCGAGCGGACCCGAAATCAGTTTCGGGCCCGGGGACTTGGAAGGAGTTGAAGTACCCCATGTCGACGCTCTGCTCATCAAAGCGGTAATAGCTAACTACACTATTCACCGCGTATTCATTGACACAGGAAGCTCGGTCAACATCATCTTTAAAAAAGCGTTCGATCAACTGCAAATCGACCGAGCCGAGCTGCTTCCCATGACAACCCCCCTTTACGGGTTTACGGGCAATGAAGTCCTGCCGGTCGGACAGATCCGGTTGGCCATCTCTCTAGGAGAAGAGCCACTCAGGAGGACGCGGACAGCAAATTTCATGGTGGTGGACTCGCCCTCATCCTACAACGTAATTTTGGGACGACCGGCGCTCAGCGAGTTCCGAGCGGCCGTCTCCACCTTCCACCAGAAGATCAAGTTCCCCGTGGATGATAAAGTGGGAGAAGTACGCGGAGATCAACTGGCAGCTCGGCGATGTTACGTCGAGATGGTCCGAGCCGAAGCCAATTCCGCTCGGAAGACGCCCCGGATCGAGGTAAACGCCATAACAGAAAAGCCTCCCACTTTAATTTATGAAGAAAAGGAAGAAGTGCAGATTCATCCCACTCGATCGGAGGCCACTACATTTATTGCGTCCGATCTGGAGGACAACCAGAAGGAGGAAATGATCCAATGCCTCCGAAGAAACCTTGATGTCTTCGTCTGGTCGACACATGAGCTGCCCGGAATTTCGCCGAGTATAGCGCAGCACGAGCTACATGTTCGACCGGACGCTAGGCCTGTGAAGCAGAGGAAAAGGGATTTCAGCGCCGAGAAGAACGCTATCATCCGGGCGGAAGTTGAGAAGCTCTTGGAAGCCGGCCATATACGTGAGGTCCAGTTCCCTAGCTGGTTGGCTAATGTGGTGCTGGTCTCCAAGCCGGGCGGCAAGTGGAGAGTCTGCATCGACTTTCGGGACTTAAACAAAGCATGCCCCAAGGACTTTTACCCCCTGCCCCGGATCGATCAGCTGGTGGATTCCACAGCCGGGTGCGAGCTCATTTGTATGCTCGATGCCTATCAGGGATATCATCAAGTGCCGCTCGCCCAAGAGGATCAAGAAAAGGTCAGCTTCATCACCTCCGACGGCACATACTGCTATAATGTGATGCCGTTCGGATTGAAGAACGCAGGAGCCACCTATCAACGCTTGATGAACAAAGTGTTCAAAGAGCAGATCGGGCGGAATCTGGAAGTTTATGTAGACGACATTCTTATCAAGTCCATCCGAGCGGCTGATCTCTGCAGAGACATGGAAGAAACTTTCCGAACGCTACGAAAATATGGAGTCAAGCTAAACCCTCAGAAGTGTCTGTTCGGAGCAAAAGGGGGGCGATTCCTGGGCTACATCGTGATCGAGCGGGGTATCGAAGCGAATCCAAGCAAAGTGAAAACATTACAAGACATGCTGCCTCCAAGAAATCTGAGGGAAGTACAACGCCTGACCGGTCGGATAACGACATTGTCCAGATTTATCTCCAAAACCGCCGACTGGAGCCTACCATTTTTTAAGATCTTGCGCAAGGCTACTAAGTTCCAGTGGGGTGAAGAATGCGATCAAGCGTTCGAAAAATTAAAGGCATATCTTAATTCTCTGCCTGTACTTGCTAAGCCGATCGGGGGTGAGTCACTCTATGTTTATCTGTCTTCAACTGAGCATGCTGTAGGCTCAGCACTTGTGAGGTCAAGCGGCGAAGAGCAGCCGGTGTATTTTCTGAGCCACATTTTAAAAGATGCTGAATCTCGTTACACCGGGCTCGAGAAGTTGGCCTTTGCTCTGGTACTAGCCGCTCGGCGCCTCCGACCATATTTCTTGGCTCATACCATCATTGTCCGGACGAACAGTCCACTGGGAAGAGTACTGTTGAATCCAGAAGCGTCCGGACGGCTCATCAAATGGACTACAGAGTTGAGCGAATTCGATATTCAATACCAACCCCGCTCGGCGATAAAGGCGCAGTCCTTGGCTGATTTTGTCACTGAAGTTCAAAGGCCGGAGCCCGAATGCATGTGGAAATTATTTGTGGACGGGTCATCCACTCGGTTCGGAAGCGGGATCGGAATAATGTTGCTCTCCCCTCAAGAAGAAAAGATACACTTATCCGTCCGGTTGGATTACAAAGCTACAAACAATGAAGCAGAGTATGAGGCCCTCATAGCCGGCTTGCAGGCAGCGCGGCATGAGGGAGCCGGTCGGGTAACACTTCATTCGGATTCACAGTTGGCCGCTCAGCAGCTCTTGGGTAACTTTGAGATTAACAACGCTCGGCTCAAACTCTACACTGAAGCCTTTGAAAAGCTCAAAGCCGACTTCAGGGAGGTTATTATTCAGAAGATTCCCCGAGCGGAGAACCAGGCAGCCGATGAGTTAGCCAAACTAGCAAGTTCTATAACGCCTGTCGCCGTCCAGCGGCCAATTGAGCAGGTATCCTTGGTGGCGCACGTCGATCGAATGGAGAGCCTCACGTTTCCGAGCGATTGGAGGACACCCATCATGGAGTTTCTCCGCTCGGGTACTACACCGTCCGATCGGGAGGAAGCCCAGCTGCTAAGGAGGAGAGTCGGCCGGTTCACACTCATCGGAGATCAACTTTATAAGAAGGCTTTTTCTCGGCCGCTATTGAAATGTGTGAACTCGGAAGACGGCGGCGTACATCCTCCAAGAAGTGCATCAAGGATCGTGCGGAGGACATCCGGGCGGACGATCGCTGGCTAAGACGATCCTGCTGGCCGGATACTTTTGGCCAACACTGCAAGCGGACGCCGCTCGGACCGTATCAACGTGCCTTTCTTGCCAGAAGTATCATAACTTCTCTCACCGACCGGCGGAGGAAATGAAAGCAGCTGCTGTATCCTGTCCGTTCGACCAGTGGAGAATGGATATTGTGGGTCCATTTCCTATGGCGACCGGGCAGCGGAAATTTTTGCTAGTGGCGGTCGATTATTTTTCCAAGTGGGTGGAAGTTGAGCCGCTGGCCACGATCATCGAGCAGATGGTCAAAAAGTTTATATGGCAACACATCATCTGTCGATTCGGCATCCCTCGCCGACTTATTTCCGACAACGGGCGACAATTCACAGGGAAGTTGCTCGAAGATTGGTGTCAAGCTATGGCATTGATCAACACTTCACATCTGTGGCCTATCCCCAAAGCAACGGTCAAGCCGAAGTGACCAATCGGGAAATTCTTCGTATTCTGCGCGCTCGGCTAGATCATTTGGGAGGAAGCTGGGTAGATGAAGTGTCGGGCGTCCTGTGGGCCATCCGAACAACCCCCAAGGAAGGAACGGGCGTCACGCCCTTCCATCTGGTATACGGCGGCGAAGCGGTGATTCCTGTTGAAGTTGGCGTTGAGTCCGTTCGGATCCAAAACTATGATGATGGCAACGCCGAGCGGAGGAATATGGAGCTGGATTTGGTGGACGAAGAGCGAGCCAAGGCGTCCATCCGACTGATGGCGTACCAGCAACGGATGAAGCAAAACTACAACTGCCGCGTAATCCCCAGATCGTTCCAGGTCGGCGATCTTGTCTGGAAGAAAGTCAAGCCGGCCGGCGACGTCGGCAAGCTGGAAGCTCCTTGGGCGGGCCCCTTCAAGGTTATCGAAAAGCTCCGCTCGGGCACTTATTATTTGGAAGATGAAGACGGGCGCCAGCTGAACCGACCATGGAGCGCGAATCATCTCCAGCCTTATCGAGCTGGGTAAAAGGTGCACTGATGTAACTCATTTTTGTACATATTCTGGTCGCCCACTCCCTTGTAATGCAGGAAGCAAAATTAATTCAAGGGATGGCTAATGTGTTCGCCGAGCGGCCGTGTTAAAGTTAGCCTTTAAGGCCGTCGAGCTCCGACGTTAAATATCGAGAGACGAGCCGGCGTCTATAAATCATCCGAGCGGAAGACCGTCGAGCTCCGACGTTAAATATCGAGAGACGAGCCGGCGTCTATAAATCATCCGAGCGGAAGACCGTCGAGCTCCGACGTTAAATATCGAGAGACGAGCCGACGTCTATAAATCATCCGAGCGGAAGACCGTCGAGCTCCGACGTTAAATATCGAGAGACGAGCCGGCGTCTATAAATCATCCGAGCGGAAGACCGTCGAGCTCCGACGTTAAATATCGAGAGACGAGCCGTCTATAAATCATCCGGCGGAAGAGCCCAGCCGTCGAGCTCCGCGTTAAATATCGAGAGCGAGCCGGCGTCTATAAATCATCCGAGCGGAAGACCGCCGAGCTCCGACGCGTTAAATATCGAGACAAGCGGCGTCTATAAGCGTCCGAGCGGAAGGCCGTCGAGCTCCGGCGTTAAATATCGAGACGAGCCGACGTCTATAAATCATCCAAGCGGAAGACCGCCGAGCTCCGGCGTTAAATATCGAGACAAGCCGGCGTCTATAAATCATCCGAGCGGAAGACCGTCGAGCTCCGACGCGTTAAATATCGAGAGACGAGCGGCGTCTATAAATCATCCGGCGGAAGACGTCGAGCCCGACGTTAAATATCGAGAGACGGCGTCTATAAATCATCCGGCGGAAGAGCCATTTAAATATCGGCGGAAGACCGTCGAGCTCGACGTTAAATATCGAGAGACGAGCGGGCGTCTATATCGGCGGAAGACCGTCGAGCTTGACGTTAAATATCGAGGCGAGGCGTCTATAAATCATCCGAGCGGAAGACTGTCGAGCTCCGACGTTAAATATCGAGAGACGAGCCGGCGTCTATAAATCATCCGAGCGGAAGACCGTCGAGCTCCGACGTTAAATATCGAGAGATGAGCCGGCGTCTATAAACGTCCGAGCGGAAGGCCGTCGAGCTCTGACGTTAAATATCGAGAGACGAGCCGGCGTCTATAAATGTCCGAGCGGAAGACCGTCGAGCTCCGACGTTAAATATCGAGAGACGAGCCGGCGTCTATAAACGTCCGAGCAGAAGACTGTCGAGCTCCGACGTTAAAAATTGAGAGACGAGCCGGCGTCTATAAACACTCCGAGCGGAAGACCGTCGAGCTCCGACGTTAAACATCGAGAGACGAGCCGACGTCTATAAACATTCGAGCGGAAGATGCCAATAAAAAGGATGCAATTGTCCCCAGAAACTCGCCCTCAATATCGTTAAATCGCCTCTACGTTCCGCTCGGCCTAGAACCCAAAGGCATGGGGTATCTAGCGAGTGATCTCTGCTAGCAAAGAGGAAAATTAAGTAAGCGAAGTATTACATGCTAAGCCGGGCGGAAAGGCAATACCAGATACTTAGTGAAAATCCCTTTCGAATACCAGAAGGGTGATAATGGGCGAGCGGATAAACACATATTTTGGCTATGTAAAAGACTGTGAATACAAGGAAAACATTACATTAAAGTTCAAACTTTAGGTCGGGCGGCCTAATTACAAAAAAAGGATGATGTTTAGCCGAGTGGCCAAAGTACAGAAACTACTCAATATAATCATAAAGGTCTTTGGGGATGTTTTCCAGAAGCGCCACCTGATCGGCTGCTGGAATGACCGCGGACTCGGGAAGATGCCCCTTCGACTTCAAATAGGTAGTGGTGGCGGCCATGGCCAAGTCAAAAGCGGTATACATCCGCTCACAAACTTTCTCCTAAAATTCGGGCGAGCGGATATAGTTCTTCCTCAAGATAGCGGCCCGACTCGGCTCGGCCTCTTGATACTCTTTGAAGGCCAGTTGAGCTACGGCAAGGGATTCTTGCAAAGTGGTCAGCTCGTCCTTGTGCTTGGTGGCGTCGGCCGAGCGGCCCGCTTTCTCTCCATCGAGCTGCTCCATCAGCTCTTTTATTTTCAGCTCCAGGCCCCGAGCATCTACGTTCTTCTTCTCCAAGTCGGAAATGGCCGTGTTTTTCCGAGTGGTGGCCAAGGTTATCTTTGTGTCGAGCGACTTGACTTGTTGCTCGAGCTCAGCCAGATGGTGAGCCTGGTCGGCTGTCTTCTTCTGTTCGGCCGCCAGTAAATCCTGAGCTTTATTAAGCTCCTTCTGCAGCTCGGAGTATGACGGGCCGTGAGAGCCGGACGGACCTCCTGCCGCCTTCAGTTGCCTTAACTCCTCGTCCACCATAGCCAGGCGGTTGGAGACGACTATCTCTTCCACCCATCGCTGATGCAAAAAGGCGAAATTGTTAAAGGCCGAGCGGAAAAATGCAAGTGAAACTTCAAAAAAACAAACTTACCCCCGTGGACTCCTGCATGTGGCTATTGGCCAAGTTCCGGAGGGGGATCAGTGCAATGCGCGCCCGAGCGTCGGGCCACATCTCGGCTAGGGGCCCCTTCAAGGTGATGGTGTGCTCGGGCGTGGTTGGCCGGTCGGCTTCTGGCAGTAATTCTTCAATCGGGAGATGAAGGGTGACCCGTACTGTGCGGCCGTGACCAGGGATCGTTCGACCGGGATCAGAAGCCGGCGCAGAAAACTACGAATGGATAGTTGAGCGCTGGACTGATCGACGAGTGGGCGGACGGGTGCTGACCGGAATAGCCTCAATGGGGGCTTCCGGCTTGTCCCATTCAGAAGGCGTTCGGTCGGACGAAATGGCTTCAACCTCTGGCGCTTTGCCTCGAGCGGCGATAGTTGCCCGCTCGGACGGTTGGACCGCTGATGTAGCCGAGCGCAGGGTAGTCTCCACTCGGCGCCTCTTTTGTAGAGGCTGCTCCTCCTCCCGAGCGGAACCTTCCTCGGGGGCGGTTTGTTCTCCAGGGGGGTGGTTCCGCTGGCCACATTTTGCTGAGAAGCTTGAGCGGCCGACTCAGCCTGAGTCCCGCTCTCTCCCTCATGGGATCCGACCGGCTGGATACCCAGCGCCTCCATCTCCTTTGCTGCCGCAGCCTCGAGCGCCGCCGCCTTCTTCTTCAAGATGCCAGCCATCACCGACTCCATGACGATATTTGCTGCAAAGGAAGATGGAGGAAATCAGTTAGCAATCAAAGCAAATGCCCAAGTAAAGTTCTTACCGAAGCCGGTCGGAAGAGGAGTCTGCATGGGACTCAGGCCGAAGATGTACATCACTCCCTCGTGAAGAAGTTTATTGATGTCAAGGCGCAGACCGGCTAGCATATTTGCAGCATGAAGGTACTCCGGTCGGGTCTTGAATTTCTTCAGATCGGGAGTGGGGGGCAAGCTGACCTGCCACTTTGTTAGGAAGGTGGCCTGATCGGGCATACGGATGTAGAAAAAATAATCCTTCCAATGTTTATTGGAAGAAGGAAGTTTGTTGAAGAAGACTAATCCGGGCCGAGCTTGGAACATGAAGGTGCCCGACTCGGCTTTCTTTGGGTAGTAGAAATAAAAGAAGACCTCCGGTCGGAGGGGGATGTTGTGAATCTTGAATAGAACAACAACACCGCAGAGGAGACAGAAGGTAATGGGTACTAGACTGCCGAGCGACACCCCGAAAAAATTACAGACATCAATGATGAAAGGATGTACAGGGAAACGCAGACCGGCGGTAAACTGGTCGCGGAATACACAGAAAGCTTCGCGCGGCGGCCTATGTGGCCGAGCGGAGGGACCGGCCAAAAGAAGTTCAAAATCTTCGGGGAATTCGAAATTGTCTGTCAGAATATCAAAATCACGCTGGTCGAATCGGGACTGCATGGTGGTGTACCATGGGCTGAGGGACTGGTCTTCCGGGCGAGAAGAACTAGCCATGGGCCGACCGGAAGGAATCAAAAAGGTGAAAAGGCTGGAGAAAAACAACCGCAAGCGAAAGGATGTTTCAAGGATCGAAACTGGGAAAGAAATGCGGAGTAAACACTGGAAACAAGAAAGAAGAGGTGTAGAGCCTTACTGTGAGGAAAAAAGATCAGGAAGGAGGCACCGGGGAGCGTCGGAAAGCGAGAAGAAAATCGCCGGAGCACCGAAACGCTGGAGACGAAGGTCGGAATCGCGGAGGAAAATGATGAAGAGAAGGAAATGAAGGATTTATAGGGGGGAGGCCGGGCGGCCTCCACCGTTGGATCCAGGTCACGGAGATCAAAGCGCACATCGCACCGTCCATTTCGAACCGCCTCGATCCCATCAGAGCACCGCATCGCCGTCGCCGTACGATGACGACAGTGCGCCACGTGGCATTCGACCATTCGGAGCATTTAATGAAAGCATGCTCAACCTTAATGTCGAAGATTGGCGCAGAACACGAGGAGATCTGGTGAATGCCATTGTGGGTTCGCTCAAGGCCATCTCTGCAGTAGGCCGAGCGGAGGATACTATCACGGATGAGCCGATCGGCTAGATTCGCAGTCCAGTCAGTCGGACAAGTTGCCTCCTTTGACTAGACTTGAAGGGGAGGCAAGTGATCCGGTTGTAAGAACAGGGGACCCCCGTCCGGTGGAGTCAACGCCACGTGGAAGTCAAAGTGGCAGGTGTCCGGCCGGATAGGGGTGGGTCCGACCGGCCGGCCGGTCGCCCGGTGTCTGGTCGATGGTTAAAGGCACCCTGTCGAAAGTCAGGGTTCCGGCGCTCAGTGGAAAGGATTACAGGGCCGAGCGGACTGCACGCTCGGCCGAAGCCATAAGGTAACATACTGCTAATGGTCTCCACAAAGCACATGATTAAGGATCTCCCCAAGTAAATCACCGTATACGTCCGGCCGGACTCCGAGGAAGCCGGCCGGCCGGACGCTAGATCGGGAGTAAGGGAAAAGGACAAGGGGCATCTGTCTGACAGCGAGTATGTCCCGCGTGTAAGTCATACTCCAAATCTTATGACAGGAGATTCCGCTGTCCCATCGAGGGCATGCCTAGACTGTAGCAGTATGGGTCAGGTAAGCTCACTGACAAGCCCTTACTGGGGTATGGGCCATGGACACGTGTACACCTCGGTAGGTGTACACTCGCTTCTCTGCTACTCTATATAAAGGCCCTCACCCTTCGTCGGAGGTACGCATTCTACGATTCTTGAGCCACTTTCTTGTTGAGCTTCGCCTGACTTGAGCATCGGAGGGTCACCGCCGGGAACCCCTCCCCGGCCTGACTTCTGTGCAGGTTCGCCGGAGGTCCGTCCAACCAGTCGGGAGATCCACATCAGCCGTCGGAGAGCGCCACGTGCCCAGCGTTCGTTGGATCAGTCTTCGGACATGATCAAATAGTATCCTCCCCATCGGAGTCACTGATATTATTTGTGTGACCGAAGAAAAATCAACTATTAATTTGTCATAAAGATAAATTGATAAGATAATAAAATTAAAAACCCCTCTTACAAATGTTGAGTTTTTGTATACGTCCACACTATCGTGGCATATAAAATTCACGGTGTTTGAGGTAATTTTATTTGTCAAGTTGACAAGATAATAAAATTAATGGGTAAACCCCCTCTTACAAATGTTTGGATTTGTATACGTCCACACTATCATGACATACAAAATTCACGGTGTTTGAGGTAATTTTATTTGTCATAAAAATAGGTTGACAAGGTTATTAATGGGTAAAACCATCCTCTTACAAATGATTGATTTTGTATACGTCCACACTATCGTGGCATACAAAATTCATGGTATTTGAGGTGTTGGTGAATTTAAATGATATTATTTTGAGGAATCAATATTATTTTAAATTCAAAGTTTTGACCAAATTATTTGATTAGAGATAGACCAACTATTAATTTTATTTGTCATAAAGTTAGGTTGACGAGATAATAAAATTAATGGATAAAATCTTCTTTTTGATTTTGTATACGTCCACACTATCATGGCATGCAAAATTCATGGGGATTTTGATGTGTTGGTCTTGACCAAATATTTTTGTGATTCTTAGTATTCCAAATGTTAGTCAATCCCCTAGCTGTTATACTATAGAATAGACTTAGTAGTCCCAATTATAATGATTGGAAAACTTGGACATTAAGGTAGACTTCCCTCTCAGAACTAAGAACAATAACGGTGTATTTTATTAGTTGTTGAAACATGTTTAGTGGTCTTATCTACCGGTACCTGGTGTGTAGATACAAGGAACCACTGATCATGTCTGTAATTCATTGCAGGGTTCCAGGAAACTCGAACAACTATATGAAAGAGAAAACACCGTCTACATGGGCACTGCTGCAAAAGTAGCAGCTGTTGCAGTGGGAGAAGTTTATCCTCTGATAGGAAGAAAACATGGATTTTGAGAAATTATCTTTACGTACCAAGTTTAGAAAGAACTAGATTTCAGTTTCTAAACTATTCAAAGAACTTGATATTCTGCCTCTTTTGATAACAAAGTTGTTATCAAAAATAATAGGGAAGTTATCTGTTCTGGTATGTTGGTTGACAATTTATAATCCAATAACTCTCACAATGCAACAAATGAAAATTAATAACATATCTTCTAACTCTAATAAGAGAAAACAACTTTCGGAAATAAACCAATCATATATTTGACATCTAATGCTATGTTATATTAACTTAAGTAGGATTCAAAGGATAATAGCCGATGAACTTTTGGGCTCATTGGTAGTGGAAAATTTTCCAACCTACGAGTCTTACTTGGAAGGAAAAATAACCAAGAAGCTTTTTAAGTCTAAGGGGTATAGAGCCAAAGATGTGATGAAATTGGTTCATTCTCATTTGTGTGGATCTATGACTATCCAGGTAAGAGGTGATTTTGAATATTTCATCTATTTTATAGACAACTATTCGAGATACGGGTACATTTACTTGATGCACCGCAAGTTTAAATGCTTTGATAAGTTCAAAGAGTACTAGGCTGATGTGGAGTAATGTCAAGGTAAAAGTATCAAGACACTACGGTGAGATCGTAGTGGCGAGTACCTCTTAGGAAAGTTTAGGAGTCACTTATCAGTAGTCGGGATTCAATCCCAACTGAGAACACCTGGTACACCCCAACAGAATGGTGTAACGGAATGAAGGAATAGGACTCTTATAGAAATGATTAGATCAATGATGAGTTATTCAGAAAATTACTAAATTCGTTTTGAGGATATACTCTGGAAACAGAAGTGAACATAGTACCTTCTAAGTCAGAACTCTCTACTCACATAGAATTACAGAATAGACGAAAGCCTAATTTGAAGCATATTGGGATTCGGAGTAGTCCAGCACATGTGTTGAAGGGAGACACTGATAAGATGGATAGGAGTTCACTTGTTTATAGGTTATCCTACAGAAACGAAAGGAGGTTTATAGTTCTTAAAATCAGAAGGTCATGGTTAGCACCAATGCCCGATTTTTAGGAAGATGTAATGAACCACAAGCCCATAAGTAAATTTGTTCTTAAGGAAATAATAAAGGATACGTCTAATCTAGTACCAACTGTACAAGATGAAATATCACAAGGAACTGCAACACGTATCACAAATGATACACAATTACAGACAGTGCCTCGTCATAGTGGGAGGGTTGTTAGGCAACCCTAAAGATTCATGTTTTGGGAGAATTTATGGACTTGATCCCTAGTGAACATGAACCTGATCCCGGAACATATGACGAAGCACTCCAAGATAAAGATGCAGCAAAGAGCAATGAATACAGAATTAGAATATATGTATTCTAATAAAGTATGGGAGCTTGTAAAACCACCAAATGGTGTAAAAGTCATTGGGTGTAAATAGATCTACAATAGGAAAAGAGGGATAGACAGGAAAGTGGAAACTTTCACTACAAGAAAAAGGGTTTATTAGGACATTTTCTTTATGACATTTATTATAAAATGTCATTATAAATCTTTTATAGTGACATTTATTAAAATTAATTAATTTTAAAAATATAATATTTGATTAGATCCTTTATTATGACATAACTTATAAGTGTCATCATAAATAAATTAATAAAATCTATATAATGTGTTTAACCTAGATATCGACTTTTCCCAAAGCGGTGCCCCGTCTCCACCATTGCGCCTCATCTCCGCCACTGCGCCCGTCTCCACTTCTACGCCTCGTCTTCGCCGCCGCACCCCATCTCAGCCGCTGCGCCCCGTCTTTGCCACCGCGCACCTTCTCCGTCGCCGCTCACCGTCTCTGCTGCTGCGCCTTATCTCTACCACCGCTGCGCCCTGTATCCTCTGTCGCTTCCCTCTCTGCAGCGAAATCGGAGGCAGCGAGCGTCGACTACAGTTCATTCCTCTTTTCCTGCAAGAACAGAGGAGATAAAGAAGGGCAGCTACTGCATATCCAAAGTTGAGCTTTTCCGCACGCCGCAGTTCTCCCCTTTTCCACAAGCCGCAGTTCTCCTCTTTTCAGCACTACGCCAAGCCACCATTCGTCTTCTCTTAGGTTTCTCCCTCTTTTTCTAACAATTAGGATACTTGTTGCTTCATGAATCTTTGCTTCAGTTAATGCCTTAGTCTGCCTAATTCCTATGCTTGAAGACCTAATAATAGAATTTGATTTGTTCATGTTATTAAAACCTTTTACATCATCTGTTACTTAGAACCCTTGCTTCAGTAAATGAATTCTTGCTTCAGTAAATGAATCTCTCGGTCACGACGCACAAGATTTCTATTTTTTGCAGGCAGCAGCATTTCTTTCTCATGCCGCAAGCCGCCGCTCACACAAACCTCTGCTGCATTTTCCAGGAACGCGCCGAATCCACCCTTCATATTCTTAGGTTTGTGTATGTGCTAATCCTCTCTTGTTTCTAGGTTTTTACATATTTTTTTGTTTTGTTTTGCTTAATGTTACATTTATGTGTAAGTAGAGTAATCTGTTCTAGAATTCACATAAATCTGCAAACCATGAACACGAAATCTATATAAAATGACTAAGGTGAAGCTTTATTAACTACTTTATGCTTACATATTGATCCGGCGGTAAGAACAGGGGACCCCCGTTCTGGGGAGTCAACGCCACGTGGAAGTCAAAAGATTAAATGGCCGACCGGACAAGGGTGGACCGACCGGCCGACCGGGGTCTAAATGGAAGCAAGGGCACCCGGCGGGGAGTCAGGGTTCCAACGCTCATGCTGAACAAGATCGTATGGCCGAGCGGATAGCCCGCTCGGCCGAAGACATAAAGTAGCCATGCTGCGAACAGTCTACAGAATACACGATCGGGAATCCCCCGAGCGGACCAGCACGTATGACCGGCCGGACATGAGGGAACTGCCGACCGGCCGGATGCTCGGCATAGGGTAAGAAGGGAAAAGGACAAGGGAACATCTTCTGACAGCGAGTATGTTCGACGACCATGCCATACGCAGGATCTTATGTCAGAGGGTTCCGCTGTCCCATCAGAGATGTGCTCGGACTGTAGCAGTATGGTGTCAGGTAAACCTTTCTAACAAGCCCATACTGAGGTATGGGCTGATGACACGTATTCGCCTCGGTATGTGTGCCTGAGCCCCTTCACAGCTCTATATAAGGAGCCTCACACTTCGCCGGAGGTATGCATTCCCGCATATTCAGAGCCACTTCTTTGTTGTCCACTTGCTGACTTGAGCGTCGGAGGGTTGTCGCTGGGAACCCCTTCCCGGCCCAACTTCCTTGCAGGTTCGCCGGAGGTCCGTACGACCGGTTGGAGATCCACGTCAGCAGTTCGGAGAGTGCCACGTGCCCAGCGTCCGTTGATTCAGCGTTCAGACATGATCAAATTAGCGCCGTCTGTGGGAACGCTCCTGCATCCGATCGGAAGAAATGGATGAAGTTGGACGACCGTACTCGGTGATGCTCTTCACAGAGGAGTTCGACGCTCTGATAGAGACAAGAGTAGCTAAGCTTGTGGAACAGAGACAGAAGTCGCAAGCCGAGCAGATTGAGCAGCAAGCGACATCAGTGTCAGGAGGCCGAGCGGAAGCACCTCAGACCACGGTTCCATTTCATCGGGCCCTATTCCGCACGCCTCCGGAAGCCGCAGCAGTTAATCGTGATCGAGGATCTTCATCGGACGAAGTGCCAATACGAGACATCAGAAAAGGCAAGGCCCCCCGAGCGGACGCTTCTCCCGAGCGGATCAATCGGCAATTCTCAAAGGCCATCTTGCGAGATCCTCTGCCAAAGCACTATGTGCCCCCGGCGATCGGTGAATACAACGGAACCACTGACCCGGACGATCATTTGGGTAAGTTCGATAACACAGCTACTCTTCATCAATACACAGATGGAGTGAAGTGTCGGGTTTTCCTTACCACACTCTCGGGATCGGCTCAACGTTGGTTTCGGAGATTGCCGGATGGATCCATCACAAGCTTCAAAGACTTTCGCACGGCCTTCCTCCACCACTTTACAAGCAGTCGGCGTTATCAAAAGACAAGTGTCAGCCTGTTCGCCATCAAGCAAGAGCCCAGAGAGCCGATCAGAGCTTATATCCAGCGATTCAACCAGGTGGCCATGGACATTCCAACGGCCACCTCAGAAACGATGATGAATGCATTCACGCAAGGCCTCGTGGATGGTGACTTCTTCCGATCGCTCATTCGGAAGCCGCCCCGAGACTACGATCATATGCTACACCGGGCTAATGAATACATCAACGTGGAGGAAGCCCAGGCGGCCCGAAGAAAAGAAGGCACAACTGACCGGCCAGTATCTGCCGAGCGGAATCCTGTCACTCGCAGGGAGCCGCCCAGAGGACCGCGGGCCGAAGCCATCCGCTCCCACCATGCGAGGTCCCATGTCCAAGAGGTAGCTGCCGAGCGACCCAAACAAAAGAAGAAGGTATGGACCCCTATGTTCTGCTCATTCCACCGGACCGACACGCATAATACGAGAGATTGCCGAAGCCTTCCCCTGATCGCTCACCCCGTTCCCCGGAGTGGCGGCTGTCGATCGCCATCGTCCGACAGGCGACAGAGACCTCGTGAAGCCGATCGGATGGTATCCGACAGACGACAAAGACAGACTCCCGAGCGGCATCATACTCCGAGGCGTGAGAATCCCCGGATGTCTAGGGAGCAGCCTAGACCCTCCGCTCAGGAAGAAGAAAATAGAAACAACACTTCCCGAGGCGAAATCAACATTATAGCTGGTGGGCCGACCGGAGGTGACTCCAACAGAGCACGGAAGGCAAGTGTCAAGCAGCTGCAGATTCACGCGGTCGGTTGTAGCCAAGAAAGGGCGAGCGGACCCGAAATCAGCTTCGGACCCAGGGACTTGAAGGGAGTCGAAGTGCCACATGACGATGCTCTCCTCATCAAAGCGGTAATTGCTAACTACACTATTCACCGCGTTTTCATTGATACAGGAAGCTCGGTCAATATCATATTCAAAAAGGCATTCGACCAACTGCAAATTGATCGAGCCGAGCTGCTGCCCATGACGACCCCCCTCTATGGGTTTACGGGCAATGAAGTTTTGCTGGTCGGACAGGTCCGACTGGCTATTTCGCTGGGAGAGGAGCCGCTCAGAAGGATGCGGACTGTCAACTTCGTCGTGGTTGACTCTCCTTCAGCCTATAATGTTATTTTGGGGCAAGCGGCGCTCAGCGAGTTCCGAGCGGCCGTCTCTACCTTCCACTAGAAAATCAAGTTCCCAGTGGAAGATAAAGTGGGAGAAGTACGAGGAGACTAGCTGGCGGCTCGGCGATGTTACGTCGAGATGGTCCGAGCTGAAGCTAATGCCGCTCGGAAGATGCCACAGATCGAGGTAAACGCCATAACTGAGAAACCACCCTCTTTGGTTTATGAAGAAAAGGAGGAGGTGTAGATCCACCCAACCCGATCGGAGGCCAAGACCTTCATTGCGGCCGATCTGGAGGCGAGCCAGAAAGAGGAGTTGATCAAATGTCTCCAGAGAAACTGTGATGTCTTCGTTTGGTCAACGCATGAGCTGCCCGGGATTTCACCAAGTATAGCGCAGCACGAGCTTCACGTCCGACCGGACGCTCGGCCGGTAAAGCAAAGGAAGCGGGACTTCAGCGCTGAACAAAATGCCATCATCCGAGCGGAGGTCGAGAATCTCCTGGAGGCCGGCCACATACGCGAGGTCCAGTTCCTGAGTTGGCTGGCGAACGTGGTACTAGTCTCCAAGCCGGGCAACAAGTGGAGAGTGTGCATCGATTTCTGGGATCTCAACAAAGCATGCCCGAAGGATTTTTATCCTCTGCCCCGGATCGATCAACTGGTGGACTCCACAGCCGGCTGTGAGTTGATATGCATGCTCGACGCCTATCAGGGCTACCATCAAGTGTCGCTCGCCCGAGAAGATCAAGAGAAGGTTAGCTTCGTTACAGCCGACGGCACTTACTGCTACAAGGTGATGCCGTTCGGACTGAAGAACGCGGGAGCAACTTACCAGCGCTTGATGAACAAAGTGTTCAAGGAGCAGATCGGACGAAATTTGGAGGTGTACGTAGACGATATTCTCATCAAGTCTGTCCGAGCGGCCGATCTCTTTAAAGACATGGAGGAGACTTTCCGAACGCTGAGGAAGAATGGAGTTAAGCTGAATCCTCAGAAGTGTCTGTTCGGCGCAAAAGGCGGACGTTTCTTGGGCTACATAGTGACCGAGCGGGGCATCGAGGTAAATCCCAGCAAGGTGGAAGCATTACAAGATATGTTGCCTCCAAGAAATCTGAGGGAAGTACAGCGCTTGACCGGCCGGATAATAGCATTGTCCAGGTTCATCTCTAAGACGGCCGACCGGAGCCTCCCTTTTTTCAAAATCTTGCGCAAAGCTACTAAGTTCCATTGGGACGAGGAATGCGATCGGGCTTTTGAAGAACTAAAGGCATATCTGAACTCGTTGCCCGTGCTAGCCAAGCAAGTTATGGGTGAGCCGCTCTGCATCTATTTATCTTCGACTGAGCAGGCAGTAGGCTTGGCATTAGTAAGGCCGAGCGAAGAAGAACCCGTGTATTTCTTAAGCCATATTTTGAAAGATGCTGAATCTCGCTACACCGGACTCGAGAAACTGGCTTTTGCCTTGGTCATCGCCGCTCAGAGACTTCGCCCTTATTTCTTGGCACATACTATCATCGTCCGAACAAATAGCCCTTTGGGAAGAGTGCTGTTGAATCCAGAAGCGTCCGGACGACTAATCAAATGGACCACGGAGTTGAGCAAATTCGACATTCAGTATCAACCCCGCTCGGCAATAAAGGCGCAGTCCTTGGCAGATTTTGTCACCGAAGTGCAAAAGCCAGAGCCCGAAGCTATGTGGAAAATATTTGTGGATGGGTCGTCTACTCGGCTCGGGAGTGGGATTGGTGTATTATTACTCTCTCCCCAAGCAGAAAAGATGCATCTAGCCGTCCGGCTAGACTACAGAGCCACGAACAACGAAGCGGAGTATGAATCCCTCATAGCCGGCTTGCAGGCAGCCTGGCATGTAGGAGCCGGTCGGGTAACAATCCATTCGGACTCTCAGCTTGCCGCTCAGCAGCTTCCGGGCACTTTTGAGATCAACAACGCTCGGCTCAAACTCTATGCTAAAGCCTTCGAAAAACTCAAGGCCAACTTCATAGAGGTCATTATCCAGAAGATACCCCGAGCGGAGAACTAGGCTGCAGATGAGTTAGCCAAACTTGCAAGTTCAATATCACCAGTCGTCATACAGCAGCCAATTGAACAAGTATCCTTGGTGGCACATATCGACCGGATGGAGGGTCTTTGTTGGTGCGGGAAGCATCCGACGATCGAACTCGTGTTTTGATAACGGCAAAGAATTCAAAGTTAAGATGTTTTTTAGTCTAACAAGTCTACTTGAGGATTTCAAGAAAGTCCTAACTGCGGTTAGGCAAAGGGAAAACCCTTGGGGGCGGTAACCCTAGGTCATAGGGGGTGGTAACCCTATGCGAAAAGTCTTGGCAGGTCGAAGGTTTCAGGCAAAAGTCCTAGGGGATGGTAACCCTAGGTGAAAAGTCCTGGTGTCGCGAACCAGGTGAAAGACTGGACTAGCCGGGGAAGCGGATGTCCAGCAGAAAGTCCGGAAGCATCGAAAGTCGAGAAGTCCACGATCCGAGGATCGACGCAATGTAAATCTCCGAGTGGAGTAGGTGAGGACGCGTTCCCGCAGAGGAACAGAGGCTGCCCGACCTAGGGTTTCCACCGAAAATCCAAAGTCAGACTGGCAATCAAGACCGCCAATTATTACTTACGTGTTTTATCGATTCTAACATTGTCTTGTAGTATTTTGCTCGACTAACCTTTGTTTGCAGTGAGGAACCCGCTGGAAAGGTTGTCCGGCGCCGGATGGATCCGGCGCCCGAGGTCCGGCGCCGGATGGATCCGGCGCCGAGGTCCGGCGCCGGACCAAATTTATCCTCGCGACCGCCACGTGAGCATCCTGGTTGGCTGGCCACGTACCTCCAGGCGCCGGGGATCCAGGCGCCCGAACCGCATATAAAAGGAGGGTTGAGGTGCAGCTTCAAGAACAATGCATTCTAAGTGATCTTTCATCAACACGCTGCTCCAAAAGACGCTCCGAAGTTCTAGTGGCCGACGACCAAGCTTCGAATTAGCATTTCTTGTTGTCGGTATAATTTTTGATAGCTTTTATTTGTACTCATAACTGTAATCTTTTAACGAGCTTATAGTTGTTGCCCACCGGAAGCGATCAAGGATCGCGGGCCTTCGAGTAGGAGTCGACTTAGGCTCCGAACTAAGTAAAATCGACCTGTCTCTTTGTGTTGTCTCTTTATTTTATTTCTGCTTATTCCGCTGCACGTTTTAACTCCGATAGTTTTCCGATAATCGAACGAAATAGCCACAAGCGCTATTCACCCCCCCTCTAGCGCTTCTCGATCCAACAATTGGTATCAGAGCCCGGACTGCCAGAAGGTTTAACCGCCGACTGTGCACAAGCGCTATGGTCTGATTGAGCCATGTGGGTACAATATTGACCTCGAACAAAGAAAGTGGGGGCTCCTATGTTCGGATCAAGAGGACCAGACACCAGGCAGGAAGTCCTAGTTGCGACTAGGCAAGGAAGTCCTAGTAGGTCGGGTGGACCGAGGGGCAGGAAGACCTGGTGAGTCGAGGATCGGATGTGGGAAGCCTATGGTCCTTTGTTTGAGGGGGGGATTGTTGGGTTTGCAAGGTTGCAAACATAGTCCCATATTGGAAACACATGGAAAAGATCATGGGTTTATAAGAGAAAAGATATCTCCATTAGCATGAGGCCTTTTGGGTAGAGCCCAAGAGCAAAACCATGAGGGCTTAGGCCCAAAGTGGACAATATCATGCTATTGTGGAGATATCTAAATTCTTTTCGATCCAACAATTGGTATCAGAGCGGGGTCGTCTTGAATCAGTGCAACCACTATTCGAGACAAATTTTTTTTCGTGGTTTTGTTCGGAGTCGATTAGAATTTAGCCTCATAGCTATATTCTAATTTCTTTTTACGAATCAATTTTCTGCTCAAAGCTGGTCAATACCACTTGAGCCTATTATTTTTTCCTTCCTCCCGCACTACTAATCCAAGACTTAGTCTTGGAATAGATCTTGTTGTTTCTGTTCTTTTTATAGATCTAAATGGCCCAACAAGAAGGATTTAGCACCGTTCGTCCCCCATTATTTTCCAGAGAAGACTTCAGATATTGGAAGGGGCGAATGGAAATTTATCTAAAGATCCAGTTCGACACCTGGATGATCGTCAAAACAGGACTGCAACTACCAACTGGTACAGACGGTAAGCATACATCCTGTGAGGACTGGGAGCCAGCATTTATCAAAAAGGTGGAAGCCGACACCAAAGCCACCTGCACAATCCAGTGCGGTCTTACCAAAGAAGAGCTCAACAGAGTCGGTCCATTCTCCTCCGCAAAGGAACTATGGGAGAAACTGATTGAACTTCACGAAGGCACTGCGGAAACCAAGGTAAGTAAGCGTGATTTGTTACTTAATAAACTATAAAATTTGAAAATGCAGGAAGGCGAGACGGCAAGTTCTTTACACGCTCGAATTCAAGATATCCTGAATTCCCTTCATGGAATCGGGCAGAAGGTAGAAAACAGAGATATAATAAGGTATGCACTTAACTCATTTCCTAGGAGTTCATTGTGGGCATCAATGGTAGATGCCTACAAAGTCTCTAAGGATTTGTCGTCCTTAAAATTAGAGGAGTTATTTAGCGAATTTGAACTCCATGAACAAACTAATACACTGTCATCCGAGAAAGGTATTGCTTTGATTGCAGGAACGAGTCGAACACGGGAATCAAGAGGACGGCGAAAAGTTGAATCGGAATCAGAAAACGAACCCGATTCAGAACATTCAGAAGATGAACTGGCCAGCGAATTTGTGAACCTTGTAAAGAAACTCTACAAGAAGAAGAAGGGCTTCAACAAGAAAGATCTAAAGAAGGCAGTTCAATCCAAGGAGGCTCAACAGAACTCAAAGACAAAGTTCGAAGTCACTTGCTACGGGTGCAACCAAAAGGGGCATATAAAAGCCAACTGCCCCAATCAAAAGGAAGCCAAGAAGCAAAAAAGAAGGAAAGTCCTAAAGGCAACCTGGGACGAATCTTCTTCGGAGGACGAAGACGACGAACTCGACCAAACGAGTTTACTCGCATTGATGGCCCGGGACCAGATTAGCGAATCCGAGAGCGAGTCAGAAGCCGACTCCGAGCAAAGCCACAGATCCGCATCCGTTTCCGAAGGGCCAGACTCCGCTGTAAGTATTCCTAGGCTTAATAATTTAGTCAATTATTTACTTCGCAAATTAGCCAAGGCAAATTTGAAAATTAAGTCACTTTTAAAAGAAGTAACCATTCTTAAAGGAGTAACTAACTCAAAATTTTTAACTGAAGATTCAACTCAAGTACAACAACTTGAGAAAGAAAATTTAAATCTGAAAAATCAGTTAAATGATTTAAAAAATACCTTAGAACGGTTTTCTTTAGGATCCAAGAATCTGGACCTGATTCTTGGGACACAAAGAGCCGTCTACAGTAGAACTGGGCTAGGATATAAAAGTAAAAAGAAATATAAATCTTATTTATCCTTAGTAAACAAACAAAGTAGTAAATCAGTCCAAGCATGGGTCCCCAAGTCCAAATTGATAAATCAAATTGGATTTGGCCAATACTGGGTTCCGAAGGATCAAATATACTACCTCGACAGACCATATCGAGGCCGTGATCCAGGGAAAGCTAAAATGAAAACGATCGTAATTCAAAATTCGAAATTAAATTTAAAATTTAAAATTAAAAATCAAATTCAAAATTCGAAATTAAATTAAAATTTTAAAATTTAAAATCAAATTCAAAATTCGAAATTAAATTAAAAATTTAAAATTCAAAATCAAATTCAAAATTTAAAATTCGAAATTAAATTAAAATTTGAAATTAAATTAAATTCAAAATTAAATTACAAATTCAAAATTCAACAAGTCGAAATTATGAAAAGTAGATGGAGGATCCAAACTAGCTGGCACCTCCAACTGAACTACCCGACAGGGTAACTGAACCTAATTTACCCAGAATGGGTAAAACAAGAATAGATTACCCGGCAGGGTAATTAAGATTAGATTAAAACGGGATAAGTTTAACTTGAACCACAGTACTGGTGAAGTTTTTGGATGATAGTACGTTAGGGAAGCTTGGGCATCGCATGTCTAGGAAGATATGGCTTCGACCTGGTGCATTTGGCCAAGTGGAACTGACCGAAGCTACCCTTAAATGGATCCTAACTAGTTAGACCAAGGTTTTGTACTAAGTTCAGTGGGTAGGACTATTTGGGAAACCTCGAAGGCATGGTTACTTTAATGAGCTCCTTGTGACTCACCATAGCCCAGAAGTTTATCCAAAGAATGCTTACTTTTTGAACCCAAAGCTAAACCTGAATCTAACACAAAGTGAAACCAAACCCTTGAATTCAACAATAAATCATCTCACATCAATTATAGGATTCCCTGATTGACAATTTAGATCGGGTGAGATGACTAAGAAATACAATTATTTAAAAATCTTTTCAAAATCAATTTCAAAATTATTTAAAAATCTTTTCAAAATCAATTTCAAAATTATTTTAAACTTAAATTTCAAAATTATTTTAAACTTAAATTTCAAAATTATTTTAAACTTAAATTTCAAAATTATTTTAAACTTAAATTTCAAAATTATTTTAACTTAAATTTCAAAATTATTCTTAAAAACTTAACTTTCAAAATTATTTTAAACTTAAATTTCAAAATTATTTTAAACTTAAATTTCAAAATTATTTTAAACTTAAATTTCAAAATTATTTAAACTTAAATTTCAAAATTATTCTTAAAAACTTAACTTTTAAAATTATTTTAAACTTAAATTTCAAAATTATTTTAAACTTAAATTTCAAAATTATTTCAAAATTATTTTAAACTTAAATTTCAAAATTATTTTAGGGAATATTGCTAACTTTAATCATGTACAACTCTTCATACATTGCCCATTTTTTGAGTTATGGCAAAGGGGGAGAGTAGCAAAAATGTAAACATAAAATTCAAGTTAAAAATTAAGGGGGAGTATATAGGGCAAAATTTACTTTAGTTACCTTATTCATCTATACTTAGCAAATTTTGCCTGTGTTTAAAATGACTATCTATTCGCTTGTTTACTTAACTTCGAATTTGTGTTGCCATAATCAAAAATGGGGAGATTGTTGGTGCGGGAAGCATCCGACGATCGAACTCGTGTTTTGATAATGGAAAAGAATTCAAAGTTAAGATATTTTTTAGTCTAACAAGTCTACTTGAGGATTTCAGGAAAGTCCTAGCTGCGGTTAGGCAAAGGGAAAACCCTAGGGGGCGGTAACCCTAGGTCATAGGGGGTGGTAACCCTATGCGGAAAGTCTTGGCAGGTCGAAGGTTTCAGGCAAAAGTCCTAGGGGGTGGTAACCCTAGGTGAAAAGTCCCGTGTCGCGAACCGGTGAAAGACCTGACTAGCCGGAAGCGGATGTCCAGCAGAAGTCCGAAGCATCGAGTGTCGAAGAAGTCCATCGATCCGGAGGATCGACGGCAATGTAAATCTCCGAGTGGAGTAGGTGAGGACGCTGCCCCGCAGAGGGAACAGAGGGCGTCGTTGACCTAGGGTTTCCTACCGAAATCCAAAGTCAGACTGACAATCAAGACCGCCAATTATTACTATCGTGTTTTATCAGATTCTAACATTGTCTTGCAGGTTATTTGCTCGGATTAACCTTTGTTTGCGGTGAGGAACTCGGAAAAGGCCGTCCGGCGCCGGGATGGATCCGGCGCCGGAACAGTCCGGCGCCGACCAAATTCTATCCTCGCGACCGCCACGTGAGCATCCCGTTGGTTGGCCACGTCACCTGTGCGCCTGAAGGTATCCAGCGCCTAACCGCATATAAAAGGAGGGTTGAGGTGCAGCTTCAAGGAACAACGCATTCTAAGTGATCTTTCATCAACACGCTGCTCCAAAAGACGCTCCGAAGAGCTACTACAAGTGGCCGACGACCCGAAGCTTCAGAATTAGCATTTCTTGTTGTCGGTATAATTTTTGATAGCTTTTATTTGTACTCATAACTGTAATCTTTTAACGAGCTTATAGTTGTTGCCCACCGGAAGCGATCAAGGATCGCGGGCCTTCGAGTAGGAGTCGACTTAGGCTCTGAACGAAGTAAAATCGACCTGTCTCTTTGTGTTGTCTCTTTATTTTATTTCCGCTTATTCCGCTGCACGTTTTAACTCCGATAGTTTTTCGATAATCGAAGGAAATAGCCACGAGCGCTATTCACCCCCCCCCCCTCTAGCGCTTCTCGATCCAACAGTCTTGCCTACCCGAACGACTGGAGGACAGCCATCATGGAGTTTCTTCGCTCGGGTGCAACACCTTCCGGTCGGGAGGAAGCCCAGCTATTGAGGAGAAGCGCCGGTCGGTTCACACTCGTTGGAGACCAACTCTACAAGAAGGCTTTCTCCCTCCCACTTTTGAAATGTGTAAGCTCGGAAGACGCGGAGTACATCCTCCAGGAAGTGCACCAAGGATCGTGCGGAGGGCACCCGGGCGGACATTCTCTGGCCAGGAAGATTCTGCTGGCCGGATACTTCTGGCCAACACTGCAAGCAGACGCCGCCCGGACCGTCTCGATGTGCCTTTCCTGCCAGAAGTATCACAACTTCTCCCACCGACCGGCGGAGGAAATGAAAGCATCTACCGTATCCTGTCCGTTCGACCAGTGGGGAATGGACATTGTGGGTCCATTTCCTATGGCGACCGGTCAGCGGAAGTTTCTACTAGTGGCGGTCGACTACCTTTCCAAATGGGTGGAGGCCGAGCCAATAGCCAAAATCACCGAGCAGATGGTCAAAAAGTTTATTTGGCAGCATATAATCTGTCGGTTCGGCATCCCTCGCCGGCTAGTATCTGACAACGGACGACAATTTACCGGGAAGCAGCTCGAAGAATGGTGCGAAAGTTATGGCATCGAGCAACACTTTACTTCCGTGGCATATCCCCAGAGCAACGACCAAGCGGAAGTAGCCAATCGGGAGATTCTTCGCATTCTTCGAGCTCGGCTCGACCACATGGGAGGAAGCTGGGTGGATGAGCTGCCGGGCGTCTTATGGGCTATCCGCACAACCCCAAAGGAAGGAACGGGTGTCACGCCATTCCATTTGGTGTACGGTGGCGAAGCAGTCATCCCAGTTGAAGTCGGCATTGAGTCCGTCCGGATCCAGAATTATGATTATGATAAGGCCGAGCGGAGGAACATGGAGCTGGATTTGGTCGACGAGGAGCGATCCAAGGCATCCGTCTGGCTGATGGCGTACCGACAAAGAATGAAGCAAAACTACAACCGACGCGTGATCCCTAGAGCATTCCAAGTTGGCGACCTTGTCTGGAAGAAAGTAAAGTCGGTCGGCGACATCGGCAAATTGGAGGCTCCTTGGGCGGGCCCCTTCAAGGTCATCGAAAAGCTTCGCTCGGGTGCTTATTATTTGGAGGATGAAGATGGACGACAGCTAGATCGACCATGGAGCGCGAATCATCTCCAGCCATACCGAGCTGGATGAGAGGTGCGCTGATGTAATTTTACATATGTTTTGGTCGCCTATATCCTTGTAATGCAGGAAGCAAAATGATAAAAGGAGGGTAAATAGTTTCGCCGAACGGCAGTGTTAAAATTGGCCTGGAAGACCGTCGAGCTCCGACGTTAAAAATCGAGAGTCGAGCCGGCGACTATAAATCCTCCGAGCGGAAGACCGTCGAGATCCGACGTTAAAAATCGATAGTCGAGCCGGCGACTATAAATCCTCCGAGCGGAAGACCGTCGAGCTCCGACGTTAAAAATTGAGAGTCGAGCCGGCAACTATAAATTCTCCGAGAGGAAGACCGTCGAGCTCCGACGTTAAAAATCGAGAGTCGAGCCTACGACTATAAATCCTCCGAGCGGAAGACCGTCGAGCTCCGACGTTAAAAATCGAGAGTCGAGCCGGCGACTATAAACCCTCCGAGCGGAAGACCGTCGAGCTCCGACGTTAAAAATCGAGAGTCAAGCCAGCGACTATAAATCCTCCGAGCGGAAGACCGTCGAGCTCTGACGTTAAAAATCGAGAGTCGGACCGGCGACCATAAACCCCCCGGACGGAAGACCGTCGAGCTCCGACGTTAAAAATCGAGAGTCGCGCCGGCGACTATAAATCCTCCGAGCGGAAGACCGTCGAGCTCCGACGTTAAAAATCGAGAGTCAAGCCGGCGACTATAAATCCTCCGAGCGGAAGACCGTCGAGCTCCAGCCGGCGACTATAAATCCTCCGAGCGGAAGACCGTCGAGCTCCAACGTTAAAAATCGAGAGACGAACCGGCGTCTATAAACCCTCCGGCCGGAAGACCGTAGAGCTCCGACGTTAAATATCGAGAGTCGCGCCGGCGACTATAAACCCTCCGAGCGGAGGAAGACAATGAAGAAAGACTTTTTAGGTCAATTTGGCCGATCGGTCAAGCAACCAAAAGTACTTCGTGAATGTCCGGCGGAAATCTTATGTACAAAATAGGATATATTCAGCCGAGCTGACTGGTTATACGAAATACTCCATAAAAATCCCTTTCAAACATGAGAAAGGTGGGAGAAGAGGCGAATAACGAGGAGAAATAAGGGAATACAAACAACAGCAGTTGTTAATCCGAGCGGATAGCACACATATGGATTAATTAATAAAAAAGTAAGCGAAAGACTGGTATTTAAGACATTAAGGCCGAGCGCCTGAATTACAAAAAAAAAGAGGATAGTCTTTGGCCGAGCGGCCAAGATACATTTAAGCTTCTACTCTAGATAATCGTAAAGGTCCTTCGGGATGTTGTCAAGGAGCGACACTTGATCTGCGGTCGGGATGAGAGCGGAGTCAGGAAGAAGACCCTTGGACTTCAAATATGTCATGGTGGCGGTCATAGCAAGGTCGAAGGCAGTGTACATCCGTTTGCAGACTTTCTCTAAAAATTCAGCCGAACGGATGTAGTTTAGCCGCAGGGCTGCGACTCGGCCAGGCTCAGCCTCTTGATATTCTTTGAAAGCCACTTGGGAGGCGACGAGGGACTCCTGCAGAGTTTACAGTTCGTCCTTATGCTTAATTGCATCGGCCGAGCGGCCCACCTTCTCTCCATCGAGCTGCTCCATCAGCTCTTTCACTTTTTGCTCCAGCCCCTGAGCCTCTACATTCTTCGTCTCCAGGTCGGAGATAGCCGTGTTCTTCTGCTCGGTCGCCAGGCTTATCTTGCGATCTAGAGATTTATTCACGCGCTCGAGCTCTGCCAAAGTGTGGGCCTGATCGGTTGTCTTTTTCTGCTCGACCTCCAGTAAATCCTGAGCCTTCTTAAGCTCTTTCTGCAGCTCAGAGTTAGAAGGGCCTTGAGAGCCGGGCGGACCGCCTGCAGCCTTCAGTCTTCTCAATTCTTCGTCTACCATGGCCAGGCGAGTGGAGACAGCGATCTCCTCTACCCATCTCTGCAATCAACAAAATTAGTAATGTTCGATCGGAAAAAGAGCATAAAGGACTTGGAGAAAATACGCGTACCCCAGTGGCCTGCTGCATGTGGTTGTTGGCCAGATTGCTGAGCGGAATCATCGCGACACGCGCCCGAGCGTCGGCCCACATCTCGGCTAGGGGCCCCTTCATGGTGATCAGGTGCTCGGGCGCGGTAGGCCGATCGGACTCGGGCAATAATTCTTCGGTGGGGAGATGAAGTGAGACCCGGATGGTACGACGCCGACCGGGAGTCGTATGAGCGGAAGTTGTTGGTGCAACATCCCTCAGGTCAAGGTTGACCTGGTTAACCAAGCTGAGTCTTGGTTTGGGTTTAGATGTTTGACAATAAGATAATGATTGAAGAAGAGTCAAGTAGGTCAAGGTTGACCGGATACTTGACTGGAAAGTCCTAGTGAGTGAAGCTAGGCAGAAGGAAATCCTGGTGAGTGAAGCCAGGTGAAAGTCCTAGTGAGTGAAGCTAGGCAGAAGGAAATCCTGGTGAGTGAAGCCAGGTGAAAGTCCTAGTGAGTGAAGCTAGGCAGAAGGAAATCCTGGTGAGTGAAGCCAGGTGAAAGTCCTAGTGAGTGAAGCTAGGATGGAAATCCCGGTGAGTGAAGCGGTGAAAGTCCCGGTGAGTGAAGCCAGGCAAGGGAAAATCCAGATGGATCAAGGATGATCGGACATCCGGTGTTGGGAAGTCCAAGTAGGTCAAAGGATTGATGGATAGCTTGGCAAGGAAAAATCCAGATGGATCAAGGATGATCGGACATCCGGTGTTGGAAGTCCAAGTAGGTCAAAGGATTGATGGATACTTGGCATGAAGGAAATCCAGATGGGTCGATGTTGACCGACATCCGGTGAAAGTCCAAGTAGGTCAAGGGAGTGACCGGATACTTGCACGACGAGAAAAGTCCAAGTGGGTCAAGGATTGACCGACACTTGGTGGGGAGTCCGAGCAAGGGAGTGACCAGATGCTAGGCATGATGTACCAACAGGTCAAGGATGACCGGATGTTGGTTAGGGAGGTTTGGGACTTGGTTTTGGGCAAAAACCAAGTGCTGGATCGATCCGTGGATCGATCCAGGCTCTGGATCGATCAGTGGATCGATCCAGACTCTTCCCAGCGAACAGAAGGCTTCTGGATCGATCCGTGGATCGATCCAGAGGTCCCGATCGATCAGCCGATCTATCGGGACGATGCTGTTTCGCGCGATAAGCGCTGGATCGATCCACCGATCGATCCAAGCGCTGTTTCCAGAGCACAGAGGCGCTCTGGATCGATCCGTGAATCGATCCAAAGCCTCCCCGATCGATTCAGAACATTTGAATCGATCGGGATCCGACCGTTGGCGTCGTTTATAGCTGCAGGCGTGCGATGGCTGCGGTAGAACTTCAACGACAACTCTTAGATTCATTCCAGCTCCTCCACAGCTCTCTACAAGCACGTGATCGCCAGTTCTTGAAGGTTCTTGGAGGCTTTCCAAGTCAAGAGGCGGATCCATTGCAAGAGGAAGAAACTAGGGTTAGGGTTTGCACTCATTGTAAGCTTGTAAGCTTCTATTTCTTGTACTCTTTCCCTTTCTTCTTGTATTGAGTCTTGTAGGGCTTCTCCGCCTTTGGTAGTTACCATAAAGGAGAGTTTATTTAGTGGAGGGTGTGTGCGTGGTGTGGATCCTTGGATTAGTCACCTCCTTTGGAGGTGGATACCAAGTAAAATCCTAGTGTTAGCGTGTTTGTGTTTGTTTTCTGTATTTTCCGCTGCACATCCAAGAAGAAACAAGCAACGCCAAGCAACGAAGCGCGACGAGCCACGTGACGAGCTATTCCCCCCCCCCCCCCCCCTCTAGCTACTTTTGGTCCTAACAAGTGGTATCAGAGCAAAGCCGCTCTTCACCGGAATCATCGCCGGAAGGGTCAAGCATATCAAGAAAAGCTAGAGGGTGAAGAAGTTGGAGCAAATTCTTCAAGTTCAAGACTTTATCAAGCTCAACTTCAAGATGCAATTCCAAGATGGACTCGGATTTGACACAAGGGTGGCTCCACCATACACCTCCACAAGCTTCGATTCTTGGAAATCAAGAATCGAAAATTTTCTAATGATGGAGATAGAGCAATGGTTTGCTCTTACGGAAGGCTTCGAAGCTCCAACAAATTCCAAGGGCAAAGTTCTAAAGAAAAGCAAATGGAGCCCGGAGCAAGTCCAAAGGTGCGAGGCCAATGACAAAGTGACCAAGCTTTTGGTCAATCTATTGCCAAGCACCATCCTTTGCAAAATTGGAGAATTTGAAGATGCAAAGGATCTTTGGAGCAAATTGGCCAAGCTTCATGAAGAGATCCCCTCCACTGTACAAGATCAAGAAGAATCCAGAGAGGGTGACTCTTGGGAGCAAGACCAAGAGGAGAATTCCGAGGTTGAGAGATGCTCAACCTCCGAAGAAGAGGAAATCCAAGAAGCTTCATCCTCAAGGGAATGCAACGAAGGGAACAAGGAGGGAGCATACTCCTTGTTTCATATTCAAGATGATGAAGCCTCCACCTCTAGGATTGAGGGGGAGCAATCCTTGGTGACACCGGATCAAGAAGGAGGAGAAGCTTCTACATCCGGGTCAAGAGAAGAAGAGGAGGAAGAAGCTTCTACCTCCACAAGTCAAGAAAAATCAAATGGAGGAGAATCAAGGTCCGATCAAGAGGAAGCTTCTACCTCCGGATCCAAGGGAAAAGATGCCACCCCTACACAAAAAGGTAAAAATATTTCAATTAAAAATAAAAATCATATAATATATTTTGAGTGTAGGGAAAGCGGGCACTACAAGAGCAAGTGTCCTAAATTGGCCAAGAAGAAGGGCCAAGTGGCACAAAAGGGTAAGGTGAAGCCCAAGGAGACCATCCCCAACACAAAGAAGAGCAAGGAGCATATTATATGCTTCTCTTGCAATCAAAAGGGGCATTACCGAAGTCAATGCCCCAAAGGGAAGAAGATGGTCAAGGCTCAAGGAGGCACTAGTCAAGGGGGAGCCTCCAAGGTAAAGAAGAAGGTATCTTTTATTGAGCCTACTCCTTTACATTATGGTAAAAAGCATGCTAGCTCTAACTTATATCATTTTAATGCAATTTACCATAAGAATAGAAAGCATGAGGGCTTTAAGGAAAAGCATGTGGCCCTACATGCTAAGACTACTACACCTAAGGTTAGGAATGCAGGTAGAAATCTAGGCAATAACTCTAAGGACTTTAGATACAAGCCTAGAAACCAAAATGCTCATGGATCAAATGAAAAATCAAAATCTAAGGATTTAATGGTAGAAAATCAAGTCTTGAGATCAAGACTTGATAAAATGGAAAAGACCCTAAAAAGGATGGAAAATATCCTATTAGGGTAAAATGAGCATAACTTAGGGTTAGGAAAATCAAAGCCATCCAATGGCCATAGAGGTTTGGGATACAAACCAAAGGCTAAGAAGGATGTGCCTAGCTATCATAGGGTTCCATATAGTTATGGAACAAACCCTAAGCCTAGAGGTCAAGCCAAGAATACTAGGGAAGCCATCCCTAAGAGTATTTTTGCAACCAAAGTGACTAAGACTTCTAAGAAGTCTAAGAAAGTCACTAACAAGGTCACAAGGGCGGCTATCCCTAGGGTTGACCTAGAAAATGTGACCAAGGCTTCTAAGAAGCCCAACAAGGTCACTAGGAAGGTATCTAGGGAAGTAATCCCTAGTGAGTACCTAGAGCATCCAAGGAGCACCAATAGGTGTTGGGTTCCTAGGAGCATCTTCTCTACCCCATAGAGGGGTTAGAGAGTGTCAACTCCGATTAGAAGGGTAGTTAACCCAACTTTGAGGAAATTGACACTCAAGGAGCATTTTCAAGGTTTTTGTTAATCTTTGAAAATGAAATGGAACTATTATTTACTCCTTGAAAGAGTAAAATGTGCCTAGAGGTGAAAAAGTGATTTAATCTTGACACATATTGGGAAATTCATAAGAACTACCAAGTTGGGATTTTGGTATGTTCTTAGGAAAATTAAGGCAATCCGGGCCTTAATTTAAAAAGTGTCATCCTTGTAGAAAAATGAAATATGCCAACATTTGAGGAATATACGTAATTTCAATTGGCATAAATTAATCAAGGGAATTAGAAATGCCAATTTAGACTTTGGCATTTTCTTGAAGCACTTTAGGGCAATCTAGGTTTAAGTTGTAAGTTTAGCTAAGGTTTTAAGGATACTTAGATAGTTAATCTAGGTATATTTTATTTAATGCTAAATCTTGCCATGATTGTTTGCCCATTATATGCCATGACATCATGTTTATTTTTGCATTCATGTTATATTATGAAAAATATAAAAATACCATGTCATGACATTCATACATCATGTAGCTATAGGATATCTTTCTTTTGAAAGTTATTTTATTTTGATGTATGCCATAACATTATCATGCATTAAGTTTAATTCCTTGTAATTAAGGACAAATGGCATTTAACAACACTTATTAACAAGTGACATCCTTGGTGGATGTCTAATATATATCTAAAATGCCTAGATAGATATGCATGATCCCTAGATTAGGGCAAAACCAAAATCTACATCTCACAAGACCTATAAGATGACTTGTATGTGTTTTAGTGCACATTAGATACAAGTGAGATGTTAGGATGATGAACAAAACTCAAGATGTTGATTTAGTGCATTCTTTTGAGTTTTAGGTTCATCAAAACACATAGTTATGTGTGTTCCCATCATTGGGAAAGCTAATGTACAAGTCATGTGCATTATGCCCAAGGAACATGATGGGATATTGGTTTTGAAAATGTTTTCAAAATGATTTTGGAAAACCTTGGTGAAGGCTATCTTTTGATAGTAATCACCATTGAATAGTTGGACACAAACTTGAAGAAAACACTAAAGTTTTTGCAAGTTTTCAAGTTTGTGTCAATCTTTGAAAATATGATGTATTTTCATAGAAAACTATTTTTCCTTGATAAAATATGCCCTAACTAATGTCTACACGAAATTTCATAATTTTTTAATTTTTGTAGAATTTTCTAGGGGTTCCTGAAGTTGACTGAAATGGAATTTCAGCAACTATCAGAGCTCCGATCGATCCATGGATCGATTGGAGTGCCTGAATCGATTTCAGCAACTCTCAGACCTCAATCGATCACCCGATCGATCGAAGTCTGAATCGATCGGTGGATCGATTGAGAGCATTTCCGCGAACAGAAGCCATCTGGATCGATCAACCGATCGATCCAGGTAGGCTGAATCGATCAGTGGATCGATTCAGCAAGGTTCAATCGATTGGAACCCAACTCCAATCGATCCAAGTTGCTGATTTTGGCTGGGAAAGCCTGATTTCAGCACGTTTGAACCTATTTTAGTCTAGGTAACCTTTCCAAACCCTTAAATATACATTTATATACATAAGAAGGGTGTTTTCATGTGAAAACAAGAATGGATTGGTTAAGGAAGGCTAAGTTGAAGTTTAGGTTGAGGGTTGTTTCAAATTTTGAATATTTGAACCTCAAAACTTCTACAATTGGGTTTCCTAAAGTTTTAGGGATTCCAAGTCATTGTTGGTGCAATGACAGAAGTTACCACCATGTCTTTAGGGGGAGGTACTCTTTAAAGACATGAAAAATTATTTTTCATGAACCTTGGAAGGTGGTTAACCTTCTGTTAAGAATATGCTCAAGGTTGAGCATGGGTTGAAAATGGGGAGTGTATATCCTCATTGTTCAAGTGATTTCATTGGATAATGCTCAAGGATGGGCATTTGCCTACATTGGGGGAGAATGTAGGTGTAAGGATATTGAAGGGTATGGGACTTTCAGTATCGTGTTGATCACAACGAGTGATGTTGTGAACAACGATGAGCAACTCTTCAGGGGGAGAGTCTTCAACAAATGGAGTTGTTGAAGTGTGCCCACATTTGGAGCATCGGTTGATGTGTGTCCAAAGATGGGTTGATGTATTTTATCAATAGGGGGTTGATGTGTGCCAATAGGGGGAGAATGAAAGGGCTTGTAAAAGGGAGTAAGTTAGGCTTTCATTACCTAGAGGGAGTTTGCCCTCTTAGGAGGAGAATGAAGAGCTTAACTTATGCTTTCATTACCTAGTGGCATGAAGATTGAGGCTATGGGATTAGCCTAACTTACATGTGGTATTGTAAGTGTTATTGTTGGTATTGTCAAACATCAAAAAGGGGGAGATTGTTGGTGCAACATCCCTCAGGTCAAGGTTGACCTGGTTAACCAAGCTGAGTCTTGGTTTGGGTTTAGATGTTTGACAATAAGATAATGATTGAAGAAGAGTCAAGTAGGTCAAGGTTGACCGAATACTTGACTGGAAAGTCCTAGTGAGTGAAGCTAGGCAGAAGGAAATCCTGGTGAGTGAAGCCAGGTGAAAGTCCTAGTGAGTGAAGCTAGGCAGAAGGAAATCCTGGTGAGTGAAGCCAGGTGAAAGTCCTAGTGAGTGAAGCTAGGCGAAAGAATCCTGGTGAGTGAAGCCGTGAAAGTCCTAGTGAGTGAAGCTAGGCGTATGGTGAAGCTAGGAAGCGTGAAAGTCCTAGTGAGTGAAGCTAGCGGATGGAAATGAGTGGAGTGAGGGGTGAAAGTCCCGTGAGTGAAGCCGGGAAAATCCAGATGGATCAAGGATGATCGGACATCCGGTGTTGAAGTCCAAGTAGGTCAAAGGATTGATCGATACTTGGCAAGGAAGGAAATCCAGATGGATCAAGGATGATCGGACATCCGGTGTTGGGAAGTCCAAGTAGGTCAAAGGATTGATCGGATACTTGGCATGAAGGAAATCCAGATGGGTCGATGTTGACCAGACATCTGTGAAAGTCCAAGTAGGTCAAGGGAGTGACCTGATACTTGGCACGACGAGAAAAAGTCCAAGTGGGTCAGGGATGACCGGACACTTGGTGGGGAGTCTGGCAGGTCAAGGGTGACCGGATGCTAGGCATGATGTACCAACAGGTCAAGGATGACCGGATGTTGGTTAGGGAGGTTTGGGACTTGGTTTGGGCAAAATTGCGTCGGATCGATCCGTGGATCGATCCAGCTCGATCGATCGGGATCGATCCGGACTCTTCCCGCCGGTCAGGCTTCGATCGATCCGGATCGATTCAGAGGTCCCGATCGATCAGCCGATCTATCGGGACGATCGTTGGGAGCTCCGGATCGATCCACCGATCGATCCAAGCTATTTTTCCGAGGAGGGCCGATCGATCCGTGAATCGATCCAGCCGATCGATTCGGAACATTTGAATCGATCGGAATCCGACCGCTGGCGTCGTTTATAGGCGTGCGATGGCTGCGGTAGAACTTCAACGACAACTCTTAGATTCATTCCAGCTCCTCCACAGCTCTCTACAAGCACGTGATCGCCAGTTCTTGAAGGTTCTTGGAGGCTTTCCAAGTCAAGAGGCGGATCCATTGCAAGAGGAAGAAACTAGGGTTAGGGTTTGCACTCATTGTAAGCTTGTAAGCTTCTATTTCTTGTACTCTTTCCCTTTCTTCTTGTATTGAGTCTTGTAGGGCTTCTCCGCCTTTGGTAGTTACCATAAAGGAGAGTTTATTTAGTGGAGGGTGTGTGCGTGGTGTGGATCCTTGGATTAGTCACCTCCTTTGGAGGTGGATACCAAGTAAAATCCTAGTGTTAGCGTGTTTGTGTTTGTTTTCTGTATTTTCCGCTGCACATCCAAGAAGAAACAAGCAACGCCAAACAACGAAGCGCGACGAGCCACGTGACGAGCTATTCACCCCCCCCCTCTAGCTACTTTTGGTCCTAACAGAAGTTGGGGAAGGGTCGGTGGCCGGCGCGGAGAACTGGGACAAAATGGTTGAACGTTGGACTTGGCGCGGAGAGGGCGGAAGGGCGCTAACTAGAATAGCCTCGAGAGGGTCCACAGACGCATCAAAATGAGATGGGGTTCGATCGGACGAAATCGCTTCGACCTCTGGAGCTTTGCCGCGAGCAGCTCTTGTGGCCCGTTCGGACATCTGGGCCGCGGACGTGGCCGATCGAAGGGGGGTCTCCACTCGGCGCCTCTTTTGTCGGAGAGGTCGCTCTTCTTCCTGAGCGGAGCCTTCCTCCCGAGCGGAAGGCTCCCGACTAGCAGTTGTGCCAGCCGCTGGCTCCGAGAGAGAAGGTTGAGCAGTCGACTCCTATTGAGTCCCGCTTTCCCCTTCATTCGAGCCGACCGGCTCAAGGCCAAGAGTCTCCATCTCTTTGGCAGCCGCGACCTCGAGCGCCGCCGCCTTTCTCTTCAGAATACCAGTCATCACCGACTCCATGACAATATTCGCTGCAAAGGAAAGAGGAAAAAATCAGTTAGCAAGCAAGGCAAATGTACCAAGTAAAATTCTTACCGAAGCCGCTTGGGAGGGGTGTTCTGATCGGACTCAGCCCGAATATGTACATAACCCCTTCTGGAAGGAATTTGTTGATGTCAAATCGCAGACCGTCAAGCATGTTGGTGGCGTTAAGATAATCCGGCCGAGTCTTGAACCTTTTGAGCTCTGGTGAGGTTGGTGGTCCTATCTGCCACTTCGTTAAGAAGGGGGCCCGCTTGGGAAGGCGAATGTAGAAATAGAATTCTTTCCAATGTTTATTGGAAGAAGGCAATTTATTGAAGAAAACTAGACCGGGCCGAGCCTGGAACATGTAAGTGCCCAGCTCGGACTGTTTAGGGTAATAGAAATAATAGAAGACCTCCGGTCGGAGGGGAATGTTATGGATTTTGAATAGGACGACGACGACGCATAGAAGGTGGAAAGTGTTGGGGACTAGGCTTCCGAGCGGAATACCGAAAAAGTTACAAACTTCAACGATGAAGGGATGAATGGGGAGTCGCAGACCGGCAGTGAACTGGTCGTGGAAGACACAAAAGGCTCCGCGCGGCGGTTTGTGTGGCCGAGCGGAAGCAGTAGGTAAGATGATTTCGAGATCGGAAGGGATGTCAAAACTATTTATCAAAATGTCGGCGTCGCGTTGATCGAAGCGCGACTCCATGGTAGTATACCATGGGCCGAGGGCTTGGTCTTGTGGCTGGGAAGAGCTGGCCATTGTCCGAACGGACGGAATCAAAAAAGGCCAGGAAAGGTAAATAGCAACAAAACAGTACCCCGAGGACGAAAACTTGAGAAAGAAATGCAAAGAAAACGCCGGGAACCAAAGAGGGAAAGAAGGAGAACCTTACAACGGGAAGGAGGATCGAAGGAAGAACGCCGGAGATCGTCGGAAAGCAGAAGAACAGGAGCACCGGAGCGCTGGGAAGGAAGAAGCGAGAGGCACGCGACAGCAGAAGTGAAGCGAAAGAAAGAAGAGAAAGCTTTATAGGGTAGAGCCCGAGCGGCCTCCACCGTTGGATTCAGGTCACGAGAATCGGAGCACGCATCACGCCGTTCATTTTGAACCGCCTTGATCCCATCAGAACACCACGCCGTCGCCGTACAATGACGGCAGCACCGCCACGTGGCATTCAGCCACTGGAACGTATTTAATGAGCGCGTGATCGACCTTAATGATGGAGATTGGCGGAAACTTCGAAGAGATGCTGGGGAATGTTGGCGTTGACTGGCGTTTTATCTGCCCCCTTGATTCTGAGCGGATGGTAGTTTCAGGGCGCCGCTCGGCCAACTGATGGTCCAGTCAGTCAGACTAATCGCCTCCTTCGACTAGACTTGAATGGGAGGCAAGTGATCCGGCGGTAAGAATAGGGGACCCCCGTTCTAGGGAGTCAACGCCACGTGGAAGTCAAAAGATTAAATGGCCGACCGGACAAGGGTGGACCGACCGGCCGACCGGGGTCTAAACGGAAGCAAGGGCACCCGGTGGGGAGTCAGGGTTCCGACGCTCATGCTGAACAGGATCGTATGGCCGAGCGGATAGCCCGCTCGGCCGAAGACATAAAGTAGCCACGTTGCGAACAGTTTACAGAGCACACGATCGGGAATCCCCCGAGCGGACCAACATGTACGACCGGCCGGACGTGAGGGAACTGCCGACCGGCCGGATGCTCGGTATAGGGTAAGAAGGGAAAAGGACAAGGGAATATCTTCTGACAGCGAGTATGTTCGACGACCAGGCCATACGCAGGATCTTATGTCAGAGGGTTCCGCTGTCCCATCAGAGATGTGCTCGGACTGTAGCAGTATGGTGTCAGGTAAGCCTTTCTAACAAGCCCATACTGAGGTATGGGCTGATGACACGTATTCGCCTCGGTATGTGTGCCTGAGCCCCTTCACAGCTCTATATAAGGAGCCTCACACTTCGCCGGAGGTATGAATTCCCGCATATTCGGAGCCACTTCTTTGTTGTCCACTTGCCTGACTTGAGCGTCATAGGGTCGTCGCTGGGAACCCCTTCCCGGCCCGACTTCCTTGCAGGTTCGCCGGAGGTCCGTACTGTTGGAACCCCAAGGCTGTTTTGGTGTGATCAACAAGTTAAGTTAGGTCCTGTGTGTTTTTAACCTTGTGTCTAAGTGTGCAGGAACTTAGGAACACAGGTAGTCGAGCGGAAGACGCAGCTAGCGAGAAGGACGACAGTCCGAGGGACGAGGTGCTGCGGAAGAGTACATCGGCGGACGAGAAGGAAGCGCGCGGTGGTTCTGAGGGACGAAAGCCGGAGCGGAAGATTGCTCGAGGAGCAAGAGACGCAGCTAGCGAGAAGGTCGACGACCGAGGGACGAAGACTGCGGATGAGTACGCTGGCGGACGAGAAGGAAACACGCGGCAATTCCGAGGGACGAGAAGCCGGAGGGAAGCCCGCTCGAGAAGACCGGAAGTTGGGTTCGGGTGAGCCCTTTTCCGGATAGCAGAGATCACCCAAGTGAGCGGATCCGGAGGAGTAGAACCGGACCGAGGCGGGACTGAACCAGAGAAGAGGTCCCGGACGAAAAAGTCAAAGGCTGTTGACTTTGGGCTCCGGGGCGCCCGGAACAGTCCGGGGCGCCCGGAGCCCTCCGAGGCGCCCGGAAGGGTTCCGGGCGCCCGGAACCCGATTTTGACCAAGATCGTGATTTACGCGATCTGAACGTTGGGGGATAAAGTTCTATCCCCGTAGGCGCAACACCTTGCAGTGCACCAAGGCTATAAATATAGCCTTGGTCCAAGCTTTCAATGCTATAAATTGTAACAACACTTGTGTGCTTCCACCGCTTTGATTAGCTTTCTTTTTGTGCCTACACTGTAAACGAGGCTTCTCCGTGAAGGAGTTTTTAGTGCAACCATCTTCCTTGGATTAACACCCCGGTTGTAACCAAGTCAAATCCGTGCCTCATTTTTATGCTTTATTTTCCGCTTAAGCTATTTTTCAAGTGTTAGCTTAATTGTTCGAGAAAGGGTTGTGTTTTATTCAGGCTATTCAACCCCTTCTAGCCGCCCAACGGTCCTACAAGTGGTATCAGAGCCGAGACGCTTCAGGAGGACTAACCGCCGAACGAAGCAACGAGATGGCCGGATCTAACATCCACCCGCCAAAATTCGAGGGGGACTTTGCAAGTTGGAAGAAGCACATGGAGGTATTTTTCGGTACCGATTTTGATTTATTATTAATAATGGAACTCGATTTTGAAGCTCCCGAGGGCAAAACAAAAAATCAATGGACAAAGAAAGAGCAGGCCGAGTACGTGGCAAACAAGAAAGCAGAATTCCATCTGCTAACTGTACTTCCTCCACAAGAAGTCAACCGTGTCGGCACCTACAATTCGGCAAAGGAGCTTTGGGAGAAGTTCCTTGAATTACACGAAGGAACATCCGAAGCCAAGCTTGCGAGACGGGACTTACTTCGCAACCAGCTCACCAACCTCCGTCTTGAAGAAGGTGAAACAATTGCACATCTACACTCGAGGATACAGGAGCTCATCACCAGACTTTCGAATCTCGGAGAAGAGGTAAGTAACTGAGATTCGCTCAGGTACGCTTTAAATTCCTTCCCTAGAAATTCAAAATGGGCATCATTAGTAGATGCCTTTTACATTTCGAAGGACTTAGAAAAAATTTCATTAGAAGAATTTTTTTCAACATTTGAAGTGCATGAGTCAAGATGTGCAGGAATGAGGGAGCCAAAGAACAACGTCGCCCTCAAAGCTTCGAGAGACAGAATCGGAATCTTCTCTCGACGACGAGGAAATGGTAATGATGGTAAGACGATTTAAGAAGTTATATAATTCTAGAAAAACTAACCATCCACAGGGTAGAAAGAAAAGAACGATCCGCTGCTACCATTGCGACGAAGAAGGGCATGTCAAGGACAACTGCCCCAAGCTGAAGAACAAAGACAAGGAAAAGGGTAAGAAACCTATCCAAAAATGAAAGGCCCTGAAGGCGACGTGGGACGATACGTCGTCCGAATCGGAAGTCGAAACATTCTCCGGACTCGCACTGATGGCGAGTCATCAAGACGACGACTGCGATTCAAGCACTTCCGAAATGAGCATCGAGAGCATCGATGAAGGGGGAGACACGTCGGAAGAAAGCAGCTGCTCAGGGGGAGAAACGGACAACGAGATCGACAAGGTAAGTCAGGTACGATCTCTTCCTCCCGATAAAATGTTTAAGTTTGTTAAACTTTTAACAAAAGATTGCTGCAAATTAGAAAGTGAAAATACAAATTTAAAAGTAATTCTAGCTAAGTCTTGTCCCTTAGAAGAATTAGATAAATTAAAACTAGCAAATGAAAAATTGAAACTTGAAAATGATGATTTGAAAATTCAAGTAGATAACTTGAAAAACCATGGATGTTCATCTAAAACCAATGTTAGAAGATTTAATAATTTAAATTGGTACTTTAAATATCACCTTGGACAAATTAGGAACATTTCAAGAAAATATGTTCCTAAAAACTTTTTAGTTAATCCAGTAGGTTGGAACCTATATTGGGTTCCTAAATCATGCTCAAATTATTTTTAAAATTAAAGTTTACGCTTTAAGTGAGAAAATTAAACAAAGAATTTCTTTATGAGGCTTTGTCTAAGGAAGTGGTTGTTGTTCCAATAACCAAGAAGGCCTAGTGCCTCGCCACGACCTGGAAGCCAAAATATTGAAATAAATGTTTAATTAACTTACTCATGAAGCATTAATACAAGAATTAATTAGTACTTGAAAAAGGTTATTCAAAACATTTTATTTCAAATTAGAAATTTACTTACTTAGAATCTCTTTATTCTCAAAAATCATTTTTTTAAGTTAAGAATCTTTTTAAACAAGAAATCTCAGCTTAAATTACTTAGAAAAATTTTCTAAATTTCTTTAAAACTTAGAAATTTATTGAAATATTTCGTAAGTCTTTAAACCCTTAGATTGTTTTTCATGGAACCCCATTTTTATTGTGATCAAAGGGGGAGAAGGGAAAGTATAAGTCTAGGGGGAGGTAGATAGATTTATTTCTTTTCTATTTTTTTTGCACTTAAATTGTAAATTAAGTTAATTTACTTAATATTATTTAATGTCTATTTTACCCTAGCTTAACTTGGGTTGATCACACCAAAAAGGCGGAGATTGTTGGAACCCCAAGGCTGTTTTGGTGTGATCAACAAGTTAAGTTAGGTCCTGTGTGTTTTTAACCTTGTGTCTAAGTGTGCAGGAACTTAGGAACACAGGTAGTCGAGCGGAAGATGCAGCTAGCGAGAAGGACGACAGTCCGAGGGACGAGGTGCTGCGGAAGAGTACACCGGCGGACGAGAAGGAAGCGCGCGGTGGTTCCGAGGGACGAAAGCTGGAGCGGAAGATTGCTCGAGGAGCAAGAGACGCAGCTAGCGAGAAGGTCGACGACCGAGGGACGAAGACTGCGGATGAGTACGCTGGCGGACGAGAAGGAAACACGCGGCAATTCCGAGGGACGAGAAGCCGGAGGGAAGCCCGCTCGAGAAGACCGGAAGTTGGGTTCGGGTGAGCCCTTTTCCGGATAGCAGAGATCACCCAAGTGAGCGGATCCGGAGGAGTAGAACCGGACCGAGGCGGGACTGAACCAGAGAAGAGGTCCCGGACGAAAAAGTCAACGGCTGTTGACTTTGGGCTCTGGGGCGCCCGGAACAGTCCGGGGCGCCCGGAACCCGATTTTGACCAAGATCGTGATTTACGCGATCTGAACGTTGGGGGATAAAGTTATATCCCCCCAGGGCGCCCGGAACCTTTCCAGGCGCCCCGACCAAGGCTATAAATATAGCCTTGGTCCAGAAGCTTTCAATCAGTTCAGAAATTGTAACAACACTTGTGTGCTTCCACTGCTTTAATTAGCTTCTTTCTTTTTGTGCCTACACTGCTGTAAATGAGGCTTCTCCGCCTGAAGGAGTTTTTAGTGCAACCATCTTCCTTGGATTAACAACCTCCCCGATTGTAACCAAGTCAAATTCGGTGCCTCATTTTTATGCTTTATTTTCTGCTTAAGCTATTTTTCAAGTGTTAGCTTAATTGTTCGAGAAAGGGTTGTGTTTTATTCAGGGCTATTCAACCCCCCCTTCTAGCCGGCCCAACGGTCCTACACGTACGACCGGTTGGAGATCCACGTCAGCAGTTCGGAGAGCGCCACGTGCCCAGCGTCCGTTGATTCAGCGTTCGGACATGATCACATATAATGGAATAATGGATGAAGTTTCATCATGAATGATGCATATCTCTTGCCCACATATGTATGAAAGTCATGAGATATATATATATATATATATATATATATATATATATATATATATATATATATATATATATATATATATATATATCATGACTTTCATACATATGTGGGCAAGAGATATGCATCATTCCTATTATACATGCCAACGTTTTATACATATGTGTTGCGACTATATATATATAAGGAAAGTTTATGTAAGTATCCCTCTCCTCATTTTCTGTAATATAGTAGTAAGAAGTTGCTGCAACTAAACATACAAAGGAACCTTTACATTCTAGATTATACTATCTAGACATGCATTTCACTTGCATTACCTCTATCATGATAAAATTTGAATTTTATTGATTGAGTAGAGTTTATTGTTGTCGGCGATATATTATGTAGTACATGAATTACAACAAATGAGTTAGGTATGGTGGATCTTAAAATGATTTAGAGAATAATTTACTATATCTGTGCTTTTGTCTGTATCTAAGAGAGGATTCTTAGACAAGGATGAGTGTGCTCAAGCAAGTTAAACTTCTATTAGCTTCCAAGTTAAAACCTTATTCTGATTGATACAGAATGGAGTACCCTAGAAGGAAGATGTCATTTCTTGGTTCTGAACCTTCTTGTAGCATATGATATTATTTAGTTTAACATGTATCTTTTTATGATATTTCCAGCAATTCATGTATTCTAGCTGTTTATGTTTGGGAGCATACTTGCTATATAGTGGATGCTGGAGGTTATTGAGACTCCAAATGGAATACCTAGTCGCTCTTGATTGGTATAGGCTCAAGATGGGCACTTATATTGCACAAGTAAACTATTATCAAGATATCAAGAAAAGTACTTTGTGTAGTTGGACTGCTGCATGATGCATGTGGTATATATTTAAAAGGTGGAATTAGTTATATTGGCATAATGTATGCGATCATGTGCCAAATATGTAAGTTTACATCCCTTTAAGCTATTAAAATTTATAGTTATGGTTCATAGATATAGTCTGCACTTGATTAAAGTAGATCAAATTTAGGGTTAGAGTTGTTCTCTTTCAAGTTCTCTAGAGGTTGCATGTTTGATGTGCTGGAGTAGCCTCTCCTCCCCTTTTCTATAGCTTCACCTCCTTCCTTTAATCATGTTCTCTATTCTTCTAGGCATTGACGTCCGATATATCAGCTGCTTCATAAACTAATTGTAGGAGATTTCCATTTTTATGTGAAGAAACACCTCTTCAGTCCTCTCTTATTCTTAAGGAGCTATGAACATTGGTTCGAACCTGGAAACCATAATGTTCCCTGAACCATCGGCTACTGCTTGTTCTTCAAGCATCAGAAAAAAGATGGAGGTTTGGATTTAGAATCTCTTAAACTTCTTCATTACTGCTTGTCTTAACTGCCACTAAAATTCCTAGATCAACCCTCAGTGCTTCATGTTAACTTCAAGTTTAATGCTTCTGCTGCTCCCACTGATTACGTTAAAACATGCTCTTTGGAGAACATGCTTCTGTTGATTAGCTTTATTAGATTCTGTTGATTAGTTTTATTGAAGTAACTAAAGGTGGAAAACATGCTTATTAGATTGGGATGAACTTGAATATTTGCAGGAAAAAGGAAAGGGACACCCTCCGTCACGAGTTGAATTATTCCAGGCTTATTAGTTGTTAGTTTTGGATGTAAAGAACTTGTCGTTAGTTTGCGTTTGTAACTTTGACTTAAATATTTGTTGGATGAATTTAGATTATCTATTTGCACTTTAAATTATATTATATAATTTTTTTCTATTCTAAATGGTGGATGGATTGTGATGATGTGCAAATATTGAATTCATGTTATATATTCTATATAAATATTAATGATCATTTTAAATATATTTATAAATAATTATAATGATAGTTGTTAAGGTTATAATAGATTAGTTAAGGTGACATTTAGCTTTATCACTGTTATGATGATAACACGACATATATAAATGTCCTTAAAAAAGACTTTGCTTGACATTTTAGAGTGTCGTTATATCTTTAAATTAGGACACTTTTGATGTTAGCATTGATATTGTATAACGACATTATAAAATGTCAGGAAATTGAGGAGGGTCTAAGACGACATCACTTTATAGGGCATTTTTTTTGTAGATGTCACCAAAACGTTAATGTCACCATAAATATGCTATAAGGACATTTATGTGTGTCATGATAGACTATTTTTCTTGTAGTGTTTCAAAGCAAGGCTTGTTGAAAAAGGAAACTTTTTTACTGGTAGTCATGCTTAAGTCTATCCAGATTCTTTTATTTATATGGACTATGAGATTTGATAAGTGGATGTCAAGACAGCTTTCCTTAATGGAAGTCTTGAAGAAAATATCCATATAAAGCAACCAGAAAAGTTCATTGCAAAGGGCAAAGAGCATCTAGTATGTAAGCTCAATCGGTCTATGAACTGAAGCAAAGCTTCAAGGTCTTGGTTCATCCGGTTTAATGAAGTAATCCAGACCTATGGATTTATTCAGTGTTCGGATGAGTCTTGTGTATACAAGAAGTGTGATGAAAGCGTGGTGGTATTTCTTGTACTATACATAGATGACATTTTTGGTAGTTGGAAATAATATCAAAGTGTTGTCAGAAGTAAGGGTATGGTTGTCCAAATAATTCAATATGAAGGACTTAGGAGAATGCACACATATTCTTGGGATCATAGGGATCACAAGAAGAGAATATTGTGCTTATCCCAAGCTTCATATATCGACAATATCCTAGCTCGGTTTTAGCATGTAAGACTCCAAGAAAGGTTTTCTACCTTTAGGAATGGAGTATCTTTATCTAAAAAGATGTCTCCAAAGACATCAAAATAGATAGAGGACATGAAGGCAGTTCCTTATGCCTTGGCTGTCGGAAGCCTAATGTATGCAATGCTATATACGAGACAAGATATCTATTTTGTCTAGGGTATAGTTAGCAGATATCGAAGTAACTCAGGACCGAGACACTAGACTGTCGTAAAGCATATACTAGTTTACAAGGCAGATAATTTGATCCCTGTAGGTTACACAGATTTTGACCTCCAATCAGATAGGGACAATAGTAAGTTGACCTCGGGATTTTGTGTTTGCTTTAGGAGGTAAAGCCATAACTATAGAGGAGTGTTAAGCAAAGGTGCTTTTTAGACTCCACTATGGAAGTTGAGTATGTGGCAGCCCCAAAAGCAGCCATAGAAGCTGAATGACTCAGTAACCTCAAGATGGACTTAGATATGTTTTCTGGTTTTTCCAAAGATTATTACAATTTATTATAATAATAGTGGTGCAGTAGCAAACTCGAAGAAACCATGAGTCCATAAGGCAAGTAAATACAAATAGAGCGCAAGTACCACCCAATACGACACATCGTATAACGAGGAGAAGTTGTTGCCACCTAGATTGCATTAGGTGATAACCTGTAGATCCTTTCACTAAGGTCCTTAAGGCAAGAGCTTTTGATGGGCATGTTGAAGGGTTGGGAATCAGATGTATAACAGCATTTGTGGCAGCATAGTCTTTTAGTATAAGTGGAAGATTGTTAGAGTATATTAAAAGCCTAGCTTTTGTATAAACATTTAAGAATCATATTAGTCAAGTATCTATATTTATATATACTGAGTGTAGTCGTTCAATTAATTTATATTATAGATAACACGGTGTGTGATGTCACACACTGGAAATCGTGTTATCGGTTCTTTATAAATTATAAATAGTAGCTCACGACTAAGATGGAAAGGAACAAACCATTGGAATAGTCGTAGTGTAATTAGGTATTAGTTTATCTTGACTAATAAATTACACTAGTGCACTCTAAGTGTATTGAGCATGACCATTTAAGGAAAGTTCCTTTTATACTGACTTAATAAAAGAATAATTCCTTAGTTATTATGGAAGTGCGTGCTCTTAATCCTAATATAATAACAAACATGTATATTTAGTATTTATTTCTTTGACATATCAAAGGGTGAGATTTAGCTTGATAAATCAAAAGGCTCAATAAATTGGGAAATGATATTACTTATAGTGTGTGTTGTTGATTATAGAAGGAAACTGTGTCCTAGTAATCTAGGTTGATAATGTCCCCAAGAGGAGCTCATAAGGATTGTCATGATAAACCCTGCAGGTGGACTTAGTCCGATATGACGATAAGGTTGAGTGGTACTACTCTTGGACTGAGATATTAATTAAAATGAGTTGTCAGTAACTCAATTAATTAGTGGACATCCGACATCTTAAACACAGGGAGACTAACACACTTATAATAAGAAGGAACCCAAAATGTAATTTGGGATTGGTGCGGTAGTTCAATAATAATTCTTTAGTGGTATGAAATATTATTGATGAAGTTAAGTTGTGTGTTCGGGGCGAACACGGGAAGCTTAATTTCATCGGGAGATCAAAACCAATTCCTCCTCTCAGTCCCTATCGTAGCCTCTTGTATATATAGATTTATACCCACCACATACCCACTTCTTACCCAACCCAAGGGGGTCGGTCAAACTAGCTTGGACCCCAAGCTAGGGTCGGCCAAGACAAAGTGGTTGAGCCAAGTTGGTGGTCGTCCAATGCTTGGAATCCAAGCATGAAGTGGCCGGCCACATCATATTAAAAGGGATTTTATTTATAAATTTTTCTTATGTGGATTCCATGGTTTTAAAAGAGAGTTTAAAACTTAAATCTTTCCTTTTATAGCTCTCTACGAAAGATTAAGAAAAGATTTGAAATCTTTCCTTATTTGTAGATTGAAAGGTAGATTTTAATTTTGAGAAAACTTTCCTTTTTTAACCATGTTCATAATTTAAAAGAGAGTTTAAAAATTAAATATTTCCTTTTATAAGTTTCTACAAAAGATTAAGAAAAGATTTGATATCTTTCCTTATTTGTTGATTGAAAGGAGATTTTAATTTTTAGAGATAACTTTCTATTTTGGAAATCATCCACATGTTTAAAAGAAAGATTTTAATTTATAAAGTTTCCTTTTACAATCCACCATGAAGGCAAAAATTATTGGAGAATTTTTTTTATAAATTTTTTGAAACAAATTAGGAAGTTTTAATTCTTGTGTTGATTAAAATTCTCCTTTTTTGGGATTAGAAGTTGCCGACCATATGGTTTAAGAAAAGGATTTTAATTTTAATTAATTAAATTTTCCTTTTCATGGCAAAAGAATTAAGGAAGTTTTGTTTGGTGCGGGAAGCATCCGACGATCAAACCTGTGTTTTGATTATGTCAAAGGATTCAAAGTTAAGTGGTTTCTTATCTAACAAGTTCATGGAGCTTGCAGGAAAGTCCTAACTGTGGTTAGGCAGGTGAAAAACCCTAGGGGGTGGTAACCCTAGGTCCTAGGGGTGGTAACCCTAGGTCATAGGGGGTGGTAACCCTATGCGGGAAGTCTTGGCGGGTCGGCGCTTCGGGCAAAAATCCTAGGGGGCGGTAACCCTAGGTTAACATCTTGGTGTCGCGAACCGGGTAGAAGTCTGGACGGGTCGAGGACCGGACGTCCAGCATGAAGACCGGAAGCATCGGACGCTGAGCAAAAGTCCAATCGATCTGGAGGATCGTACTGGCAACAGGTAAAACTCCTGAGAGGAGTAGGTGAGGACGCGTTCCCAGGAAGAGGGAACAGTAGGCGTCGGGTCGACCTAGGATTTTCGGATGGAAATCCGAAGTCAGACCCGGACAGTCCGGAGACTGTCAAACTTTCATATTCATACTATCTTTATGTGCTAACTTTGTACTGCAGGGTATTTTTGGGATTAACATATCTTGCAGGGACCAAAGTGTAAAATTGGTCTCGGATGAACAGTACCGAGGCGCCTCCATGGAGCTTGGAGGCGCCTCGGGTGCAAGGCTGGAGCTGGCTGCGAAGCAAACTTGGAGGCGCCTTGGTGAACAATGGAAGGCGCCTTGGACAGCTTGATGAAGGCGCCTTGGAGATGCTGAAGGCGCCTTGAACCTGATAAGGCTCGACCAGTTCAGCCCTTATCTCCGCGGCTGACTCGACTCATTCAAGGCGCCTTGGTGAACAGTAGAAGGCGCCTTGAACACCCTTTATAAGGGATCTCGACCAGCAGCTCAATTCAACAATTCACAATCTTTCCTTCTGCTGTGTGCTGCTCAAGAGTCGATTCTAAAGTGCTGTTGCAGTTGCCGACGACCCGAAGCTTCATTTATTATTATTCTGTTGTCGGTACTATTTCAATTTCAGTTGTACTTATTTCTACTTGTACTTATTCACGATATTTTAGTTGTTGCCCACGGAAAGCGATCAAGGATCGCGGGCCTTCGAGTAGGAGTCGATCTAGGCTCCGAACGAAGTAAACGACCGTGTTCTTGTGTGTTTGTTTCTTTTTTATTCCGCTGCTTTAATTACTCGACGAACGTTTTACGATTTTGATAATCGAACGAAATAGCCGCGAGCACTATTCCCCCCCCTCTAGCGCGTCTCGATCCAACAATTGGTATCAGAGCGGGGTCGCGTTGATCTGGTGCAACCACCAATCACACATCTTTTTCTTGGTATTTTAAATTTTTTCGGAGTCAACTGAAATTAGTATTATTGCTATATTACAGTTTTTTTTTCTCGTATCGATTTCGCTCGAGGTTGGTGCAACACCACTCGAGTTAGTTTTTTTTTAATTCATACCGCACTGCTAATCCAGGATCAAGTCCTGGTACATTTTTTTTCTTCTTCTTCTTTGTGTGCAAGTTTTTAATGGCCCTCCAAGAAGGCTTTAGCACTTCTCGCCCCCCGCTCTTCTCCGGAGATGATTTTTCATATTGGAAGAACCGGATGGAGTACCATCTCAAGACGCAAGTCGAGATGTGGATCATCATCCAGACCGGTCTCGAGCTACCATGTGACGGCGCTGGAGAACTCGTTTCATGCACTAACTGGGACACCAGCATCAGGAAGAAGGTGGAAGCAGATGCCAAACCACTTGCATGCTACAATGCGGGCTTACAAAAGAAGAACTTAACAGAGTAGGACCCTTCTCAAATGCCAAAGAGCTATGGAGAAAACTGATCGAACTGCACGAGGGCACCTCCGATGCTAAGGTAAGTAAGCGCGATTTAATTTTAAATAAATTGTATAATATTAGAATGCAGGAAGGTGAGACAGTGAGCCATCTTTACGCACGCATCCGGGACCTACTCAACGGGCTTCATGAGATCGGCCAAAAGGTGGAAAACCGCCACGTAATAAGGTACGCGCTAAGCGCCTTTCCGAGGAACACTTTGTGGACATCCATGGTTGATGCTTACAAAGTTTCCAAGGATTTATCTTCAATAAAACTAGATGAATTGTTTTCCGAATTAGAATTGCATGAGCAGACTAATGCACGCCCGGTCGAGAAAGGTGTTGCTTTGGTTGCAGGTACTAGTAGAAGGCGCAAATCCAAACCCGAGTCCAAAAACGAATCAGACACAGAGGACGAAGACGATGATGAGGATATTTTCGAACTGGTAAAGCTCGTACGGAAGATATGCAAGCTGAAAAAGGTGACTCAAACGAAGACGAAGGACAAGACTGGAGTCACGTGCTACGGTTGTAACCAGAAGGGGCACTACAAGCCAGATTGTCCAAACAAGAAGAGAAGAAAGAAAGCGTTGAAAGCAACCTGGTCCGAGTCATCAGACGAATCCGAATCGGATGAAGAAGAGCAAGCGAGCCTTCTCGCTCTACCAGTAATAGCACATGTTGTTGAAACCGAGTCCGAGTTCGAGTCCGATTCAGAAACCGAGAGCGAGTCAGAAACTGAGTCCGAGCGAAGCCACGGATCCGCATCCGTTTCCGAAGGACCGAACCCCACTGTAAGTGCCTTACTTGCCGAAACTCAATTAGATGATTTGCAAAAGTTAATTCCTTACTTAGGAAATTGGCTAAATCCAATGTTCGGGTCAAGTCACTCCAAAAGGAGGTAACAGCCCTTAAGGAAGTGACGAACTCGAGTTCTTTAACTGAGCCTATTCGAATTGGAAGTTCAACTCAAGTCCAACAACTTGAGGAAGAAAATTCCAATATGAAAACTCAAATTAAAGAACTCAAGGACACGTTGGAACAGTTCACTATGGGTTCCAAGAATTTGGATCTGATTCTTGGAAAACAGCGAGCTGTTTACATCAAAGCCGGACTTGGATTTAAGACCAAAATAAAATATAAATCATATCTATCTTTAGTAAATAGAAATAATAAAACCATAGTTCAAGCATGGGTCCCCAAGTCAAACTTGGTCAATCAAGTTGGACTTGGACTATATTGGGTCCCCAAGGATCAGATACACTACCTCGATAGACCATATCGAGGCTATGATCCAGGGGGAGCAAAGAGAAAAATAATATTAATAAATCGAACATAATTCAATTAAAAATTCGAAATAAATTAAAATTTAAAAATTCAAAATTCAAATTCTAAATTCGAAATTAAATTAAAATTCAAAAATTCAAAATTCAAATTACAAATTCTAAATTTGAAATTAAAAATTCAAATTACAAATTCTAAATTCGAAATTAATTTCAAAATTCAAAATTCAATTAAAAATTATAAATTAAAATTCAAAATTTAAAATTCAAATTACAAATTCTAAATTCGAAATTAATTTCAAAATTCAAAATTTAATTAAAAATTATAAATTAAAATTTGAAATAAAAAATTCAAATTACAAATTCTAAATTCGAAATCCAAAATTCTAAATTCAAATTTAAAGTAAAATTCAACTTATAGAAGGAGGATCCAGAATAGTTGGCACCCCCAACTAAACTACCCGACAGGGTAACCGAACTTAATCTACCAGACAGGGTAATCGAACTTAACCTACCCGGCAGGGTAATTAAGGTTAGAAAAAATGGGCTAGGTTTAACTTGACCCATGGTACTGGTGAAGTTTTTGGATGATAGTACGTTAGGGAAGCTTGGGCATCGCATGTCTAGGAAGATATGGCTTCGACCTGGTGCATTTGGCCAAGTGGAACTGACCGAAGCTACCCTTAAATGGATCATAACTAGTTAGACCAAGGTTTAGTATTAAGTTCAATGGGTATGACTATTTGGGAAACCTCGAAGGCATGGTTACTTTAATGAGTTCCTTGAGACTCACCATAGCCTAGAAGTTTATCCAAAGAATGCTTACTTGTTGAACCCAAAACTAAACCTGAATCTAACACAAAGTTAAACCAAACCCTTAAATTGAACCTCAATTCATCTCACAAAAATTATAAGATTCCCTGATTGAAAATTTAGATCGGGTGAGATGACTAAGGAATTTAAAATTCAAACTCAAACTTAAACTCATAACTATAATTAATTCAAATTCTATAATCAATAAATAATTTCAAAATCCTTTGAAAAATACTTTGAAAAATAATTTCAAAATCCTTTGAAAAATACTTTGAAAAATAATTTCAAAATCCTTTGAAAAATACTTTAAAAATTAATTTCAAAATTATCTTCAAAATACTTTGAAAAATTAATTTCAAAATCCTTTGAAAAATTAATTTCAAAATCCTTTGAAAAATACTTTGAAAAAATAATTTCAAAATCCTTTGAAAAATATTTTGAAATGATTTTTAACATTTTTAAAGGATTTCAAAATGAGTTTCAACATCATTTTTAAATAAGTTTTTGAGTTAAATGGTTAGACATGTGGCCAAAGTAATTGACTTTTAAACTTTTTGAGCTCACTCAAGCATGCACATTCTGGCTCTGATACCTGATCAAATCAAATTGGGGCTCTGATACCTAATCAAATTGAATAATTTGAAATTTATTTAACTTGACTCATGCTTGGACTTAAGGACAAACTGAGGTTAACTAAATTACATTTTTAGCTACTCCCTCTTCGTCCTAAAAATTCAACAAGTTCTTACTCCTATTTTTTTTTTTCAAAATTAAGTATTGTTTTATTCAAATTAAACTAAGTACCTTTTTAAGTTAAGCTATATTTTCAAAATTCAATGTTTACAAAGGGCTTAGCTAAGTAATTCATATAGCTATCTTCAAAATTTTCAAACTTAGCCCACATTGAAGTCTAACTTTTGTAAATTCTTGCTAAGATATTTTCCCAAGTTACCTTTCAGATTCATTCTTTACTTAGGTAAAAGTATTAAAGCATATTTTTGCAAAATTTAATTCATTACCCTCAAAATATTTTTGCTAAGTAAAAAGAGACTTCAAATTAAATATATATATATATATTATTTGGCTCCAAAAATTCTTAAAAATTTAGCTAAATAATTTTTTTTAAACAATTCTTTACAAAAGCTAAGTCTTTTTTATTTTCAAAAACTTAGCTAAATATCTATAACTTCTTTCTGCTAAGTGCTACCCTTCAGGGGGAGCTTAAAATGAAATAGTATACATATTTTTTTCTCTCTTCTTAAGTGCTCTTTTTTGATTTATGTCAAAGGGGGAGAGAAAAATCAAAGTTAAGAATTAAGAACTAAAACATAATGAATGAAAGTGGGAGGATAAGGTGTTGTTCTCAATTTATTTCATTTCTGCTCATGTTTAAGTTTTGTACTTACTGTCATATTTTTTATATACTTTTTTTACTTAACTTTGAATCATGTTGCCATAATCAAAAAGGGGGAGATTGTTGGTGCGGGAAGCATCCGACGATCAAACCTGTGTTTTGACTATGTCAAAGGATTCAAAGTTAAGTGGTTTCTTATCTAACAAGTTCATGGAGCTTGCAGGAAAGTCCTAACTGTGGTTAGGTAGGTGAAAAACCCTAGGGGGTGGTAACCCTAGGTCCTAGGGGTGGTAACCCTAGGTCATAGGGGGTGGTAACCCTATGCGGGAATTCTTGGCGGGTCGACGCTTTGGGCAAAAATCCTAGGGGCGGTAACCCTAGGTTAAAATCCTGGTGTCGCGAACCGGGTAGAAGTCTGGACGGGTCGAGGACCGGACGTCCAGCATGAAGACCGGAAGCATTGGACGCTGAGTAAAAGTCCAGTCGATCTGGAGGATCGTACTGGCAATAGGTAAATCTCCTGAGAGGAGTAGGTGAGGACGTGTTCCCATGAAGAGGGAACAGTAGGCGTCGGGTCGACCTAGGATTTTCGGATGGAAATCCGAAGTCAGACCCGGACAGTTCGGAGACTATCAAACTATCATATTCATACTATCTTTATGTGCTAACTTTGTGCTGCAGGGTATTTTTGGGATTAACATATCTTGCAGGGACCAAAGTACAAAATTGGCCTCGAATGAACAGTACCGAGGCACCTCCATGGAACTTGGAGGCGCCTCGGGTGCAAGGCTGGAGCTGGCTGCGAAGCAAGCGTGGAGGCGCCTTGGTGAACAGTGAAAGCGCCTTGGACAGCTTGATGAAGGCGCCTTGGAGATGCTGAAGGCGCCTTGAACCTGATAAGGTTCGACCAGTTCAGCCCTTATCTCCGCGGCTGACTCGACTCATTCAAGGCGCCTTGGTGAACAGTAGAAGGCGCCTTGAACACCCTTTATAAGGGATCTCGACCAGCAACTCAATTCAACAATTCACAATCTTTCCTTCTGCTGTGTGCTGCTCAAGAGTCGATTCTAAAGTGCTGTTGCAGTCGCCGACGACCCAAAGCTTCATTTATTATTATTCTATTGTCGGTACTATTTCAATTTCAGTTGTACTTATTTCTACTTGTACTTATTCACGATATTTTAGTTGTTGCCCACATAAAGCGATCAAGGATCGCGAGCCTTCGAGTAGGAGTCGATCTAGGCTCCGAACGAAGTAAACGACCGTGTTCTTGTATGTTTGTTTCTTTTTTATTCCGCTACTTTAATTACTCGACGAGCGTTTTACGATTCCGATAATCGAACGAAATAGCCGCGAGCGCTATTCACCCCCCCCCCCCTAGCGCATCTCGATCCAACAGTTTTTATTTAAATTTCCTTATTTGCCAAGACCAAGGATTATAAAAGACGGGGTAGAGGTGCCTTCATGGTGAACAACTCTATTCTATTTCTTCCTCTCTTTTCCTCCTTGGTGTGGCCGGCCCTAGAGGTTCTCCCTCTCCTCTTCTCTTCTTCTTTAGTGGCCGGTTTCATCTTTCTCTTGGAGTTTTTGATGGTGGCCGGTTCTAGCTAGGAGAAGAAGGAGAGAAAGGAGGCTTTGTTTCTTGCATCCCTTGGAGCTTGGAGGTGGTGGCCGAAATTCTACATCCTTGGAGGATTCTTGGTTTGACCGAAACTTGCAAGGAGGAAGGAGAAGGGCTTGGGTGGTTCTCATCTCGGTAGATCATTGCCCACATAACGTCCGGGATAAGAAGAGGAATACGGTAGAAGATCAAGAGGTTATTTGCTTACAAAGAAAGGTATAACTAGTAATTATTTTCCGCATCATACTAGTTTTATTTGTATAGTTATTTTTGGAAATACCAAACACAAGAGGCATATGATTCTAGAGTTTTCAGATTTGTTTCAAATTTGTGTTTCTTTTGTTTTATTTTTCGATCTTGTGATTCGATTGTTCTTTTTGGTTAAACCTAATGTTATTTTAGAAAATTAAATATTAGCTTTCCTTAAAAGGCTTTGTCTACGAAGTGGTGGTTGCTCCAATATCCAAGAAGGCCTTGTGCCTCGTCATGTTTAACCTGGAAGATAATTTTGGAAATTAATATTTAATTAAATTTATAACATAGGTAGATTTGGATCAATAGTGTTAAGTTCCGCTTGCGATCCAAGTTTAAACCATTAAGAACATATAAGTTAAATTTGGAATCAAGTTCTATTTACGATTCCTAATTTAACTTCTAAAGAACACAATAGTTGTTTAGGAAAAGGTTCGACACTTGTACAAAATTTTTGTACAGTGGAACCGATACGATCTTCCTAGGACCAACCAACAGTCACGACGAACTAAGGGGCACCTGATTGCCCACCGTTTCACTCATTATCGCTCGACCATTTTGATTTTGCATTAATCTCGACTTTAATGCATTAGTTACACAACAACAAAAATGTTTATGTTGCAAAATATTGGGTGTTCCCCTTGGATAAATTTTGCCCCAATCGATCTGGCATTCGACGCGCGCAGGTCGTGCCTGCACACGAGACATGGTTCAGTGCAATCCGGGCCCTAGATTTGCACCCCCTAGCACCCACGCGTGAGAGAGAGCCTCTCCCCATGCATTTGTTCACATCCTCAATGCATGTGAATCAATATAAACCAACCATCATGCCATGAAACTCCCAATGTGGGACTAAAGTCCCATTCACAATGGAGCCTCTTTTCTCTTTCACCTCTTCTCCATTCACTTTTATTCAACAATCCCCCACATGAATGGAGATAGGGTATGTGATAGCATTCAACCATTGAGTCGAGTATAGGATATGTAGGTTTTACCCTTTGAACCTTCCCTTGTGAAGATCTGGTTGCTTACTGGCTGATAGTAGACATGATGTCCTTGAACTATACTGCTATTTGTGTAAGCAGTGACAAATCTCACCCAAGACTCTCCCTGATACAACTCAGTTCTCATGAGTATGTTCATTCTTGGCCATGAACACGTCTGGTTCTGTGAGAAGTTCTAAGAATTGTGCCTCCAATTCTCTTCAAAGCGGCCCCACTTCTTTCTCACATATGTGATCCCTCAAGAGTTGTCATATACTCTTCTTGATCATTAAAAGTCCATCGGCTTACCCTCGTCTAGTCACTGTTTCATTGGGCTATCCCCCACAGTGTGTCTAGCCAGTGCAGATTAGTTGTCCCTTTGAACCTAGTTCTTGGGATCTCCAGTCAGCATAGGTTGTGTGTCCTCTGCATTGATCGCTGACAATGGCATCACACCCATTCCTCGTGATGAGCTTGCAACTAACTCTCGATTTAACCCTTTGGTTAGCGGATCTGCTAGGTTATCCTTTGACTTCATATAGTCAACAATGATAACTCCCGTGGAGAGTAGTTGTCTAATAGTATTATGTCTACGACGTATATGTCTAGACTTACCAATATACATATGGCTCTGTGCCCGACTAATTACTGATTGACTATCGCAATGTATGCAAATTATCGGCACAGTTTTCGACCATCTAGGAATATCTTCTAAGAATTATCGTAGCCATTCAACCTCTTCACCACATTTGTCAAGAGCTACAAACTCAGATTCCATCATGGATCTGGTTATTACGATTTTCTTAGAAGATTTCCAGGAAAAGGATGCACCTGCTAGAGTGAATACATATCCACTCGTAGACTTAGAGTCTTTTATGTCAGATATCCAACTTGCATCGTTGTATCCTTCGATTACAGCAGGATATCTTATATAGTGCAGTCCATATTCACGAGTATACCTCAAGTACCTCAGTACTCTTATTATCCCTTTCTAGTGCTCAACACCGGGATTACTTGTGTATCTACTCAGTTTGTTTACTGCGTAGGCCAAGTCTGGTTGTGTACAACTCATCAAGTACATCAGACTTTCAATCACTCAAGAGTACTCTATCTGAGAGATACTTTCACCCCAATTTTTCGATAGATGTTGACTCGTATCTATCGGCGTTCGTGCCAATGCAGTATCACCCTTGGTAAATTTCTCAAGAATTTTATACACTAAGAATTTTGATTCCTAGAATCGCATCAACTAGGCTCATGTCTTTCATATCAAATCTTGAGCTCAGCATACCTTTTGTGGATTTTATTATCTTATCATTACTTCCAATGATAAGTATGTCGTCTACATAGAGGCACAAGATGACATAGTCACTCTCTGTGGCTTTCATGTAGACACATTTATCACATTCATTGATCTTGAATCCACATTCCTTCATGACATTATTAAATTTTTCATGCCACTGCTTTGGTACTTGTTTTAAGTCATATAATGACTTCACTAATCTACAAACCTTATTTTTCTGTCCTGGTACAGAAAACACCTCAGGTTGCTCCATGTAGATCTCCTCTTCTAAATCCCCATTTAGAAAGGCAGTCTTTAAATCCATTTGATGTATTTTGAGATTCCGTATAGCGGCGATCGCCAACAGTACTCTAATAGAAGTTATTCTCGACACCGGAGAATACGTGTCAAAGTAATCGAGGCCTTCTCATTATCGGTATCTTTTGATTACCAGTCTGGCCTTATACTTATCAATCGTGCCATCTGACTTTATTTTCTTCTTGAAAATCCACTTACAACCTAGTGGTTTACTTCCCAGAGGAAGATCCACAAGTTTCTAAGTGTGATTTTGCAAGATAAATTCTATCTCAGATGCAATTGACTCTCTCCAGTGAGGTCCATCAGAAGAGCCTATAGCTTCTGAGTAACTTCGGGGCTCACTCTCCAACACGAAAGTGATAAAATCCGATCCATAGGATTTTTCTACCCGAACTCTTTTGCTCCGTCTAGGCTCAACCTCCATAGGTTCCTCATCATCATCATCTTCTTCTTCACCTTGTGTTTCATTTGCCCATTTTGAGAAGCTAGCATCCTCTCGGGTCTTATACAGAAACACATGCTCGAAGAACGAGGCATTTCTCGATTCGATTATTGAGTTTTTGTGTATCTCCGGTATGTGTGACTCATACACATAAAATTTATACGCAGTGCTGTTTTGTGTATATCCAATAAATATCCAATCAACAGTCTTTGATCCTATCTTAATCCTTTTCGGATCAGGCACCAACACTTTGGTAAGACACCCCCACATTCGTAAATATTTGTAGGATGGTTGTCTTCCATTCTACAACTCATAAGGGCTCATATCTATTTTCTTTCGGGGTACTTTATTTAAAAGGTAATTAGCTATTAACACAGCTTCCCCCCACATGGGATTTGACAATCCAGAGCTCAATAGAAGAGCATTCATCATCTCCTTTAGAGTTCGATTCTTTCGCTCAACAACTCTATTTTACTGAGGAGTATAAGGCGCTGTTGTTTCGTGTCTAATCCCATGTTCAACACACAACTCAGCAAATGGTGATACATATTCACCGCCTTGATCACTTTGAACCACCTTAATTTTCCTATTAAGTTGGTTTTCAACCTCATTCTTATAGAGAGCAAATTTCTCAATAGTTTTATCCTTACTTTTGAGAAGATACACATAATAATATTTTGTGTTATCATCTACAAAAGTGATGAAGTATTTATTACCACCGCGTGTTGGCGTACCTTTTAGGTCGCACACATCAGTGTGGATTAGGTCAAGTGGCTCGTTACTTCTTTCAATATGTTGAAAGGATGAGCTTGTCATTTTCGCTTTAACACAAATCTCACACTTGTGTTTTGGGTCAAGGTGGAATGTAGGTATGCTTTGCATATTAATTAATCTACGCAATACATCATAGTTAACATGTCCTAGTCTACCATGCCACAAACACGAAGACTCAAGCATGTAAGTGGAAGAGCTTTCAGTTTTATTTATCTTAGGCCTAATCGTCATTACATTGAGCTTAAACAACCCATCAGATACATAGCCCCTTCCTACAAACACTCCATTCTTGGACAATACAACTCTGTCCGACTCAAAGACGATGCAAAAGCTATGCTTGCTTAACAGTGATCCGGATACTAGATTCTTCCGAATCTCCGAAACATACAGCACATTGTTCAGAGTAAGGTCCTTGCCCGAGATCATCTTCAGCACCACTTTTCCTTGGCCCATGATGTTCGAGGTTGTTGAGTTCCCCATTAACAGCTTGTCTCCAGTGACTTCTTCAAAGTTGTGGAGCAGTTCTTTATTACAGCAGACATGTCTATTGGCTCCAGTATCAATCCACCATTGCTATGGGTTTGAACCGATCAGGTTCAACTCAGAGACCACAGTGTAGAGGTCGTCCATTTCTGGTCCCTCGTTCAGGTTAGCCTCTTGCTTCTTCTTCAGCTTTTTGCACTCCGAAGATTTGTGACCTACTTTGTCACAGTTGAAGCACTTCCTAGAGAACTTCTTCTTGCTGATGCCTCCTCTGGGTCCCATCTTGGAAGACTTAGGGTTCTTCCATTTCGAGCTTTGACCGTGCTCGACCACGTTGGCTTTCACAGTAGACTGAGAGAACAGTTTCCTCTCTGAACTCTTGTTATCTTCTTCGATGCGAAGTCGAACAATGAGTTCCTCCATATTCATCTCCTTCCGCTTGTGCTTCAGTTAGTTCTTGAAGTCGTTCCACCCGGGAGGCAGCTTCTCAATGATAGCAGCCACTTCTCAATGATAGCTTCACACAGAACCATTCCTTCTGAGTGGATCTCGTGTAAGATCACCTGAAGCTCCTGGACTTGGTTGATCACCGTCTTGGAGTCAACCATCTTGTAGTTCAGGAATCAGCCCACGATGAACTTCTTGGCCCCTGCATCCTCTGTCTTGTATTTCTTGTCCAAGGACTCCCATAACTCCTTAGCCGTTCTCTTCATGTTATACACAACATACAACGAGTCGGCAAGGCGGTTGAGGATGTAGTTTCGGCAAAGGAACTCAGAATGAGTTCATGCTTCCACTGCACTGATGGTCTGCGCATCTGCATCCTCAGCACGCTTGGGAGGGTCCTCGGTTAAGAACCGAGCCAGGTTGAGCGTGGTCAGGTAGAAGAGCATCATTTGCTGCAACCTCATGAAGTTCAGTCCACTGAACTTCTCTGGCTTTTCCCCGTGGTTGATTGGCATAGTTCTAATTGGGTCAGAGGGAGCCTGCACATGTTGAGTCTGTTGCACCTCAACATTCCGTTCTGTGGCCATCTCAACAGAATCGAATCTGTTTCAAGATTGTTGGAAAAAATAATCTGTTACCGGAGATTTTTGGAGACTTAGCTGAATTTAAAATTACAAAATCTAAATTCAACTTACAATCAAGATGACCTGAGCGGATAATCTTAGGCTGCCAGCAGGGGCTGGTCTTTTCTACGTGCTGAAGAGCGGCTGATCAGACTCAGAGCGGGCAGATCTGCTGAGCAGCAGGTCTGTGTTTCCGACCTGAGCAGTCAAGAGACAAGCAGGTTGGGCGAGCTGACAGGCAAACAAGTTAGTCAGGCGAAGCAGTCAGACCGAGCTCGGACAGACCGGTCTAAGAAGACAGGTCGGGCGTCAGTCAAGTCGGTTGAAGCAGTCAGGCCGAGCTTGGACAAACTGGTCTAAGCAGACAGGTCGGGCGTCAGTCAAGCCCGTCGAAGCAGCCAGGTCGATCAGGTGAAGCAGCCGGGCATAGCGGCAGGTCGAGTGCAGACTAGCCGATCGGGCAAAGCAGATAGGCCGGGCGCACACTGGCTGATCGGTCGAAGCAGGTAGACAGGTCAAGATGATGCAGTCAGGCCGACCGAGCAAAGCAGAAAGACAAGTCGGGCGAAGCAGTCAGGCCAGCCGAGCGAAGCAGGCAGACAAGTCGGGCGAAGTAGTCAGGCCGACCGAGCGAAGCAGGCAAACAGGTTGGGCGAAGCAGTTAGGCCGATCGAGCGAAGCAAGCAGACAGGTCGTGCAAATAGACTGACCAATCGGGCGAGCAGACAGGTAGGTCGGCCGAGCGAGATGCAGACCGGGCGAGCAGAGACCGGCTGGGCGAGTGGAGAGGCCGATCGGGCGGATGAAGAGACCGACCGGGAAAACTGACCGAGGCCTACGACTAACGTAGTTTCCTTGAAACAGATTCGTCCCACCTCCGACAGTGCTTCGAGGTTTACTCGGGTCATCTGTTTCCCAGGATACAACGATTGACTGTGAACTTCACCAAACACTGGTGGTCACGGTGAACTGAGTGGCACCCGATTACTATCACGATAGAGGATGAGGGAACGAAGGTGGAGAGAAGTTTGTGTTGCTATGTCTTCTGCTTGTGATCGCAGCCTCCTTATATAGGAGCTCATATCAGCGACAGTGTTAATGGTTGATTAATGACCATTACTTGCCGAGTAGTGAAACGACCACCGTTTCACTCATTATCGCTCGACCGTTTTGATTCTGCATTAATCTCGACTTAAGGCATCAGTTACACAGCAGCAAAAATGTTTACGTGGCAAAATGTTGGTTGTTCCCCTTGGGTAAATTTTGCCCCGATTGGTCCGACATTCGGCGCGCGCAGGTCGTACCCGCACATGAGTCAACATGATTCAGTGCAATCCGAGCCCTAGATTTGCACCCCCCCCCCCCCGGCGCACCTACGCGTGAGAGAGAGTCTCTTCCCATGCATTTGTTCACATCCTCAATGCATGTGAATCAATATAAACCAACCATCATGCCATGAAACTCCCAATGTGGGACTAAAGCCCCATTCATAATGAAGCCTCTTTCCTCTTCCACATCTTCTCCATTCACTTTTATTCAACAGTAATATAATACACTGAGAAAGAAGGAAGAAGTGTAACAACCTACATTTCCTCTATGCAGTAAATTAAATGACAATAAAAGGAAATGTTACCAACATGAAGATGAAGAATTTAGTGAGTTCGTGTGTTAGTGTCAGTCAGTTTATAGTAGTTGAGTGTAATAGCATTGTAGCATAGTAATAGTATGAAGTCGGAGCAGCCGAACAGTCGAGGAAGCACGTAAACTATTGTCTCGAATGATGTACTGGAGCTGTTGGTCAAAGCTTCTTATATAGGCCTTTCCAGACTCTTGGACTACCCCGGGTGCCTCCACTGGAGCCTATCTGATCTTGCTTTGATACTGAGTTATCCAACGCCAGACACCTCTGTTGGAGATCTTGTATGGCTTGCTAGAATTGGAGTTAGATAGACGACACCCCAAAATCAATCGCTTCCTAGGTATTCGTTAGTTGCGCAACGGAATAATATAAAAACAAATATGAATACAAAATCTAAAGACAATAAGGAAAGAATATGCAAACCAATACATGTCGATTTATGTGGTTCAGAGATAAAGCTCCTGTTGGGGCAATTTTCCTAGGTCAAGTTTGACCAGTTTGACTAAGCTTGAGTTGAGTCAAGCTTGAGTCAGGGTTTGAGTTTTGATGTTTGACAATATAAGGCGTTTGACAATAAATGGAGATTGCTGGAGCAATTGTCCGATTGTGGAGATGGTCAAAGGGTTGACTAGGTTGATAAGAAGGTAAGTCAAGTAGGTCAGGGATGACAGGAGACTTGACGGGGTAAGTCCTAACTAGAGGTTAGGCAGTGGAGAAGTCCTAACTGGAGTTTAGGAAATGAGAAAGTCCTAACTGGAGTTTAGGCAATGAGAAAGTCCTAACTGAAGGTTAGGCAGTGGAGAAGTCCTAACTGGAGATTAGGCAATGGAGAAGTCCTAACGGGAGGTTAGGCAGTGGTAAAGTCATAACTGGAGTTTAGGCAATGGGAAAGTCCTAACTGGAGGTTAGGCAAGAGAGAGGTCAAGTAGGTCAAGGTTGACAGGAGACTTGACTGGAAAAGTCCTAATTGAATATTAGGCAAAGGTAAGTTCAACGGGAAGGTTGGCAAGAGTGAAAATCCAAGTAAGTCAGTGTTGACCAGACTTGGTGGTGAAAGTCCTGATAAGTGAGATCAGACAATTGGAAAGTCCTAGTATAGCTAGGCAAAGGGAAAGTCCTGGTGAGGAGCCAGGCAACTGGAAAGTCCAAGTGTGATCTTGGCAAAGTGAAAGTCCTGGTGAGGAGCCAAGCAATTGGAAAGTCCAAATGTGATCTTGGCAAAGCAAGTCCTAGGGTGATTTGGCTAGGAGAACCCGACAACTAGGATGAGGCCGATGGAAGCTCTAGAAGGCAAGGCGTGAAGGATGGGAAGATATCTGAGGGACGCAAGGCTGATAGAGGATGCTAGAAGGCTAGTTCGAGGTTGGTCGGGAGTAGCCAAATGCTAGGCGTGCAAACCCAGCAGGTCACGGTTGACCGAGAGTTGGGTTTGGGGAGCTGGACTTGAGTTTGAGTCAAGTCCAGGGTGTTCAATCGATCGGGCGATCGATTGAACATGCCCCAATCGATCAGCCGATCGATTGGGGTGTGTTGCGATTATTGTGATGGCCCAATCGATCGACCGATCGATTGGGAGCATTACTCGCAAGCACAGAAGCTTTCCCAATCGATCGGGCGATCGATTGGGATCTACTAATCGATCGGTCGATCGATTGGGGAGGAGAAGCTCTCGCGCGGACGCGAGAGTACAGAATGGGTTTGAATCTATCGGTCGATCGATTCAAACGGTCCCAATCGATCGGTCGATCGATTGGGAAGTGACCGTTGCGCAGGTTGCAGGCGATAGACGGCTGGGATTGTCCGGATGTGACATGGCGATCGATTGGGGATGGATTCAATCGATTGGAGCTACTGTATAAAGTCCAGGCGTAGCTTTTTTCTCAGTAGATCTCTTGCGATCTTTTGCGCTACTCTTCAGCGATTCACAGTGAGCTTCTCCGATCTACTCACGCCAGTTCTTGAAGGCACTTGGGGAGTTTCTCCAAGGTTCAAGAGGCGACGACAAGCACAAGTAAGCAAGAAGAGGAGTTGTGTTGCGTTGTATTTTTGTTTCCTCTTGTTGTATTTGTGTTGTGTTGTGTGTGAGTGTTGTACGAGGCTTCTCCGCCTCCGGCTGCGACCGAGAAGGAGGTTTTCATTAGTGGAGTGAGCGTGTCGTGTGGATCCTTGGATTAGTCACCTCATCTTGAGGTGGATACCAAGTAAACCCTAGGTGTTAGGATTGGTTGTTTTTGTCTTTGTATTCCGCTGCACATCTTCAAGACGCAACCGACGAACACGCGACGAGATGCTATTCACCCCCCTCTAGCGGACATCAAGGTCCCAACAGCTCCTACTTCACGGCTATCCGTAAGGTGGACAATCCCTATCCGTCGGTGGATTACTCCCCGGAAGACCTCCGGCTAGCTCACGTAGCTCCTTGTGGGTGGAGAAACCTCACAACAACTCTCATAAGAACTCTTGAGAAGGTAGGGCACTGGTAGACTACTAATAGGGGTTAACCACCTCTATTTCATCAGCCTTAACCAAACTCCAAAGCCTTGGTTATATAGGCCACGAATTGGAAAACCCCGCCTACCAGTCGACTACTAAAACCATCAGTCGACTGCCCTCTGTGGATATTTGACCGTTACAACCCAACGGCTCGATACCAGTCGACTGGTGAAAGTACCAGTCGACTGATCCACACTGGCCGAGCGAACAAAAGTATTCTGTTCGCTCCCAGTCGACTTCCTAGTCGACTAATGAAACCACCAGTCGACTGGTACCCGAGTACAATCTCTCAGCACTCGGACCCTCACCCTTACGACTCACTTGACTCTTCGTTGTAACCTTGACCTCTTGCCTTCAAACCTACTTCCCTTTGGCTCTCATCCCTCGGATGTATTCAAGCCCGCGTCTTGTCCCCAATGGCATCCTTTGCGTATGCCTCGAAGTCGCTTCCCTCGGCCCTTGTCATTGTTATCTTGTCCACGGTCCCTCAGATGCTCTATCTTTCACCGGACCCGAAGCCATCAAGATGAGTCATATGTGTATCATGCAAACCTCCACACTTACATACACATATCAAATACAAGGGTGAATTTAACTTAAACCCTTTCCCCAAACACCAAAACACATGGTCGCAAGGACCATTGGGATTGTTCCAACGATCTCCCCCCTTTTGATGTTTGACAATACGTTTAAGTTAGGGAAAACTTACATTGCCAAGGCTACATACTTGGACTTACACCGCCGAATGAACTTACGTTGTCAAGCCTACACACTTGGACTTACACCGCCGAATTAAAAATACAAACATGCATTGGAACCTATCCTAAGGCTCCCCCCTACACCTAAGCTCCCTATTGAGTTAGGAGTTTTATCATAGAGCTATTTAAGATCCTATCACAAGGCTTCCCCTACACTTATGCTTCCCATTAAGTTAGGAATTTTATGCAAAGACATTTAAAGTTTTCCCAACTACACCTTACTTCTCCCCCTTTACCTAATATCAAAAAGCTCCAACAATATCCCAATTATCGAAAATTTAATCATTAAAATGACCCTAAACTCATGTATTTATCCCCCATGGATAGTGATCCTGTCCGAACGCTGAGTCGACGGACGCTGGGGACGCGGCGCTCTCCTCTATCTCCAACCAGCTGCTTCAAACTCCGGCGAACCTGCACAGAAGTCGGGCCGGGGAGGGGTCCCCGGCGACGACCCTCCGACGCTCAAGTCAGGCAAGATGAAGACGATGAAATAGCTCTGAATCTCCGAGAATGCGTACCTCCGGCGAAGTCTGCGGGCTCTTATATAGAGCTCTGAGGAGGCTGATGCACATATACCGAGGCACACACGTGTCCTCAGCCCATACCCTAGTATGGGCTTGTCAGATGAGCTTGCCTGCCCCCTTACTGCTACAGTCCGAGTACGTCTCTGATGGGACAGTGAGCCCATGCCCTAAGATCCTGCATATCACTTGCTGTCAGAAGATGTTTGTCCTTGTCTTTTCTTACTCCATGCTGAACGTCCGGCCGGTCGGCGGTTTCCTCGCGTCCGGCCGGTCGGATGTGCTGATCCGCTCGGGAGCTTCCTGGTCATGTGCTCTGGACTGTTCGCAGTGTTGATACTTTATTCCTTCGGCCGAGAGGGCCCTCCGCTCGGCCCTACTATACTGTTCATCATGAGCGTCGGAACCCCGACTCCCCGCCGGGGTGTATTGCTTCCGCTCGGAAGCTTCAGTCGGTCGCCACCATTTCTATCCGCTCGGCCAAGCTTCTGGTTGACCTTTTTTCCTTTCCACCGCCACGTGGCTTTGACTTTGCTAATAGGGGTCCCCCATTCTTACCGCCGGATCACTTGCCTCCCCTTCAAGTCTATTCGAAGGAGGCAGTGAGTCTGACTGACTGGACTATATGTGTCCGAGCGGGCGGTCGCCGCTTTTCCGTAGCTTATAATCTTCCTTTAGCCGTTCGGCCCCTATGCCGGATTCAGCCGCTCGGCTCTTCGTTTCGGATGCCTTGTTGTTCAACGTGGATGTTTGCTTGTCTAAATATTCTCGAAACTCGCGCAAATCCTTCCCATTAAGTCGCAGCATGCGCGGTATGACGCGCATTAATTGTGCCCAATGGCAAGGCGCCACGTGGCTCTTCTCGCGTGGCGGCGATGCTTAGTACGATGGGATGTGATTGCTTTGAAATAGACGGTCGGATGATGGCCTCGTCTTTCGTGACCTGCATCCGACGGCGGAGGCCGATTGGCCTTGGCTGTATAAAGCCTCGACTCTCCTCCTCTGCCGCACGTTTACTCGTGCTCTCTCCTTCTGTTTCCTCTGCCGTTGCATCCTCCGGCGATCCAGTGTCTATTTTTAGGCGGCGATCATCTCATCGGTGATTCTTTCCGCCCGTTTCCTTCTCAGTGAGTCTTCTTCTTTCACTTACTAGGTTTTCTCTGCTCCTTTCGCCTCTTTCATCCCTATTCCTTCGATTTCTTGCCATCCTTTCGCCCCTCCGAGATGGCGAGCTCCTCCGAACCCGCTGTGGGCGTTCAGGGCCCTTGGTACTTGACCATGGAGAGTCGATTTGATGAGGAGGGCGCTCAGCGCCTGGTTCGGACGTATGGGATTCCTGATGACCACGAAATAATTATAGCCGACCCGACCGACCGGCCACATGACCCGCCGATCGGCTCCATTTGTTTCTTTTTTGATCAATTCCAGGGCGGCCTCAGATTTCCTACTCATCCCTTTATTTTGGAGGTTTGTAACTATTTCCGCATCCCGCTCGGCCAACTTGTGCCGAATTCCTTCAGGCTGCTGAGCGGAGTGGTCGTCCTCTTTAAGCTGCACAGTATTCCTCTTGACCCTAAAATATTCCATTTCTTCTTCTACCCCAAACAATCCGAGCCGGGCACTTTTATCTTCCAAAGTAGAATAGGCTTCAAATTTTTTGATAATATGTCGACTTCCAACAAACAATGGAAGGAGTTTTTCTTCTACATCCGACTTCCCGAGCGGCCGGCATTCCGAACCAGATGGCAGACCGCTGTGCCGACTCAGCCGGAGCTTGGCAAGTTCAGAAGCAGTCCAGCCTATCTTCATGCGGCGAACTGGTTGGCCGGTCAGCGATACAAGATCGACCAGTTGCTGCTCAAGGGGGTGTTGTATATTTTCGGATTGTCTCCGGTCCGGGCGAATCTCCCCTTCCGCATGAGTAAGGACTCTTTACTCTCTTCGTCTTTTTTGTCTAATTGATTTTAATTTCTTTCATTGCAGCCGAAGTTATGTGGCGCTCCAAGGCTACCGTTAGTTTGAAGTTGAAGTCCGTGGAAATTGAAGCGGCCACTAAAAAAGAGCTAGCCGAGCGGGGTCTCATTCCCAGCCGCCCGGCAGATGCAGGAGAGGGGGGGCGCAGTCCGCCCCGGAAACAGAAGTTGCCCCGTCCGCTTCAACGGAGGTTGAGGTGGACCCTGTTTCCTCAGCCCCCGCCGAACTGAGCGTCCCCCAGGTTGGAGATCCACCATTGGAGGTTCGGCGGAAACGTCGAAGTGACTCCAGCCTTCCGCCGACCCAAGAGGGGGAAACACAGGCGCCGATCGGCGTAACTTCGCCCGACCGCACGCCATCACAGATCGGGACCCCTGTGGCTTCGCCTGTCGCACAGTCCCCTGGCTCTCCTCCCCGAACTCGCCGCCGCTTACGTCGGTTGGGCGAAGCTTCCACCATTGGGGAGTCCTCGCATCAGGCGTCCGCGACTGAAGAAACGCCGTCCGGCCATCCGACTATCAAGACCACCCTCCGATTCCCATCGGAGGAATATTTACTGTCTGCCGATCGGCCATCGAGCCCCGTTCACGAAGTAACCTTAACGGGTCCGCTCGCCAAGCTTTTTGAGGATGCGCAGATCCAAGTGGCCCTTATGACGCCCAAGCAACTAGGCGACAACAACATGCAGCAGGCTACTCAGGTAAATTCATTTTTCTTCCTGCGCGACGCTACTGGTTTGGTTTTTGACTTCATTATTTTCTTTACAGCGCTGGGCTGAGCAAATCGCCACTAGCCATCGGCTAGCCGAGTTGGAGGATCTCCTGGGAAAACTCCAAGTGTCGGAAGGTCCCACGGCCGAGCGGGAGAAACAAGCTCTTGAGGCCGAACAGAAGAAGGCTGCTGACCTGGCTGCTGAGGTGGCTCGGCTAGAGGACTTGGTGAAGAAGCGCGACAAAGATGTAAAGCACGCCGGTAGCCGGAAGAGGCGGGCGATTGCTGATATGGACAAAATGAAAGTAGATGTCCATGCGCTAAATCAGCAATGCAAGGATCTAGAGGCTCAGCTGAACGCCGAACGAGAGGCCCGTTCGGCTGAACGCACAAAGGCTGAAGCAAACTTGAAGGCCCTCCAAGATTCCTTAACTGCTTCCCGGGCGCTGCTCAAAAAATATAAGGAAGGAGAGCCGAGTCGCCTAGCTGCAGCGCGCCAGGAATACCTCCGCTCGGAGCGCTTTGGCGAAAAGTTCGGTAGCAACGTCTCCTCAACCTTTATCGAGGCGGTCAAGGTCACCACGGCGTACTTTAAAAAGGGGGGGCACCTTCCTGCTGACCTGAGCATTCCCCCTCCTGAACTGGTGGCCATGATTGACGACATCCCGGACACCTTTTTTAATTTTGAGGATCCGGAGTGATGCCGGTTATTTCAAGTACTTTCTGTATTTCATCCGCTCGGCGGATGTAAAACTTTTGTACGTGTCGTTCGGCATAATTTTTCTTCTAATGAAACGATGCCCCTTTGCTTGTCTTCCTACTCATCATCCATAATATTCTTCCGCTTGCTTAACGTTTATGCCTAGAGTCAGTCATGCTCTTAAGCGTTCTCCATCTCGCAATCGATCAGATTAGTCCATTCAACCAAGTCCGAGCGGGGAGGCTTACTCGCTCTGCTCGCATCTGGCTTGCGTGAAGTCAGCAAACGCCAAGTATCGAAGGGCCAACCCCCGATCAGGCCTGAATGATTTAATATTTGTAGTTTCCGCGGTTTCTTATTCTGATATTCTTTCGTATGCTCGGGGTATTTATAGACGTCGGCTCGTCTCTCGATTGTTAACGACGGAGCTCGTCGGCGCGGATTTTTATAGCCGGTCGGCGCGGCTCTCGATTTTTAACGACGATGCTCGTCGGCGCGGGTATTTATAGCCGGTCGGCGCGGCTCTCGATTTTTAACGACGGTGCTCGTCGGTATTCCGCTCGGGGATTTATAGACGCCGGCTCGTCTCTCGATTTTTAACGACGGAGCTCGTCGGCGGGCGCGGATTTTTATAGCCGGTCGGCGCGGCTCTCGATTTTTAACGACGGTGCTCGTCGGTATTCCGCTCGGAGTTTAGACCGTCTCTCGATTTTAACGACGGAGCTCGTCGGCGCTCTCGATTTTAACGACGGTGCTCGTCGGCGGTGCGGATCGGCGCGGCTCTCGATTTTAACGACGGTGCTCGCCGGTCTTCTACTCGATTTATAGGCGGGGCTCTCGATATTTAACCGGTGCTCGTCGATCTTATCGGTATTTATAGACGGCCTCGACATTTAACGACGGTGCTCGTCGATCTTCCGCTCGGTATTTATAGACGCCGGCTCGCATTTAACGACGGTGCTCACGATCTTCCGCTCGGTATTTATAGCCGGTCGGCGCGGCTCTCGATTTTTAACGACGGTGCTCGTCGGTCTTCTACTCGGTATTTATAGACGGTCGGCGCGGCTCTCGATATTTAACGACGGTGCTCGTCGATCTTCTGCTCGGTATTTATAGACGGTCGGCGCGTCTCTCGATATTTAACGACGGTGCTCGTCGATCTTCTGCTCGGTATTTATAGACGGTCGGCGCGTCTCTCGATATTTAACGACGGTGCTCGTCGATCTTCTGCTCGGTATTTATAGACGGTCGGCGCGTCTCTCGATATTTAACGACGGTGCTCGTCGATCTTCTGCTCGGTATTTATAGACGGTCGGCGCGTCTCTCGATATTTAACGACGGTGCTCGTCGATCTTCTGCTCGGTATTTATAGACGGTCGGCGCGTCTCTCGATATTTAACGACGGTGCTCGTCGATCTTCTGCTCGGTATTTATAGACGGTCGGCGCGTCTCTCGATATTTAATGACGGTGCTCGTCGATCTTCTGCTCGGTATTTATAGACGGTCGGCGCGTCTCTCGATATTTAACGACGGTGCTCGTCGATCTTCTGCTCGGTATTTATAGACGGTCGGCGCGTCTCTCGATATTTAACGACGGTGCTCGTTGATCCTTGGGGCTAATTTTGATCATGCATGATAATATATATATATACCTGGCCGAACGGCCTGGGCCTTCGTATTCTAGCCCTCGCTGGTAATAATTTTTATACCCGGCCGAACGACGCGGGGCTTCCACCATCGATTCTTGACATATAAACCTCCCGTCTGATCGGCTCGGCGGGGCCTTCGGAATCGAGCTCTCAGCTCGGATGCAAACCTCTTGGCCGATCGGCACTGGGGCCTTTGGTCTTCGAGCCTGTGGCTCGGATATAAACCTCCCGGCCGAATGGCTCGGGGGCCTTCGGATACTATACCTCCGGCTGAGCAGCTCGGGGCCTTCCCATCGAGCCTTTGGCTCGGTTAACATACTTCCGGCCGAGCGACACGGGGTCTTCCCATCGAGCCTTGGGTCTCTAAACCGCTCGGCGTGAGCAAATATTTGCCTTTGAATTATTTTTATTTCCTGCGCTACAACGATACAAGCAGCTAATATTTACATGAAACGGAACAATGGTGCACCTTTCACCCAACTCGATATGGCTGAAGATGATTGGCAGCCCACGGCCGCTCGAGCAGTCGAACATCTGCGTCCTTGAGGAAATATACGCCTGTCATCGAGCTCCTGGCTCTAATATACTCCGTACCCGGCCGAGCGGCTCGGGCCTTCATCACCGAGCTCCTTGCTCGGATATTCTCCGTACCCGGCCGAGCGGCTCGGGCCTTTGTCACCGAGCTCCTTGCTTGGATTCACAAATTCTCTTGATATTCCCGTAATAGCCCTTCATCTCTGGTAAGATCATTGGACGGCATCGCGGTGACCTAATATCCCACTTAGTTGCATAAATTCCTTTGATATTCCCCTCGTATCTCCCGATCGCCGGGAGTGGATAGTGCTTCGGCAGAGGGTCACGCGGAATAGCATCAGAGAATTGTCGATGGAGTCGCTCGGGCGGATCACCTGGTCGGGGCAGCTTTCCTTTAATATTGTCCCGATCGGGAGCTCCTTCAGGAGAAGTTCGTCCAAGGTTGATGGGTGCAACTTTTGAAGACATACGAAATAAGGCCCAAGGAAAGCCCCCTGTGGAGATATGCTCCGATCGGTCCACTGGAATTGCCCGACCAGCTGAAGTTGATTTCGCTTGCTGCGTCGCCCGCTCGTCATGCGCCTTTTCCCTTTGCTGCGCCACAATTTTATCTGCCTTTGCCTTGACTATAGCGTCCAATTCTTCTTGCGAGAGTGCCATGGTATGTAGTCTTCCAGCCTCGTCCATTGCCTCTGCTCGGATGCAGGTGCGTTCCCACAGACGGCGCCAAATTTGATCCTGTCCGAACGCTGAGTCGACGGACGCTGGGGACGCGGCGCTCTCCTCTATCTCCAACCAGCTGCTTCAAACTCCGGCGAACCTGCACAGAAGTCAGGCCGGGGAGGGGTCCCCGGCGACGACCCTCCGACGCTCAAGTCAGGCAAGATGAAGACGATGAAATAGCTCTGAATCTCCGAGAATGCGTACCTCCGGCGAAGTCTGCGGGCTCTTATATAGAGCTCTGAGGAGGCTGATGCACATATACCGAGGCACACACGTGTCCTCAGCCCATACCCTAGTATGGGCTTGTCAGATGAGCTTGCCTGCCCCCTTACTGCTACAGTCCGAGCACGTCTCTGATGGGACAGTGAGCCCATGCCCTAAGATCCTGCATATCACTTGCTGTCAGAAGATGTTTGTCCTTGTCTTTTCTTACTCCATGCTGAACGTCCGGCCGGTCGGCGGTTTCCTCGCGTCCGGCCGGTCGGATGTGCTGATCCGCTCGGGAGCTTCCTGGTCATGTGCTCTGGACTGTTCGCAGTGTTGATACTTTATTCCTTCGGCCGAGAGGGCCCTCCGCTCGGCCCTACTATACTGTTCATCATGAGCGTCGGAACCCCGACTCCCCGCCGGGGTGTATTGCTTCCGCTCGGAAGCTTCAGTCGGTCGCCACCATTTCTATCCGCTCGGCCAAGCTTCTGGTTGACCTTTTTTCCTTTCCACCGCCACGTGGCTTTGACTTTGCTAATAGGGGTCCCCCATTCTTACCGCCGGATCAGATAGCATACATCTAAAAGAGTTAACCCGATAAAAATCCAGTGTTGAAAATAATTTCAGACCGGCATCAGTCAATTGCCAAAATCACCAGTCGACTGTCCTTATCGAAACAAACCCACAAAAGCATTCTGTGTTCGATAAATACTGTTACCAGTCGACTGGCACCCTGATTTCAGCCCAAACAACATTTTAAACCCAATTTCAGAAATGCATAAAAAAATTCCACAAAGATTCAAAAATCCTCAAATTTTGTGGAGAGACCTGTTTTACCCATGTCTACTTGAAAAAAAAATACATATAAAATGTATCTATCACCAATCCCAAGATTGACACAAAACCCAAAATTATCTAAATAGTTCAATTGAACATTGACCTAAAGTCCTAGTTTTGGCTTCCTCTTGATGTATTTGTCATACTAAACCACAATGCATCCCTAGCATTGGTTTATATGGCATCTATACATCCAAAACCAATTATCATGTAATATGACCTCCAATGTCATATTTCTTACATGAAACACATTCCAATTGTGCCAATTTCCAAAGGTTGAGACTCAAATCCGTCTTCAAACCACTTGACACATTTCATGACTCAATCTAGACTCCCAAGTAAAACTCACTTGAGATCCATTTGTCATGAGTCCCAAATTGACTCTTAGAGTTCCCCTTAGAGCTCTTAACCTTAGCCACCTCCCTACGTGACTCATCCATAATTGCTACGCCACATCGACGCACCTCCGGTGATACTTGGCCTACAAATCTAACCTTCTTAACCTTGGACATCTTGTCCTTGATTAGCTTCTCCTTACCTTTAAATGAATTTCCCTTGTGTCATATGCAACCCTAGCATAAGACTTTCCCTTAGCCTTGGAGACACTAGATCGGTATCCTAAACCTGATCTACCATTGTTGGGTCTTTGGCTACCCAACATCATACTTAACCCTCTAGATCCAACCGTGAATCTAGCTAGGGGGTTCTCCAAACTATCAAGCTTTGCCTTCAAAGCTTGATTTTCCCTTTCTAGATTCATAAACCTAGAATAAACATGCCCATATTGGATATTCTTAAACCTACCCATTTTTCTAGGCATATGTTTCCCTTTCTTGAGATTAATACTTTGGTTCTCCATTAATTTCTTCTCCTTAGGTAATGAGAATTTAACTTGCCTAGGCCTATCATGCATAGGTCTCCTAGGGTTATGATTGACATTTACCCTATTCCTATCATGATATTTAAAACTAAAATTTTTCATGGGTAAATAATGAAAATTATTCCTAACATGCATGGGAGTATAAGAATTTAAATTTGAATTATACTTCAAATTAGGGTATACCTCCCTTACTCTTGAAGCTCCCCCTTGGCTTTTGCTTCTCTTCTTCTCCCATTTCTTCAATTGTGCTAGCTTCTTTATCTCTCCCTTCTTGGGGCATTTGGTGTGGTAGTGACTCTTCTCCCCACACGTGAAGCATACGATGTGCATTCTCCTCCTTTGGGCTTTTTCATTCCTACAACACTTGTTAGTGTTTAAATTAACTTGAATGGTTTAGGATTTACTTTGTTCTTACCCATTTGACACCTACTCTTGTAGTGTCTCTTCTCATTGCACCCGAAGCACACAATGTGGTCTTTTGACTTCACTTCGGTGAAGGTGATTACTAAATTGACTTCCAAGACTTCTTCTTCTTCTTCACTTGTCTTGGATTCTTCTTCAATCTTTGAGGATGTTGATGATACTTCCTCATATTTCTTTTCCTCCTCGGATGTTGAACATTGCTCAACTTCTGGTTGATCCTCCTCTACTTGAACCACCTCATCCCTTTCTTCGGATTTTTCTTCCTCTTGTTCTTGTGTAGGCATAGGTTCTTCCCAAAGAACCTTCTTTATCTTGCTCCACAAATCATGGTCATTCTCGTATTCACCTACACGGCTCATCACATCATTAGGCAAAATATCAATCAAAATAGATATTACCTTATCATTTACATTTAATCGTGAGATTTGCTCTTTCGTCCAATGATGTGGTCGGAGTCTCTTCCCTTTCTTTCTCTTGGGACTTCAAATGGCTCCTTGACCATCATCATAGTGTCCCAATCTGTATTGAAGAAGACCTCCATCTTCATCATCCAATACGTGATGTCCCATAAGTCTTCTCCTTCAAACTTTGGAGGTGCTATCAAGTTGGCCATCTTCTTGCTTCCTCGGCGATTAATCCGAAGGAGAGCGTCCTCGCTCTGATACCACTTGTTGGAGATCTTGTATGGCTTGCTAGAAGGGGGTTGGATAGACGCCACCCCCAAATTAATCACTTCCTAGGTATTCGTTAGTTACAACAGCTAAAGACAATAAGGAAAGAATACGCAAACCAATACACGTCGATTTACGTGGTTCAGAGATAAAGCTCCTACTCCACGGCTGCCCGTAAGGTGGACGATCCCTATCCGTCGGTGGATTACTCCTCGGAAGACCTCCGGCTAGCTCACGTAGCTCCTTATGGGTGAAGAAACCTCATACAACTCTCACAAGAACTCTTGAGAAGCTAGGGCACTAGTAGACTACTAATATGAGTTAACCATCTCTATTTTGTCAACCTTAACTAAGCTCCAAAGCCTTGGTTATATAGGCCACAGGTTGGAAAACTCCGCCTACCAGTCGACTGCCATAACTATCAGTCGACTGCCCTCTGTGGATATTCGACCGTTACAACCCAATGACTCGATACCAGTCGACTGGTGAAAGTACCAATCAACTGATCTACACTGACCGAGTGAACAAAAACATTCTATTCGCTCCCAGTCAACTGCCTAGTCGATTGAACCAGTCAACTGATGAAACCACCAGTCGATTGGTACCCGAGTACAATCTCTCAGCACTCGGACCCTCACCCTTACGACTCACTTGACTCTTCGTTGTAGCATTGACCTCTTGCCTTCAAGCCTACTTCCCTTTAGCTCTCGTCCCTCGGACGCATTTAAGCCCGCGGCTCGTCCCCAATGTCATCCTTCGCGTATGCCTCAAACTCGCTTCCCTCGACCTTTGTCCTTGCTGTCTTGTCCATGGTCCCTCGAATACTCCATCCTTCACCGGACCCGAAGCCATCAAGCTCAGTCATATGTGTATCATACAAACCTGCACACTCATATACACATATCAAATACAAGGGTGAACCTAACTTAAACTCTTTGCCCAAACACCAAAATACATGGTCGCACGGACCATTGGGATTGCTCCAACAACCTCGACCACCCTCCGGTGCCTGGACCGCTAACGTGGTTGCACCTCAAGCGAAGATATATTCATCTTGCCTCTATCCAGTCTCGGGTGCCTCAACGAGCCCCGAGCACCTGGACTCTAACGTGTGCTAACTAAATAGAATGCGCTAAGTCAATTGTATATGTGATTGAGTTTGGCCCAATCTAAGTGCTTGGACCCTTCTGGGACGCCTGGAAGTCCTTTTTCAGCCAACTTGCAACTTTAATTTCTTGCACCACAGAGTTAGCCCAATAAACATAATATGAATTAAAATTATTAATTAGATCATGTTTTACAAAGACTAAGATCTAGTCATGGTCTCAACTTAGACTTTCAAAAATAATCTAAGTTGGACTAGTGCCTACAACCCCACTGGGACTTGCCTCACTGGATCACTCTTCTCCAATGCTTACCTCACTTATCATTGCAGACTTACTCAACTCTTAACCCACCAAGTCTTCTTGTCAGATGCCCCATCTGGACTTCAGTCAGTTGTCAGGTCCTATAGACCCAACTAAACTTCCTGCTAGATATCAACCTATCTGGTATTCCTGCTAGTTCTCAACTAGATTTTAGCCTGGTGTCAAGTCCCACCAAGTCTTTTAGGTTTGCACACTTGGTAAATATGTTAAATCACAAGTCTAACTTTAACTTTTGTCATACATATGGTATTCTTTCCATTCTTGCCAGTTCTTAACTGAGCTTTAGCCTTGTGTCAGGGTCCCACCAAGTCTTTTAGTTCTGCACACTTGGTAAATAGATTAAATCACAAGTCTAACTTTAACTTTTGTCATACATCAAAATCTGAGTTTAATTATTAGTGCAAACTGCACTAACAGTACGGTGCTAGTTTATATAAACCAACACCAACTGCGATTCTAGTTTGTACTATTGTAGGATCGAAAAGCACTAGGGGGAGTGAATATCGCTCATGAATTTTTTTTTACATTTTTCGTAAAGAAATCAAGAAAACACAGCGGAAATAGAATTAAGAAATGATAATACAAAAGTCAATTGTTAACATAAGTATTTTTTATTTGGTTCGAAGCCTTCGATGACTCCTATGTTGGTTGGTCCTAGGAGGATCGTACCAGTTCCACTGTACAAAAATTTTGTACAAGTGTCGAACCTTTTCCAAAAACAACCTATTGTGTTCTTTAGAAGTTAAATTAGGAATAGCAAACGGAACTTAACATTATTGATTCCAAATTTAACTTATCTGTTCTTAATAGTTTAGACTTGGATCGCAAGCGGAACTTAACACTATTGATCCAAGTCCACCTATGTTATAAATTTAATAAAATATTAATTTCCAAAATTGGCTTCCAGGACTGCATGGTGAGGCATATGACCTTCTTAGGTATGGGAGCATCCACCACCGCCTAGACAAAGCCTTTTAAGGAAAGCTAATATTTAATTTCCTTATATAACTCTAGGTTTAACCAAAAGGAACAATCGAATCACAAATTCGAAAAACAAAACAAAAAAACACAACTTCGAAACAAATCCGAAAACTCTAGAATCATATGCCTCTTGTGTTTGGTATTTCCAAAAATAACTATACAAAGAAAACTAGTATGATGCGAAAAATAATTACTAGTTATACCTTTCTTTGTAAGCAAATAACCTCTTGATCTTCTACCGTATTCCTCTTATAATCTCAGACGTTGTGTGGGCAACGATCTTTCGAGATGAAAACCACTCAAGCCCTTCTTCTCCAAGCAAGTTTCGGCCACCACAAAAACTCCAAGAGATGTGAGGTTCGGCCACCACCACCAAGCTCCAAGGAATGCTAGAAACAAAACCTCCTTTTTCTCCTTCTTCTCCTAGCTAGATCCGGCCACCATCAAAAACTCCAAGAGAAGGATGAAACCGGCCACTAAAGAAGAAGAGAAGAGGAGAAGGAAACCCTCTAGGGTCGACCACAACCAAGGAAGAAAAAAAATAGAGTTGTTATCTTGAAGGCACCTCTACCCCTTCTTTTATAATCCTTGGCATTGGAAAATAAGGAAATTTAAATAAAAACTTCCTTAATTCTTTTGCCATGAAAAGAAAAATTAATTTAAAAAATAATTTTCTTTTCTTAAACATCATGGCCGTCCACTTTAAAATCTCAAACAAGGAGAGTTTTAATTTAACACAAGAATTAAAACTTCCTAATTTGTTTCCGGAAATTTATAAAAATTTCTCCAATAATTTTTCCCTTCATGATGGATTGTAAAAGGAAATTTTATAAATTAAAATCTTTCTTTTAAATATGTGAATGATTTACAAAAAAAAAATCGCTAAAAATTAAAATTACCTTTTAAAACATCTCTCCAAAAAAAAAAAAATATTTTAATTAAAATTCCTCTCCTCTTAATTCCATGTGATCACGTTGACAATTGGCAAGCTTCTCACGTTAGACTTAATTGGCAAGCAAACACTTGAGTTACTTAAACAAAACTTCTCATGTTGACTTGGTTGGCAAACAAAACCGTGAGTTGCTGTTCTGTTTAAGCAATCGGCATTTCACAGCAAGCAATTGAGAACTCGTTGTGTACCGTGTACGTTGATCACAGCAACATGAAGCATCGTTGGATAGCAACGCCAATAACATGGACTTGAAGATAGGCTTGAGTGGGTACAAGATTTTTATAGAGAGGTTACAATAGGGATTGAGAGGAGGAATTGATTTTGATCACCTGATGAAATTAAGCTTCCCGTGTTCGCTCCGAACACCCAACTTAATTTCATCAATAATAATTCATACCACTAAAGAATTATTATTGAACTACCGCACTAATCCCAAATTACATTTTGGGCTCCTTCTTATTATGTGTGTTAGTCTCCCTGTGTTTAAGATGTCGGATGCCCACTAATTAATTGAGTTACTGACAACTCATTTTAATTAATATCTCAGTCCAAGAGTAGTACCACTCAACCTTATCGTCATGTCGGACTAAGTCCACCTGCAGGGTTTAACATGACAATCTTTATGAGCTCCTCTTGGGGACATTATCAACCTAGATTACTATGACACAGTTTCCTTCTATAATCAACAAATCACACTATAAGTAACATCATTTCCCAACTTATCGAGCATTTTGATTTATCGAGCTAAATCTCACCCTTTGATAAGTCAAAGAAATAAATATTAAATATATGTGCTTGTTATTATATTAGGATTAAGAGCACACACTTCCATAATAACTAAGGACTTGTTCTTTTATTAAGTCAGTATAAAAAGAACTTACCTTAAATGGTCATGTTTAATACACTTAGAGTGTACTAGTATAATTTATTAGTCAAGATAAACTAATACCTAATTACATTACGACTATTCCAATGGTTTGTTCCTTTCCATCTTAATCGTGAGCTACTGTTTATAATTTATAAAGAACTGATAACACGATCTCCTGTGTGTGACACCACACACCGTGTTATCTACAATATAAATTAATTGAACGACTACACTCAGTATATATAAATGTAGACACTTGACCAATGTGATTCTTATTTCTAAATAAATGTTTATACAAAAAGCTAGTCTTTTAGTATACACTCTAACATCCTACTCCAAGGCCCGTACTTTGAGAGTGTTTTTGTTGGTAATCACTATCAGTTCGAATAAGGTTATAGAATTGAAGTACAAGAATTATAGAGTAAAGTTACCAGTAACAAAGAGAATTAGAAGAACTTGATCGTAGGTTGTTAGAGTAGCGTTTGAGCGTCATCGAGAGATTTTCGGAGCAGCGCACAAACATGAAAATGGTAGAAAATTGTTGTTAGATGCTACTGGTCTAGGCCCTTTATATAGCACTATATTCCAGGCGCCTGAACTACCCTCGGGCGCCTAGAGTGTTGACGTGGCTGCACCTCAGCGAAAGCTTATCTCTGAAAATTTATTCAACTTTGGGCACTCGGACCGATCCGGGTGCCTGGACCCTGATGTGTGCTGGTTAATCAGTGAGCACTATCTCATCTAGTTACCCACTTGGTTCTCCCCTTTCCCAAGCGCCCAGACTAACTCTGGGCACCTGGACCCCCTTTTTCTAGCCTTTTGATTTCCTGCATTACAAGGTTAGCACAATAAGCAAAACATTATAATCAAATTTGACAGTCTCGGGACTATTCGGTTATGATTTTTAGATTTTCATGAAATCCTAGGTCGAACCAACGCCTACTATTCCCTCTAGGGGAACACATCCTCACCTACTCTTCTCAAGAGAGTTTACCTAATTCCAAACTAGTCCTCCAGACCATTTGAACTTTTGCTTAATGATCTTAACCTGGGACTTCCATTGGACGCCCGATCCCCGACCCATCCAGACTTTTACCTGGTATCTGCAACTCCCAGGGATTTCACCTACTGTCCTTGACCCGTAGGATTTTCCCCCCGACTTCCTTGATTTGCTAAGACTTCCGCCCAATCCCTCAAGCCATGACTTCCTTGCCTAGTCACAACTAGACCTTTCCACATGTTTGCCTAAACTCATTTAGGACTTTTCTGCACACTCAGTCGCACTTATTACAATCACGATAACCCTTAACTTTGAACACTTTGATATTATCAAAACTTGGGTTCGATCATTTGATATTTCCTGCACCAATATGTATAAACCAGCACTGACTGTTGGAGCTGATCTTTAAAGACTAGCACCATCACGTTAGAGTTGATTTCTACAAACCAGTACTACATTGATACTGGTTTATACAAATCAACACCATATTGGAGCTTATTTGTAAAAATCAGCTTCAATTTACTGGTGCTGATCTTTATATTGGTGTTTGTCTTTAAAGAATAGTATCAAGATGGAACTGATCCTTAACATCTTCTTAACATGTAGGAAAGATAAGAAAGTTACATACAAATAAAAAAGAGATTAAATAAAATTTAATTTAGATTGTGTTTTATATATATATATATATATATATGTAATTAAGTTTTTAAAAAAACTTTAATTTAGCCTGATAACATTTTTAATAAATAAGCTTTCACAAGGCCTATAAAAAATTGAACAAAATTAAACACATTTACATTCCTGCATAGATCTCTTGGAATATGAAGTTTGGCGACGCACTATAAGACTAATTTTATGAAGGCCCACTTCTACAATTTCTATAATTAAAGACTTTGATGGTAATTTAATGATTTTTATTTGAAAAATAGAAAATATTTGAGAGGAAGAAAAATCTTAAAAATATTAATAAAAAAATTTGAACTAGATAATTGATCTGACCAAACCTAACATCCTTTAGTTATAAGTTTCATTTGGCCAAAATTACATAACAATAGACTCTAATTGAGAATTAAACTGTAAATAAATGTAAGATGTACTATAGCCTAAGGGGCTAAATTCTAAAACTAATATTGATTTTTAAAAATTAAAATCACAATGATTTTTTTAAAATATAATACGACAGTGAAATTATTCAGCATAATAACGGATACGGAAAGACTTCCCCTATGTTTTTAGCCACTTAACCATTGATTATAAACTAACTCTACGTAATTTAAGGACGAATTATAAGAAACGAAGGGAATAGGATTTAAGGTTTATTAGCGTAATCATCTTTTCCTACCGCTCTTCTCCTCGAGACTACGTGACCAATCACCACCGCAATAGTTCGCCTCGACACCACTCTGCACGTGTGCCTCGTACAGCCGTAGCACGTTCTCCAGCTGCCACAACACCTCTCCCATCGTCGGTCGATTCTTCCCCTCGTCGGCGAGGCATTTCTCGGCGATCTCCACAAACTTCTCCACTGACTCCGGCGAGTACCCCTCCTCCTTTAGCCGCGGGTCCACGATCCGCTCCACCGGCCGCTGCCGCAGTGCCCATTCAGCCAGATTGATCTGCCCATTCGGCAGGGTCGTGTCGATCACCGGCCGCGCGCACACCACCTCCAGCAGCACCACTCCGAACGAGAACAAGTCCGATTTCTCCGTCAGTTGCAGTCGCCGGAAGTACTCAGGGTCAAGGTACCCGAAGCTCCCCTTCACCGCCGTGCTAACGTGGGTTTGGTCCACCGCCGGCCCGTCCCTTGACAGCCCGAAGTCTGCCACCTTAGCCACAAAGTCCTCATCCAGCAATATGTTGGTGCTCTTCACGTCGCGGTGGATGATCCCCCGCTCCGACCCCGTGTGGAGGTAGTGCAGTCCGCGCGCAGCGCCGATGCACGTTCCCAGGCGTTGCCGCCACGTCAGCGACGGCCGGTCGCCGCCCACGAGGTGGCTCCGCAGCGTGCCATTCGCCATGTACTCGTACACCAGCACCATCTCCCCTTGCTCGTCGCAGAATCCGATCATGGATACCAAGTGCCGGTGCCGGAGCTTCGACAGCATCTCGATCTCCGTCTCGAACTCTCTCACTCCCTGCTCTGATTGTTTGTCGGCTCGCTTGATTGCCACTGTAACCCCCTCGTCGATCTCTCCTCTGTAAACTTTACCGAAGCCCCCTGTTCCAATGACCAACGACTCGTCGAAGTTCCTGGTCGCAATTTTAATATCCGCCATGGTGAATCTTCTCCCAACCCTGTTCTTATTCTTCGAGCTGAACGAAGTCTTCATTGTCACCGCATTTTTTTTGCTTTCAGGATTCTTCTTCTCCGGTGGCGTTTTATTCCGGCGATGTAATAAACCAACATAAACCGACAAACCGACCACCATTAGTCCGAAAGCGAAGGCAGCGGCGGCGACGGCTGCCCATAAAGTCTTTTGCGACGGCTTTTGAGCGACTCTGCTGCTCTGAGTTGCTCTGATTCGCTGGTGAGAGTGAGCCAGAATCCCGTTCCTACTCAGCTTAAAGATCTCGACGCCGTTGAGGAGGGCGTCGCCGCCCGATCCGCTCGCCAGCGAATCGGGTCCCAACTGGAGCCAAAGCGAGTCCACCTTCGGCGAGATCGCCGTCACGTAGTCCTTGTGGTAGGCCTTGTTCTTCCCGCCTGCTCGAACGAACACATCAAAGTTCTCCGCTGCAGTCTTGTTGTTAATATAAATCCTAAAAATCCTCTGGTTCGGCTTGTCGTAGACAAGCTCGGAGAAATGCAACCGGATTAGGTAATCGAAGTTGGGATCCACGGGGAACCTCCTCGACACGTTGAATCTCCTCTCCACTACTTGGTTGTCCGTCATCGTCCTCGCCGTCTCGTAGACCAGTAACGGCGCGAAGACGTCGGTGTCGTTGACGGACGAGTAAGTCACACTGGAAGTGTTACTGATGCTGTGCGCTGCGTTGACAGAGAACATGAAGTGTTCGTCGGAGTTCCAGTTCCTCCATAGGGCTCGGTCTTCGCTCGGCTCGATTTCTCGCCCGCCGACATTTAACCTGTACATGGTCTCCATCCCCGAGCTCGAAGGGAACAGCTTGTCGACGACCGGAATCACCTCGAGGGCGTTGACGAAGGCGAAAGAACCGGGTTCGGGGATGAACTCGATCCTGAGCTCGGTGAGGTTGACGCTGAGGGAGAACTCCCTGACGAGAGTACTGATGCTCGAGTTGCTGATCGCGTTCTTCCAATCTATCTCGCCGGGCGCGTTGAACTTGGAGAGCAGCTTGAGATTGTTGGCGAGCAAATCGAAGGAGGAACCGCTGGCGATGAAGTTGCCAAAATTGAAGGGGCAGTAGTGGAGCCTGATGAAGTAGTTCCCCGGAACCACTGCGAAGTTGAAGCTCGCCGAGGTGTTAAAGATCCGCGCAGTTTGATAGAGTGATCCATAGATCGCGAGATCTTCAGAGATCGTTGAAGCAGCAGCAGCGACTCCAACGGATGATAACGTGAAGTTTTGGCCAGGAATCGAGTCACCAGTCCACCGTCTACCATCTACCGTGATGCTGGAATTGCTGCCACAGTTGATGAAAAGAGGTTTCGACAGAGCTTCGACGGATGCTTCAAACAGAGTCAGAGATGCAAGGAACGCAAGAAACAGGACATTGAATTTCATGTTTGACAAATCAGCAATTAACAATCAATCAAGCCGCTCAATTGCTGCTCATCTCTTCCATTGAGACTCAGGAATTGAACTGTGTTCATCATTGTTGTCTTTGAACAAATACGCAGCTGGAAGTGAAGAGGACCACGCTGAGATATAGATTCTGCAAACTGGCTTCCTTTTGCATGAAAAGCCAACAGCCTGTGAAGAAGAGAACGAGGCACCGCCTCTCTCTCTCTCTCTCTCTCTCTCTCTCTCTCTCTAAAGAACAAGAAAGAAAAGCCAACGTGTCCCCGCGGGCTGGATCAACCGGTTAAGGCGTGGCATCCTTGCACAATGAGTCATAGGGTCGAAGGTCTACGGACGCGCACTGGATGAATAATCTGGGGCGGCTGTGTTAAATTTCGGAGACACCACGCTTTACCCGTGCCAGCATTCACCGCTGATTTACCTCCTCCTAGGATCCCTGTGGGGCCAGGCCTAGGGGGCCGCTGGGCGACGGGACCCGCCTTTTGCACAAAGAAAGAAAAGCCAACGCGCCCCCGCGGGCTGGATCAACCGATTAAGGCGTGACATCCTTGCACAATGAGTCATAGGGTCGAAGGTCCACGGACGCGCACTGGATGAATAATCTGGGACGGCTGTGTTAAATTCCAGAGACACCACGCTTTACCCGGGCCAGCATTCACCGCTGATTTACCTCCTCCTAGGATCCCTGTGGGGCCAGGCCTAGGCGGCCGCTGGCCGGCGGGACCCGCCTTTTTTGCACAAAGAAAGAAAAGCCAACAGTCCGGTCGGTGGGGGCCTTGGGGGCGAGGGTTTCGTCTTTTGCTACAAAGAAAGAAAAGTCAACAGACCCTGTGGGTCATCCGAGATGGCATGGGGCGGAGGTTGCTGCAATGAGACCGCAGGGTCGAAACTCAGTGACAACGGGGGAATAAATCCCCTATCCCTGTATCTCACCCGGTCCGTCCCATGTTAACTAGGGTGCTGCGATTTACCTCCCTCACAATGCCCGTGGGTCCGGTCGGTGGGGGCCCTGGGGGCGAGGGTTTCGCCCTTTTGCTGCAAAGAAAGAAAAGCCAACAGCTGGTTAGGTGTCTGTAGCTTGCCAATGAAGTCGTGGGGTCGAAAGTCGTCAGTTGTACTCGGGGATAAAATCTTGATCTGCTGCGCCAAAAATTCCTTCGACCCCTAATTACCTATCTTGCCCAGCATTAACCGTGATTTACTCCCTCTGGAATCTTGTGGGGCCAGGGCCAGGGGATCGATAGGGTGGCGGTTCCACCTTTTGCCAAGAAAGAAACCAAACAAGCCCCCACGAGCTGGATCAGCTGGAAGGGTGTCTGACGCTTGCAACGGAGGTTCAGGGGTCGAGGGTCGTCAGTTGCACACGGGCGTAAAACCTCGGTCTGCTGCGTTTTAAATTCCACTCGACCCCCAGTCACCCCTCCTGCCCAGCTTAACCGTGATTTACCCCCTCTGGATATCTGTGGGGCCGGACCCAGGGGTCGCTAAGGTGGCGATTCCACCTTTTTTGCAAAGAAAGAAATCAAACAAGACCCCGCGGGTCATCCGAATTGGTATGTGGCGAGTGTTACCACAATGAGGTCGTAGGATCGATTCTAAGGGTAGCTGGGGAATAAAATTTCCTATTTTCATATTATACCATGTCTGTCAGATGCTCACTCGGATGCTACAATTTACCTCTCTCGTGATGATCTTGGGTCGGGTACACCGGAGGCGCTGGGAATGAACGTTTCGCATTTTTTGCCACAAACAAAGAAACCAAACAAACTGAGGTGTTTTGTTTGGCGGGGAATGAGATGGAATGGGATGGCAGTAACTCTAGCTTTCGGTGGAAGACTGGAAGAAGCACATTGCATTGTCTTTTGGCGGATGAATACTGCCAATCTGCCATTAAGAATGTAACGCTGTATCCACGCCCGTCTCTCTGCCTGTCGATCAAAGACACTGATTGAAGCTTCAAAGCAGAGGAGTTTCGCTGTTTCGGTCTTGAATGGTGAGTCGGATAGAGAAGGAAGGGAAAGGATCGTACGCCTGAAGATAAGATGGGACGGTCAAACGAGCCAGACTGTGTGGAAGGCAGCTGTATGATTTATACGGGTCCATTGAATTGCATCTCGATGGAATTTGTACCAGGGCTGTACACATATTAACACCAACAACAAAAAAGATATTTGATGATATTGACCAAGACATTTTGACAATTTATCAAATAACCTACGTGAAATTTTAAAATTATCACGTATTATGAGTTTATATTTATCAAAAACACGTATTAAAAACTATAAAATTAATTCTTTTCTATTGTTCCTGCCAAGCTCCTCTTTCCCACCTTAATTTTTAAAGCGTCTGAATTATTAGATCGAGACGTATATAAGAAAGAGAGTGAATCATGTTATTTATATATATATAAAAATCATTTTAAAAATAAGAGTACATATCAGAAAAATATACAAACACAAAGATTTATTTGGTCTGAAGTCTTCGATGACTCTTACTCCAAGACCTAAGTCTCGCGAGCCTATCGATGGATAATTCACTAAATATCTTTTCCGGAACTACCAGAAGAAGTGATCAGATACAAGAAATAGGGGCAATGTAACAATCTATATTTTCCTTTTAGAACAGTAATAAAAATTACAACACTTAACAAAATATTACCAACAATTTGAGAGCGCTTGTATGTTGGTGTCGGTCTACTGGAGATGATCGGATGACTTGGAAGGGCGGCTTGGTGGCAAACAAACTTCTATGAAGTAACAGTAGGAAGCCGGAGCAGTCAAAACTTCAAACGAATGTCTAGAGGATCGTAGAAGTGATGATGCTTGAAGCTTGGTCGAGACATCCTTATAAAGGGTGTGGAAGGTGCCTTCCATAGCCTTGAAGGTGCCTCCAACCTGTAAAGTTCGATCCCAAACTTGTTGCTCCTTATCTGTGACGAAGTCTGAATTTTATCCTGCGAAAGACGTCTTCCATGGCACTAAAAGCGCTTTCTATGAACAGTGCGAAAGACGCCTACCATTACATGGAAGGTTGCCTCGAGCACTGTTCATCCGAGACCTTTTGTGCTTTTTTTGCTCTGCAAAAAGTATTAGTTAAATAACCTGCAAGACAATGTTAGCACAGTAATAATAAGGAATAGTAATTAGATCATGTCTCCCTGAAATCAAGATCAAGTCAAGATCTTAATTTAGGTTTATGAAATGGACCTAAATTGAACCGACGTCTACTGTCCTTTCAAATGGGGATGTGTCCTCACTTAGTCACTCTCTTCCAGTGACTTACCTCTACTTACCAAGTGTAAAGTTACCTTCCAGAATCATACATCCGGATTTCGGGAATCGAACATTCTGACCTACAGAAATCGCGCATCTGGTCTTCTCCAATCGAGAATTGCACATCTCGACTTACCGGAATCGCACATCCAGTCTTCTCCAATCGGGAATCGCACATTCCTACCATGTTGGAGTGTATACTAAAAGCCTAGCTTTTGTAAACATTTAATTTTAAAATAAAAGAATCACATTGGTCAATATCTACATTTATTTGTTAAATGTAATTGTTCAATTAATTTATATAAGTAGATAACATAGTGTGTGGTGTCACACTCAGAAGATCATGTTGTCGGTTCTTTATAAATTATAAACAGTTGCTCATGACTAAGATGGAAAGGAACAAACCATCGGAATAGTCATAGTGTAATTAAGTATTAGTCTATCTTGATTAATAAATTACACTGGTACACTCTAAGTGTATTGAGTAGGACCATTTAGGTAAGTTCTTTTTGTACTGACTTAATAAAAGAATTAGACCTTAGTTATTATGGAAGTGTGTGTTCTTAATCCTAATATAATAACAAGCATATATATTTAATATTTTATTTCTTTGACTTATCAAAGGGTGAGGTTTAGCTCGATAAATCAATATGTCTGATAAGTTGGGAAATGATATTACTTATAGTGTGTGTTGTTGATTATAGAAGGAATCTGTGTCCTAGTTATCTAGGTTGAGAATGTCCCCAAGAGGAGCTCATAAGGATTGTCATGTTAAACCCTACAGGTGGACTTAGTCCGACATGACAATGAAGTTGAGTGGTACTACTCTTGGAGCTAGATATTAATTAAGTGAGTTGTCAGTAACTTACTTAATTAGTGGGCATTTGTTATCTTAAACACAGGGAGACTAACACACTCATAATAAGAAGGATCCCATAATGTAATTTGGGATTGGTGTGGTAGTGCGATAATAACTCTCTAGTGGAATGAGTTATTATCGATGAACTTGAGTTGTGTGTTCGGGGCGAGCACGGGATACTCAAGCTCATCGGAAGGTCAAAACTAATTTCTCCTCTAGGTCCCTGTCGTAGCCTCATTATAGCCTCAAGTCCATCCAAATGTAAGGCTCTTCTTGGTGTCCAAGAAGTGGGCCGGTCCAATGCTTGGTGACCAAGCAAGGGCCGACCACATCCTCTTCTATAGGGGTCGGCCCTTTGCTTGGTGACCAAGCATGAAGGGGCCGGCCACAATAATTCAAAAAGGGAGGGTTGTTTTAAATTTTTAAAATCTTCTCTTTGTAGAAAACTATAAGTTTTAAAAGAGAGATTTTAATTTTTAAAACTTTCCTTATTTGAATTTGGCCACATGTTTTACTAGAGAGTTTTAAAAGTTTTAAAACTTTCCTATTTTAACCATCCTCATGGTTTAAAAAAAAAAGGAAGATAAGTTTTAAAATTAAAATTTTCTATCATCATGTTAAAAAAGGAAATTTTATAAGAGAAGTTTTAAATTTTAAAACATGGTTTTAATTTTTAGAACTTTCCTTTTTTAACTCCTACTTTAGGAAAGAGAGCTTGTAAATTTTATAAGAGGATTTCTTCTTGTAAAATTTTAAAAATATATTTCGTTTTCCCCGTGATAAGGTGGCCGACCACCTTGCTTGGTGCCCAAGCAAGGGGCCGACCATAATTAAAATTAAAAAATCATCACAAAATTAAAATTGGTGATTGATTCAATTAAGATTAAAGAAAATGAAAAATAAAAAGGGGAAAGGAAAAACTAGAGGATGATTTTATTTTTTATAAAAAGTTTTTCCTTATTTGCCTTGGGTAAGTAATATAAAAGAAGGGGTGAGGAGGCTTCATGTGACAACTCTTATTCTCTTGCTTGAAGACTCTCTTAGTGTGGTCGGCCCTCTCCCTTCTCTTTTTCCTTTTGCTCTCTTCTCGTTGGTGGTGGTGGTGGCAGGATTTTAGAAGAAGAGGAAGAAGCTTTTGGGTGGTGTTCATCTTGGAGGATCGTCGCCCACACGATGTCCAAGGCGAGGTGAGGAATACGGCAGAAGATCTCAAGGTCATTAGCTTACAAAGAGAAGGTATAACTAGTAATTTTCTTCCGCATCATACTAGTTATTTTCTTTGTAAGAATTCTAAATACAAGAGGCAATTAGATCTAGTTTATCGAATTTATTTTTTGATTTTGTGTTTTCTTCTTTTTCGAATTTGTGATTCGATTGTTCTTTTTTGTTAACCTAGAGTTATTTAAGGAAATTAAATATTAGCTTTCCTTAAAAGGCTTTGACTAGGCGGTGGTGGTTGCTCCCATATCCAAGAAGGCAATGTGCCTCACCATGCAATCCTGGAAGCCAATTTTGGAAATTAATATTTAATGGAATTAATAACATAGGTGGATTTGAATCAATAGTGTTAAGTTCCGCTTGCGATTCAAATCTAAACTATTAAGAACAGATAAGTTAAATTTGGAATCAATGATGTTAAGTTCCGTCTGTGATTCCTAATTTAACTTCTAAAGAACACAATAGGTTATTTAAGGAAAGGTTCGACACTTGTACAAAAAAATTTTGTACTATGGAAATGGTATGTTTTCTTAGGACTAACCAACATACCCTTGCCAGAATTCCACATCTGAACTTCAACCTATTGGCAATCGAACATCCCAACTTACTAGAATCACACATCCGGTCTTTAACTTATCAGGAATCGAACATTCTAACTGGGTTTAGTCAACCCTGCACACTCGATAACAATGTTAGATCGTAACATGTCTAACTTTAATCTATTTGTCATTCATCAAAACTTAGGTTTGACTATTGGTGATGACTGCACTAATAATCTCCTCATTTTTGATGCAATAACAACTTGAGTTAAAGTTAGAAAAATAATGCAGAAGGAATAATAATAAAAATTAAGCAAGTTTTGTTCTATTCTCTTGAGCATGATAGGGTTAAGGTTTTCAAATTTTTAGTTTTTCTTACTTAACCCTTACCACCCACCCTCCTCCTCCTTTGACATTCATCAAAATAAATATATAAGTATATCAAAGAATTGATGCACACAAGTGAGTATAAACGTTTCAAAATAAACATAAAAACTTAGGGGGCGTTTGGTTCTTTCCTAGGAATAGGAATCAGAATGGAAATCATTGTATTGTGGCATGGGAATGGGTATGAGCATAAATATCACTCTTAAAAACAATGTTTGGTTAGTTGCATATTTTCTATCGGAATAAATCAAAATTTCTTTTTTTACCCTTAAAGAAAAATAAGAGAAAAAATTAGATGTGAGAAAGATGAATGTGAGAGAAAAATATGATGAAAGAGAATGATGAGAGAGAAAGTGTAATGAGAGATAAAGTGTAATGAGAAAGAATGAAGAGAGAGAAAATGTGATGTGAAAGAATGAAGAGAGAGAAAGTGTGATGAGAGAAAATGAGAAAAGAGAGTGTGATAGAGAGAGAGCAGATGAGAGAAGATGAGAGAGAAAATCTGATGTGAGAGAAAGTACGATGGGAGAGGATGAAGAGAGAGAAAATATAATGAGAAAAAAATGAGGAGAGAGAGTGTGATGAGAGAGATTGAGGAGAGAGAAAGTATGGTGAGAGATAAAGTGTGATAAAAAAAAGAGAGCATTGAGTGTGATGGGAGAGATTGAGGAGAGAGAAAGTATGATGAGGGAGAAAATATGATGAGAGAGAAAGTGTGTTGAGGAAAAAAAGTAGGGAGTGTGACAAGAGAGATTGATGAGAGCGAAAGTGTGATGAGAGTGAAAGTGTAATAAGAAAAAAAGAGAAAAGGGAGTGTGATGGAAGAGACTGAGGAGAGAGAAAGTATGATGAGAGAGAAAGTATGATGAGAAAAAAAGAAGAAAGAGAGTGTGATGGAAGAGATTGAGGAGAGAGAAAGTATAATGAGAGAGAAAGTGTAATGAGAAAAAGAAAGAAAGAGAGTGTGATAGGAGAGAGAAAGTGTGTGATAAAATGATGAGAGAGAACAAGGCGAGAGAAGTGATATGAAAGAAAAAATAAATAAATATATTTTGATATTTGATATTTGATATTAAGGGAGAAAATTTTAGTTTTAGGTCAAGGGTAATTTTGGAATAAGGGAATATTTTGATTGATGAAAATAGGGTAATGACTCATTGAAGGGGAGGTACGTACATGGGAATGAGTTATTACCTAATTTTAAGAATTCATTCCCTTATTTGCATTCCTATTCCTATAATCCAAACATTAACAATGACAATCAATGATTCTTATTCCCATTCCCCATTGCTATTCTCCTAAACCAAACGCCCCCTTAGAAGTTTGTTGTAGGGAGGAGTTTAGAGTTTTAACAAATTTCTACTAAACTTTGAAAAAAATTCAAATTTTTTAATAGGTTTTGAATTTGAAAGCTAACCAAAAGTTATAACAGGTTTTGCAAAGTTTCTAGGTAAGCTTTTTCAACAATTTCTCACTAAAAATTCCTAAGAATTCAAAAGATTTTCAAAAAAACTTTTAATCACGAATTTAGAAAGATTTACAAAATATATTGAACAAGAACTTATAAATATTTTTAAAATATTTTAAACCAGAATTTTTAACTTAGAAATATTTTTAAAAATACTTTAAACTAGAGTTTTTGAAGTTATTTTGAGTAGATTTCCAAAATAATTTTTAAAACAATTTTCAAACATAGTTTTCAAATTCAAAAATAGAATTTAGGAAGTTTTAAAATATATTTTTAAAATTACTCTTCAAATATCCTCCCCCTGAATTTGATATAAATATTCATCTAGAAATTATCCTTAAATGTCTAACCGTTAGTTATTAACTATCTACCAAAAGATAGTAGTGTTCACTTGGTTAGTCAAGTTAAGTAAATATATCTAGGTAGTGTTGGATCAAGATCGCGCTAGAGGGGGGGGGGGGGGAATAGCGCTCGCGGCTATTTCGTTCGTATCGGAATCGTAAAAACTATCGGAGAAGTAACGCAGCGGAAAGTAAACAAACACACAGAAAGACAAGAGAATTTACTTCGTTCGGAGCCTGTGACGACTCCTACTCGAAGGCTCGCGATCCTTGATCGCTTTCCGTGGGCAACAACTATAAGCTCGACAAGAGTACAAGTATTACAGTTAAGTATAATGAAAAAGTACAGTTATACCGACGACAATATCGTAATCTGAAGATTTCGGAGCTCCGGGTCGTCGGTGTCTCGTAGCAGCACTTCGGGAACGTCTCGTGAGCAGCTTGTAGCAGAAAGATTGCTTGGAAGTTGTTATTTTGAGCTGCTGGTCGAAACCCCTTATAAAGAGTGTTCAAGGCGCCTTCTACTGTTCACCAAGGCGCCTTGAACAGCCGAGTCAGCCGCGGAGATGAGAAGTGAACTGGTCGAATCTTATCACAGACTCAAGGTGCCTTCCACTGTTCACAGGGCGCCTTCATCTGTTCAAGGCACCTTCCACTGTTCATCAAGGCGCCTTGAACAGCTTCTCGCAGCCAGCTCCAGCCTTGCATCCGAGGCGCCTCCAAGCTCCATGGAGGCGCCTTGGACACTGTTCATCCGAGGCTTTAAGTTGCTCCTTTGCACCTGCAAGATACGTTAGTCCCAAACACTACCCTGCAGCACAAAGTTAGCACATAATATAATAAATATGATAAATGAAGTATTTGACAGTCTCCGGGCTGTCCGAGTCTGACTTCAGGTTTCCAACCGGAAACCCTAGGTCGACCCGACGCCTACTATTCCCTCTACGGGGAACGCATCCTCACCTACTCCCCTCAGGAGAGATTACCTGATGCCAGTTCTGTAACGACCCACCTTCTGGGTACTGGCTGTAAGGCCGGTCGCTACAGTTATGCTAAGCTACACTGTGCGGAAAGCTGGGCTAATTAAAATTTTGCTAATCTAATTGCTGGGAACGCTGAAACTGAATGTTCTACATGTACCTAATAATTGTACACATGCTAGGGGAGGTATTTACCACTGATACCAGACTTATGATCGGTCCACGGACCTGTCCACTGACACTGGTACGGGGAAGAACCTTTGGATCGGTCGACTGACCGATCCATGATTCATTAGAGTTTCTGTACGCACCTGGATCGGTCTGCCGACCGATCCAGGACCTCACTGATCGGTCGGACTGACCGATCCAGTGGCTCACTGATCGGTCAGCTGACCGATCAGTGGTGTGTTGTTCGCGATCCAACTATCGGGATTGGCTGGATCGATCTGCCGAACGATCCAGCTGCGAACAGAGAGTTAGGACTGCCGAAACCAGCTCCCTAATTGGTCTACCGACCGATCCGAGACCCCCTGATTGATCTGCTGACCGATCAGGGGTTTCTGATTTCGTATCCGAAACTCTCATATCAGCACTGATGCGTGCCAAAAGCATTATACAACACTATAAAAGCTAAATGAACATTCTACTAGGTAATGGCTAACATACTAAAAATGATGTGAGATATGATTCATTACTTCATGACAAGTAACCACGCTAAGTGCAGAAAAACAACTAACAATGTTCTGATTGATAACTCTCTAAAGTTGTAAGGCAGTTAACTTGCTAAATATTCTAAAACATAAGATAAACTTGCTAGATCCCTCAGATCTTTATTCCAGGTTCCTCCCACACACATCTTAATCTGCATTGCCCTCCAACCTCCACTAGTCCACTTTTCTTTTACCTGTATCTGCAGTATAAGAAAAGTAGCATCTGTAAGCTAAAAAGCTTAGTAAGAAACCATCTACCTCACAAAAACATGCATACGATGCAGATATGATTTTTAAAGCATGCTATTTGAAATATACTGACTAGGCTAAACATGGCATGGCATGTGATCATACAAGCATAGCAATCAAGAACTGAACATAAGCTATCATGATGTACCAATAAGGAAGAGCTAAACTGAAGCTGAAGCTGAAACTAAGCTGATGCTAAGTTCACATAACTGACTTATGAGAGTTTAAAGAAAACTATATATATAATAGGTGAAAATACATAAACATGCTACTGATGGGCCCTGGCAACTGTACTTGCTGTGCACGCATCCCTAACTAGACCCGGGATTGTAAGTTCCGAATCTAGTAGGGTTTACTAGGTTAGCTAAACCTAGGGACGACTATGGGAGTCCAGCCCAGTGGATATCTAATCCAGTACAGTGCCACTGCTGAAAGTAAAATTGTCACGCCCCCAGAGGGAGACCGTACCGAAAAATTTCGGCAGCATCTCCCCTGTACGGGTGACAATCTGAAACATACATACATACATACAATATACATCAGCCACATACGGCTGGAATATATCTACACAACCACGCAGTTATATAACCAGCCCACTCGGCTGGAACAGAAATAAACACAACCACGCAGTTATATAAATATATGAATCAGCCCACACGGCTGTACCAAAAATCAACACAGCGGAAATCACAAACAACGATCACAAAACACAAATCAACTGACTGCGAACCGGCTCGGCTTGACACAATAATATCAAACCAAATACAAGACAATACAAATACATAAACAAGTACCAAAATCCAAAATACAAATAACGTAAGAAATACCAAAATCGTAAGGTCGTCCTCGAATGTGACGTGGGACTGGCGAACAGGATCTCCAGGCGACTCCATAAATCCTGTATCTGCTACCTGGTGAAATTACCAATATGCGGGGTGGTGAGTATAAAAACTCAACGAGTAATAGACAGATAGTGCATGAGTATGGTAAAGAACTAGAGATGCAAAGGTATACAGTCTCATATGGAAATAGCAGATACTACAGTGATATCATAATAAGTGTCCATACCTGAAACCATATCCTAGGCTAGTAAGGAAAGGTAGATGTAGCAAAGTCCTGCTACAGTACTGCTCATAACTACATGGTATCATGGGAGGTATATACAGGTCAACAGCAAGTAAGCCAGTGTCTAAACACATAACACAGGTATAAATCTCAACCTAAGTAAGCATAACAACATAAATAAACAACAACAGCATAATCTAGCAACAGCAGCATAGATAAGCAACAACAGCATAAGTAAACAACCAGCAGATATAAACAGGTATAGTAATGACAGCCGCCCACCTCTCTGCACCATGACCCCTGTATGGGCGAGAGGCCGGATCGATGACAAACTGTACCACCCAAAGGCCGCCACTACTCTCGAGTGACCGGATGGACAGGTGCATAGTAGCTGAATAGCTACGTCTGCGACGAGGGTCCCTGCTGCCGCAACTCCAGCCGCCACTACCCATGAGTGACCGAGTGAGGCACGACAGGACAAGCGGCACGCTCCAGCTACCACTACCCATGAGTGGCCGAGCATGCGGCCCAGGCCAACGACCGCCTCAACCACAAGGGAGACAGGATCGTCGGCAATGCATGAAATGACATGATGCGAACAATGCAACAGTCATCATATATATATAAACAGAAACAGGTATGCTACATGAATCCGCATGCTCAATACTAAGCATAAATAAACAGTAATCAAAGCAGGTAAACATGGTATCAGGTGTTCATATATCCAATACCTACTATCTAATATCTGGTATCTGGTATCCAATACCTAGTACTATAGTATCTGCTAAATATCATCGATAGCAACAAGAGACTGTATAGAAACCGACATGAGTAGCTCAAAGATTGAGTGGAAGTATCAAGCGCAGGAAAAATAAGAGTGGAGTCAAGATAGATACAGCAACTATCTGAACATAAAACTCATGCACTAGGATCAAAATACTAAAGAGATAAAGCAAGAAGTACCCGCCTCTAAATGTAGTCCGAATCTGTATCGAAACAAATCCCATGTCAAGATACTCGTCTCGAGTCAACGTCCTGCAAATTACACGATATACAATTTAGCTAATCGCATATATGACAACTAGCTAAACCCAAAACTCAATCCTAATTCGATTAGGTAATCTCATTTAGTTTCACCTGATGATCCAAGTCCAATTAACAACGGTCTATCCAAATACTCTCCAAATTCATCCATTAATCAATCCAATGCTATTTAATCAACACATCACAACTGAATCCACAACTTCTAATCAACTATCAACCTAAGCATCATAAATCCAATACAACTTAAATCAATTTCTATTCCATAAATAAAAATCCATCCCTTGCATCAATCTACATGTAACAATAAACCAATCTATCGAGATCTTTAACCAATCCAAAGATTGATTTAATCACTGTATGAAAACTATCTACTCCACCTATCTCTTAACCATAGATTAACTAACTCTAAACCAATACATATCACACTAATCACATCCATTATACACCAATAACGATCATGAATCCATCTATATAAATCATTCACCAAATAAGCATTATAAATCAACTTCGAAACTTACCCAAATTCGGATGCACCGTTATTGATCCAAAACCAACTCACACCCTTTGATTAACAAATCCAAAGTTTGCTGTGGAGAAAAATGGAGCTTCCCCCCACCCATTTGCAGCTGGTCCGGTACAACAGGGGAGACAATAGACCTAAGGCATTACGTCAAACACCTGTTAAGCACAAGAAAAGGCATTGCCCTAATCCTCAATACAAAAACTCACCTCAACGGAACCTCACCTTCTCACCCGTGACCTCTAAGAGTTGGAGTGGCAGTGATCGGCAACAGTGAAATCCTCCAATATTTCGATCTACTGCCTTCATCCAATCCAAAACAGGAAGAACAGCTAAATGGAAACAATTGAGCAAGATCTGGAATTAAAACAAATCCAGATGAAACTTACCTACATTGATCGTTCCCTGGTGGTGGCACTCGATCGAGACTCCAATACACGGTGAGGCAGCGAGGTCGGGTAGTGCAACCAACGATCAGAAGAGGTTGTGAGAGAAACACATCAGGTGGGGAAAGAGTGGTTGCCGGCGACGAATCTGAGCTAGGGCACAGCTTCAAGAATGGCTCCGGCGTCCCGTGAGTCAATGGATTACAGCATCACGAGCGGAAGAGGGAGGAGGGAGGTGCGGCATCAGCGATCGGGATGGAGAAGGAAGGCCCGGTGGCGATGGGCCGGACCTCACTAGCGCGATCAAGAATCGCCGGCATCACGATGGAGATGCGATGGGAACCGAGAATGGGAGGAAGAAGAGAAACACCCGTAGCTTGTCTTCCCTCCTAAGCACTCCACCATCAGCCACGTCGGCGACACCGAGAGAAGGAGGAGGAGAATCGCCGGTGAGGATCGAGACGAAGTGGATAGGGGAGGAGGAAGAATCGGGGGAAAAAGGGGTTCTCGGCGCTTTCATATAGTTAGGGCACAGTAACAATAAGGTTTATATACCTAGGTTTGCTTAATTAAATCCTAAGTACATTCCTCAATCAACTCCCACATTTGGGTATTCTAAAGAAGCTTTCTCGCAACCCATAATTAATCCCCTTAAACTAGACCAAACGGACTCCGAAAAATTCTCAGAAAATTTCCATAAATTCCTGAAAAATCTAATAAGATTATTTATCCAATAACCTTATTATTTAAATATTATTTGGGTACCGTATTTTACAAAAATACTGAATGCTATATACTGATTTTGCTGAATCTAGGTTATCTGAACCTAGAACTAGGTCGTCTGAACCTAGAGGCGACTGTGGGAGCCCACCCATTGGACTGTAGTCCTACATACGTTGAAATAAAACTAATTTGCTATTTTAAATGCTTCTAGTGCATTTAATAAGTTATTTAAACTGTCTATTACTGAGCTAGACATTTAATCGAGCACCTGGGATGCTCTAACTCTTCTCCCTATTAGGGAGACCACCTCTAGGTACCCGACAACGTCTAACCTCCTATCTGAAGAGGGAGGACACGCCCGGCCCATCTAAAGGTGCTCAACTAAGTCCCTAATCTGCGAAGAGAGTTAAATACACCCTAGATATCGATAAAAATCCGCATACATCCTAACTAAAGCATAAAAACTCAAACGGAAGCTATTATACTGCAGGTGAGGGGTTTCTTACATCCTGCGCGTAGTTTCTTACGAATCTAATCGCTAGGTCTCCGGTGGAGATGATCTTCTCGACGATCCGCTCGCGTCTACGTGTTCTTCTCGCGAAGGGGAACGCCCTCGTATCGAAGATCTCGCCGGAAGAAGTTCCCTTGGCCCTTGGGGCTTGGTGTGCCGTGCGTGAGGAAGAGGAGAAGAAGGGAGAGGCGGCAGTGGTGTTGGGTCTCGGTGGAAAGATTGTGCCGAAACAAATAAAACCTAAACCAAACCAACTTATGTTTCCCTATTTATATTAAGTGGGTATTTTGGCCCAACTCAATTATAATTATATTTGATTCTCTTTTCTCTCAGCACGGCCCTGCTGGGTTCACCGGTTACTAAGACTAACTAAAGGTTATCGGATCCGAGAGGTTCCGGGTTCGATTCCCGCCTAAGCTATTTTGCGGTTCTAATTATTTTTGCTACTTCCGCTACTCGGAAAATTCCGGAAAAATATCTAAAAATTATAGAAAAATCATACTATATTTCTAAAACAGTTTTGAGAATTTTCAGGTGTTACAAGTTTGATCCTCCAGATCGACTGGACTTTTGCTCGGCACTCGAGGCTCCCGGACTTTCTGCTGGACATCCGCTTCCCGGCTAGTCCAGTCTTTCACCTGGTTCGCGACACCAGGACTTTCCACCTAGGGTTACCACCCCCTAGGACTTTTGCCTGAAGCCCTCGACCTGTCAAGACTTTCCGCATAGGGTTACCACCCCCTATGACCTAGGGTTACCACCCCCTAGGGTTTTCACCTTGCCTAACCGCAGTTAGGACTTTTCTCCACCTAGGGTTATCACCCCCTAGGGTTTTCACCTGCCTAACTGCAGTTAGGACTTTCCTAAAACACTTAGTCAAGCATGTTAGATCACACACAGCTTAACTTTGAATCCTTTGCCATTATCAAAACTCAGGTTCGATCGTCGGATGCTTCCCGCACCAACAATCTCCCCCTTTTTTATTATGACAACCCAAATTCAAAGTTAAGTAAAACATATGCATCAATATATCAAAAAGGTTTAAGTGATCAAGCTTAAGTACATAAATTCAAATAAAAGCATAACTTAAGCTAACACTTAAACTTTGTGAAGCTCCCCCTTAATACAGAGTTTCCTTTTTGAATAAAGTTTTACTTTTGAATTACCTTCTCTCCCCCTTAATAAAACACTTTTTACTTTTGATTTTGAATTCCCTACTCTCCCTCTTTGCCATATATCAAAAAAAAATAAATCATAGACTAGATATTTCTTAGTTGAGTGCAAACATAGATTTTAAAGTTATCTAAGCTCAGTAAGTATGTGAATATTAAGATTGTAATGTTGCATTTTGGAAGTATTGAAAAACTTAGGTTAATAGTAAACTTAAGTTTGAATAATGTTTGGTTTAGGTTCAAATTCAGTTGGTCCTTAAGTCCAAGCATGAGTTATATTAGCTTACTAGGTATCAGAGCCCTAAAGATCAAAACATTTAAAAAAAATCCTTTATCAACTGTCTAACCTTTAGTTACTTGCTGATTGTCTACAGGACAATAGCTTTCACTTGGTTAGTCAAGTTAAGTCACTTTGGTCCAGATAGATTTGACTAGAGCTGGAGGACTTAACTTGATTAATGTATATTGCGTATTTAACGCCCAGACTCATATTGATGCACAGATATAAACATTCTTGAGTCCAGGCTATATACCCTATGCATCTCACGCCGTTCTATGTTTTTCAATCACAATCAAGGTATACCTAGGTGCTTTGTGAGATGCTCTGGTTTACTTCTAGGGGAACATAATTTCTAGGGGGAAAGCTTAGGCTACTTCAATTTTTTTTTTTGAACCATCTAAACAAATTGGAGTTTTGAAAGCTGTTTTTCCTAGAATTTGAAAAAAACAGTAATAAAAATAATGATAAGATATCTACTCTACCCAACACATTCCTATTTGCCTTCTAAGTGCACTGAACTCGAGTTCAGGTAAGGGTTTTGTAAAGATATCAGCTAGGTTTGATTTGGACTCAACATGGTTGAGTGCAATTTCACCTTTTGCTACATGATCCCTTACAAAGTGGTGTTTTACCTCTATGTGTTTGGTCCTAGAATGGTGGATAGGATTTTTGGTCAGATTAATCTAGCTGATATTATCAATAAAGATTTTTGTATTTTTATAGTCTAGTTGATAGTCTTTTAATGTATGCATCATCCATAACAATTGAGATGCACATTCTCCTAGAGCTATGTATTCAGCTTCTGTAGTGGATAGAGCAACACAATGTTGCTTTCTGCTTGACCAGCTTACTAGGCACTGACCTAGAATCTGGCAGCTACCACTTGTACTTTTCCTATCTAGCTTGCACCCAGCATAGTCTGAATCAGAATAGCCATAAAGGTCAAAGGTGCAAGTTCTTGGGTACCAGAGTCCTATATTTAGAGTACCTTTAATGTACCTAAGTATTCTTTTAACATAGGTTAAGTGTGACTCTTTTGCACAAGATTGGTATCTTGCGCACATACCTACTGCGAATAATATGTCGGGTCGACTTGCAGTTAGGTAAAGTAAGCTTCCTATGGCACTCCTATAGTACTTTGGATCTACTGGTTTTCCTTCAGGGTCAGAGTCAATGTTAATGTTGGTTGCCATTGGAGTATTTATTATTTTTGAATTTTCCATGCAGAATTTTTTAATTAACTCCTTAGCATATTTAGTTTGATAAATGTAAACTCCATCTTTAGTTTGTTTTATTTGTAAGCCTAAGAAAAAATTAAGTTCACCAACCATACTCATTTCAAATTCATTTTCCATTAATCTAACAAATTCTTTTAAAAATTTAGAGTTAGTTGATCCAAAAATTATATCATCAACATAGATTTAGGCTATGAAGATGTCTTTTTCCACAGTTTTTACAAATAGAGTTGGATCTATTTGACCTTGGTTGAAGCCTTTGGATATTAAGTGATTGGATAACCGTTCATACCATGCCCTAGGGGCTTGTTTGAGTCCATACAAGGCCTTTTTTTAACTTAAATACATGATTGGGATATTCTAAGTCCTCAAATCCTGGGGGTTGGCTTACATAAACTTCCTCCTTAATAAATCCATTTAAGAATGCTGACTTGACATCCATTTGGTATAGTTTAAATCCTTTGTTTGCCGCATAGGCTAACAACATTCTAATGGATTCGAGTCTAGCTACTGGGGCATAGGTTTCATCATAGTCCAAACCTTCAACTTGGCTAAATCCTTTAGCTACTAGCCTAGCCTTATTTCTAATTATTTCGCCTTCATCATCTAGCTTGTTTCTAAATACCCATTTGGTATCTATTATTGATTTATTTGAGGGTTTAGGTACAAGTTCCCAGACTTGGTTTCTCTCAAATTGGGCTAATTCTTCCTGCATAGCTATGATCCAGTCCGGGTCAGGTAGTGCTTCTTCTATTGTTTAAGGTTCGATTTTAGAAATGAGGGCAATCTGACTGATCCTGTCCGAGTCGCTGAATCGACGGACGCTGGGCACGTGGCGCTCCCCGAACTGCTGACGTAGACCTCCGCCCGGCCGTACGGACCTCCGGCGAAACTGCACAGAAGTCGGGCCGGGGAGGGGTCCCCAGCGACGACCCTCCGACGCTCAAGTCAGGCAAGAGGACAGCAAAGAAATAGCTCCGAATCTCGGAGAAGGCGTACCTCCGGCGAAGGGTGAGGACCCTTATATAGGGCTGTGAAGAGGCCTGTGCACTCGTATCGAGGTGCACACGTGTCCTGTGTCATACCCTAGTATGGGCTTGTCAGAGGAACATGTCTGACCCCTTACTGCTACACTCCGAGCACGTCTATGATGGGACTGTGAGCCCATGCCCTAAGATCCTGCGTATCACCTGCTGTCAGAAGATGTTTCTGTCCTTGTCTTTTCTTACTCCATGCCGAGCGTCCGACCGGCCGGCGGTTTCCTCGCGTCCGGCCGGTCGGATGTGCTGATCCGCTCGGGAGCTTCCTGGTCGTGTGCTCTGGACTGTTCGCAGTTTTGATACTTTATTCCTTCGACCGAGCAGGCCATCCGCTCAGCCATACTAGACTGTCCATCATGAGCGTCGGAACCCCGACTCCCCGCCGGGGTGTATTGCTTCCGCTCGGAAGCTTCAGCCGGTCGTCACCATCATTATCCGCTCGGCCAAGCTTCTGGTTGGCCTTCTACCTTTCGATCTCCACGTGGCGTTGACTCTGCTAAATGGGGTCCCCCATTCTTCCTGCCGGATCACTTGCCTCCCCTTCAAGTCTAGTCGAAGGAGGCGATTAGTCTGACTGACTGGACGATTGTTTCGCCGAGTGGCTCTTCCGAGAAATCATTATCCCCTCGGCAGATGAGGCGGTAACTACGGCCTTGGTCAACGCCATCGTCCCTTCTTTCTTGTGCTCGAAAGGGGATGTTTGTCGAAGTATTTTTGATAAGCGAGTCGATCGGCCGTACGTTGGCCTTATTCTTCCGACCGGGGGGGGGGGGGGGGTTTATAGACGCCGGCTCGTCTCTCGATATTTAACGTCGGAGCTCGACGGTCTTCCGCTCGGACGTTTATAGACGCCGGCTCATCTCTCGATATTTAACGTCAGAGCTCGACGGTCTTCCGCTCGGACGTTTATAGACGCCGGCTCGTCTCTACGATTTAACGTCTAGCCTAGACGGTCTTCCGCTCGGACGTTTATAGACGCCGGCTCGTCTCTCGATATTTAACGTCGGAGCTCGACGGTCTTCCGCTCGGACGTTTATAGACGCCGGCTCGTCTCTCGATATTTAACGTCGGAGCTCGACGGTCTTCCGCTCGGACGTTTATAGACGCCGGCTCGTCTCTCGATATTTAACGTCGGAGCTCGACGGTCTTCCGCTCGGACGTTTATAGACGCCGGCTCGTCTCTACGGTTTAACGTCTGGGCTAGACGGTCTTCCGCTCGGACGTTTATAGACGCCGGCTCGTCTCTCGATATTTAACGTCGGAGCTCGACGGTCTTCCGCTCGGACGTTTATAGACGCCGGCTCGTCTCTCGATATTTAATGTCGGAGCTCGACGACCTTCCGCTCGGAGGGTTTATAGACGCCGGCTCGTCTCTCGATATTTAACGTCGGAGCTCGACGGTCTTCCGCTCGGAGGGTTTATAGACTCCGGCTCGTCTCTCGATATTTAACGTCGGAGCTCGACGGTCTTCCGCTCGGACGTTTATAGACGTCGGCTCGTCTCTACGGTTTAACGTCTGGGCTAGACGGTCTTCCGCTCGGACGTTTATAGACGCCGGCTCGTCTCTCGATATTTAACGTCGGAGCTCGACGGTCTTCTGCTCGGACATTTATAGACGCCGGCTCGTCTCTCGACATTTAACGTCGAAGCTCAATGGTCTTCCGCTCGGAGGGTTTATAGACGTCGGCTCGTCTCTCGATATTTAACGTCGGAGCTCGATGGTCTTCCGCTCGGAGGGTTTATAGACACTGGCTCGTCTCTCAATATTTAACGTCGGAGCTCGACGGTCTTCCGCTCGGATGTTTATAGACGCCGGCTCGTCTCTCGATATTTAACGTCGGAGCTCGACGGTCTTCCGCTCGGACGTTTATAGACGCTGGCTCGTCTCTACGGTTTAACGTCTGGGCTAGACGGTCTTCCGCTCGGACGTTTATAGACGCCGGCTCGTCTCTCGATATTTAACGTCGGAGCTCGACGATCTTCCGCTCGGACGTTTATAGACGCCGGCTCGTCTCTCGATTTTTAACGTCGGAGCTCGACGGTCTTCCGCTCGGAGGGTTTATAGACGCCGGCTCGTCTCTCGATTTTTAACGTCGGAGCTCGACGGTCTTCCGCTCGGAGGGTTTATAGACGCCGGCTCGTCTCTCGATATTTAACGTCGGAGCTCGACGGTCTTCCGCTCGGAGGGTTTATAGACGCCGGCTCTTCTCTCGATATTTAACGTCGGAGCTCGACGGTCTTCCGCTCGGAGGGTTTATAGACGCCGGCTCGTCTCTCGATATTTAACGTCGGAGCTCGACGGTCTTCCGCTCGGAGGGTTTATAGACGCCGGCTCGTCTCTCGATATTTAACGTCGGAGCTCGACGGTCTTCCGCTCGGACGTTTATAGACGCCGGCTCGTCTCTCGATATTTAACGTCAGAGCTCGACGGGCTTTTAAGCCTAATTTAGATGATGTCTATTTGGACGACTGGCGCAAGGTATTCGGCATCGAGCCTTTGGCTTGGATAATTTACCTCCGGCCGAACGGTCCGGGGCCTTCGATCCTTGAGCGTGCGGCTCGAATAATATACCTCCGGCCGAACGGCTCGGGGCCTTCGTCATCGAGCATGAGGCTCGGCTAATAAACCTCCGGCCGAACGGCTCGGGGCCTTCGTTCCTCGAGCGTGTGGCTCGAATAATATATCTTCGGCCGAACGGCTCGGGGCCTTCGTCATCGAGCGTGCGGCTCAAATAATATACCTCCGGCCGAACGGCTTGGGGCCTTCGTCTCGAGCCCTTGGCTCGGTTAACATACTTCCGGCCGAGCGGCACGGGTGTTTCCCCATTGGCTCGGTTAACATACTCCCGGCCGAGAGGCACGGGTGTTCTCATCGAGCCCTTGGCTCGGTTAACATACTCCCGGCCGAGCGGCACGGGTGTTTCCCCATCGAGCTCTTGGCTCGGTTTACATACTCCCGGCCGAGCGACATGGGGTCTTCCCCTCGAGCCTTTGGCTCGGTTTACATACTCCCGGCCGAGCGGCACGGGTGTTCTCATCGAGCCCTTGGCTCGGTTAACATACTCCCGGCCGAGCGGCACGGGTGTTCTCATCGAGCCCTTGGCTCGGTTAACATACTCCCGGCCGAGCGGCACGGGTGTTTCCCCATCGAACTCTTGGCTCGGTTTACATACTCCCGGCCGAGCGACATGGGGTCTTCCCCTCGAGCCTTTGGCTCGGTTTACATACTCCCGGCCGAGCGGCATGGGGTCTTCCGTTACTATACTCCCGACCGAGCGGCACGGGGTCTTCCCATCGAGCCTTTGGCTCGATTAACATACTCCCGGCCGAGCGGCACGAGGTCTTCCCCTCGAGCCTTTGGCTCAGTTACTATACTCCCGGCCGAGCGGCACGGGAGTTCTTACTCAAACTACAATTTTATGAGCAACAGATATTTAAAGAACTGACCGGCTGACCAGCAGGGGATCTGACCCAATTCCTCAACTCCCGAATACCCGTGGAGTGAGGAGCATACACTATACTCGTCGAAATTCATGGACAGGCGCCTCGTCGGATGAAGATCCCTTCGTCGGACCGGTATCGGTGCAGGAGTTACTCCCACTTGAGTGCCGGTTGGTCTCTTGTTTCGCCCCAATTTTGAAACTTCTCCGGCCGGTCCTCTTGGGCCACTCGGATATCCGCTCAACTTGAGCATTCTGTTTCTGTTGCTCCACTGCTTAGCTGCTCTTGCCTCTATTATAGCGTCGAGTTTATCCTGGGAGAGCACCACTGTGAGGTCGTCCAGCTTCGTCCGTCTCTTCCGCTCGGATGCAGGAGCGTTCCCACAGACGGCGCCAAATTGATCCTGTCCGAGTCGCTGAATCGACGGACGCTGGGCACGTGGCGCTCCCCGAACTGCTGACGTAGACCTCCGCCCGGCCGTACAGACCTCCGGCGAACCTGCACAGAAGTCGGGCCGGGGAGGGGTCCCCGGCGACGACCCTCCGACGCTCAAGTCAGGCAAGAGGACAGCAAAGAAATAGCTCCGAATCTCGGAGAAGGCGTACCTCCGGCGAAGGGTGAGGACCCTTATATAGGGCTGTGAAGAGGCCTGTGCACTCGTATCGAGGTGCACACGTGTCCTGTGTCATACCCTAGTATGGGCTTGTCAGAGGAGCATGGCTGACCCCTTACTGCTACAGTCCGAGCACGTCTCTGATGGGACAGTGAGCTCATGCCCTAAGATCCTGCGTATCACCTGCTGTCAGAAGATGTTTCTGTCCTTGTCTTTTCTTACTCCATGCCGAGCGTCCGACCGGCCGGCGGTTTCCTCGCGTCCGGCCGGTCGGATGTGCTGATCCGCTCGGGAGCTTCCTGGTCGTGTGCTCCGGACTGTTCGCAGTATTGATACTTTATTCCTTCGACCGAGCAGGCCATCCACTCGGCCATACTAGACTGTTCATCATGAGCGTCGGAACCCCGACTCCCCGCCGGGGTGTATTGCTTCCGCTAGGAAGCTTCAGCCGGTCGTCACCATCATTATCCGCTCGGCCAAGCTTTTGGTTGGCCTTCTACCTTTCGATCTCCACGTGGCGTTGACTCTGCTAAATGGGGTCCCCCATTCTTCCTGCCGGATCACTGACTATGGATTCTATAGGAGGATCTAGTTCTGACTCCTAGGTTTGGATCACCCAAAATTTGATCAGGTGGGTGAGAGGTACTGTTTCTAGTTGGTCTTATAATTAGGTCAGGGGTTGGTTCCTCTGGTTTATTAAGATTTGGTTGAATTTCATCATCTTCTATACTTCTTGGATCAATATCAACATTCTCATTTATATTTGGTAAATTATTTTCTTCATCAAATATTATATTAGTTGTTTCTTCAACTTTTAGGGTGTTTTGATTGTAGACTCTATAGGCTCTACTGAGGAGTATCCTAAAAATATTCCTTGGTTAGATTTGGGTGTGAATTTTCCTAAATAATCTTTAGTATTTAAAATGTGAACTTTACATCCAAATATTTTTAAATAATTTAAGTTAGGAATTTTATGATAATATAGTTCATAAGGGGTTTTCTTGTGAAATTTATTGATTAAAATTATGTTTTGAATATGATTTGCAGTATTTATTGCTTCAGCCCAAAATTGATGATTTAAACTATATTCATTTAACATGGTTCTGGCAGCTTCTTGTAGTGTTCTATTTTTACGTTCCACTAGACCATTTTGTTGGGGGGTTCTAGGACATGAAAATTCATGTTGATATCCATTTATTTTACAAAATTGGGTAAACCTATGATTTTCAAATTCTCCCCCATGATCACTTCTTATTCGTTTAATTTTAGTGTCTTTTTCATTTTCTACTAATTTGCAAAAATTACTAAATATTTCATAGGTTTCATCTTTTGTTTTTAGAAATTTTTACCCAAGTGAACCTAGAGTAGTCATCAATTATCACTAAACAATACTGGTTTTTGCTTAGTGACTTGGCTCCATGTGAATCAAATAGGTCAAGGTGAAGGAGCTCAAGTAAAGTGTTAGTTCTTTCTAGGTTGGTTGACTTGTGGGTTGACTTGGTTTGTTTTCCTTGTTGACAAGCATTACAGATTGAGTTTTCAATAAATTTTAATTTGGGCAAACCTCTAACTAGACCATTATGACTCATTTTTGAAATGAGTCTAGTGTGAGTGTGACCCAATCTTCTGTGCCACAAGTTAGTTTCCTCTTCTTGTGTTAAAAAACACTTTACTGAGGATGTGGGTAGATTAATTGAGTACATATTATTTATCCTAAGTCCCTTAAGTGTGATTTCAGGATTTTTAATATTTTTGACTAGACACCTAGCTTTGTCAAAAGTGACTAAGTATCCGCCATCACACAATTGGCTTATACTTAATAAATTGAAATTTTCAACTAACAGAACTTTTCTAATAATAAAATCAGAGCTGAGTTCGATATTACCTCTTCCGATTACCTTAAGTTGACCATTGTTGCCGAATGCAACTGATCCTAAATTTTTTAGTTTGAGCTTTGAAAACTTCAATCTATCTCCAGTCATATGTCTGGAGCATCCACTATCCAACATCCATTGATCCAACTCCTACACATAAAGTGAATGAATTGGTTTCTTGTTAATGGATAAAAAGATAGTTTGACTGAAGTAAACTCCTTAGAATTTTTATCTTACCCAATTTAAGTTAACAATAATTGTTGTAATTGTTTTGAGAACTGTTTAATTAATTTTGAAAATATTTTTTTTTAAAGTTTTTTTTGTAAAGAATTTTGAAATTTAAGTTTTTAAAATAATTTTGAAATTTAAGTTTTTTTTAAAAAATAATTTTTGAAATTTAAGTTTTTTTTAAAAAAATAATTTTGAAATTTAAGTTTTTTTTTAAAATAATTTTGAGATTTTTGTTTTTAAAATAATTTTGAAATTTAAGTTTTTAAAATAATTTTGAAATTTAAGTTTTTTAAAATAATTTTGAAATTTTAGTTTAAAATAATTTTTGAAATTTTTGTTTTTAAAATAATTTTGAAATTTTTGTTTTTAAAATAATTTTTGAAATTTTTGTTTTTAAAATAATTTTTGAAATTTTTGTTTTTAAAATAATTTTTGAAATTTAAGTTTTTAAAATAATTTTTGAAATTTAAGTTTTTAAAATAGTTTTTAAAATTTTTGTTTTAAAAATAATTTTGAAATTTTAGTTTTTAAAATAATTTTGAAATATAAGTTTTTAAAATAGTTTTTAAAATTTTTGTTTTTAAAATAATTTTGAAATTTAAGTTTTTAAAATAATTTTGAAATTTAAGTTTTTAAAATAATTTTGAAATTTAAGTTTTTAAAATAATTTTTGAAATAAAGGTAATTAATTTAATTTTAATTTCTTAGTCATCTCACCTGATCTAGATTGTCAATCAGGGAATCCTATAATTGTTGTGAGATGAATTATTGTTGAAATTAAGGGTCTGGTTTAACTTTGTGTTAGATTCAGGTTTAGCTTTGGGTTCAACAAGTAAGCATTCTTTGGATAAACTTCTGGGCTTTGGTGAGTCACATGGAGCTCATTAAAGTAACCAAGCCTTCGAAGTTTTTCAAATAGTCCTACCCATTGAACTTAATACTAATCCTTGGTCTAACTAGTTAGGATCCATTTCAGGGTAGCTTCGGTCAGTTCCACTTGGCCAAATGCACCAGGTCGAAGCCATATCTTCCTAGACATGCGATGCCCAAGTTTCCCTAACGTACTATCATCCAAAAAACTTCACCGGTACTGTTGTTCAAGTTAAACTTAATCCGTTTTAAACTAGCCTTAATTACCCTGCCGGGTAATCTACTCTTGTTTTACCCATTTCGGGTAAATTAGGTTCAGTTACCCTGTCGGGTAGTTCAGTTGGAGGTGCCAGCTAGTTTGGATCCACCTTCTATGTTTGAATTTATAATTTAATTTCGAATTATTTTTAATTTGATTTTTAATTTTCAATTTAGAATTTATGATTTAATTTCGGATTTTAATTTGATTTTTAATTTTGAATTTATAATTTGATTTCGAATTATTTTTAATTTGATTTTTAATTTTGAATTTAGAATTTGTGATTTGATTTCGGATTTTAATTTTTAATTTGATTTTTAATTTGAATTTAGAATTTATGATTTAATTTCGAATTTTAATTTTTAATTTGATTTTTAATTTTATAATTTGTGATTTGATTTTTAATTTGATTTGAATATCGTTTTTCTTTTAGCTTTCCCTGGATCATATCCTCGATATGGTTTATCGAGATAGTGTATTTGATCCTTCGGAATCCAATATTGGCCAAGTCCAATTTGATTGATCAGTTTGGACTTGGGGACCCATGCTTGGACTGATTTACTATTTTGTTTGTTTATTAAGGATAGATAAGATCTATATTTCTTTTTTCTTTTATATCCCAGCCCAGTTTTGTTGTAAATGGCTCTTTGTGTTCCAAGAATTAGGTCCAAATTCTTGGAGCCCAGAGAAAACTTTTCTAAAGTAGTTTTTAAGTCTTTTACCTGATTTTTCAAACTAGAGTTTTCTTCCTCAAGTTTTTGAACTTGAGTAGAATTTCCAGTTTGAACTTGATCAGGTAAAGAACTAGTGTTTGTCACTTCTTTAAGGACGGATACTTCCTTTAGAAGTGATTTAATCCTAAGGTTTGATTTAGCTAGTTTGCGAAGTAAGTAATTGACTAAATTATTAAGCCTTGGAATACTTACAATGGAGTCTGGTCCTTATGAAACGGATGTGGATCCGTGGCTTTGCTCGGAGTCGGCCTCTGACTCGCTTTCGTTCTCGACGATCTGGTCCCGGGCCATTAGTGCGAGTAGACTCGTCTGATCGAATTCGTCGTCGTCGTCCTCCGAGGAAGATTCGTCCCAGGTTGCCTTCAGAGCCTTCTTTCTTCTTTGCTTCTTGGCTTCCTTTTGGTTGGGGCAGTTGGCTTTGATATGCCCCTTCTGGTTGCACCCGTAACAAGTGACTTCGAATTTTACTTTTGAGTTCGGTTGGGCCTCCCTGGACTAAACTGCCTTCTTCAGATCTCTCTTGTTGAAGCCCTTCTTCTTCTTGTAGAGCTTCTTGACGAGATTCACTAGTTCGTTGGTCAGTTCATCTTCTGAGTCTTCTGAGTCAGGTTCGTCTTCTGATTCCGATTCAATTTTTCATCGTCCTCTTAATTCCCGTGTTCGGCTCGAACCTGTAACTAAAGCAATACCCTTCTCGGATGGTTGTGCATTAGTTTGTTCATGAAGTTCAAATTCAGAAAATAACTCGTCTAACTTTAAAGAAGATAAGTCTTTGGAGACCTTGTAGGCATCTACCATTGATGCCCACAGTGTACTCCTTGGAAACGAATTTAATGCGTACCTTATGACGTCCCGGTTTTTGACTCTCTGTCCGATTGCATGAAGAGGGTTGAGTATGTCCTGGATGCGCGCGTGAAGCTGACTCGCCGTCTCACCGTCCTGCATTTTTAAATTATACAATTTATTAAATAATAAATCTCTTTTACTTACTTTTGTGTCCGTGGTGCCCTCGTGGAGTTCGATCAGCTTTTCCCAGAGTTCCTTTGAGGTTGAAAAGGGACCGACTCTGTTAAGCTCCTCCTTGGTAAGACCACACTGGAGAATGCAAGTAGCTCTGGCATCAGCTTCTACCTTCTTGATTAATGATGGTTCCCAGTCTTCGTAGGATGTAGTCTTGCCGTCTGTATCAGTTGGTAGTTGTAGTCCAGTCTTGACGATTATCCAGGTTTCGAACTGAGTTTTCATAAATGTCTCCATCCGTCCCTTCCAGTATCTGAAATCTTCTCCGGTGAAGAGTGGAGGACGGACTGTACTAAAACCCTCTTGTTGGGCCATTTGTAATACTGCACGACAAAAGAATAAACGAATTCTGTTCCAAGACTAAGTCTTGGATTAGTAGTGTGGGAGAAAAGAAAAGAAATGACGAGCTTGAGTGGTATTGTACCAACTTCGAGCAAAACCGATTCGATAAAAATAATTAGAATTTAGCTATCAAGCTAATTCTAACTTTGACTCCGAGACAAAATACCACGATGAAAAAATATTTTGAATGGTGGTTGTACCAATTCAAAATAACCCCGCTCTGATACCAATTGTTGGATCGAGATCGCGCTAGAGGGGGGGTGAATAGCGCTCGCGGCTATTTCGTTCGTATCGGAATCGTAAAAACTATCAGAGAAGTAACGCAGCAGAAAGTAAACAAACACACAGAAAGACAAGAGAATTTACTTCGTTCGGAGCCTGTGACGACTCCTACTCGAAGGCCCGCGATCCTTGATCGCTTTCCGTGGGCAACAACTATAAGCTCGACAAGAGTACAAGTATTACAGTTAAGTATAATGAAAAAGTACAGTTATACCGACGACAATATCATAATCTGAAGATTTCGGAGCTCCGGGTCGTCGGTGTCTCGTAGCAGCACTTCGGGAACGTCTCGTGAGAAGCTTGTAGCAGAAAGATCGCTTGGAAGTTGTTATTTTGAGCTGCTGGTCGAAACCCCTTATAAAGGGTGTTCAAGGCGCTTTCTACTGTTCACCAAGGCGCCTTGAACAGCCGAGTCAGCCGCGGAGATGAGAAGCGAACTGGTCGAATCTTATCACAGACTCAAGGCGCCTTCCACTGTTCACAGGGCGCCTTCATCTGTTCAAGGCACCTTTCACTATTCATCAAGGCGCCTTGAACAGCTTCTCGCAGCCAGCTCCAGCCTTGCATCCGAGGCGCCTCCAAGCTCCATGGAGGCGCCTTGGACACTGTTCATCAGAGGCTTTAAGTTGCTCCTTTGCACCTGTAAGATACGTTAGTCCCAAACACTACCCTGCAGCACAAAGTTAGCACATAATACAATAAATATGATAAATGAAGTATTTGACAGTCTCCGGACTGTCCGAGTCTGACTTCAGGTTTCCAACCGGAAACCCTAGGTCGACCCGACGCCTACTGTTCCCTCTACGGGGAACGCGTCCTCACCTACTCCCCTCAGGAGAGATTACCTGATGCCAGTTAGATCCTCCAGATCGACTGGACTTTTGCTCGGCACTCGAGGCTCCCGGACTTTCTGCTGGACATCCGCTTCCCGGCTAGTCTAGTCTTTCACCTGGTTCGCGACACCAGGACTTTCCACCTAGGGTTACCACCCCCTAGGACTTTTGCCTGAAGCCCTCGACCTGCCAAGACTTTCCGCATAGGGTTACCACCCCCTATGACCTAGGGTTACCACCCCCTAGGGTTTTCACCTTGCCTAACCGCAGTTAGGACTTTTCTCCACCTAGGGTTACCATCCCCTAGGGTTTTCACCTGCCTAACTGCAGTTAGGACTTTCCTGAAACACTTAGTCAAGCACGTTAGATCACACACAGCTTAACTTTGAATCCTTTGACATTATCAAAACTCAAGTTCGATCGTCGGATGCTTCCCGCACCAACAGGTAGTATTTGACTAAAATGTATTACTTAACCTGATCACTGTTATTTTAGTATTTTTCTTCTAGACTTGTGTTGATGTACTGATATAAGCATCTGAAGTCCAAGCGATAGGCCTATGCATCTTGCGCTGTTCTAAGTTTGTACATATACAATCAAGATAAACCTATTGTGTTTGTGAGATGCTCGATTCCTAGATATATAGGAACATACTTTCTATGAATTTGATCTAGACTAAGGCTAAAATTAATTTTGAAAGACTAAGGAAATGAAAATTTTTAGAAAACATAAGTAAATAATTTCCTAGAATTTGTAAATCATTTGAAAAATTATTTTGAAAATAGTAGTCCTAGTATATCACGCACATTCCTAGTCATCTTCATAGATTACTGAATTCAGATTCTGATAGTATTTTAGTAAAAATGTCAGCCAAGTTTGACTTGGACTCAATATAGTTGAGTTCAATGTCTCCTTTGGAGACGTGATCTCTAATCAAGTGTGCTTAATTTTAATATGTTTGGTTCTTGAATGGTGCACTAGGTTTTTAGTTAAGTTGATAGAACTAATATTATCAATATGAATTTTTACATTTTTATATTCTAAGTTAAAGTATTTTAATGTGTGCATCATCCATAACAGTTGTGTCACATACTCTCCCATTGTAATGTACTATGCTTCAGTAGTAGATAAAGCAACACAGTATTATTTTCTACTAAACAGCTGACAAGTGATGGTCCAAATAATTGACATCCATCACTTATACTCTTACAATCTAATTTACAGCGAACATAATTTGAGTTAAAGTAACCTATTAGTTCAAAATTAGGTGTTCTAGGATACTAAATTCCTATATTTGGTATACCTTTCAAACATCTAAAGATTCTTTTTACATTAGTTAAGTGGGATTCTTTAGCACAGGTTTGGTATCTAGCACATATACTAACTGTAAATAAAATATCAAGTCGACTTGCAGTTAAGTATAAAAGACTACCTATGACACTCCTATAATATTTTAGATTCACGGATTTTCCATTTGGATCACTATCTAAGTTTGTGTTAGTCACAATCAGTGTTTTCATTTCTTTTGTATTTTTCATTCTAAATTTTGTAAGTAATTCTTTTATATATTTTGGTTAGTAAATATAATTTCCTTCATTAGTTTATTTAATTTGTAATCCTAAGAAATATGTTAGTTTACCTACTAGGCTCATTTCAAATTCTAGTGCCATTAAGGTTATAAATTCTTGTAAAAATTCTGAGTTGGTTGAATCAAAAATTATGTCGTCTACATATACTTGGGCTATGAAAATGTCTTGTTTGAGTGATTTTACAAATAGAGTTGGATCTATTTGACCTTGATTGAATCTTTTAAAAATTAGATAGAAGGTTAACCTCGTATATCAGACCTTAGGTGCTTGTTTAAGACTGTACAAGGCTTTTTTAAGTTTGAACACGTGGTCAGGATGATCTAGATTCTCAAATCCAGGTGGTTGACTTACATACACATCTTCTTTAATTAGCCCATTTAAGAAGGCGAATTTAACATCCATTTGATAAAGTTTAAATGCTTTATAGGCTGCAAAACTCAGTAGCATTCTAATAGACTCAAGTCTGGCTACTGGAGCATATATTTCACGTAGTCAAGCCCCTCTATTCGACTAAACCCTTTGGCAACTAGTCTACCTTTGTTTCTAACAATTTCCCCATTTTCACTTAGTTTATTTCTAAATACTCATTTTGTTTCTATTACCTTTTTATTATTAGGTAGTGGTACTAAAGTCCCAGACTTCATTTTTTTTTTTTCAAATTGGGCCAGTTCTTCTTGCATGGCTATAATCCAATCTAGGTTAAGTAGGGATTCTTCTACTATTTTGGGTTTAATTTTAGAGATTAAGGATATTTGACTTAGGTTTCTGAAAAATAATCTAGTCTAAACTCTTAGGTCTTGATCACCTATAATTTGTTCAACTAGGTGGTCTGAGCTGACTTTTATTGTTCTAAGCTTAGTTTATGTTTGTTCATTTTCTTGTGATTGGTTTTGTTCATCTTTGTATCCGTCTATTGGGTTTTCACTTGCTCCCCCTAGATTAGTGCTAACTCTAACGAAATCATATGATTGGTATTGAAGTTGAGTTAAGTTATTCTTTAGATTTTGTAATTTTATCGAATTTTACATTGGTTGTTTCCTCACTTCTTAGTGTAGTTTTATTGTAAACTCTATATCCTCTACTGGTTAGGGAGTACTCTACAAAGAATCTATTTTCTACTTTTGAGGTAAATTTTTCTAAGTATACTCTGTTAGGATCCTTCGTACGGAGGCTAGAGAGGGGGGTGTGAATAGCCGACCCCAAATTCGCTTTTCTTTCTACAAATCGAGTTAGCAGCGGAAATAAAACAGTAGAAAGGAAACGGTGAGAAGATCAAACCTCAAACTCGATGGATGTAACGAGGTTCGGAGATGAACTCCTACTCCTCGGCGTGTCCGTAAGGTGGACGAGTCCAGTCAATCCGTCAGTGGATGAGTCCCCGGAAAACCGGCTAAAAATAACTCCTTATGGGTGGAGAAACCTCGCCACAATACTCTTGCAACAGCAAGATGAATGTACAAGAAATACAAGAAAGCAGAAGACAATACAAGTGTAAAAACAATCTTGCCTTCTCGTCGACTGGAAGAAGCAACAGTTCCAAGCGCCTACAACAGCAGATGATCCAGTCGGAAGCTCACGCGAAGCTTCAATGCGTCAAGAGCTCAACAAAGCTCAGCAGCACTGATCACAGTCCAAGAAAAAAGAAGAAGAAGAAGTAGGCTCGCAGCAGCAGCCCTCCTTTTATAACCTGCGGAGAAAGAAGCATAGAAGAAATCTAGCCGTTGCGTCGCAACGGCTAGTGCCCTGATCGGTCTGTGGACCGATCAGGGAACCTACTGATCGGTCCACAGACCGATCAGGGAACTTCCTGATCGGTCCGGGGGACCGATCAGGCTTTATGCTGATCGGTCCCCAGACCGATCAGCCCCTCTTGCGCCTCGCTTCTGTTCGGCTCCTGATCGGTCACCAGACCGATCAGTTATCACACAGTATGCTACTGATGTGTTACTGATCGGTCACCAGACCGATCAGAATATTCGTGGTATCACTGGATCGATCACCAGATCGATCCAGCTCATGGTTTTCGCCCAAACCAAGTCCAAACCAACATCCGGTCAAGATTGACCTGTTGGTACATTGCGCCTAGCATCCGGTCACTCCCTTGACCTGCTAGGACTCCCCGCTAAGTGTCCGGTCAATCCCTTTGACCCACTTAGACTTTTCTCTCCGTACCAAGTATCCGGTCACTCCTATGACCTACTTGGACTTCCCATCACCAGATGTCTGATCACCCTTGATCTATCTGGATTTTCCCTTGCCCGGCTTCACTCACCAGGACTTTCACCTAGCTTCACTCACTAGGGTTTTCACATGGCTTCACTCACCAAGATTTTCACCAACTGCCTGGCTTCACTCACCAGGACTTTCACATCCGCCTGGCTTCACTCACCAGGACTTTCCCGAATACCAAACTCCCTGTTTGGACTTTCCCCGTGTCAAGTCTCCATACTTGGACTTTCCGCGTGCCAAGCTACCTGCTTGGACTTTTCCCCGTGCCAAGTCTCCGTACTTGGACTTTTCCAGTGCCAAGTCTCCATACTTGGACTTTTCGCGTGCCAAGCTCCCTGCTTGGACTTTTCCCGAATACAACTCAAGTCGGGTCAACCAAGTCAACCTTGACCAACGATTGCACCCTCAATCTCCCAAGTTCGTATTCTTGTCAACACATCAGAATACAACTTTTCTACTCTCGTCAAACATTGTCAAACATCAAAATACAACTCGAGTCAGGTCACCCTTGACCAACTCGAGTCAGGTCAACCAGGTCAACCTTGACCTAGGTTGCACCAACATACTCTTGTGTTTAATATGTAAACAGGACATCCAAATACCTTAAAGTATTTAATATTTGGTAATTTATTATAGTAAATTTCAAATAAGGTTTTATTATGTTTATTATTTATTATTATTTTATTTTGTACATAGTAGGCTGTACTAACAGCTTTTGCCCAGAAGTATTTTGGGAATTAGTATTCATTAAGCATTGTTCTAGTGACTTCTTGGATAGTTCAATTTTTTCTTTCCACTATTCCATTTTGTTGAGGTGTGCTAGGGTTCGAGAATTCTTGGTGGTACCCATTTTCTAGGCATAATTTAGTGAACTTATGATTTTTAAAGTCCCCATCATTATCACTCTTAATTCTCTTAATTTTTAGATCTTTTTCATTTTTCAATTTATTTACAAAGATTGCTAAATATTTCAAATATTTCATCTTTATTTTTTAAGAATTTTACCCAAGTGAATCTTGAGTAATCATCAATTATTACTAGACAGTATAAATTTCCATTAATGAACTTAATCCCATATGAGTCAAATAAATCTAAATGTATTAATTCAAGGGTTGAATTTGTTTGAGTTAGATTAGTTGGTTTGTGAGTTGACTTAGTTTATTTCCTTTGTTGGCAAGAATTACATATTGTTAAGTTTAAGTTAAGTAGTTTTGGTAGTCCTCTAATAAAGTCATTTAGTTTGGTAAGGTTTCTAAAGTTAGTATGGGACATTCTCTTATACCATAGCCAGGTTTCCTCTTTCTGTGTCAAGTGACACTTAAGTGAGGAGCTAGCTAAGTTAATTGTATAAATGTTATTATTCCTAAGTCCTTTTAATTTTGTTATAGGGTCTTTTATGTGTTTAATTACACATTCAGTGGATGTAAACCTAACCTTATATTCTGAATCACACAATTAACTAACACTGAGTACTTTATGAATAATAAAGTTAGATTCTAGTTCAATATTACCTATTTTAATTATCATAAGTTTGTCATTATTTCCAAAGATAACTATTCCTAATCTTTTGAATGTCAGGTTTGTAAACATTGTTTGATCCCCGATTATGTGTCGGGAGCAACCACTTCTAATATCCATTTAGATTCAACGAGTAAAGAAAAATTTAGCTAAGTGTGAACTTAGTTTAATTTCGATTGTTAAGTTTTAATTTTTTAAATTTAACTTTGATTTGAATTTAATTTAATTTATTTTAATTCAAGGTTAATTTGAATTTATGTTTGAATTTGAATTTGAATTTGAATTTAAGTTTAATTTAAATTTAAATTTAAGTTTAATTTAATTTTAATTTACATTTAATTTTAATTTTGAATTTAAATTTAAATCATATTCATTTCATCCGATCTATATTTTTAATCAGAAAATCCTATAATTTTGTGAGATGAGTTAAGATGAATTTTAGGATTTAGTTTAACTTGTGTTAAATTTAAGTTTATTTTTAGATTCAAAAAATAGATATTTTTTGGATAAACTTCTAAGCTATAGTAAGTCACCTGGACATCATTAGAGTAACAACGCCTTTGAAAATTTCCAAATAGTCCTATTCACTGAACTTAATACAAAACTTTATTCTAACCAGTTGGGATTAGAAAGGGGTAGCTTCAGTTAGTTCCATTAAGCTAAATGCACTAGGTCGAAGTCATATCTTTCTAAACATGCATAGACAGAGCTTTCTTAACCTACTATTATCTAAAACTTCTCCAGTGTCATTTATCAAGTTAAACTTTTGTCCTTATTTATGTTGGTCCTAATTACCCAGCCGAGTAAATTATTATTTTGGAGGTACCAACTAGTTTAGACCCTCCCCTTGAATTATTGGACTGTGGGTTTAGGTTTTAGATTTGTGTCGATTTGCTTTATAGTTACAATAGACTTTGTTATAATTTGAGTTTAGATTGATCTTGTCTAATTTGGATTTATTTGATTTTAGGTTTGAATTTATTTTTGGAAGTTTAATTTTTGAGGTTGAGAGAGATTTATTTTGACTTACGTGGTGAACTTTATTTTTTGGTACATAGTATTGATCGAGTCTTACTTATATGGTTAGACATGCTTTTAGAACCCAAGCTTTAGTTAATTTCAAAATTTGAGTTATCGTTAAAAATGATTTATATTTTATGTTGAATTTATATCCAAGTCCAGATTTGTTGTACACTGCTCTTTGGGAACCAAGCATCATGTTTAGGTACTTAGTTCCCGAGGAAAACTTTTCCAATTGCCTGTTGAGCTCGTTGACTTGACTTTTTAAGACAGAATTTTCTTCCTCAAGTTTTGCAACTTGAGTTGAATCTTTGTCTTGAAATTGGCTGGTCATCAAGTTCATATTCAGTTGTTCTTAAGGATGTTATTTTCCTTAAGGATAAGTTTAGCATGTTCGTCGGTTTTAATTGATATTTTATTTAGGGAAGCAATTACTCTAAATGAATTTACTCTAATAAAGGAATTTACCTCGAGTCGGTCTAACACGGATGAAGATTCGTGGCTGGACTCGTATTCAGACTCGTCTTCTTTGTCTGATTCGCCTCCAGTTGCCATCAATGCAAGGTAGCTTACTTGCTTCGGTTCGTCAGCTCCTGATCCATCCGAAAAAGATTCGTCCCAAGTCACCTTTAGTGCTTTCTTCTGCTTCCTTTTGATTTTGTCTTTGTTCGGACATTCATGTTTGAAGTGTCCCTTTTTGTTGCAGCCGTAGCATGTGATATTTTCCTTTGAATTGTTGGATGCAAACGTGGATATCTTCTTCATGTCATGTTTGGTGAAGCTTTTCTTGCGTCGAGTGAACATCTTCCTTACCATGTTCATCAATTGCTCTTCTTCATCTGACTCTGATTTGGGTTCAGTTTCAGCTTCAGGTTTAGTTCCCTTTGAAGTACCTGCAAGAAAAGAATTTCCTTTCTTGGCTTTTGGGCCATTAGTTTGTTCTTGTAACTCTAATTCATAAAATAATTCATCTAGTTTTAATTTAGAGAGGTTCCTCAAAACGTTATAGACATCTATAATCGATGCCCACAGTGTGTTTCGAGGGAACGAGTTAAGAGCGTATCTTATTATGTCCCGATTTTTTATTTGGTGTCTGATTAGGTGAAGACCATTGAGGATGTACTTGATTCGAGCATGGAGCTGATTTGCGGTCTCACCGTCCTACATTTTAATGTTGAATAATGAATTAAGAAGTAGGTTGTGTTTCGTTACCTTCAAATCGGGAGTTCTTTCGCGTAGCTTGATGAGCTTGTCCCATAACTCTTTTGTGTTCTCGTGCGGGCCGACTCTTGAGTTATTCTTTTGTGAGTTCGCACTAGATCGTGTTCAACGCTTTAAAGTCGATCTGAGCTTTCTTTTTATCTTCTAAACTCCATCTTTTTGGATCGAGTGGTACTTTGGTTGCTTCATCTACAAGCGCGCGATACCCTCATCAGATGGTGAACCATTGCTCGATGTCCATCTTCAAATAAACTTCCATCCTTTTCTTCCAGTATGAAAAGTCATTTCCATTGAAGAGAATAGGACGAACAGTGTTGAATCCCTCAAGTTGGGCCATTTGATTTGCTGAAAAAGAAAAATAGAAGAAGGTACCAAGACTTAGTCTTGGATTAGTAGTGCTTGAAAAAAAAATATCGACGACTCGAGTGGTGTTGCACTAATTTTGAGTAAAAATCAAATGAGAAAGAATTATTTGAATAGGTAAATTTTACCAATTCAAATAAGCTACGAAAAATAGAAATTCGAAAAAATCCTTCCCCCGGCTTGATTGGTGGTTGCACCAATTCAGAGCAGAACTTGCTCTGATACCACTTGTTGGATCAAGACGCACATGAGTGTTGGGTGCTACTTGAAATACCGTTCTGTTTCCCCTGTACAAAAAAATTTGTACAAGCACAGAACTTTTCCTAACAACCCATGTGCTCTTCAGAAGTTAAACTTGGATTGGAAATGAAACTTAACTTTTTTACTCCAAGTTCAATCTTCAAAGTTAAACCTGGATTGAAAACGAAACTTAACATTTTTACTCCAAGTTCAACCCTTGTGTTATTCTGAAGTTAAACCATATTACAGAATTTGATTAAATATTTATTTCAAGGATCGGTTTCCAGGTCGTAGGCGAGGCACTAGGCCTTCTTGGTTATGAGATCATCAACCACTTTCTAGACAAAGCCTTTCAAAGAAATTGAATATTTAAACTTCTCACAGTAATCTTAGGTTTAACTACAGAGACATCAATCAAAGCACAAGATCGAAACATAAATTAAAACACAAAAATGAATATTTCAGGATCCATACAAAGAAAACAAAACTAGTTGTACTGCAGAATAAATAACTAGTCGTACCTTTCTTCGTAGATAAAAACCTCTTGATCTTCTACCGTATTCCTCTCCTCTTCTTGGACGTCGTGTGGGCGACGATCTACCAAGATAAAAATACCCGAACCCTTTTTGTTTCCAAGACGCCTACCACCAAAGGATGCAAAGAAAAGAACGCCTTCTTCTTCTCCTCTAAACCGCCGACCACCAAGGTACTTCGTCTCTTCGTTTTCTTTTCCTCCAAGCTCCGGCCACCAAGAGAAGATGGGGCGCTGGCCCTAGAGGGAAGAAAAGGGAAGAAGAAAAGAAGTGTGGCGCCGACCCTAGAGGAAAGAAAACAAAGAATGGGGCGTCGGCCTTAAGGGAAAGGAGAGGGTTTTTAGTTGTGGAGAGAAACTTATCAATTCTCAATTGAATTGTTGATTGTTGTGGCACATCCTCCTCTCCTTTTATAACCCTTTGCCCCAGATAAAAAAGGAAAAAAAGTAATAGATTTTTGTTTAGAAAAAATCTCTAGAAAAGAATAATTTCTAAGAAAAAATCAACATAATTCTTTTTAGAAAAATCTCTAGGAAAGAATTAACATAATTCTTTTTAGAAAAATTTCTTAAGAAAGAATTAATATAATTCTTTTTAGAAAATTTCTAAGAAAGAATCAACGTAATTCTTTTTAGAAAAATCTCTAATTCTATTGAGAAAAAATCTCCCTTTTTTTTCTTTTCCTTTCCTTTTCTTTTCTTTTCCTTTTGGTTTGGCCGACCCCTTGCTTGGGCACCAAGCAAGGCTTGGCCGACCCCTTTCTTGGGTAGGAAGCAAGGCTTGGCCGGCCCCTTGCTTGGGCACCAAGCAAGGATGTGGCCGGCCCCTTTCTTGGGTAGGAAGCAAAACCAAAACGGGTGAATGCGATGCTTTATAGAAGCTACAATAGGGGCCGAGAGAAGGAATTGGTTTTGGCCTCCTGATAGACTTGAGCTTCCTATATTCGACCCGAACACTCAACTCAAGTTCATCAATAATAACTCATACCACTAAAGAGTTATTATTAAACTACCGCACCAATCTCATATTACAATATGGGCTCCTTCTTATCATGAGTGTGTTAATCTCCCTGTGTTTAAGATATCGTATGTTCGTTAATTAAATGAGTTACTGACAACTCACTTAATTAACATCTAGCTCCAAGAGTAGTACCACTCAACCTTATTATCATGTCAGACTAAGTCCACCTACAAGGTTTACATAATAATCTTTATGAGCTCCTCAAGGGGACATCATTAACCTAAATTACTAGGACACAGTTTCCTTTTATAATCAACAACACACCATATAAATAATATTATTTCCCAACTTATCGGGCCTATTGATTTAACTGAATAAATCTCACCCTTTGATAAATTAAAGAAATAAATACTAAGTATATGTGTTTGTTATTATATCGAGATTAAGAGTACGCACATCCATAATAACAGAGATTTTGTTCTTTTATGCAGTCAGTATAAAAAGAAGCAACCTCAAATAGTCCTACTCAATACACACATAGTGTACTAGTGTAATTTTATAGTTAAGATAAACTAATACCAAATCACACTATAATCATTCCAATGGTTTGTCCCAATCTATCTTGGTTGTGAGCTACTATTTATAATTTATAAGGAACTGATAACATTATCTTCTGTGTGACACTACACACCATGTTATCTACAATATAAATTAAATAGACAACTGCATTTAACTGAATGCAGACATTTAATCAATGTGATTCTCATTTCAAAATAAATGTTCATACAAAAAAGCTAGGCTTTTAGTATACATCCTAACAATGAGAGGAGGGGAGGGGATGAATCACGTGATTTTCAAAAACTTGTCTTTCTCGTTTTAAAAACAAGAGTATGCAGCGGAAAAAGAAATAGACAGAAATAGAAAAAGACACAAACATAAGGATTTACTTGGTTCGGAGGCTTCGGTGACTTTTACTCCAAGACCTAGGTCCCGCGGCCTTTTGATGGGTAATCCACTAAATACCTCTTCCAGAACCACCGGAAGAAGTGATCGGATACAAGAAATTGGGGCAGTGTAACAGCCTACACTTCCCTTTTAGAACAATAATAAAAATTACAACACTTAATAAAATATTACCAACAATTTGAGAGCGCTTGTATGTTGTTATCAATCTACCAGAGATGATCGGATGACTTAGAAGGGTGGCTTGGTGGCAGACAGACTTCTATGAAGTAGCAGTAGGAAGCCGGAGCAGTGGAAACTTCAAACGGATGCCTAGAGGATCGTAGAAGTGATGATGCTTGAAGCTTGGTCGAGACACCCTTATAAAGGGCGTGGAAGGCGCCTTCCATAGCCTTGAAGGCGCCTCCAACCTGTAAAGTTTGATACCAAACTTGTTGCTCCTTATCTGTGATGAAGTTTGAATTTTATTCTATGGAAGACGTCTTCCATGGCACTAAAGGTGCCTTCTATGAACAGTGCGGAAGACGCCTTCCATAGCATGAAGGCGCCTCGGGCACTGTTCACCTGAGGCCTTTTGTGCTTCTTTTGTCCTATAAAAAGTGTTAGTCCAATAACTTGTAAGACAATGTTAGTACAGTAATAATAAGGAGTAGTAAGTAGACCCTGTCTCCCCGAGATCAGTAGGCGTTAGGCCTAAATTGAACCAACGCCTACTGTCCCTTCGAATAGGGGCGCGCCCTCACTTAGTCACTCTCCTCTAGTGACTTATCTCTACTTACCAGGTGTAGAGTTACCTTCTAGAATCACACATTTGGATTTTAAGAATTGAACATCCCGACTTATCAGAATCGCACATCCGGTCTTCTCCAATCGAGAATTGCACGTCCCGACCCTTATCAGAATCCCACATCTAGACTTTAACCTGTCGGGAATCGAACATCCCAACTTATCAAAATCACACATCTGGTCTTCATCCAATCACGAATCAAATATCTTGACTGGGTTTAGTCAACCCTGCACACTTGGTAACAAAGTTAGATCGCAACACGTCTAACTTTAACCTATTTATCATTCATCAAAACTCAAGTTTGACCATTAATGTTGACTACAACAACACGAATCATATTTTTATTTGAAAATCATTTCTGTTGTTTGGATGTACGTGGTCTCGCCCTCTCTCGCCTACCCTACCTTCTTCCTTCTCTTATGAACAGGAAACCATCATAAGTCTCCTCTAGTTACGAAACCTCCTCCTGAAGTTTGATGGGATTGCAAAAGAGTAATTGGAGTGGGATACTATCGTAAGGGTTTCAAGAGGCAACTTCAAAGGACAAGAACGTTCAAGAACAACATTGTTGAAGAATATCACCGTCGAGGGAAAAATTTCAAGCAAAAGTTAAATTGGTAGAAGAAGATAGATATAGATTTAGCTATGCATGTATCAATTTGCTAGTGTAAAAATGGTGTGTAGTGTAATTAAAAAAATAGTGTAGACTTTTGTAGTAAGAGATAATTACAAAAATCATGTTTACGGTGTTAATGGATGTCTGGCGAAGAATTATGGAACAACATCTGCAATATGGTGTCCTTCATTACTTAATCGATTTGTGAGGTGCTCCACTGTAATGCTAGATTTCAGCTAGACTTTGCTAATACACATTCAGCTAATATGGTAGGTTTTAGCGCGTTAGGCCTGATATGTAATCATATTAGGTCCACTTTGTTCATTGATCAAAATTTTATTTTGATACAATATCTACCTTCTCCTCGCTTAACCCTTCGTAATGATTTGGAGTTTACATAAATTCAAATACACTAGGTCAATCAGTGGATTTTGATCAAACACACTTGTGGACCTAGACATGTTTGATTGTACCCATTTGAAGTCTTGTAAATTTCTGGTGTTGCAAAGACTCAAATGGTGCTATCTAGTGATTATTTAATGCTCTCTAGTGGTACTCCAACATTATGATAAATTTCAGCATGAATGTGAGTCTGATATGATCTCATATCAGACCCAACGTGTGCCTGATATGATTCTATATCAGGCCTAACATGACCTCATATGAGGTAAACTTTAATCCTTGGTTACAACTTTAGTTTTACACCATATCTATCTTTTCCTCGCTTAAGAAAGCGGTTGTGATTTTGGAAAAATATAAAAATTGTAGGTTCATCAACGGGATTATGTCAAAACCACTGATAAATTATAAAAATCTAGTATGTACACCATATTTATCATTACTTGCCCTTTGAATTACAATACCATTTGATTATGTAGTTGTAATTTTGCTAAATTAGTTTGTAATTTATATTTCAAGGATGATCATATTTCTAAAAAAATTCTCTCTGAGATATGAAATACACTTGATGCAAATTATGTCGTGAGATATGGAGCTAATATAGTAGATTTATCTAGAACTAATATTTCATCGTCTTCTGAGTATAGTGGTGTGCGAAATACAAATAAAAATACAAGAAATTTAACATTTGATCTAAATAAAGAAGCAAATATCCTAGAAGATGAGGTTCTGAATCCTTCCACAACACTTGTTGAATACTTTGAGCCTACTTGGAGTGAGGAGGAAGAGCATTAAATTTAAATTGCAGAGGAATTATAATGTAATATAGTACAAGAATGCTTAACTAATGATATACAGATTGAATAGTATAAATTTCCCTCAGAGCAATACAGTGGCTTAGAGGAAGAGTTCCCAATAGCTGAGGATCCATATATTTTGAATTCTTGTTTGCTACAAAGGCCAATTGGAGAGGGCAACAAATGAGTGATTTTTTTGTTGGACATTTTTTTTCATCTCAACAAGAGTTCAAGAATGCACTTGTGAAAACATGTCATGGTTAAATATATGAGATATAACCAGATGACACCAGGAGAAATAGAGTTAAAGCAGTTTTCTTCAATCAACCATGTACATGGAAAGTAGTTGGTCGGGGGAATGTAGAGTTCACTATTACGAAATATATACAGGAACATGTGTAGGTGTCATTTTTTAAAGAGCTAAACTAGTCATACTATCACATATGACATCGTCGTTTAGCACCTTTCTCTGAGAGAGATTTTAAATTGATTCAAGTAAATGATCCCACATAAAGTAAATCGTAAGTATTTGTATATATTCTATCATCTTTATCTAAAAATAGATTCTTACAAGTTAAATATTATTTTCTTATAGGTTAGATTATGTTTTTTTTTATGATGTGCCATGCAGAGAGTTTGATGTTTCCGAGATTAATAGACTTTATACAAGATGAAATGAAAGCTTATAGATTTAGGGTTGGATATAAAATAATGACTAACAAAAACTGGAATGGGAAAGTGTGATTGTTGTATATAGACTATAAAAGATCAACTTTAAATTATAAAATGTATATTTGTAATTAAAAATAAGTGTAATATGGTGTTCTTATAATTATATACTATTTGTTTAATGCAGTTTATGTTGTATCAAATTTTAATTGAACGGTTGCAACGACACAAAAGGTGTTATTCATGACTTATTTGAACATTCTAGAGGGACTCTAACGTTAGGATAAATTTCAGCAAGAATGTGAGTCTGATATGAGATCATACGAGGCCCACATTGGGCCTGATATGATGCCCTATCAGGCCCAATGTGGATATGATATTGGATGTTATCAAGCCCAACGTGGGCCTGATATGATTCACATCAGGCTTAATGTGGAGCTGATACGTTGGGACCTTGACCGCTTTGTTGATTGATCGCAACCAATGTTTTGATCTTGATATTTAAAACTTCACATCATATCTCAGTTATGTAAACTAAAAACTTGGTAGCAATTGCAAAATTTTTTACAAATTCATATAGGTTGGGTGCAATAGTGAGGATTCAAGTCAATAGGGTGTGCTTATAAATTTAAAAAATACTTGAAATTAGGGTTTAAACTCTAACAAAGTTATGAGGAAAAATAATTGATTGTTGTTGTTTTTGTAAATTAAAATTCGAGAGAGTATGTTGTTCATTGAAATCCATCAGGTGCACTATTCCGTGCCCATTGGAATGCCACAAGAACTTCATCATTAATAGTTAAAACTAAGTTTTGATATCATATCTAGCTTCTCCTTTCTCAAACCTTCCTAGTGAATATGAATTTGAAGAAATTCAAATATCCTAGGTCCATTAGTGGATTTCAATCAAAATCTACTGATGAACCTAGATAGGTCTGATTGCACCCATTTAAAGTCGTGTGAGTTTCTGGTGTTATAAGGACTCCAATAGTGCATCTATTACTTATTTAAAACCCTCTAGAGATGCTTGAATGTTATAATAAATTCAACATGAATGTGGGCCTAGCTTGTACACTTCAAATCCACTGTTGGACCTAGCCTATTTGAATTTCTAAATTAATTGACAATCCCTAACAAGTTTTTAGTTTACAGAATAGAGATATAGTCTCGAGTTTTAGATTGTTGGGTCACTTCGGGAGTTAGAGGGGGGTGTTGCTCCATTCTCTTGGATGAGTTGTTGCAATGAAAAATACTTAAGCAAACCCTAACGCCAAAGATTTACTTGATATCCACCTCAATAAGAGGTGACTAATCCAAGGATCCGACCCTCACTCACATATCCACTTTAAAACACTCATTCTTGAAAACACTCCGGAGGCAGAGAAGCCTCATACAAACTTACATATGTTGGAATCCCAAGGTTGTTTTGATGTGATCAAATAAGTTAAGTTAGATCCTGTTTGGTTTAACCCTTGTGTCTAAGTGTGCAGGAGCTTAGGAGCACAGGAAGTCAAGCGGAAGATGCGGCTAGTGAGAAGGACGGCATGGGGAGAAAGTCGACGGGCTCAGTGCGTCCGAGGGACGAGGTGCGACGGAAGAGTACATCGGTGGACGAGAAGAACATACGCGACGTTCGAGGGACGAAAAATTGAGGAGGAAGGCTGCTCGAGGAGAAGGTCGGAACGTGGGTTCGAGTGAGCCCTATTCCGGATGGGTGAGATCACCCAAGCAAGTGGAGCCAGAGCAGAAGACTCGGACCGAGGCGAGCTGAACCGGAGCAGAGGGCCCGAACCGAAAAAGTCAATGTTGTTGACTTTCTTGGTCCAGGCACCCGGACCTGGATGTTATCCAGATCGCGGTCAAACGCGATCTATGTGAGAAGGGATAAAGTTTTATCCCCTCTCAGGCGTCCCGACCAAGGCTATAAATATAGCCTTGGTCCAAGAAGCTCAACAAGACAAGCAATTCTGATTACAACACTTGTATGCTTTCATTGTTAGTTTATCTTCTTTTTTTTTTTGTGCTTGAATGTTGTAAGAGGTTTCTCCACCTGAAAGGAGATATCTATTGCGCTTCATTCTCCTTGGATTAACAACCTCCCCGGTTGTAACCAAGTAAACTCCTGTGCCTCTTCTTTTAGTTTATTGCTCTTATTTATTTATGCAAGTGTTAGTTTAAGAAGTCCGAGAAGGGTTTGCTTTTGTTTTTATGTAGGGAAATTCACCCCTCCCATCTTGTCGGCCTCTAAAGGGACCAACAACATACACAGTAGATACAAGAAGAGAAAGATACAAGCTGATACAAATGAAATCTTACAAGATTTATAATGAAGAAACCCTAACTTGCTCTCTTCTTGCTTGTAGACCCCTCTTGAACCTTGGAAGTGTGGCAACACTTGTCTCCAAGAAACTTCCAAGAACTGGTGTGAAGATCTGTGCTCAGTGAAGAGAGTGAAAGAGAAGAGATGCGGTGAACAGTGCACGCGAACCCCTTTTCTACATGCATAACAGCTATATTTTCAACCTTAATCGACTATCCCAGTCGATTAAGCCTTGCTAAATCTATTAGCTAGATCGATTTAGCAACATTCTATTCGATTACGAGAAATAGCTTAAGTGATTAACCTGATCGCTTGAGCTTCAAACATAAATATTCTGTTCGAAGCAAAAGCGGGCGTAAACCATTGCTCTAATCGCTTACGTTGTGTCTAATTGATTGACTTAATCGATTAAACACCTCTGTATAGTCACGTCAAACCAACTCTTAAGCGATTATGAAAAATGCTTAATTTCTTAAGCTAAGTGTAATCGATTACCCTAATCAATTACTGAACTCTAACCTCTAAAACTAAGTCTAGGGTTCCTTGCCCAACATCTGATCAACCGTGACCTATTGGGACTCCTCATTGCCTAACATCTGGTCGCCCTTGACCTACTGGGACTTCTTCACCAAGTGTCCGGTTAATTCTTTGACCCACTTGGATTTTTCTTCTCGTGTCAAGTGTCCGGTCAACCTTAACCCACTTGGACTTACCATCTTATGCTAAGTGTTCCATCAATTCTTTGACCCACTTGAATTTTCCTAACTATCTAACTTTATTCATCAGGTCTTTTCACCTGGATTCACTCACCAGGATTTCCTTCTGCCTGATTTTACTCACTAGGACTTTCACCTACCTAGCTTCACTCACTAGGATTTTCAACTGTCTGGCTTCACTCACCAGGACTTTCATACCAAGTGTCTGGTCAACACTGACACACTTGGATTTTCAACTTTTACCAACCTTCTCGTTGGACATGTCTTTACCTAACCTCCAGTTATGACTTCCCAATCAAATATCTAGTCAATCTTGACCTACTTGACTCTTCTTCACATCAAACTAGTCAAACCTTGACCAGTGGGAATTGCATCAATAATCTTCCCAAATGGACAATTGCACCTACAATATCCATATATTGTCAAACATCAAAACTTAAACATCACGACTCAAGTTTGAGTCAACTCAAGCTTAGTCAAACTGGTCAACCTTGACCTAGAAAAATTACACCAATATAGATACCATGATCAAAACCTTGGCAGTGATCAATAGACAAAGCAGCCAAGGTCCCAAATTATCAGCCCATGTTGGATCTGATATTATCCCATATCAGGCCCACATGCATGCTGAAATTTATCATAATGTGGAAGCACCTTTAGAAAGCTTTAAATAAGTAATGGATAACATCGTTGAAGTCCTTACAACACCAACAACTCACAAGATTTGAAATGGGTGCAATCGGACCTATCTAGGTCCATAAGTGAGTTTTGACTGAAATGCACTGATGGACCTAGGGTATTTGGATTTCTTCAAATTCACGTTCACTGGGAGGTTTGAGAAAGGAGAAGGAAGATATGGTGTCAAAACTTAGTTCTAACCACTATAAATGAAGTTCTTATGACGTGCCAGTTGGCATGGAATATGTGAACCTGATTTGCATTCAATGAACAACAAACCCTATCAAATTTTAAGTTACGGGGATAACAACCATTTTTTTAACTCATAACTTAGTTACTGTGGAGTTCCTAAATTACAAGCCTAATTTAAATTTCCAAATAGACTTTGTAGACTTGAAACCTAGTGTTGGACCTAACCTATTTGGATTTTTGAAAAATCCCAACCATTACCAAATTTTTAGTTTTCAAAGCAGAGATATGGTGTGAAGTATTAGTTATGTCTCTTTTGACTGATCAACACCACCGTGGCAATTTGGATATTGTGATGTTTATTTCACTACGCAATAGTATTGTTATTCCTATGACAATTTAGTATACACTTTTCACATCATACATATCACTATATTAAACAATAAATACTACATACAAAGATATAAAACTAACAACACTACATAATTGTACATTTACATTCCCTATCTAACTATTTTGCTTACAACACTATGGATAATTAATCTGATATTTTTCAGAACCTGCCCCTCAAAATTGATACAATTACATCAATTCTATTTTTTTTCATGTCTCCTTGTTTAAAGTCTATCTTGAGATCGTATAGAAGATATCGAATGTATTGCATCACAAAGAAGCCAGAGTCAACGTTGTAAATAACATTAGCAATTTAATATTTGATATTTTATCTCAATATTTTCTATTCACACTGTTTGATCTTGACTTACCTGGATTCTTGTTGTAGATATTCTATTGTGAGAGATACTCATTGGTCGAAGGGATTTCAAAATTTGGATCAATAGTAGCAAGGTGCTCATGACTATATTGTTTTAAATCTGATACTTGTAAGATTGAATCGAAAATTAAAATTTTACATCAACTAGCATTTATACTACATTACTAACATACACATAAATATTAGATGTACATCGTTGCTTCAAATTCATATTTGGATTTACTTCCACTTGCAAGAGAATTGTAATGATTGAACGTCATAGTTTTGGTGTCCGCCATCAACAAGTGGAAGTATACATTATCACTGGACAAATGTATAAAAATATATCTAAACTCTTCATCTTCTGTATCCGTCTTTATCATTTGTTGTAAGGCAAACTTACTTGAGGATTTTATTGATGACTACAAATATGCAAAGTTATACATATTTAACCAAATAATAAAATTTATTCAAATATTATATATTCTCAAATTATTTAGATTCCTTACTGTGAAGAAGATTAAACAATATAGACTTCTTGTATGACCTACTAGACGAGGATGCCCCCCTAAATAGAATTTTACTATACGTGTCAATTATCTCCCCTTTTGTAAAAATCTCTCCATTCACACCAGATAAGAAGGAATGCACATTTAAACCAAAGGGTGGTTCCTCCTAAACTAATTCACTTGTAAACCTGCAAAGTAAATCAATGACTATAAATTATGAAATTAAATTAGAGAACCATAAAATTATCTAAATTAGATAATCATATAATTATCTTGACTTATCACTTAATTAAATCAACTATGTATTTAACATTCTTTATGTTCTTTAATTATTTTAACAAATAGGCTACATCTTCGTCTTATTTTTTCTTCTTTGAAGTCTTAAATTACTTCTTCACAAACTATGCCCATAAACACAAAACACATTTAATTAATGAATTAAATCAAACAAAATACTATTTTATATGTAAATACAGACTTATAGTAATGACTTGTTTCCTCATTTTGTTAAGTTGGGCAATCCTAGCTACATCATTTTCTGCCTCTTCTTCAGAATTGCCTTCTATTATTGTGATGATGCCTCTTTCTTCTTCCATATCATCCACATCAATTTTTCCTTTCCCCTTCTCCACAATATCAGGTTATTTTACAAATTTTTTACCCTTTACTTCTGCTAAAATGTTTTCCATAGGCTCGTACATTTGTATATTTCTCCGCTTCCTCTTAGGTAAAATCTGGAGCCACAATGGACAATCAATTGGAGTATCCCTATAATCATAGCGACTTCTATCATGTCCTCTCCTACTCCTTATTCCAAAAGTTACTGGTTCACATTGAAGATGACTATAGGATCGCTTAATTGAGATTGCATGCCTTTATTTTCTATTATTTCGAGTAATTCTTTCAGTCTATCATTCAAATGCGTATTCTCTATTGTTAGTTTCTTGATTCAGTTTGCTTGGATAATGTAGTTACAACATTCCTTATTACTTTGGCTTCCTGTTTTATTGCCCTCAAATTGTGACGTCTCCATTGGACGTGGAATGTCATCAACGAAATCAAGGTTCTCAACCAATGATTTTTCATATTGGGTAAGGATTATGTCAATCATAACCTGTCAAATTATAAAAACACATATTAAAAAAAGTATATTAACCTAACTTAAGTGACAATATTCAATATTTACCTATTCAGATGAGACTCGGTCGAACAAACTCATCACCTTACTAATATGTGAAGGAATATTTCTCCACTTATTTATTCGTGCTCCTTCAATTTTGTATGATTTTTGGATTGGAGTATGCTCCAAAAATCATGTCTGATTCATCATCACAAGTGCTTGATATTCATACATGTCCACAAAATATTATCAAATCTAACATAAAAAATAAACTCACTACCAAAACACCAGTAAAGCTCTTTAGGTAAGGGAGATTGGTGTTGGAATGTATTGTCTAAGTTGATGAAAATATGTCCCCCAATCTTAGGTAATTGTGGAGTTATAAATTTATGGATGACTTCAACCCAGTTGAATTTGAATTTAACAAGATTCTCAAAATCATCTACTATATCTATAAGACATAAAAGGACCTTATATGTACTAGAAGAAAATAATATATATATATATATATATAGAGAGAGAGAGAGAGAGAGAGAGAGAGAGAATTTACAAAATAATAAACCACCATCATCTTATTCGATGTGATTGACATAAAATTTAAGCAACTTCTCAATTTTTGATCTGGTAGCTTCTTTTTTATTTGAGAAGTAAGTTAGAAAGAGGTCATCCGATGCTTTAGTTGAATTGATCGGAACTGAAGCACCTCAATCTGCAATACCAAAAAACAAAGAAACGTCTCTTCTTGTGAAGGCAACCAGTACACCTAAAAAATTTAAATGATTAGTTGACTTCTACGAATAGATAAATAAGTATTAGGCCCATGTTGGGCCGGTATGATCACATTTCAGGCCTACATTGAGCCAAATATGGGATCGTGTTAGGCCAATATTATGCCTGATATGTGATCATATCAAGCCCACGTTGGGCCTGATATGAGATCATATCAGGCCCTTATTTGCCATTGTACCCCACTACCAAGGTCATTAGTTGACTAAAATATTAACCTTTTCAAAGTATTTTATTTTACTATACAACTAATTCATGATTAAAATTCACAATTATAAGTTGTACTTGAGAATCTAAAGGATTGAGAAGTTGAATCCCAATTTTGAAATATATTGGCTAATATACCACGAATATGCTGCATATCTTGTATGTCCAAGAAAATACTAAAGGGTGACTGTTTGATTATCGGTATATGCCGATCATGTAAAATAACAAATCCATGATGTCTTCCTTTCTTTATGGATGCTTGAAAAAAAACTTTTAAAGTAACCTAAGACACTGTTCCAATACAATTTATGTTCAACATCAATTGAACCCTACAATTTAAAAGTATTAACCAAACTAGTTGAGCTTTTCAAAATCAGAGAGTTTCTAAGATGATACCTTTGCAGATAATTAAACAGTAGAGGATGATACACCCGACTCACTTTCTTGCGTCATTATGAAAGGAGATTATTATTGAAACCCCTAAAACCTTCACTGTAGAGTTGCGATCAGTCTGGATTTTGGTCGAAAATGCTTGATGTCACTTGAGGGGCACACGAAAACACTTACATAGGGTTTCAGTGGGGGACAATTTTGCCACTAAAATAGAGCTGCAATTGGAGAGTTACAAAGAGCGACGAGGCATGCACAAACTAAGAGAGGGAGGGAGAAAAATATTGACTCCATATACCATCCAAACCATCACTATTATTTTTAAATCAAAATTATTTAAAATATGATTCGGATGCCTAGAAAATGACGACTGAGAAGAGGAGGTTGACGGGAGGAGTAAAATGGAAATTCTATATCATTTTACTATGCCTTTAGGTAAATACAGAAGTATGATACACCTTTTAGTAATTTTTAGTTGGTGTTTGGTTGGTGGGTTTGGGAATGAGGGAATGAAATGATAGTAAAAGATAGTATTTGGATTGTGGATTTGAGAATGATGATTTAGGAATGATTCCCATATTTATGAGAATCATTCAAACTCATATAACTAGGTGGATTTAATTTCCATTCTCATTCTTATTATACCTTATTATTAAATTCATACCTATAGTCATTCCAATAATTTAATTATATATATATATATATATTATAATATAATATTACTGCAATAAATGTTTTTTTATTAATTTTTCAGTTATTTAAGAATTGAGTTTTAGTTTGATAATTTTTTTAATGATAAATTTAATTAGCTTCATTGATTAATATTGGAGTCATCGATTCGACCTGATAAAATTTTCCTACCGGTTATTAGACTAAATTGAGAAGTACTCACGGTGGATGGTCAAGAAGCCTAGCATCTTTAGTTGTGCGCTCTATTTGGAAGAATTTTTTTTTATAAATTTGTTATAACTGGGGATCGAATTGTAGGTGTTTGGGTGATAATCTGGATATCTTGTCATTGCACCATAGTTCTTGATTAAATTGGGAATGCTGATGAAGTTTAATGAAACTAATTATAATTTAAACCATTAAGATATTCCTTTAATTTCTCAACTACTTTTCGTTATCACGTTGTTGAAGTGACAACAAGCTCTAAGGGTGCTAAAAGGGGAAATTTTGCCAACAGTCCCTAATCATAATTTAAACCATAAAAACACAAACCCTCTTCCACTATGACAAAAAGCTCTTCTGATAAAACGTTACAAACCTGAAACTGCAACGAGGAACGCAAGATCGCCAAACTTTATAATGCTATATATAAATTGAGCATGCAGAAAACCAAAATCAACAAAGCAACTCGATCGAATTGTAGCTAGTCACAACGCTAACCATGAGGGAGCGGTTTCATGCTGCAGTACTTCTCCTGCTCCTGCTGGCCGTTGCTCCCCTGATAATGCCTCTGCCTGACCCAGCCTTAATCCTGATGACCTGCGGAGAGGTGGCGATGTCCCTGGCGCCATGCCTGCCTTACTTGCTCGGCTATGAGATCCAGCCGGCGGCCGTCTGCTGCGGAGGCGTCCGCGTGCTCAGCAACTTGGCGCTCACAGCGGGCGACCGCCGTGCCGTCTGCAACTGCCTGAAGCAGGCGGCGGCGTACGTGCAGAGCCTCAAGGAAGCCAACATTGCTGCGCTGCCCGCTTCATGCGCCACCCCTATGCCCTTCCCTTCCAGCTCGCACGCTGACTGCAACCTGTAGTACATATTACACATGCATGCTGTTAATTAGCCTCTGCTTCTATCGATCTATTAATTGTTCTGATCTGATTGATGCAGGATATCTTAACATGGACTACTGGACGATCTAGTGAATAATAATTAAGCACGTCATGCATGCATGGGGATTGAATACCTTGCCATTATCATGTATCTAACCTAGTTACATAATGGTGTGCTGTTGCTTAATTGTGGTTTGTGTACCACTGTTGGTGAGATAATGGAGTGAAGTTTGTGTATGAATTCGTCTTCTATCATTCTTGCGATAGATTCATGTGCTAGACGACTCTGATGGACCATGATCCTAGACTAACTGACTTGGCTCATAGTTAGTAGCAACACAATCAATCGAACCAACAAATTGACAAAACCAACTTGCCTTGCCTACCTGGATTAGCCTTGACACACTCGATCCACCTTGCTCGCCCATTTTGATGACTTGATCGAAGTGACCGACTTCATTGTCATGGTTAGACCAACCGGCATGTTAGGCTCGTCTACCCTAGCTAGGCAGCTCACCCCTCTTGAATCAATTGGCTTACTTATAGTTTGCTTGTACGGATCAGATTGATTGGCCCAATTGGACCATCTAACTTGCTTGCCACATTTGGACTGCCCAATTTGTTCAATTTATCTAGCTCAATTGAATCATCCAACTCGATCAGACCATTTAAGTTTAACTGAATTGCTAGACTCGACTCAGATCAAATTCAGAGCCGGCCCCGGGAGGGTCAAGGTGCCGTCGTCGCATTTAAATTTAACCTAACTTCTTTCAATAGATTAATTCAATTTGACTTATAATTTGCTCACCCCTACGTTAAACTGAAATAATGGTAGAAAAAGAGAAGATTATCCTTATCAAAATATGGAGAATATTTGTGGATCGAATTCTGTGGTTTTTATTAGTTCTCTTTTTTTCTTACTCCCCTTCGATATGGCAGTGCCGATGGTTTCCTAATTCTATGGATAAGAAGAAAAAAATATATGTATGTAAAAAGGTTTGGGATGTAGAACTGCAAGCCAACGGTTGTGGATGAGAAAGCAGTGTTGGAGATGCACTTCTTCATGGCCACCTCCAAAAGCTAATCCAAAACCCACCCCTGAAATGCCCATCCCACCCCCCTTCCTCATCGTTTGTCTTTTGTAGCCCTAGCTTGTTCTAACTCCTGCAAACCAACAAAGGAATCACCATCTCACATCCCCAGCCCATATATTTACTGTCCTCCACTCCACACCCTCCGTAGTTTCATTTCTCCTGGTATCAGCGAGCAAGGTTAGTTTCTCTCTTCTTTCTTTCTTTCTTTCTTTCTTGCAGAAATTTGTATTGAGTTATTTATTGTCTCTCTTTTCTTTTCTGTAGGCTGTAAAACCATGAGCATGGAGGTCACCAACGTGATGGAGTATGAAGCCATTGCCAAGCAGAAGCTGCCCAAGATGGTGTTTGATTACTATGCCTCGGGCGCAGAAGACCAATGGACCCTGCAGGAGAACAGAGAAGCTTTCTGGAGGATATTGTAAGGAATACCTTTTATGTTTTGCTAGCTTTTGTATCAATCTGTTTTACTGGTTATAGGAGAAAATTAACCAGGTCTAATAACAGTTTGTTGGCATCTAAGGTTGAGTTTAAGTCCTTGACCTTGTTTGACATTATATATGTTAAACTTAGATTGCACAACCAGTTGTCAAAAAATCTTCCTGAAAAGAAAAATACTCAACTTTTTTTTTAAAGCAATCATTATCTAAGGTCTCTTCTTTGTGTTTATTTAGATTAATATGGATTTAATCTATGCAATCATAATCTATCAATAATAAGCATGATTCAGCTGAATGATTTGACCTTCATTATCTGGTCTTCCTTTATCAAGACACTTAATGGAATCATGATCTACTTGGTGTTCTTGGAGATTCTATCTTATGTTGCGTGATGTTTGATTCGTAAAACAGATTTCGCCCACGCATTCTCATCGACGTCTCAAAGATCGATATGACCACCACTGTATTAGGATTTAAGCTATCGATGCCGATTATGATTGCTCCCACTGCCTTTCAGAAGATGGCCCATCCTGATGGTATGATGTCAATTTGAGGATCATTGATGAAATCCATATGAATTTCTAAACTGATTAACCATATCAGATTCTAAGTTTATGTTACTGCTTTCGCAACATTACAGGAGAATATGCAACAGCAAGAGCAGCATCAGCCGCAGGCACCATAATGGTTTGTTCTTTTCCTTTGTACGTTTTGTTAGCTACGATTGAAGTATCATAAACTTAGTCACTTTAAGGTTTCTTTTACAGACACTCTCATCTTGGGCTACTTCCAGTGTGGAAGAGGTTGCCTCAACAGGGCCGGGAATTCGATTCTTTCAGCTCTATGTAAGCTAACTTCTTGACCTGATGAGTAACTTCAGTTCCTGTAAGTTTTCATGATCTCAGCTTATCTCATTCCTCTATTACTTGTCAGGTCTACAAAGACAGAAATGTAGTTGCACAACTCGTGAGAAGAGCAGAAAGAGCTGGGTTCAAGGCCATAGCCCTCACTGTTGATACTCCAAGACTTGGCCGGAGGGAAGCCGACATCAAGAACAGGTACAGTGGGTTCTTATGCAGTTTACAAGTAAAAAAGGAAAAGGTCAATCTTAATGTAATACTTCAATTACAGATTCGTCCTGCCACCATTTTTGAGCTTAAAAAACTTTGAGGGTTTGGACCTTGGGAAGATGGATCAGGTGAGCCTTGTAACCGATATTCTTGGAAGAGTTGATACACCTATTTTCTTGATTAAAAATGTCTCTGGTTGAATTGTAGGCTAATGAATCTGGGCTTGCCTCATATGTTGCTGGCCAAATTGACAGAACACTGAGCTGGAAGGTATGCATGCTAATTCATCTCATGATGCTTCAGAGACCAATCACTACTGATACTGATCCTTTTGAACTATTTATAGGACGTGAAGTGGTTGCAGACAATCACTACTATGCCAATCCTAGTGAAAGGGGTTCTCACTGCAGAGGACAGTAAGCATTCTGATCCTTGAACCTGAATGTTTCCTTTAAGTCGAATATTAGACAGACATTTTCGACCTTTCACTCCCAACATGCAGCGAGGCTGGCCATTCAGTCTGGTGCAGCTGGTATTATTGTATCCAACCATGGAGCTCGCCAGCTCGACTACGTTCCAGCTACCATCAGTGCTTTGGAAGAGGTATCTGCTAAAACATTCATTCCTGAAGCAGAGTTTGGGATATTACTGACAAAGCAATGGTGCCAAATTCAGGTTGTGAAAGCTGCACAGGGCCGCGTTCCAGTCTTTCTGGACGGCGGAGTGCGCCGGGGAACCGATGTCTTCAAGGCTTTAGCTTTGGGGGCTTCTGGAATATTTGTAAGTAGAAAATGGATGGCCTTCGTTCTTCGAGTCCAGTATGAACTCCTTGATGATATATTTTTTCCTCTCTCGACTGGTAACTAGATTGGAAGGCCAGTGGTGTTTTCTTTGGCTGCTGAAGGCGAGGCTGGCGTGAGGAAGGTTCTGCAGATGCTTCGCGATGAATTCGAGCTCACAATGGCATTGAGTGGCTGCACCTCGCTCAAGGAAATCACACGCAACCACATTGTGACTGAAGCAGACCGTGGCCGTCCCTTTCCGAGGCTATGAATGATTCGGAAGACGGACTCGTCTCTCCATAAAGCCAAGACTACAAATGAACTTAGCTAGCACCTTTGAAATGGTCTGAAGAACGAGTGTGAAGAAACTATCTCTATCCCCCACGCGGGAAAAGTTCTTCATTAAGCTATGTTTTAAGTTTTAACTCGACAGTGGAATATGTTCAGATGGAAATTATATATTCGACATGATCTGCAGAATAATATATATATATACATACACGTGTGTATTGACTTAAACGGTTCATATAGCAAATAGGAGATGACCATTCATCAAAGGGAGCTTGGAACACCATCTTGTGTCGAGATCAAGAAGACCTACCAAAGTTTGTCCATCACAATTTCATCAAGGTGTTAGTTCGACGATACTCCAAGTGATCAAATTTGATTAGGTTGTTTTGATGTCTTTAGTAAAGAGTTTAAGATAAGTTTGGCATATCAAGTGTAAAGAACTTGGAATAGTGCACAAATGAGCTTGTGAGCCTTAATGACTCGACATAGTTGAGTTAATTTGTTGGATGGCTCAATGCAGTTGAGCTAGTTGGGTGTTGGTTCAATAGATTAAAGGCATTGCACAAAAGAATGATGGCATGTAGAGCAAGTTTGAAGAGTTTGGTGTACGCTAAGGGGGGCTTGAAAGACAAGAGAAAGATAACATGTGAAAGAAGTTTGGAGAGCTTGGTATAAATGAGGTACTGAAGATTGGAAATAAGATGTACTTAGGGTTGTCCAAAATAAAGGATAAGGGTAAAGGAAGATGCATGAAGCAAGCTTAACACATTCGATCAATAATTGGACATAAAGAGAACTCGAGAAAAACAAAGAGCATTGATAAAATTGGCCAATTTGTATACAAAATATCAATATCAGCTGTGGATGAGCAAGTAAAAGCACACGTACGACTAAAATCTGAGAATCACAATTACACAAGAGAAAAGGATAAATGCACTCCTCAGTCAACAAGAAACTAAACAATCGACCACGGGCTCTGAACATGAAGTAGCAATAAAACAAATCCGATGGACAGACACAGTCACTAATCAAAACCCACGCAATAGAACAAGCTTGCAGAATAGTAGAGTCCAGGAGCCAACTATTCACATCAGAAGAGACCTTAGAAGAATTTGTTATACTGGCTGGTGAGAGAATCCCTGAGGTTCGAGTACAATCCGAAGAGAGAGTACTGCTTCAGATTGGACACCTCGTACCATGAATTGAGAACGGCTTGGTGCTTATCAGTACCTGAAAAGGCCAGTTGTATACCTATGCTGCAGTCGACAGCACCCTGGGGTTTGCAGCTAGATGTCTTGATTGCACAAACTTGATTGTTGAGGCAAACAAAAGCTGACTTTGCGTTCGAACAAGAATTGCAACCATCTCGCTTCCAGTACAGGTTCTGGAGTCTGCCCTTCTTGAATTCAAGAACCTACACAGATGAGAAAGAGAGAGAGCGAGAGAGAGCATCACGGGTAGGTGTGATAGATATTCTTCATGGCTTGACACAAGTGGAATCATACCAGAGTAAAGCTGGTTACTGCATAAGTGCTGTTACCAATAAAAATGGGAATGGAACGAGCTGCATATTTCCGGCCGGCAAATGCAACCATGAATCCCCCATTGGCAACCTGTAATGCGTAAATTTCATGGATGATGATCCCCTCTTAATCTTATGAAGGAATTTTTCTAGATAAATCAAGAGGATTCATATTTCTCTAGCTTATTTTTTCCTATTTAATGCCAACATATAATATCAAGGTTCACTGGAAAGCATCAGATATATATTACAACGTGCAATAGGAAAAGAGAGAGTTACATCTAGCAATAATGTCCTTGAGACTAAAGAAGCGTCCTTGGATGCTTAAAATGCAATAAATATCATAAATGAAAATTGGAAACATGGATAATATGTCAAATATCCATTATTTTACAAATGGGAATGTTGACTTCCTGATTCGAAGAATATCTAGTCAATTAGCACAGCTATAGATATCGAGGGAGTGTATCATCTATGTTGGATACTTAGCTTGTAGGTCAAATGGATTTTAACTTGGTGGAAAAACAAAAATACAGCTTATCCTCCACGAGATATTGCACTCTGATTCTGACCCCTAAAAGAGATTTTTTCCAATTTAACCACCTGAATTTACCTCTGTTAGCACTTAATCTCTTCTTTCATCTTCATAAATTCCTCCCTATCCTTTTTTCCATCTCCTTCTCGATCTGCATGAATTTCTCCCATCTTTCACTTCATATCCATATCAATGAACTTTTCTGATCTTCCTCCTCTTTTCTTCCTTCTTCTTCTTCCTCTACTACTACATCCTCTTCATGAACTCCTTTTCCATTTTCCTCCTCTTCACCTTTCTTCTTATTAGTCCATAATGTATTTTTCTGCAATTGGCGCTAGGGTTTCACTTCTGTGAAGTCTGATCTAGTGACATAAGCATTCGTTTCTATGTGCCTTAGAAAATCATGGGAAGAGGGACAGTGACAGTTCCCAGGGCTTCTGCTTCCCTCATCCTCCTTGTTGGCAGGGTTGGGTAACAAGGAGGAGGGAGAGAGCAAGGCTTGGGCAGGATAAGAGAGGAAGATAGCCAGATTAAACTTGATTGAGAAATACTATAACTTTGCACCGTGCTTCAATGCAAACACAATTCAATAACTAGGGTGGATAAGAAAGAGGCTAAATAGTCACGGTTTCAACCCCAGAGAGCAAATTGACAAAAAAAAAAAATAGGGCATCAGTGCTTTACTTATAAAAGTGACACCATTGAGCATTCACAATGGAAATTGAATAACTTGAAGATAGAGTGATGGATGATAGTTATTTATGTGAGGTAATTACTCCTCCCAACTTAGGAGCAAAGAATGAGCTCAACCAACTATGCTACAGATTTGCTACATCATTGGATCGAATTACTTCAAGTAGTAATCGGGACTTTAGATCTACCCTAGCATTTCAGCTCAGAACCTATGCTCCATTTAGTGAGCAAAACATTATTTTTTTGTTGAAAGAAAACATCCAATTTCAGTGTATCCACTTACATGATAGACAAAGCAGCTACATATTAATTTTTCCTGACAAGGATTCCTAAAACTCAAAGAAGCGTATAAACAAGACAATTCCAAAAAAAAACATCAAAGATAAACTTGAAATAGCATCTATCATCAATTTCTTATCAACACATACCATAAACAAGAACAAGCCAGGTTAATTCCTACTATAATTATTAACTTGTAATCACATACATTTTCAATAATTAAGACAATTCTAGAAGACTCAGATAAGGTTCTATCAATGCAAAAGTACTTAGTAGTCACAAAGAATATAACAAAAAACTTTAAAAAGTAACACAGATTATCCATTAGCGAGTGAAGTACACAATGGTCTAGTTTCTCCATGACCTCACCTAGGGTTGTAATGGGTAATGCGCCTCAATTTTGAATGGGAAATGCTCTTGACCATTATTTCAAAACTGACCACTCATGAGTACACTAGGGTCTAGTTTCGCCATGACCTCACCTAGGATTGTAATGGTAATGCACCTTGATTTAGAATGAGAAGGCAACGCCTTGACCATTATTTTGACTCGCTCAAAATTGACTACACTCATGAAAAATATATATAAAAATATTTAATGCCACTTGTTTTTCATCATCATCATTTATCCCAAGTCTTAAATAGGGTTGCTACATGAATCTTATCCCTCCATTTCCATTCAGCATTACTATATATGACTATATCCCTAGTAATATTTAAATTAGTATTGCTCTACCTCTTCTATCTATCACTCTAATACAATCTATTGTTTATCTTCAAATATATTCATATCATTTCAACCCAACACCATGCCCAAGGGGAAAATAAAATGATGCATCAACCTTGCCTTGTGCACCTGGGTCAGCCTTGAGACACCTTTTAACAACACTAGACTTGACATTGACCAATGGCCTCAATCTTTGGGGTTATGACAATTCCATAAGATGGTGTGGAATCAGGCATGCTCGTTCTACACTTAACACCTCAGCCTAGACTAGTGTCAACACTGAACATCACACCCAGGGTAAATAATTTACACCTAGTTTGCATTGGGCACCTAGGTGAGACTCAGGGCGGCTTTAACAAAAGCAGACACGGTCACATGGAACCGACCAGTGGTGTCTCCATCTGGTGGAATATGAACACCACTTTGAAGGAAGTGGGAATTATCTACACAAGGCAATGAGTCTTTAGTGAGTATTACTAAAGAAACAGGATGGAAACAGCTAAATAAACAGGATGGAAACAAGATGAACACAACTGTAAATCTCTGTATGATTTTCAATTTTTTGGTAGATTATCTTTCTTTTCTGTTATATCTAATCACCCACTAATCTTTTTCACTCTATTTACTTCTCTTTTAGATTTAGATTTACAAGAGATGTGCAAGAAAATTATGTTTATAGTTAATTGATGGAGATCTAACAAATGGTTACTCCTCTCTTGTCTCTAGTCCTTTTCTATTATACTCAAAAGACTTTTGATCTTCTAACATTACTGTCTTTTCTGATCACAAATTCACAATTTTAACAACTTGCTATTGTCATTCATCAGTAATACAGTCACCAGAGACCCTGCATATAATTTATACTTATATTTGTCATTCATCTAAGAGCTTCAGGTCTTCCTCATTATCCTGCAATTTATTTTACTTATAAGACTTGGTCAACTATGGAAAGATCAAAAAACATGTGAAATTTGTCAAAGATTCCTTCATAAATAATTGAAAAAATCAAAGGGAGTACCTCCAGTTTCTTTTGCTTCGTATTCCAAACAAAATTTTCCCACTACTGATCAAGTTAACCAACAAAGATCACAAATAAACCCTAGATTCATATCCAGACACTTAAACATGAAAAATGCAGCCAATCGGACAGGAAAAGAGAGATGCGCAACGGATCCGGGCATACCGACGGGCTATTGCTGGTGTTGATAGTCAAGATGGAGATCTCGTCGACCTTGGGGCGGAACACCGCGATCTGAGCATTACCGGAGGAAAGGGAGAGGCGACTGTCGCAGGGCGACAACTGGGCGCCGTTGGAGTAGAACGACTCGCGATTGTCTAAGGCGAGGCCGAAGGTGAACCCATCCCGCCGCTGGATCTTGGAATCGGCGCAGGGGGTGAAGACGTGATTCTCGTTACCAGCCGCCGCCACTGTCGCCAGAAACGCCACCACGACCGCCGCCGCCGCTACGACAGCTCTCATTCCGCCGTCGATTTCTTTTCCTCGCTCACAGGAACAACGGATCGCGTCGTCGGCGGTGGACTGGCCGAGCTTGACGACGGCTGGGTAGTCAGATGGGAGAAAATTTGCATGCGAATAATTTGGACGGTCAAGATCGAGGGGGACAGAGATCAAGGGCGTCAGTGAGAGAGTGGTCGTGTGCTAGCGTTCCGTCTCATGAAGCTGGATCTTTAGAGGTCACGGCAACAAAACTTATGCGGCTTTCCAAAAAAAAAAAGCACGTGCATGGCTCAAGGGCAGGTCACAAAATAATTTTGTTGAGTTTGATAATTCAATTAGTTATTTTTAACAAATAAAGTATTTATAGAGAGAAAGTATTTTTTTTATACAATATATATGTGGTTATTCCCCCAGGCCCCAAGAGATTGTTCCTCTAGATTCTTTTTCTAGTATGACAATCTACCAACTCAGCTATCCGACAGGCGACGTTAATTTATTTTTTTTTGAAATATAGATCGTTGATGATTGTGAAAAAAAAATATTCCTTTGACTTTATTGAACATTGACCATGAACATTGCTTCTAAAGATCAACTTCTCCAATAGGCGACAGTTCGATTAATTGAGCGAGCTCCATCTTCGTCGTGTCCATAGTTGACTTCACTTCACAAGAGTCCTCAAATGCTTTTGATCTCATGAACTCCACGGACGCCGCCGCCGCCGCGCTCGCCCCGGCCGCTGGCACCGTAAGCGCCTACGGTGGCGATGGGATCCGGTACGCCCTCGGCGTGTCGGTCAGCGTGCTCCTCGTCATCGTCACCATCACCGTCGCGTTCAGGTATTGCACCAGAGCCGGCACCGGTGGATCCGGTCAACAGGCGGCCACGGACGTTGAGGCGGCGGCGGGGCTTGACGAGGCGACGCTGATGAGCTACCCGAAGGCGGTGTACTCGGTGGGCGGCGCGGCCTCGAGCTGCTCCATATGCTTGTCGGATTTCAAGGAGGGGGAGGTGCTCAGAGAGCTGCCGGAGTGCGGGCACTCGTTCCACCTGCAGTGCGTCGACCCGTGGCTGAGGTCGCGCCCGACGTGTCCGCTCTGCCGCACGTCGCCGCTGCCGAGCCCCATGCCGATGCCGCTCGCTGAGGCCATTCCACTAGCAAGGCAGCTATGAGATGAGATGCAAATATCTATATAAATTGAGACGAACAGGGGAGGAAGAAAGATCCAGAATTTGAGATCTTGAGCAGATGAAGGGAATCATACAGCAGTTGTGAAGTTATTCAACTTTGATTTCTCAGCTTTATTAACTAATTCTACATACTTCGATTGTAAATGCTCGCCGTGTCCTGTAAAAACTTAGATAATCTGAGCTCTGAAGAACCAAGATTAATGCATCATTTTTAGTTTTTTGCAAGGCCTTCAAGACCTTTGGAATCATAACGATCTCAGTGGTCACCGTTCTGTGAATTGAATAGGCAAATCCAGAGATTCTTGGATCCACTGGAACAGCTCTGTTCATTAGGCAGCCTTGGCCTGCTGTTGACTTCACAGAGACTGTTGACATTAGACAGGGATGTTGGGTCACTTTTGCTCTGTGAGTAAACTTCTATAGGATAACCTTTTTGACTTTAAATATATTGACTATTCCAAATTCGATGTGTCCATTTAGAGTCCATTAAACTCTCTCCTTTGAGAAATATAAGAGCCCATTTATATGAAACCTCCCCTAACCCTATGTTTGGGAGGAGGTGAGTAAAGGGGAAGGAAAGGTAAACATGCATAAAAAAAAATTTTACACTTGTTTGGGAGAGAGTGAGCCATGAAGGGAAAGGGGAGAGAAGGGTAAAGCTTCCCCTTGCATGCTCGGGAATCAGCGAAATTCCTTACACCCCAAATTGGGGTGTAAGGAAGGGTAAGGAAAAATTATTCCAATTTTATCCTTATTTATATTTTCACATGCAGATTTAATAAAAAAATAAGAGGATATTTTTGTAAATTTATATATTTAACCTTCATTTCCATCCCTTTCCTCTCAAATGAACGTTCCCTCCCTTCCAAACAAGGGTAAGATAAATATATTACTTTCCCTTCCTTCCCCTCCCTTCCCCTTCCATCCCTTTCCATTAATGAATCTTGCCTCACCCCATCCAAACAGAGGCTTACAAGCATCAAACCTTGGTTTACTAAACTCAAAACTATATTATAACAAGCAATTCGTTCTTATTCTTCTCTTCTTCCAAACAAAGACATGGAGATGTATCTAGGAGTCCTTTAAGTCACAAATTAATAAGATGAAACTGAATGAGATAAGATTAGAAAGTTCTTCTTCTTATCAAATAAAAGAAGAGCAAATGAATCAATATTATCCAAATGATAATTTTAATTATAAATCTCAGAATTTTATTTTATTTTCCCATTTCTTCAATAATTGCTGCCTGCACTCTCCGGTTTCTCTTTCTCTTTTCTCATATCGGTGCTGGCGCTGTGAGTCCTGCAAACCCTGTGGGAAGTGACGTTTCAGATTTACGTCGAGGGTCGTGTCCAACCATGAAACGTCACTCACCTATCTCGTTGTCTTTTCACCAGCAGGCATGGCATGCATTCATTTATCATCAAAACGTAAAATCCGTTTTCAATTATTGAATTTACTGAAATCAAATTAAACCCTGCCATGTTGGAACAAAAGCAAACAAAAACAAGAACGCATCCTGGTCGAGGAGAAGAGGTTAAGGATACATAGATAAGTCGGTTGAGAAGAAACAAGAGAAAATAGTGGGTGATTCAGTGTTCTACAACAGGGGAATTAATGTGTCAGTGGGCATTGTAAGAAGACCAGGTGGGGAGAGCAGTCAGGCAGGCGGCAGGAGGCTGCAAACACTGCCATGAAATCCAATGCGGATTGAGAGGAGATGTAGGCCTATAATTAAAGTGGGACATGGAGCCCGATGTTTGTGGCGCTGCAGAAGCCACCCACCCCGCGTGCATCCTCCTCCTCCTACACAGTAACACTATCGCATATCCTTCTTCCTTTTTTTCCTTCCTTCCTTCCTTCCTTAATTCACCCCTCGAAGCACACGCGCCCTCGCATGTAAACACTCCCGTGGTTCCACGCGCAGTACCTTTTGTCCTTCAGCTCTTGTAATTGGTTTCACAAATATGTACAACTTTTATCATAATTAATGGTAAGAACTTGGAAGGCAAGAAAGAAGCGAAGAGAGAGAGAGAGAGAGAGAGAGAGAGGGAGTCCTGTTTGGTTTGGAGGGAAGTGAATGCCAGTGACCTTTGCACATTCTGAATCACTGTTGATAACGACCCTTCACTGCTATCCAACAACCTCTCTCTCCCTGTATGTCTGAGTGTCTTTACTAGCTATGTGATCTCCTTGGAAAACGTCAATTGCATTGAAATATTACTACGCGGGAAGAGTTGAAATAATGTATCTTTCATTTTTCTAACCATTTTCGAGTGAAATTTTGCCTTCTGATTAACTTCTAATCTCGTACATATGCGCTTTATTGCAGTAGTGTTTTTTTTTAAAAAAAAAAAATCTTATCCTCAATACTCTATGGTTTCAGCAATTGAATTTTCTCAGGAAAAAAAAAATCTGTGCTTTTTGTTATTTTCCCTAACTCTCTGATTACAAGTCTGCTTCAGGATTTATTTATTTTTCTTTCAGAAATACACAGACCTCTTTTGGGATGGATTTAGAAAGTGATTGGTATGCCAACTAAATGTGGAAGCAAATGAATTATAAGCTGCACATATTTTCTTAACGAGAAGGCTTGAGTTCTTATAAGGATATAGTATTATCCTTATGAGATGCGCAGTTGACTAGTATAATGGGATAAAGGGGCAATTTTGATGGACGCATGTACTCGGGGAAAAAAATTTCTTCTCAATTAGTGATAAACCCATAATTTATCTCCCTTCATATAACCTTCTTTAATAAAAAATAGTTTAAGGCATTTTTGATGAAAAAAGGTGTATTAAAAAATATGTATTAAAATTTGATAACATGATTTAATAATAGATCCATCAAGGTTTTATGATAATATATCCTAATTATTAACCCTAAACCTTAAATACTAAACCAAGAATTATAGATATATAAAATATATGCTTTACTTTTTCCGCTATGATCTAGTAAATTCTAAGCACTTATATGATTAAATAGTTAACCAAGTTTATATTCCAAGTAAATGCCTTAAATCTTATAAAAAAAAATTCAAGCAAATAAAAATATCAATTTATGAAATATAATTAATGTGAAGCAGACACACTGAAATGAAATGAAATGACATGCACTCAAATAAATATCAGTTATTTCTAACAATAGTAGGAAGTCATATTGCATTATCAAAGTTCAATATGGAATTACATCCAGTAATATGATCATATGATCAATTATATATAATATATATATATTCTTAATAGAAGCCAGGGCCTTTTCCTCCCCTTGGTGCTCCTATGCCTTCATCAAGCTTCACTTGCTTGTTGCTACCATCAAGGCTCAGCCCAAAATGAATGTGAGGGAAGTGTGCCCACTAATTTTCATTTAAAAAAATTAATCATCAAGGAAACATACCAACATATTAATTACTTTGTATGCTAAGGCAATCTAATGAATCATGAAGGGAAACATAAAATAATATGTGGATAAATTAGTATAATTAGCATGTGTAATTATATATATACTCACATTCTTTGCTGCAGCACTGAAAGCTTCCTTATGACTGATATCAGGATTGCTGGCTTTGATCCTGTGTATCTCCTCCCTTGCATATATACAATTGATATACAACCATAATTACAATCTAAATTATGAAATAAGCATAAGTGTTAAATTGCTTCAATCTTTTTTAACTTTAAGAAAAATAACCAGAAGATATATATTGCAGTTAAAGCAACAAAACATGAAACATTTCTGAATTTAGATTAGATTTCATTTATGCAATTTATTACTATTATTCCTTCTAAAAAAAAAGATTAAATCAATGGTCATTCCTATTATTGCATTCTCACCTGATAAACCTGTTGTATGCAGATGGAACACGTTGCCTCTTCTCTGGAGCTAATAACAAAGAAAAAAAAATATATTAAAAAACTAATTGACTGAGCATTAATCACTTGAATATATAGGGATGAAAGACCGAGACATGCTGTTCTACTGTTTAATTGATAATTTTATATTTAGATTAACGTAATATGCTGATTTACTGTTTAATTGATAATTAATCCTTTATATATAACTCCAAAATTGTTTAATTAGGATTAGGGAATAATGAAGGTGCTTACCATGTAAGGCCACAAATTGCTGATCATCCTGGATCGAGTACATCAAGGAATTCCTAGTATACTTTGAGGAGGAGCCAAGATCCAACCTATCACTTTGGGATCCAAAGTTATAGTTCTGCACAGCATCGAAGAAGTTATCAAACTGATATTGCGAGACATATATTTTTCATGAACAGGTTTAACTTGGAAATCATTTGCCAAGAACTAGTGAACCAATATAAATTGACCTGGAAAGAAAAGGCTTGAGGTGAAGCTCCCAAGTTGACAGACAGCAGATTAGAACAATGGCCACATCTCACGGTCACAATGTTGAACACGTTTCCAGGAACACTAACCTGAATCAGTAATAGCAAACAAATTAAAGAGATGTAGTTAGGTCAAAAGCTTGCAAATTAATACGAGTGATTCCACTGCCCATGCGATCTCAGTTTTGATTACCATGTAGCTAATTAAAGCACCAGTAGGAAGAATGAGGAAGAAGAAGAGGAGTGGTAACAAGAGTACTGCCCTATGGATAAAATAAGTCACCTAATTTGCATGTACCATTGTTTCAAAGAATTTTTTGGGGATTTCTTTTGTCAATGTTTGTCTTTGGTAGCTCCATTAGAATTTTCTCACAGAGAAGTGTATAGTATAGTGAGCTAGATAGGCTGGCCTCTCTGAAACAGCAGAAAGAGGAGAAAATGAAAAAGAAAAAAAAAATAAAGGAAAAGAAAGTTGCTTCTGCAAGTAGCCACTTTATTCATACAGCTGACACTTCTCTGAATAAGTGAAAGCAAGTAAAGAAACCACCATCTTCACTGACAAAGTTATTTATAGGAAAATAGTATTATGATTCCGGCTTCCATAAAATTTTAGAAGCTAATTTGATGAAAATGATCCAAAACCCTAGACTAGATATGTTTCTGGTTGATCAATCAACACATAGCCATTTGAGAATATATTTGCTGAACAGATTCTCAGATCAACATAATTTTTAGAGCAGAAGGTCTTCAAAAGTTGATATATTTTGTTTTAGGGTTTCTGCAGAATGAAGTATGTATGTATGATCTAACTGGACAATTTCAACAAAAATTAGAACAGCAAACTTGTGGAGGATCCTTTTTTTAATGCAACTGGTGATCTACATCCACACTATTGCCTTAGCTAGTAGCTCTAGATCCAATACATAACCTAGCTTGCTACTGATTGCAATTGCAAGTGACTAACCATGAGTACTAGTCTTCTCATATGGAAAATTAAATACTAGAGAGAGAGAGAGAGAGAGAGAGAGAGAGAGAGAGTACCGCTAGGGTTGTGTTGCAGAAGTTGCAGTGGATGTAGCAAACCTGCTCATGTATGATCTGGGCTGACATTTTTAATCTCGAGATGAAGCTGTCTGCATATGCCAAAGGATATATTTGGGGAAGATGATGAAACTGATGCAAATTTATATATGCTGAGAGATGTATGTATGAAGTGAGGGCTCTCTCTCTTTTTTGTTGCTGTTGTTGTTAGATACTGTTTACTTAACACTAATGCTTTGGGATTATAGGATATTGGAGAGGCAAAAAGGATGATGGCTGGGGCTTGGCCTGTGGTGGTGGTGGTGGTGGTGCTGGTGGAAAAGATTATGATTGAATGAATGAGTGGGTGGCAGTCTCTGTCCCCTCATTAATAATCCTTCACAACCCCACATGTTTTGCCTAACTCCTTGCTCCCATTTTGTTGTTGCATTGCCCCCCAAATCCTTCTGTTAGCTAAGCAACAAAAGAGCACAGTACAGCACTATTCACTAGCCAGCAGCACATCTGTACAGTATGTCTAACATGGTGCCCATTGTTCGATTGAATCGACTCTAAATATACTGATGAATGAAAGACAAGATGAACTCTCAGCTAAATATATATGCAGATATTACTCTCTTTTTTAATTTTCTTCTGAAAAATGAAGCAATGTGTCATATTCTGATGACTGATCAAAGGTATCACATTCAAGTACTGCTTGTCTCTGCATGCATCATATATGCTATTTACTTGCGTGATTCAGAAACATGACGAATCCATTATTGTGGATCCAAGTTAAAATTTATGGATCAAACTTAATAAATTGGGTTGTGTTCCATATGTCCTGTGTGAACTGCCATATTAAACTGTATTGGGTCTACTAGCTAAGCGTCATAGCAAATCATTATGAGACAGCACATCATGATGATAGATGTAATTTTCTAGTGATAATAATTATCAATGATATCTTTGAATCATATTTATTTGATTGAAGGATTGTTATGTGTGTAATTCGCTTTGCTGTGTTTCATCTGATAAGAGTGTCCTTATTTTCAGAATACCAAATTTATAATATTGACTTGACAGGTATGAGCCATTAGCCTTTATACATAGAAAAATGGTCAATTTTATAATACTAGAGACAGATTAATTTCCATCTTCAATAGAAATTTGTTATTATAAGAATTTAGATTATTTTAAAAAATAAAATTAAAAATATGTGAATCTAAATTTTAAATTTGATTTCTCGAATTTAAATTTATAAATATTTCATAAAATTAATTACAAAGGTTAAAATTCATATATAGCCTGGATAAGAATTTACAAAAAAAAAATCAAGTTTTTTATTTTTTTAAATATATATATATATATATATATATATATATATATATATATATATATATATATATAAACAAAGAGGAGCTCAAGTCATGATACAAATTTCTTTTCACTGATTATATATGCTCATCATTTTTTTCTTTGGTAGTTAAGAAGAGCATAGAGAGTGATAGTTGTTTTCATAATTAACACAAGCAAGAATTTAATTTTTATAATTCGTTATAGGATCTGATATATAGGATAAGTTTTAAAATTAATATAATTTTCAATAGATAAGAAAATCAATTTATTAACCGCTTAGAAAACTCAACTATATATTCACTTAAACAAGTTTACAAATCCTCTCTTATTATAAGCTCATAATTTACTATATAAATCTAAATCAGTAGACTACAACTCATGCACTAAACAGTAGGCCCGATATATATAATTTACCAAACAAATGAATGATGGGATTAATTAAGGACACTACCGATAAAACAAAAAATAATTGCTAATATATAGGAGACGTCCTTGACAACACCATATGAACAAAATCCAGCCACTCCGTGAAGTGATAGGAACACAGCGAGTGCAACTCACCACAAAAGAATTGCTTCTCATCGTTGCCAAACATGTGAGATATGACTGCAACTGTGGTCCCTTAATTTGGCTTTGCTACATTTACACTACACAGAAAGAAGAAGAAGATGTTAATTTGGACCAGTCGTCGTCTTTAATTAGCTGATCGATCGAGTATATATATGATATAATTAATTACTGCGATGTTGTTGCTCGATTGGGGTGCTGTGCAATTGCATGGAAGAGCTAGCACTCCGTTCTGAGTAAACGGCTTCAGACAGATGGGACAAGAGGGAGCAGGAGAAAGATGTCGTCTCTTTGAACGAGTACTGGCTCTTTTCATGGGACGAGACTAGACGATATATATCAGGATTGCAATCTTTGCAAATTGTTTGACTTAGGAAAAAAAGAAAAGAAAAGGAGTTGATCAGGATCATTATATTAATTATTATCATTTCTATAGCGAAAAAAAGGAGTGCTCATGCATGACCTGTCTCTCTCTCTGAAACTGTTAAGTTAGATGGAAAATCACAAGGGGAAAAAGGAAATTAATACTCATACAAAAAAACATATAAAGTTAGATCAGTTACGTACGTACGACTACGATTGGATGTTACTTCCCCTTCTATCAAAGTAAAGCTATGGTGTGCCCCTTGGTGTAGCTGCAGGGGTGCTCATGTAGTCACCTGTTGAGAAAAGAATCGTTGAAGAAGAAAATCGAAGAGAAAGAAGAATTGAGAGAGGAGAGAAGATGACAATAAATTATTGTGGTTCGTCGTTATACTTACTCCACAAATGGGCAAGAAGTTTCTGTTGAAAATGCGAATAAAATAAAGAAATGGAGGAGAAGAAATTCTATTATACATATGTTTTAAAACCGCATTAAGAGTCTTTTGGTTTTAATGTTGATTTAGATTATGATACATGTATTGATGTTGTGAATATATATATGGGAGATACTAGCTCTCTCTCATGCGTGGATGTGTAAGAGTGCAAATCCAAAACCCGGATTTGTACTGAATCAAGTCGACTTGTGTGCGAGCATGACCTGCGTGCGTCAAATGCTGGTCAGACCGGTCAAGAAAAATTTTGCCCAAGTGAATGAACTAATATTTTATCACCTGAATCTCTTTTTGTTACATGCGCAAGAATGTAACGGAAACATTAAATTCATTAATGGCGATTATATAACATCTCAACAATAATGATTGACATTAAATCTATTTATAATGACGACTCTGTAATGTCTCAGCAACATTGAACACCCTGCTAATTCAATTTAAGCAGCTCAAAACAATGCAAATTCACATTCAACTCCTTTCTTAGCTTCAAAACCAACTCAACAGAATTTTCAACAAGCACCTACTTCAGTTCCAGATTTAACTCAGAATAGTTCTATTCCATTTCAACCAGCTTCTTCAAGTTTAGTCCCAACTACATATCAAATTTTGGGAAGAAATCTGGATTAGCAAGGTGCCGAGACTACCATTCCATTACTTTTTCCTCAAAGAAGAGTTCAGTCTAGGAAGAATATGGAAGAAGAGAAGACTAGAGAGTTCATGAGGGAGTTAATAGATTAGTGGTGGAAGAAGAGAATAGTAATGATGTCATCTACCTAACTTGAAGGGGAGTTCAACCAACATTTTCCCTTATGGTGTTATTGAAATTCAGGAGGTTGTTATTGGTCAAATATTTAAAGTGAATGGCCACAGACTCAAAAATTTCATGAGAGAGTTAATGGATTAGTGGTGGAAGAAGTGAACAATAATGATGTCATCTATCCAACTTGAAGTTGAGTTTGTTCCATTTCACACTTGTCATTTGTAGATATCCATTTCTTTATTCTGTTGCATGAATAATTGCTTTGTTTACATTAGCAATCTTTTTCCTTTCATAAATAGTGAATTTGGGTTTTGAAAATAAATTCTTCATTGTAAATATTATTTCTTTATGCTTGATCATTTCATTTTCACAAAGAAAGTTTTTTGTTTTAGGAATAAAATATACCACATTCTTTATATCATTTTAGATATGTTGAAAGTGGGTTAAATTTGATTATTAAGCTTGGAATGTATTGTCATGAATGGATTTTTGGATTGCATGACGTTACTACTTAGTGATGGATTCTAGATTGATGAATTGAGATAATAATTTTCATACCTAGTGAGGATTAAGTCTTATTTGTGTGATGCACTTGTGTGATTGTCACTTTAGAACTTGCTTTGATTCTTTCAAAATCACACTACCATAGGTTGAATCATTCTTATGAAGGTTAATCTAATTTTCTATTCTTTTACACATTTCTTGTTAATTTTCTTGTCAATCATCTTATCATTTAATTTTTCTCATTGAATATTTTGGATATATATACTTTAGATGTTATATGATGATGTTTTTGGTTGGGACGGACAAAAGTTAAAGTTTAATTTTTCTCATTTCTTGTTCGTGCAGTTCTAGTTCACAGAATAATTCATCTAGTTTTAACTTTGACAAGTTACTCGAAATCTTATAGGCATCCACGATGGATGCTCATAATGCATTTTGAGAAAATGTGTTTAAGGCATACCTTATCAGATCCCGATTTTATAATTGGTGGTCGATTGTGTGGAGTCCATTGAGGATGTCCTTTATGTTGGACCGTGAAGAATCGATAGGATGGGGGTGAATATCATAACCGAAAGAGTTTAACGCAGCGGAAAATATAAGCAAAAGGAAATAAGGCTAACACAGGTTCTTTTTACTTGGTTCGGAGCCTGTGTCGACTCCTACTCCAAGGCTCGCACTCGTCGAGTGCTTTCGTTGGGCAATTCACTAGCAATTTGAATATAGATTACAAATTAAGTACAAAATTGCTAATAAAAAAAATTACCGACAATAAGAAGAATTAGAATAGAAAAGGAAAGCTTGTCAGAGATCACAGCGTCGCAGCAGCACGAGGAAGCAGATTGTCAATTCTGAGTTGTTTTTGAAGCTCCACCCCTGACCCTTCTTTTATATGATGCTCGGGGTGCCTAGAACCTTCAGGGCACCTCGACCATGACATAGTAAGCCCAACCAGCGAGCTCCACGTGTCGACGTCTCGTCATGGGATAAAACTTGCCTCCGGGCGTCCGGACTACCTTTCTCCAAAAACTCCTTCTCCTGCAAGATAAGATTAGTCCGAGCCAAATATATAATGTATATCCTGCAAAACAAAGTATTAGCACAGTTTATAATTTTAACATAAAAAGTATGACTTAGATTCTGTCTTTCCGAGACCGGAATCTAGTCACGATCTCAACTTAGATTTCCAAAATCGATCTAAGTTGGATCGACGCCTAAGTTTCTTTCCCGGGAACGCGTCCTCACAGTTACTCCCCTCCAGTGACTTACTTTTACTTACCTGCCAGACGTCCAGTCAGCCCTTCGACCCGTCTGGACTTCGTGCCAACTATCTGGTCAGCCCGTCGACCTAGCTGGACTTCGTGCCAAATGTCCGGTCAGCCCTTCGACCCATTTGGACTTCGTGTCAGCTATCCGGTCGGCCCGTTGACTTAGCTGGACTTCGTGTCAGACATCCGGTCAGCCCGTCGACCTGTCTGGACTTCGCCTGCACACTCGATCAGAGTGTTAGACAACGACAAACCTAAATTAACCTAATTTGTCATTCATCAAAACCTGAGTTAGACCGTTAGTGCTAACACACCAACACTTAATCCTCGCGTACAGCTGACTGGTGGTAGTCTCACCTTCCTGCATTTTGACATTAAATAATTTATTTAAAAATAAATCTCTCTTTGTTACCTTGGCATCGCTGGTTTCCTCGTTCAGTTCTATTAGCTTGTCCCAAAGTTCCTTTGCATTTTCATATGGGCCGACGCGGTTCAACTCTTCTTTTGTTAGCCCGCACTGAATTGTATTGAGAGCTTTGAAGTCGATTTGCACTTTTTTCTTAATTTTCGGATTCTAATGTTCCGGGTCCATTGGGATTCCAGCGTTATCGACTGGAGCCTTGTAACCTCTGGTGATGCTGAACCACTAGTCGAAGTCGGTCTTCAGGTGCACCTCCATTCGCTTCTTCCAGTAAGGGAAGTCATCATCGTTGAATAGGGGAGGACGAACGGTGATGTACCCTTCAAGTTGTGTCATTTCACAGTTGTAGAAAGAAAAACTAAAAGAGGTACTAAGACTTGGTCTTGGATTAGCAGTGTTTGAGAAAAAAATGTAGAAAAATTTGAGCGGTGTTACACCAATCTCAAATTAAAATCGAAAAATTATCTGAACAGGTAAAGTTTTATCAATTCAAATAGAGTGCAAAAAAAAATAAATCTAAAAACGATTCCCCCGGCTTGATTGATGGTTGCACAAGTTCAAAGTAGAACCTACTCTAATACCACTTGTTGGATCGATTACTCACGTGAGAGGGGGATGAGCCACGTAGTTTTCAAAAATTATCTTTTTAACATTTTTTTAAAATAGAGTGCGAATGCAGCGGAAAAGAAAAACATGAAAAGCTGACACGAGAGGAACACAAGCGGTTTATTTGGTTCAAAGCCTTCGGTGACTCCTACTCCAAGACCCAGGTCCCGCAGACTTATCGATGGGTAATTCACTATGAACCTCTACTGGTACCTCTGGAAGAGGGAATCAAAGTACAAGGAAAGTTAGAACAAGTGCAACACCCTACACTTGTCCTTTTTGCAGTATTTAATTACACAAAAAAAATTTACCGGCACTTTGGGGATCGAAGTTGGAGCGCTCATGTTGATGTTAGTTGTCGGCCGCAATCGAAATTCCTAGGATCAATCGTCGGGCTCAACAGCTTTATAGTAGAGTCGTAGCAGGAGCCCGGAGCAATCGGAACCTCAAAAGGACGTGTAGTAGCTCGTATGGTAGAGTTTGTGGGTTGCTTGGTCGAGCCTGCCTTATATAGGCTGTGGAAGGCACCTCCGATGAGGCAAGTTTGATCCCGAACAGCTCGACACTTATCCACTGCGACATCAACATTTATCCTGTGGAAGGCGTCTTCCATAGCCATGGAAGGGGCCTTCCATGAATAGTACGAAGGCACCTTCACTGCTTGAAGGCGTCTTCGGACACTGTTCATTCGAAGGCAATTTTCTTTCCTGCAAAACAATGTTAGTCCTGCAAAATAAGTTTTAGGACAATTTAATAATAATGCAAAGTATTAATTAGTTCCTGTCCTCCCATGACCAAGAATTAGTTAAGGTCTCAACTTAGGAATCTCAAATGGACCTAAACTGAACCGACGTCTACTGTCCCTCCAACCAGGACATGCCCTCACTTGGTCACTCTCCTCCAGTGACTTACTTTAACTTACCAGTTTGCCAAACATTTGGTCAGCCCGTCGATCTGTCTGGACTTCGTGCCAGCTATCCGGTCGGCCCGTTGACCTAGCTGGACTTCGTACCAACTATCCGGTCGACCCGTCAACCTAGCTGGATTTCGCACCAGCTATCCGGTCGACCCATCGACCTAGTTAGATTTTCTGCACACTCAATCAAGTGGTTAAATTACAACAGAACCTAACTTAACTTATTTGTCATTCATCAAAATCCGAGGTACACCATTAGTGCGAACCGTACCAACATTTTTTAGGCTTGGAAATGAAAGATTTGAAAAAACACGGGAGAGAACTGTTGGAAGGCGCCTTGTTGTAAACGAATTCGCGAACAGAGACGCCCCTCTGTTCGCTGGAAAAAGTTCGCTTGAAGGCGCCTTCAACCTGATCGAAGGCACCTTCCACATGCTGCGGAAGGCGCCTTTAACTGACCAAAGGCGTCTTTGGTCAGTTAAGGCGGAACTTTTCCCGCCCTTCTGAGGGCGCCTCCAATCGTCTCGGAGGCGCCTTCAGTTAGTGATTTTTTTTAAGTTTAATTTTAAGTTTTTAATTTTACTTTTAAGTTTAATTTTAAGTTTTTAATTTTAATTTTAAGTTTAATTTTAAGGTTTTTATGTTTAATTTTAAGTTTAAATTTAAGTTTTTAAGATTAATTTTAAGGTATTTAAGTTTAATTTTAAGTTTAATTTTAAGGTTTTTAAGTTTAATTTTAAGTGTTTAAGTTTAATTTTAAGTGTTTAAGTTTAATTTTAAAGTTTTTAAGTTTAAATTTAAGGTTTTTAAATTTAATTTTAAGGTTTTTAAGTTTAATTTTAAGTTTAAATTTAAGGTTTTTAAGTTTAATTTTAAGTTTAACAACAACAACAACCAAGTCGTATCCCACTATGTGGGGTCGGCTGTATGAATCATTTTACGTCATTGAGCTCTATCTCCTACTATATCATCATCTATATTTAAATAAACTTTATCTTGTTTTATTGTTGCAAAACAAGTCTTTTTTTTGCCTTCCTTTACCTCGTTTGATATGCATGTTTATCATAGTTTCATATCGCCTAACTGGAGCATTTATTGGTCGTCTGAGTACATATTCGTACTATCTTAAACGTGTCTCTCAGAGTTTTTTCTCAATAGATGCAACTCTGACTTTCTCTCTAATGCTCTCATTTCTTATTTTGTTCATCCTCGTATGTCCACACATCCACCTTAACATCCTCATCTTTGCAGCTCTCATTTTCTGCTCATATGCTCAAGTCATAGCCCAACATTTAGTTCTATATAATATAGTAGGTCTAACTGTCATTTTATAGAACTTACCTTTAAGTTTAAGAGGTACTTTACGATCACATAAAACACTCAACGCTCCCCTCTATTTCAACCATCTTACTTGTATTCTATGTAAGGCATCTCTCTCAATCCCTCTATCGTTTTACAAAAATGATCCTAAATATTTAAATATCTCGGTTCAGGCAACTCGTCCTCTCCTATCTTAACAATTATCTCATTACTTCTATTATTGCTAAACTTAAATTCCATATATTCTGTCTTTAATCTACTCAGTTTAAAATCTTTCCCTTCTAGTGTTTTTCGCCAAGATTCTAGTTTAGCATTTACTCCTTCACGTGTTTGATCTACCAAAAATAATATCATCTGCAAATAACATACACCACAATACTGTGTCTTGAATGTACGCAGTGAGTTCGTCCATAATTAGTGTAAAAAGATAGAGACTTAGAGTTGATCCTTGATGTAACCCTATCTTTATTGGAAATGCTTCAGTTACTCCGCCTGAAGTCTTTACTCTTACACATCCTTAATTAGTTCAATATATGTTACGCTAACACTTCTCTTTTCTAGAATTCTCCATATAATTTCTCTTGGGACTCTATTATAAGTTTTTTCTAAGTTAATGAATATCATGTATAGATCTTGTTTTTGCTCTCGATATTTTTCAATTAATTGTCTAAGAAGACATATAGCTTCTATTGTCGACCTTCCAGGCATGAACCCAAATTGATTTTCGGTCACTGTGGTCTCCTTCCTTAATCTTTTTCCTAGTACTTTTTCCCAAAGTTTCATAGTATGACTCATTAGTTTAATACCCCTATAGTTTGCACAATTTTGTGTGTCTCCCTTATTCTTATATAAGGGAACTAGAGTACTTATCCTCCATTAATCAAGCATTTTTTTTCGCTTTCAATATCATATTAAATAATTTTATAAGTCATTCAATACCTTGCTTCCCTAGGCACTTCCATACCTCTATTGGAATATCATCTGATCCAATGACTTTTTCATTGTGCATCTCATTTAAAGTTTGTTCTACTTCTGAAGTTTGAATTCTACAATAAAAATTAAAATTTCTATGCTCATTTAACCAACTTAAATTACCTAAGTTAAGTTAGTCACCTACTTAAATTTTAAGTTTAAATTTAATTTTAAGTTTAAATTTTAAGTTTTAAATTTAAGTTTAAATTTAATCTTTAGTCATCTCACTTTCAATCAGGGTATCGTATAGTTTTGTGAGATGAGTTAGATTAAATTTTAGGGTTGAGTTTAACTTTATGTTAGATTCAAGTTTAGTTTTGGGTTCAATAAACATTCTTTGGATAAACTTATGAGCTATGGTGAGTCACCTGGATATCATTAGAGTAACCATGCTTTTGAAATTTTCCAAATAGTCATATCCACTGAATTTAATATAAAAACTTTGGTCTAACCAGCTAGGATTGGTAAGGAATAACTTCAGTTAGTTCCACTAAGCCAAATGCACCAGGTCGAAGTCATATCTTTCTAGACATGCATAGACAAAGATTCCCTAACTTACTATCATCCAAAACTTCTCCAATGTCGTTGATTAAGTTAAACTTTTATCCCTTTTTGAACTAATCCTAATTACCCATCTGGGTAAGTTTATTGATTTTGGAGGTGCCAACTAATTTGGAGTCTCCCCTAGTTATAATAAACTTGATGATAATTTAAATGAGCCTTGTGATTATTTGATTTAATTTTATTTGAGTTTACATTGTTTGATTTTATTTTATTATTTAGTTTGGAAGGTTTACTTTGGTTTGGTTTTGAATTAATAGGTTTAGTTAGATTTGATTTTAAATAATGAATTTTATTTTTAGGTACATAAAAATGATTGACTCCTACTTGAGTCGTTAAGCACGCTTTCGGAACTCATGCTTTAGTTAGTTTCTTATTTTGACTTATTAGTGATATAAATGTTTTGTTAGACGAGCTGGACTTGTATCCGAGTCTGGATTTATTGTACACAACTCTTTGTGATCCAAGTATCATATCAAGGCACTTAGATCTAGTTGTAAATTTTTCTAGTAGTTCTTTTAGTTCAAGTATTTCTCCTTTCAATTTGGAATTATCCTCCTCAAGTTTCGCAACATGAGTCGGGATTTCAGGTTGAATTCGCTTAACTATTGAGTTTGAATTTAGTTGATCGTTAAGTATTTTATTATGCAGATTTAGTTCATTTATTTTATTTTCAGACATAGTTAATTTTTTATCTAAGCATACAATGATTTTAAAAACTTTCTTGCTAAGATCTGACTGTACCTCATCGGAACCTTCAGAAATGAGTGCAAACTCGTGGCTTGATTCAGGTTCAGACTCATCTTCTGATTCATTTTCCGAGTCTGGTTCATAAGCCATCAGTGCGAGGTAGTTGGTGTGCTTTGGTTTGTCACCGTCTGATTTTTCCGTGAATGATTCGTCCCAAGTTTCTTTGAGGGTCTTTCTTTTTGAGATTTGGGCATTCAGTCTTGTAATGCCCCTTCTTGTTACATCCAAAGCATGCGACGTTCATCTTGTTATTGCTGGAGTTGACCTTCTACAGGTCCCTTTTGGTAAAATTCTTCTTTCTCCTGGTGAACATTTTTCTTACCAGGTTCACCAAGTATTCTTCATCATTTGAGTCTTAGTCAGACTCAACTTCAAGTTCTAGTTTAATTCTGGACTTTTTCTTTTGATGTTCCTGCAATAAAGGCAACATCTTTCTTGGGTTTAGCGTTAGTCTGTTCGTGTAGTTACAGTTCACAAAAAAGTTCATCTAACTTTAATTTGGATAAATTCCTCGAAATCTATAGGCATCCACGATGGATGCCCACAGTGCATTTCGAGGAAATGTGTTTAGAGTGTACCTTATAAGATCACGGTTCTCCATCTAATGGCCGATTGTTTGAAGTCCATTGAGAGTGTTCTTTATCCTCACATGTATCTGCCTGGCAGTCTCACCTTCCTGTATTTTTATATTAAATAATTTATTTAACTATAGATCTCTTTTCATTACCTTTGCGTCGTTAGTTCCCTCGTGTAGTTCTATGAGTTTGTCCTATAGCTTTTTAGCATTTTCGTGTGCGTCGACGCGGTTCAGCTCCTCCTTTGTTAACCCGCATTGGATTGTGTTGAGGGCCTTAAAGTTAATCTGGACCTTCTTCTTCATTTTCGGATTCCAATTTTTTAGGTCCATTAGAATTTCAACGTTGTTAATTGGCACCTTGTACCCTTTGGTGACGTTGAACCATTGATTGAAATCAGTTTTCAGCTACACCTTCATCCTCTTCTTCCAGTATGAGAAATCGTCCCCGTTGAAAAATGGGGGGCGAACGATATTGTACCCTTCGTTTTGGGCCATTTAAAGTTGTAGATAGAAAACTAAAGAAAGGTACCAAGATTTGGTCTTGGATTAACAGAGTTTGAGAAGAAGAATAAGAAATTTTGAAGAACTCGAGTGGTGTTGCACCAACTTCGAGTTACAAATCGAATGAGAAATCGTTATTTGAAAGGTAAGTTCTTCCAATTCAAATTAAATATGAAAAATTAAAATTCAAAAAGAAAATAAAATAATTCCTCTTGGCTTGATTGGTGGTTGCACCAATTCATAGCAGAACTTGACTCTGATACAACTTGTTGGATCAAGTCGCACATGAGGAGGGGGGGAGGGGTTGAATCAAGTGGTTTTGAAAATCTCGTTCTTTTCATTTTTCAAATCAAAGTATGAACGCATCAGAATAAGAGAATAGATAAATGGAAAACAATACGAACACAAGCGGTTTATTTGGTTCGAAGTCTTCGACGACTCCTACTCTAAGACCCAAGTCTTGTGGACTTATCGATGGGTAATCCACTAAAAAACCCCTTCTGGTACCTCTGGAAGAGGAGATTAAGTACAAAAAGATCATAAAAGTGTAACAGACTACACTTTATGTTTGCATAAATTAAGTACAGAAACAATGACTTTGCTACCAACACTTAGGGATCGAAGTGAGAGCGCACAAGTATCGGTGTCGATCTACTGGCTGCGATCGGAAGTCCTCGGAGCAGTTGTTGGGCACAGCAGCTTCACAACAAAGTCGCAACAAGATGTCGGAGCAGTCGGAATCTCAAATAGATGCGTAATAGCTCGTATAGTAGTTGTTGGTTGATGCTTGGTCGAGACTGCCTTATAAAGGGCATAGAAGGCACCTTCCATAGACATTGAAGGCGCCTTCAACGTAGTAAATCTGATCCCGACTTTGCTATGCCTTATCTACGATGGGGTCTAAAATTTATCCCTTAGAAGGCACCTTCAAGCCATTGAAGGCACCTTCCATGAACAATGCGAAGGTGCCTTCAGGTACTCCTCATCCGAAGGCTTTTTGCTCTTTTTTCCCTACAAGTTGTGTTAGTTCAAATCTAAAACATCTAACCTACAAAACAAAAGTAGCACAGTGATAACAAGAAGTAGTAATTAACTCCTGTCCTCCCAAGATCAGGAACCAGTCAATGTCTCATATTAGGGAACCAAAATGGACCTAACCTGAACCGACGTTTACTGTCCCTCAACCGAGACGCGTCCTCACTTAGTCACTCTCCTCCAGTGACTTACCTTTACTTACCAATTTGTTGTTGATTGACTAGCATCTTGACCCACCGGGTCTTCATGCAGTTGTCCAATCCGCAAATCCAACTGGACTTCTACAAGTTGTCCAGTCCTGCAGACCCAACCAGTCTTCCTGCCAGATATCCAGCCAGCCTGTTAACCTATCTGGACTTCGCACCAACTATCCAGTCCAGCGGACTTAGCTAGATTTCTACCTGATGTTCGATCCTTCAGACCATCAATTCCTGCATACTTGGTAAAGTAATCATATCACAAAAACACCTAACTTAACTCACTTGTCATTCATTAAAATTTGATTTAGACTGCTAGTATAAACTGCACCAACATCAAAACCTGAGTGAGATTTAGCTATAGAATTAAGTATGAAATTGCCAACCTTCATAAGGTTGATGGTCTATCAAATATTTCTATCTTCATAAGATTAGATTGGTTTTCTTCCTAATAAATCAGACTTCTAGCTACTGAATATATAGGTGACCAATCGACATTGAGATGGTATTAGAGCTGGAGCTCTTGTTTTTGAATTCTACTAGATATGTGTCTCTAGTTATGTTGCTCATGTGAAGGGGAATGCTAGTAATACAAAACTGGTCCCTTTTCTATAACTCAAGCTTTTAGATAAGTGGTCATTTAGTCAACTTTAAAATGTACATCTCAAGTTATTTTTTGGATTGGTTCCATATTTTTCATCGCTCTGTTTGCAACGACTCTCAAATCTTCTTTGTCTTTCGAGTTTGGACAGATTCTTGTTGAAGGCTTGGAATTTTGTTAGCCTCACTGAAAATTAATAATTAAAGAAATTATCATAAACTTACCACCACAAATGGCTCTTACAGACTTAGAGTAGACTGCAAAATGTCAAAGGTTGACTTTTTCTACAATTTGCTATAAACAATAAATCTGTGTTCAAAACATTCCATCTTTATTTTGACCATGAATGTGCAACATATATAGACTCTCTTTGTTATTGTTTTGGCTTCTTAGACCAAAACAATAAAAATAGTAGCGTAATTTTAGCGGCTAATCCAAACGAGCATTACAAACTCCATAAGTCAACAATGGCATACAAAAATGAGAGCCCGTTAAAATTAGTATAAACTTCAGTTACAAATCCACAGTCAGTCATAGTTGACCAAGGACTTTGACTTTTGATCTATAGAAGGATATATTTTTTACTTGCTACACAACACCACCGAAATATAAATTCCTCTGTTTTGGATAACATGATTAAACAGTAAACGATATGCCTTCCTCCAGAAGAGAGCTCCAAGGGCCAAGACCTCCACCATTGACGGTGAACAAGGCTTCACGGAGAGGAAAGAAGCCGGCCACCGGTGGCACCGGCAGCTGCAGTGGTCGAGATCCAGTCGTCATCGTCTATGTGGACTCGCCGAAAGTGATCCACACCAGGCCGCAGGATTTCATGAGCCTGGTGCAGCGCTTGACTGGAAAATCATCATCATCTTCGTCATCTCACGTCACCCACTGTGGCTCCAATCGCAGCGCTCATGGAAAAAGATCATCGTCTCCGGCGATGATCGAGGTCGACGGAGAAAGAGGAGAAGGCGTAGGAGGGGACTCGTTGCTGCTTACGCTTGGCTCTTCTCCAATCTTTTGTCCAAGTGTGTTTGACTCTTCTCCTGATTACACGTCCTTTAAGGTTCCTCGTAAATTAATAGAGGGATCAAAAATGGAAAATGAGCAGATAACTAATTAAGTGCTATTTTTTATATATATAATAATGAACATGTATCGTTATCATTTACGTTGAACAGAGTATATATATATCATCCTTTTGTATACAATTTATCTACAATTTTGGCATTAGTTGATGTGAAGGAATTAATTCTAATTAAAAGCGAGTCTAGATAATCAAATTGATTGAGATACATAATAATTTAACTTAGAACGGGATGATCAAAGAAACAGGATTAATATAATTCTCCAAGGCATGCAGAACAAGAAAGAAGGGATGATCAGGCGCGCAGGATGCGGCGAAGCACACATGGCTGCGAACTACGAGCTATAAGAAGGGACGTACCACTTGGAGGTGGAGAACCACCATGATGAGGAGATCTGCGAGATGGTGCTGGTGGAGAGCCCCTTGAAAAATGGGATAGGATCCTCTGGTCCAGAATTTCTAGACCAACTTTGAACCCTTAGATATTTATTGGTGGGGTGAGCTGGACCTCACCTGTTTAAGAGGGTAGGGTCTAGCTCACTCCATCAATATATTTGTAGGGTCTACCCTGGTCCAAGAAATTATGGACCAAAGGATCTGAATTCTGAAAGACGACTGCGACGAGATCAGCCAAGGGAGGGACCGTGCACGAATCCTCATCTCCGGCCGCAGCGGCCTCGTCACCCCGTGTGCTACGCCAGCGTCCTCGGCTTCCTCAAGAGCAAGAAGCTGCCACACTGCGGCGTCCTCCTCCAACAGTACGCTCTCGGCGACGACGATCATTATTGATTGATTAATCGAGCAATGGAGAAACCAATTATTATTGAGTTTATGCTCAATTAATTAATTAAATAATGGGGAGAAGCTTTATTTCTAAAAAGAAATCGCCATCGCTGATTGAGATATCTATATTTCACTGATGGAGAATTTACTAAAAATAAGTTTTCATAATTGAGAATTTTTTATTTAAAAAAAGACCCCTATAATTACAGAAAAAGATAACTCCTATCTCCTGGATATTGAGATCTAATCCTTAGGATAAAATAAAAAATTTTTAAAAAAAAACCTCCTATAATGATATTATCAAGAAAATACATTTCGTCCCAAAATATCCTTGTTATACAACATAAATTGTTTTTTAAAAAAATAGTTTATAATTAGAATTTTATCCAAATAAAATTTTAAATGTGTAAAAATATTAATATTTTATTTATAATATTCAGATGCTCCTTGTTAACATCTTTTATTTTAAGAGGGTATGGTTGTAAATCAATTACTTTAAAAATTAATTTTAATATTAATTAATTTATTAAATAATTATAATAAAAAATAATTACACTCAGCCCTCACTCTATTAAATTAGAAGCATGAATATAAAATTCATAAAAATCAAAATTTTTAACTCCAATAAAACAACTTGCATCTCAAAAACCAACACAATATAAACTAATTTATAAACTAGTCATGTCTAAAAGTTTACAACAGTTAAAAATTTTATTTTTAAAACTATGTTATAATTAGCAAATAATTAAAATATTAACTTTAAACAAAAATTTTAAGGGCCACACAAATTGAATACAAACTAAGTCATGGAATAATTTGAGATTGATGAGCTATTTTGATTATAAAAAATTATTAAACTTACAATAATTAAAATCTTCAAGTTAAAAACTTATAAAAATACACAAGCTTACTACAAAATCATATTATATAAGATGTTAGGGTTTTGGAAATTGTGATGATATTTATAAGTAACCATCACAATCAACATCTAAGATGATATTTACTTGGTTTCGTGGCAATAATCATCTGCCACAGAGGATATTCCATTTATGGCATCTTTTATAAGCTAAATTTGTTATTTATAAATGAATTCTCAACAGACACATACACAGTCCATTTAGTACAAACTAACTTTGCATCATGTCCTGATATGTAAATCTAGAATAGCAGAGAGTGGGAGGAGAAAACAAATAATTAATATATATGTACATCATTTTGATGATCTGGCCTTTAATGATATCTTACTTGGATATCGCCATGTTTCCAACCTTCCCTTCAAAAGTACCAAACATCGCAAGACAAACTTTGGCAAACCAACTAGACCAGAACATGATCAGAACCTCTTTGGCAATCTGCTGAAAGCTCAAGGGTCTGTGATGATGGATAAATCAAACAGTGCTATGCATAAAATTACAAATACACCAGAAAGAAATCCTTTTATGGTGACCCCCAGTGGCCAAGTAGCTGTCCGATTAAGTTTGTGACCTGAAGAATTTGATAAAACTTATAGTGTATCAACAGCAATCTCATACATTTCAATGTTGATCTGGCAGGGAGCCAAATCTATCAATGGCACCTAAAATATACGAAAGCTTGAAGGACAAAGGGATGATTTAGTGTACCTTATCAACACTTGTGTCTTAGAGAAACACGATATCAAATAATTTTTAAATGGTCATTACAATTCATGTTTTAAAATAACCTATTGGATTTTATAACAATTGCTTGGAGCATAAATCACTTCAAAACAATTCTTCATCTACCGTAGTAGGAATCCCTGCCTCCTAGACTTTAGACTTCTCACACAATGTAAAGAAAATTGAAGACTGAGCCTTGAATGCGTGAGTCAATGAGAAGTATAAATCTAACCATACAAAGGGCATTGCCGAACATTCTTGTTCTTTTAGTACCAGATCATGGATTGTTTAACAAAGTCTGTTAAAACCCATGAATCTTTATTTATTTTTTCATTTTTTAGCCACACCATCCATAATGTATGAAAAGTCAAGACAAGAAGGTCCACTGACTTCAAATTTAATCAATTGATTTTGATTAGCAAGGTACTAACTGTCTAGTAATCAACGAATTAAAGCACCTACTATTTGACAAAGGTCACAAATTATGGGGCAACAGGCAATCACCTGTTGCAAAGTAAAATACAAAATGTTGACAGATCATTTCTTTCCTGGTTAGGTATGTGCAAAGACATTCAAAATTAGATGTGAATTCTTCGCCTAAGAATAACTGAAATTAAGCTGAAATTGAAAAGGTAAAGCTCTGCATACCTTTCTTTCAGGATCTTGCAAAGACTGATCATTGATCGCATCATCTATAGTAATTTCTTCATTAATGTTGATTCCATCTGTCTGTGAACCTCTTGAAGCATTTTTCTCAAAAGCAATCATATTGTCATAGGCTTTCTTTAAAACATCTTTGGCAGCTTTATACATCTTTGCAGAAATAGCCCCTTTCTCTGCACATCTAATGGCATCTCGACAAAGATCATTGTATCGTGAAGTAATGGATTCTTGGGAAGGATTAAGAAGCTCACCATTGAGTTCATACATTGCGGAGCCAACTTTTGCATTTCTAGTCCAACGCTGCAAGAAATACTCTTTAGGCAGAACTCGAACATCAATCATCAAGGACACCCCCAAAATATGGCGGCATAAAATGCCAGAAAACTCAAAGTTTTTGCAACTACAAGCTGCTGCCATTTTGCTAGTATTATATGAGACAATGAATGTCTCCAGAGAATCCTCATCACCTGTTACAGTGAATTTGCAATTTACTCCATCTTTTATTTTGTAAACGTTGTAACCTAAAGATTCCACAAACTCCTCTTGGAATTTATTGAATACTGCTCTTGTGTAGATAGCTGATGCTTGTTTCTCTATTGGCGAGGCAGTCTTCAGGTTTGGCTTAGTGCATAGAGTATTGTAGTCTTCTTGCACTTCTTCTTCAAATCGCCTCGCCATAATCAATTCAAACTGAGTGAGAAATACTTTTAATGAGGTCTTTGTATTGAAGTACTTTTTATAGAAATCATTCATAGTTTCTAGCTTCTGAAAGGGAGACATTTCTCCAAAAAATGTATCCTTTAAGTACAATGGGATCCACTTTTGTCGGATATTATATAGTGTCTGAAGCCATGAATTTTTCCGAAGATCGTATCTGTCTATGATTGATGCCCATCTAGCTTCAAAAGTTTCAACAGTTTCAGTCTTGATGACACATTCTTCCAGTTCCCCTCTCAAAGAAGTATGTGTGGAATACAGATGAGCTAACTTCTGCTTGCTTCTACTTAAAATGAGCCACTTGCAAAATCGATGGCAGGTACTAGGGAATACCTTTGCAATTGCCGCTGCCATGGCCCTATTCTGATCAGTAACCAATGACAAAGGAGGGCGGCCACCCATTGCAGCTAACCAAGTTTCGAATAGCCAAATAAATGCAAATTCAGACTCATCTATAAGCAAGGCACATCCTAAGATAACAGGCTGCAAGTGATGGTTGATTCCAGAGAATGCAACAAAGGGCATCATGTACTTATTCTTTTTGTATGTTGTATCAAATGATACAGTATCACCAAAATAGTTGTATGCAGTTCTAGCTTTGGAGTCCACCCAGAAAGCATTAGTCACACAGCTATTGTTGTCAACTTGGATAGAATAAAAGAATGCTGGGTTCTCAGCTTGCATTCTCTTGAAGTAATCTAGAAGACTCTGAGCATCACCTCCTTCACCAAAGGCATTTTGTCGAAGTAGAGTCGCAGTATCAGATGAAACTATATTTGTTTTCTCAGATGTATCAATAAAACCTCTTGCACGAAGATAGCCCACTCGACTACATGTTCCAAGGTGATGATTGTGAGCCTTCTCAAGCTTTGAGACTACCCATCGATCAGAGTTGCGTACCACCTCCATCATTGCCTTGCAACCTTCCCTCATTGACATTCTCTCACGTTTTCTCATCCCTTCACTTGAAGGTTTCTTCCGGTATATGCCTTCTTTAGAACACACAAATCTCTTCATAATAAGGACCTCCTCAACACCCTTAGAACGTCGGGACCTGCCCACTCGGAAAGGGAAACCTAATCGACGAGCATAGTCATTGTAGAATGACTTTGCAGCCTCATCAGATTCAAACTCCATACCTAATATGGGTTCTTTACTATCCTCTGTAGTAACAGAAGCCAAATCTTTATCTGGTTGAATAATGATTCCAACAGGAATATTTGAGGGATCTTCAGAATGAGCTGCAAGGGATGAATTATCATCATCACAGGGGCGGGCAGCAGCATCCAGGGACATCAGACATTCAACATAATCCTCTATCAATTCGTCTCCTTCACTTCTGCTTTCCATGAATGTGTATACAACTGCATAAATTCAACAGTTATAGTATCAAGATTATCAGTGTGTTTTACTTTCTCAGGCAAATTCTAATCTTGCCTTGAAGTTTAAGAAAGACTTGATTTTGGCCATGTTGTTCTAAGTATATTTGACACAAGTTATAAAATGTGTATTGATTTTGCCCAACAGTCCAAAACTGGTGACAATCTCTAACTTCATTCAACAAAGCATTTCATTTGTCTCTCATACTACCCGCGATGTAGGAAGTGATGTACGTTGTTCACTTTCCTGTTTGCTCAACCAGCATAGATTATGTGATACTGAAAATAGCAATAGGGAAGATCTACCTTATTTGTGGTGGTTCTGGATTTGTTAGAGAAGATAGTTATGATATATGGTTGGAGATTTGATGCACTTAGCCTTCCATAATCATGTGAGGTGGGGCGCATTTTGGTGTGCCAAGTCTCCCTTGGCCAATGAAGGACGATCAGTCTGCAAAAAATTTTCACCTTGTGGCTCAAGTGAGACAGCTGACTATTCCAATAGAAAATTTGGATGGCACTTGGAAACTGGCTGTTCGGAGCCAGAAGGGCAACACTGGTACACACTTAGGCCTCTAGGAGCCAGTTTGATGCATATGTGATTATCAAATTGAAACATTTAAAATTCAAGGTCAAATTGAGTTTTGTTTTTGAAATTCCTAGTGCCAAAATGGAATTATCCCTATTTTGTTTATGCTATATTTGAGACGTGTATAAAATTCCTAATTTGAATGTGCATTTTATATGTATATGATATGGATCCTAAACTCAATTAATGAAGTCCATAAGCATAAGAGAAATTGTGATTGGATCACAATTAGTAGGTATCTCTCCGTGTATAATTATATATGTATTGAAATATTCCCTAGTTGATGAATTGATAAAATTGGACATCATCAATTCGGTAAGACTAGCATATATTATGCTGCTTGTTTTAACCAAACAGTCGGCCCTCACTGGCTAGAAACATTAGGATGTTGAGAGTTAATATATGGATGTTGGTAAGGGTAACTAGTTCATTGGAAGTGACCTTCTATGAGACTTCATGTGGTTCTCTACATGTCAATAAAGATCTCAGTACAGCTCGAGTTAAGTTTCCTTAGACTTGAAGTATTCAAGTCATCTTAGTCATGGAGACATACTTTTGTATTTTAGCAAACAACTCCTAGGAGGTGTAAGTCTGGGATGATTGGATATAAGTCGATATGCCCGAAGGTATTTGAATAGCCCACGAAGGATTCATCACTCCTTTTATAAAGAGACGTATACCCTATAGCCTCTTGTCAGGATTATTATTCGGAAGTCTTTGGTTAAAGCACTACACGTCAAGAGGATGATCTTCTTGAACGCGTGTTTGAGTAATTTGAATCCGCAAGACAAGGAACTACTACTTGGACTAGGTGTAATGTAGTCGGGGGGGGGTATGACACATAGACCATATCCTAAACTAAGTGGGTATAAGATGAGTGAAAGGACCAAGACGCACTAATAACCGTAGCTGTTAAAGGGTTCAAAATCATTATGGGATCAACTATGATTTTTCAGTTAAATGAAGATCATGATGTACTACTAAGTGTCATTTGATCCATAATTAATGGTTAATTATGGACGACCAACATAAACTGAGAACCTATTGGGTCACATGCACTATAAGTATATCCGAAAGATTTAAAATAAATTTGAGAATTGAATTCTCAGATTAAGAGAGACTAAATCTGGTAGGACCAAATAAGGCACAAATATGAAAGATATTTGTTGGAATGGCGATGGTGGGGCATACCTCTTGTAGGCAAGGTTGGATCCCTTTTGGTTTAGTTATGAAACAAAATTGGTTTGGTTAAATAATGAACCAAAAGTGGTTTAGTTTGGAACCAAGAGTGGTTTAGTTTTGAACCAAGTTGATTTGGTTTTAAACCAAGCTCAATGATAGCGGATTGGGTTGCTATTGGTTTTGGATTTGGGAGATGACTTGCTCCCAAAGTCATTGTGAAGAGGTATATATATACTTCTCCATGAAGAGAAGAAATCAATTAATTATTCATGGGGGAAAAACCTAATAGTGATTAGGATTTCTCTCCCTCTCTTGCCGCAAAATACTCTGCCTCTTTGTACAGCTGCCTCCCATCCCAGCTAGCACAGTCTACTGCCACCGGAGCCTAGGCATCTGCTGCCACCGGAGTCCAGGCATATACTATCGGCCTCTCTCCTAGCTGCTTGCCCCTTGCCGCCGGCCATCCAGCAGTCGACATAAGGGGCGTTGGACAACAAGCAAAACTTGTTGTTTTTGCTTGCCACTAGCCCTTCCTCTCGGCCGCTGGCTTCATAGCCACTAGACAAAAATCTTGCTGCCGACAGCAACCTCTAAGGATGCCGCAGCAACAAAAGGTAGTTGGACAACCACCTTTTGCCGCCGAACAACAGCCTCTCTGGCTGCTCATTCCCTTCGCTTTGTGCTGTCAAGTTGCCCTCGCCGTCGACCACAAAGTCGAGCGATGTTTTTTCTCTCAGATTGTGCCATCTCTTCGTTTGGCTAGTACCAAATCGGAGACGAAAATTCATGGCTTACAAAGCCGTCTCGAAGATATTTCGGCATGGATATTGATAGAGGCAAAGTTGGTTAAGTTTGCTAGTTGATGTCGTTTCCTCTACACGTCAGTATAATTTCATTATAAAATTTTGTTCCATGGCTATGTCTGTGCATGTGTGTATTCTGTATGTGTGTGATACGTGTATTATAATAATTTAGGAAATTATTACACTTCCGTTGCTTGTTTTCGAAACAAAAATTTAAAATGTGCATAGAAACACCCAACACTTGTTACACTGAATCTATCACTTATTAGTCAATAACTTCTATGTGATGAAAAGCAAGAATTTATTTTCCTTCAGTAAAACAAAATGATGCCCTAAATCAGAAGCATCATTTATCAACAAGTAAAGAAAAGAAATAAGAAAGATATTGGCATAGCTAAAAATAAGCACACTATTGTTGTCAAGGTTCTAAAATTCGCTAGGCGCTAGTCGGGCTCCAGACTAGCGCCTAGCACCTAGGCCGCTTAGGTGGGAACTAGACGCCGCTAGGTGGATTCCACGGTATTAACAAATCACATTTTATAACTCCAACACAATAACATCAAATTTAAAATGAGTTCAAAATTACACAACTAATAACATATCACAAATTTATTCTACTTCTCTATAATTTTCAACAACTCGTTTTTCATCGGACACAAACTCAATATCATCATTGTGATCCTCTTCTTCTTCTTCGGATGCAAATCATCCTCGCTTTAGAGCTTCTTCGGGTTGTTTGATGAAATGGTGTTCCCAAAGGATGAGGCTTTGGCCAACCTTCAATTCAATTGCTTCCAAGTCGCTAAGAAAGATCAGACAACCAATTTTTCTTCAAATCGATTCCTCCAGCCTTTTAACTCTCTAATTTTTCAGAAATGTGGGCTTCCTCATTCGCTCTAATTTCTCCCGCTCTAATTATTCAGTACGATGAAGATGAAGTTTGGTGCTAGTCGTTAGGGCAAGCCAACAACTCGATTTTCTTGTTGGACCAAAGTTTAGAGCTTATAAAACTTAAGCCCAACACACAAAAAAAAATCACATTTTAATTTTTTTAATTGGGCTTTAAATTTAAAAGTCCAAACTAAAAAAAAATCATGAAACCCCTGCACTATTTCCGTAGTACCTAGATGATTTGACCGATTAGTCGGCAACTAGGGTCGCCTAATCCCGCCTAGGCGTCAAGGCCACCTAGGTTGGCCAACTAGCATGTTTTCGGAGCGGCTGGTTGGCGCCTAGCGCCTATGCGGCCGCATAGGCCGATTTTTAAAACATTGATTGTTGTGATTAGGGGAATTATTGCTTATGGAATCCCTAGGTAGCACCCTCTATATTTATATATGTATTATGAAAAAAAGAGCAGTCCGGTGTACGAAACTCCAGCCAATGCGAGATCGCGTAGAAGGGTCTATTGTACGCAGTTGTACCCTGCTTTGCAAGAGGTTATTTTAGCGACTCGAACTCGTGACCTCTAGGTCGCATGGTAGCAACTTTACCGTTGCATCAAGACTCCCCTTCATTTATAGATGTATTCTGAAGAATAAAAAGAAATTAAAAGTTGATCCTTTACACATTACATATTTACTGATGGGTCCTTTGCACATAGTACTCCCCCTCAAACTAGTTCAAATATACATTATTACAAATATATTTGACTCTATCCCCTCCTAACAATTTGGTCAACAAATCTATTAACTCATTGTTAATGATCTCATTAAATTGAGCTTTCTCACTGATGAAGTGGCAATCAAACTCTACATACTTAGTCTCGGCATGGAAAATGAGATTTGAGGCTATATGCTTCATAGATTAATTATCACACTAAAGTTTTTTTGATCTAACAAGGGCATATCCTATCTCTGCTATCATATGCTTAAATGAGTTAGCACCTTGCTGTGTTCATGGCTCTATATTGTAGTTTTTATTCTAGGTACTCCCTACTACTCACAAATAATAAGTGTTGCAAAGATAATTTACTTTCCAAACCAACCTTTTGTACTACTCTGGATCAGCTATTGACTCTCCTATCCTGGATGGATCTGACACTAGGATCCATAGGAGTATTTACAGGCTTAGATAGTTTAGTCCTGGAATGTCTACCTCCTCAAGCATATTCACTACATATTTGTTAGATATATATATCTTCTTCTATACAAGTAGCCTTTATACCAATGAAGCATTTAAAATTACCTAAGTCTTTAGTCTGGAAGTTTTTATAGAGGTAATGAAGTCATCACTAGTAATGACAAAATCAGGCAATAAGCAGAATGAGTCTTCCATACTATAAAATGAAATAGAACGCAAAGTAATCTGTAGTGCTCCTAGACACGCCATACTATAGAAGAGCTAAGCTAAATTTTACAATTAAGGCTTTCCTTGAATCATACAAACGATTTCTTTAGCTTACACGCCATTCCCAGCTAGGGGATACTAGCAGTTTAAAGTGCTCTAAAGACTCATGGGAGAAGAGAATATATAATATCCTATGAGAAGAAGATAGTGAAAGAAATTCACCTTTAAAGAATAGAGGATGGCATGTGTTTGATGAAATAACATGCAATGAAAATAACCACCCCTTAAAGAAAAGGGACGTGTAAATATAGGCCGTCTTAACAAGATGTCAATTATTTCTTTTTGCTACACCATTGAGCTAAAGTGCATGAGGACAAGAAGACTGATAAGCAATACTATGACTTAATAGAAATGACTAAAAAGAACAAGTCAAATATTCTCTAACGTTGTCCTAGGACACTTGATGAAGATGCCAAATTGGTTTTCGATTTCTGTGTAGGAGAAAAAAATAGGAAAGAATTCAGAATCATCTTTCATTAGAAAACACTAAGACATTCGAGAATAGCCATCAATAAAATTGGCAGGACACCTGACACCAAAGATAGAGCTAATTCAACTTGGACCCAACACATTCAAATGAACTGAAGCAAAGGGTGCAAAAATATACTTATAAACACTGCTAAGGAAGGGGATCAAGTAAGTTTACCTAAGTGACAAGATTCACATTTAAGGGTTTGAAAGAGTAGATAGATTGGGGAGTAACTAAAACAAAGGAAGACTCATGCCCAATGTCAATAGTATAACAGTCATTGAATCCTATATAGAAACAGGGTCAATGGTAATAGAATAATTCAATGATCTAATAAGTTGACTAATGGGCAATAGGTCCAATGGAAACTTGAGGATATAAATCAAAGAAAAATATAACAAAGGGAAGTGAAAATATCTCCAATGCCTTAAACCAATGAGTGACACTCATTGCCTATCATAATATTTGTAGGCCATATTGGTGATGTGAGATTAGAGAAAGAATATATGTTAGCACCTAGCAGAGATATGTTCAAAACACCTGAGTCTAAAATCTGTAAGGGCAACCCAAAGATACTCAATACACAAGCTGTAGAGATACCATAGGAAGATAAGAAGCTGAGATGAAGCACTAACAGTAGCCTAGAGCCAAACAAATCTAGTGATATGAATCCAAGCTTCATCATTGCATCTAATTAGAAGCATTCATATCATTCCTATCTACTTTATTTGGTCATCCTCACATCAACTTATGGTTCTTCTCCCATAAAAATTATGATCATTTCCACAAATGTATATAACCCAAAGCTAAACACCCAATTAACTTTCAGCAAAAGGAACAAAAACAAATGAACAAACAACTTAAAGGATATGTTGTGCTCTTTGATATCCCTATATATTCGATTGGGATCAATCTTGAAGTACTTTATTGCAAACCATACTCCAAATGTAGCTAGAAGACAATTTTCTACGGAAAAATATTATGGAATAAATTCTAGAATTTAAAATCCAAGTTTAAACTTACAAATTCTAAGAAAATGAAAGGACTACAATTAGTAGTCATTAACCCCCATCACACAATTTTTTTCTACCTATCAGTGAACCATATGCAAACTCTACCATATATTCATCCTAGGATTACTCTGGTTGAGTGATCTGGCTTTCTGTAGAAGCAGATCTGGAATGTTCTTTTTTCGTTAACAATATGTAGCTGTTTAAGAACAGTAGTACGATAGACAGAGAGGAATGTTCCATAACTACCCTAGTAGTTATTAGGTAGCCAATGTCAGCCTATCTGTGTTCATATACTATGTATATTAATATAGTACACCGATTCTATTTGATCTTACCAATATTAATAAATTTAAATCAAACTGCAAGTTAAACATGGGCAAGTCAAATTGCATATCCATATGCATGTAAAGGGAATATTCTAATAGCTTAAACTCTTGGAAGCAATTACTGAATCAAATCTTACCAATATATAAAATACTTCAGTTCTATAGACCACCATGGACCATGAAATTGTTCAGATAGATAATATTGCATACATAACATGTAAGCATGATTTACAAAACTCTTCCTAGAACAATTATCTAATAGTAGTTTCCTGATAAAAAATCTAGCAAGAACATCAAAGCTACCAATCCATGTATGGTTTATAGTTGTTTCAATGTTACAATAGCAGTTCAAAATTTTCAAAGAATTACATATGCATAAAGAGCAGCATTAAATATCACAGATTAGCTACTAATCAATCGTATCAAGAAAGTTCCCTCATTTTAACTGCATAGAGCTTTTAACACTTCTAGAGATTAAAATTATGGTCTTATTTATACAGGAAGAACTATTTCTAAGTTGGCATCATGTTTGTTTAAATTTTTTATCAGCTTCCTCGAGATTAATAATTTAAATTAGCAATGTTTTTAATATGAAAAAATATTTCAAAGCTTCACGTTTAGAACAGCATAATGATTACTAAAAGTTAGAGAAGGTTAGTCTTGTCTTTGCAATCGTTCTACAATTTTCCTTCATAACAAGTGGAATGAGAATACTCTTGGATATGGAGGTAACTCATTTATCCTCTCATTTTAATTGTACAATGTCTCATTGGCTTTTCAGTTCCTTCTGCCAACAATTTTTAGAGGGAAACATCAAAGAAAAGGAAAATGAACAACTCACCAGGCTATGTCCCAAACAAAGGCTTCAAATGATTCTCAATCATTCCCTTGCTCCTATCTCCTAGGCGCACGGCATTAGAACCAAGCGGCTCCAGCCATCTACCAACCAAATTCCAGTTCAAAGTCAAATTTTTAAGAGAACCAAACCAAAAAAGAGAAACTAATACAACAGTTACTGAACTATTACAGAGGATTCTTGAACGACAGATAACGAAGAGGCTATCTATACACAGGAATGCGTCCCACTAAATCTGGGCGCAGCGAGGCTGCTTCCAAAGCAATACTCTTCTTAGTACAGTATCAACGATTTGCATGATTTAGCCGCGTGCATGGCATCCAGTCACAGCTCAACGACAGGTGCCTAGGTTACCCTACTTTTATATCTCCGGCGGCCGGCTCTGGCGGTAGATTATGCCCCGGGCAGCGCCAACAATAGCCGTGGGAGAGCAAGTTGCTAAAGATGCAAGCGTAAGATATAGAGAGAAGGTATTGAATGGATCAGACTTATGTTAAAGTTCAAGGAAAAACCACCGGCGACGGCGGTGGCGGTGAACGGATGTGAGCGGTGGCGTGCCCTAGATCGAGATGGGGAAGGGGCGGAGAAAAGTACCGGGTGTTCGTAATACCTGGCGTTGTTTATTTACTAAAATCTCCTTCTTTTCTTTATTTTAATATTTAATTATATATTATAAGTTTAATCGTTGGATTTTTTTTTTAAAGTTGGTATTATGCATCCGATTAATTAATTTTAGAAGCATCCATTTTGTCTTATACAAATTTTCATCTTTAATTCAAATAAATCATAAAGTATTTAAATGGACCATCTATTAATTTAGCATTTTAGATAATCATTCATAATATATATATATATAATAAAATTATTATTACTATAAACTCCTATCATTTATACTTATTTTATTTTCATTTAAGTAGAAAAAGATGATTATGATTAGTCTCTCTTATGGTTGGTTTCAAATTATATAGAAATTAATAAATTATAAAGTTGGTTTATAGTCTAGTTATCCATAAGTAATCAAGAGACTCATTTATGTATTTTCGAATCGTATTAACATATACTTTGTATTTCAATAATATTATATTATAATTTAAGCTCTTGTTTTTGTAAATTTTGGTGAAAAATATTCTGAATCATTTGAAGAATAATATTTTTTTTTAATAAAACACAATTATACACTTTTCTAATATAAAAATTTGCAAATTATATATCTGTAATTTTTTAATTAACATATAATTTTATATTTTTCAAATCTAATGAGATTTCAATTGATTCTTTTCAATAATATTTTAATAGCTCCGGAGAAATCGAAATAAATAATAAAGAGTATATCTGAACTTCTTATAATTTCAGAAATCAATATAATATGAAAATGGGTACAATCAGAGCTTTCTAAATCAATTAGTGGAACTCGACCTAAATAAGCTAAAATCCTAAGTTAAGCCTCATAGGAATTCATATTAGGCTCACGTCTAGTCAACACTCACTGATTAATCTAGAGAGCTTCGATTGCACCCATTTTAGATTCTATAAATTTTTAAAATTACAAGAAATTCAAATATGTTATCCATTATTTATTTTAACTTCTCTAGATGTATTAAAATATTATTGAAAGAATCGGTTGAAATTCCATATTAGGCTTGATATGAGTTCATATCAAGCTCATGTTAGACCTTATATAAACTCATATCAAGCCAAATGTGGGATTTCAGTCGATTTATATCGAAATCCACTAATTGACCTAAAGATCTCCGTTTATACTCATTTTAGGTCCTGTGAATTTTTGAGGTTACAAGATGTCCAAATATACCATCTATTATTTATTTTGACTTTTCCGGAGGTGTTAAAATATTATTGAAAGAATCATCTGAAATCCTATGTTGAGACAAATATGAGCTCATATCAGGTCCAACGTGGGTCTGATATGAGTTCATATCAGGCCTAATGTGAGATTTCAATCGATTTCGATCAAAATCTACTAATTGACCTAGAGAGCTCTGATTGTTCCCATTTCAGGTCCTGTAGCTTTTTGAGGTTGTAAGGAGTCCAAATATATCCTCCATTGTTTATTTCAACTTCTTTGGAGGTGTTAAAATACTATTAAAAGAATCGGCTGAAATCCCACGTTAGACCTAATATGACAGATTTCAGCTGATTCTTTCAATAATATTTTAACATCTCTAGAGAAATCGAAAAAAATAATCGAGGACATATTTGAACTCCTTGTAACCTCAGAAATCCATAGCACCTGAAATGAAAACAATCAGAACTCTCTAGGTTAATTAGTGGATTTCGACTAAAATCAGCTCAAATTCCATGTTGGGCCTAATATGAACGTGTGCCTGATATGAATTCATATAAGTCCCAATGTGGGATTTCAATCATTTTTTTCAATAACATTTTAACACTTTCAGATACTTCGAAATAAACAATGGATAACATATTTGAACTTTGCAACCTCAGAAATTTATAGGATATAAAATATATGCAATTCATTGATTGACCTAGAGAGTTACGATTACATCCATTTCTGGATCTTTAGCATCATCCATAACAACATTAACTATAGGTTTTGTCACTTCCTCAATTTCTCCATTTTCAGAAGGATTAGAGATATCTTCTATTGGCAAATGAATTGTTTGGTCTTTGGTGACATCTTTTGATGTCAAATCATGATCATTAACAAATTTCTTCTTCTTCATCATCATAAATTGACTCATTAATCTCTTTAATTTTGCTTTCTAAGTCTTCATCATATGGTCTATAATCAGTTTCTTGATATAATTTAATAAAAGGTTATGAATTACTTTGCTGGATAGAACATGAATCTAGAATGAATAAAAGATCATCATCAAACACTTCATCCACTCTATAATATTCATAAACTGGATCATTAACCGCCTAGGTCTCGTCTCCCATGTATTCCTCAATCAACAAACTCTCACGAATGATTAAAGTCTCGGGACCATCACCACCATAAAGTACCGCATTAACTTCTTTTTCTAAATCATCTTCAAACCCATTAAGGTCATTTTGGGCGTCGAAGCTATCATTCTCTACAGTAAAATCTAATAATTATTGGAATGAAGTTTGAGTGTAACCAAAGGGAAGAAAGTGATCTTTCATCTTTTTCTTCATCTTCTCCCAATCTCTAATCTTGGCTTTGCCCTGTCAGTCTTGTGAGCACCGTGAGTGCTCCCACCACACTGATACTTGACTCTTGAGTCTAATGGCAATTAATTTGACTTTCATCCGATATGGAACTTACTTATAGTCGAAGATCCGCTCCACTTTGTTGATCAAATCAATAAAATTATTTGTCGATGACATATAAAAAAATTCAAGTAAATCAACTCGAAATTCGAGGTCTCTATGTATGATCGAAAGAGTGTGATAGAGGAGGGATATTGCGCTTTTAAAAAATTTTCTTTTAATCGTATAAATCAAAGTCATGCAACGAAAAGTAAAGAACAGGTTCGGTTACTTGGTTCAGAGCCTAGGTCGACTCCTACTCCAAGGCTCGCGATCCTTCATCGTACCGTTGGGCAATCCACTAAAACTCTTTTCTCCGAAAACCTCAGAGAGAAGCAGATCGTACAATGAAATGAGTAAAATAGTAACAACCTACTATCTTACTTTAGATTAAGTACAAAACAAGCTAAATAAATATACCGATTACTTAGAAATGTTAGGGTCGAAATGTAGCTAGATGGGAGGGGGGGTGAATAGCTCATCGCACACTCGTTGCTTGCTTCGCCAATAATGATGTGTAGCGGAATACTCTCAAAGCAAGTTCCAATGCTAACAACGTAGATTTACTTGGTATCCACCTCAAGATGAGGTGACTAATCCAAGGATCCACACACGACGCACTTCTCCACTAAGAAAATAGCTCATTCTCGATCGCAACCAAAGGCGAAGAACCCTCGTACAAGCTCACACACAAATACAAGAAGAGAGAAACAAGAAGCTAATCCATAAGAAATCTTACAAGATTACATAACGAAACGTTAGCTTCATCTTCTTCTTGCTTGAGTACACCTCTTGAGATGCTTGGGAATGAAACAACACTCCTCTCTAAGCTTCTAAGGACTGGTGCGTGCCACTGAGCTCGATGGAGAAGAATTAGTGAAGATTCAGGAGCAGAACTGCTGAAGAAAACGCTCGCAACGACTTTATTCAGCGCCAACGGTCGGATCACAATCGATTGAATTACTTCCAATCAATTGGGGAGGCTTTGGATCAATCGGTTAATCGATCCAGAGCGCCTCTGTGCTCTCAGAAAGCGCCTGAATCGATTGCCCGATCGATTCAGCCTTTATCGCGCGATTTCCAGCTTCCCAATCGATCGGATGATCGATTGAAGGTTTCAATCGATCAACTGATCGATTCAGAAGCTCACTGTTCACTCAGAAACTCTCCCAATCGATTGACCAATCGATTGGGGAAGTTTTGATCGATTACCCAATCGAACCAGACAATTTCTGCATGAAATCGTGTCAATCAATCGATTAACTAATCGATTGAACCCCCCAAATCGATTGTCCAATCGATTGGCAAGCTGAAAAATGTGTAGAGCTTGAAATAAGCTTCGTTTCGCATCTGAGATCACCTCATTCCGATATCCGAGTCAAAATTTATAGCCTTCAGAAGTTTACTACGTCCGAACTTTTTAGTTCCATGCCAACTCCCTATTGGACTTACGACCGCTAAGTGTTCGATCAACTTTTGACCCATCTGGACCTTTTCTCCTCGTGCCAAGTGTTCGGTCAACCTTGACCCACTTGGACTTACCATCTCGTGCCAAGTGTCCGGTTCTCCACGACCCACTTCGACTTCCTTCCACCAGATGTCCGATCACCCTTGACCCATCTGGATTTCCTCTTGCCAAGTATCCGGTTAATCATTTAACCTACTTGGACTTTCAAACACTAGGTATCCGGTCAACCTTGACCCGCCTGGATTTATACGTGTCTGTCTTCACTCACCAGGACTTCCCTTCTGCCTAACTTCACTCACTAGGACTTCCCATCTGCCTGGCTTCACTCACCAGGACTTTCACCTAGCTTCACTCACTAGGTCTTTAACCTGCCTAGCTTCACTCACCAAGACTTTAACAACTGCCTAACCTCCAGTTAGGACTTTCCCAGTCAAGTATCCGATCAACCCTTTAACCTACTTGACTCTTCTTCACTTCTAACTGGTCAACCTTGACCAGAGGGGAATTGTACCAACAATCTCTCCAAATGAACGATTGCATCTGCAATCTCCATGTATTGTCAGTCTCCATGTATTGTCAAATATCGAAACCCAAACATCAAAACTCAAGCTTGAACCTTCTCAATCATAGTCAATCAAGTCAACCTTAACATAGGGAATATTGTGTTAGGATCGTTCGTACTCGGCTAGAGAGGGGGGGTGTGAATAGCCGACCCCAAATCGTCGTTTCTTTCTACAAAACGTGTTAGCGCAGCGGAAAATACAAAGAAACGAAAGAGAAGAAAACCAAACCTTAACACAAGGATGTAACGAGGTTCGGAGATTAGGGCTCCTACTCCTCGGCGTGTCCGTAAGGTGGACGAGTCCAGTCAATCCGTCGGTGGATGAGTCCCCGGAGAACCGGCTAATACAATATACTCCTTGTGGGTGGAGAAACCTCGCCACAAACGTTTGTAACAGCAAACAAAGAGTACAAGAACAGTAAGAAAAGCAATACAATATGAATACAATAGTACTCTACCAATTGCTTGCTTTCTTGTCGACTGGAGGTGAAGCAGCAACTTCACAACCCAAACGCAGCAGCTTGTCGACGACTGGAAGCTCACGCGAAGCTTCGGAGGTGAGTTCAATCAAAGCTCAGTTGAAGCAGAAGCTTTAGCAGAAGAACAGAAGTTCAAGGAAAAGAGAAGAAGTCCCAGTGCCCCTTTATACCTGCGAAGAAGACGGCGAAGAAACTAGTCGTTGCGTCAGCGGCTAGAACCGATCGATGTCCGCAGACCGATCGGAAGAGATGGATCGTCATCGAGTGCGGACCGATCGAGTCTTTCCGATCGGTCCCGGACCGATCCCAGCTCTCCCAGCTCTCTTACAGAGATCGAAGAGCCCGATGCGTATCAGATTATCCCGATCGGTCCCTGGACCGATCGGAAGCCCTGATCACTCCATCGCTGATCGGTCTGTGGACCGATCAGGAACTCCACAGTATGCTACTGAGTGGAATCTGATCGGTCACCAGACCGATCAGGAAACACTGAGTATCACTGGATCGGTCTGCAGACCGATCCAACTCCTAGGTTTAGAGTGCCCTCTCTAACCTAGTTCGGAGAACGAGCTACCGAGCCCTCTCCGACTCCATATGCCAAGCTTCACTCACTTGGACTTCTCAACACCAGATGTCCGATCACCCTTGATCTATCTGGATTTTCCCTTGCCCGGCTTCACTCACCAGGACTTTCCACCTGGCTTCACTCACCAGGATTTCCACACTGCCTAACATCCCAGTTAGGACTTTCCACCTGGCTTCACTCACCAGGATTTCCACACTGCCTAACATCCCAGTTAGGACTTTCTCACTGCCTGGCTTCACTTACCAGGACTTTCCAACTGCCTAACATCCCAGTTAGGACTTTCCCACTGCCTGGCTTCACTCACCAGGACTTTCCAACTGCCTAACATCCCAGTTAGGACTTTCCCACTGCCTGGCTTCACTCACCAGGACTTTCCAACTGCCTAACATCCCAGTTAGGACTTTCCCTCGTGCCAAGCTCCCTGCTTGGACTTTTTTCGTGCCAAGCTCCCTGCTTGGACTTCTCCAGTGCCAAGTCTCCATACTTGGACTTTTCGCGTGCCAAGCTCTCTGCTTGGACTTTTCCAGTGCCAAGTCTCCATACTTGGACTTTTCAGGTCAACTAGGTCAACCTTGACCTAGGGTTGCACCAATAATCTCCCAACCATCTATTCTTGTCTCACATCAAGAATAGAACTCTCTCACAAGTGTCAAACATCAACATGCAACTCAACTAGGTGAACCTTGACCTAAGGTTGCACCGACAATCTTCCCAAGTCAAACATCAAAATACAACTCGAGTCAAGTCACCTCGAGTCGGGTCAACCAGGTCAACCTTGACCTAAGGTTGCACCAACAATCTCCCCCTTTTTGATGTTTGACAAAATCCATAATCAAGTTAGGTTAAACCGATAACCTAACTTAGGTTTTCCAACCATCTTCCAATGTCCAATGTTCTTTCCTTGAACATTCTCTGGACATTCTCCCCTTAGGTTAACCCGATAACCTAACTTGGGTTCTCCAATAATTCTCCCCCTATTTGACACACATCAAAAAGAATTCCAATGTTCTTCCTCGAACATTCCTTGACATTCTTCCCCTAGTTTAGGTTAACCCGATAACCTAACTTGGGTTCTCCAATAATTCTCCAATGAACACTCTCCCCTTTTTGACACACATCAAAAAGAAAAAGAAGGGTATCAAGGTCAAGAGTTTCTTCCTAATGAAAGTCTCATACTTTTCATTGAAACTCTTAATTTCCCCCTTGATACTAAACTCAACAATCAACTTAGTGATAATCCCATATCACTAATCCTCAAAAATCTTAAGGAGTAAAAACTCCCCCTAAAAGTCAACTCCCCCTTGACAATTAGGTAAAACTCCTCCTAAAGGTCAACTTCCCCTTAACCATTGCACCAACAATGTCTTTGTGAGTTCCAAACCTTTAGAAATCCACAAAACCCAACTTCTAGCTGAACTTTCAGACAACGTCATGCACGCGGCCAGAAGCTTCCTCTTCACCGTCAGTCCATCTGGACCGGTCCGACCGCCGACGTCTCGTCCTCCTCCGTCCCCGAGCTTGCCATTTCCGATCCGCTCCCAGTTCGGGGCCTACCGATCAAGGCTCTAAACACAGATTTCTGATTTTCCTCTTCCGAAATTCAGAAACCCTTTAAAAATTCCAGAAAATTTCAAAAATTATAAAACCTTGAGGATACATTCCTCATATCATACACTATCAAGGAAAAATAGTTTTCTATGAAAATAGTTTCCATTTTTCAATCTTGATACAAAGTTCAAAAACTTTGAAATAATTCAAGTTTAACTCAACTTTGTATCACAATGTTCAATGATGAATGCTATCACTAAGAAAGCTTCATCAAGGTTTTTCAAATCAATTTTAAAATGCTTTTAAAATCATTTGAATTTAGGACCATAATCTTAGGGCTAGATGTACATGACTTGTACACAAGCTTTCCCTATGATCCTTAATTTCTTGAATTAGGGTCATCTAGGTACAAGGACTATGCACCTTGATCCTAACTCATGATCCTAATATCTCACACACATCTAAGGTGTATCAAACCATATTCAAGTCAATTTGATGTGAGATATGGATTAAGGTCAACTTAGGCTAAGTTCTCATGCATTTTCTAAACACCAATTTGATCTCAATATCAAATTATATGTTTGTCCTTAAATCAATTTCATTGATTATAATGCAAGAGATGATGACATGGCATATAATGATATCATAAGTAAAAACATGTGCCAATGTCATGATGTCATGGCATAAAGTTTGAAAACTTAAATAAAGCATGACATATAAACTAGCCTACGCATTATCATGACATTTCAAATGATAATAAAACTAAACATGATGTCATGACATGTGAGGGCAAACAATCATGACAAGATTTAGCATAAATAAATATACCTAGATTACCTATCTAAGTATCCTTAACCACTTTGCTAACCTAAAATTTAACCCTTGATTGCCCTAAAATGCCAAAATCCTAATTTTGACACTTCTTGAACTCTAGATTAATTCATGCCACTTAAAGATCAAATTTATCCTCAAAACTTGGCATGTTTCATTTTTCCTCGAGAGTTCTCTAGATTTTCTCAAATTGTGCCAATTAAAATCATTCTTTTCCATAATGGCACATTTTACTCTTCCAAGGAGTAAATGATAATTCCATTTCATTTTCAAAGGTTCACAAAACCTTGAAAATGCTCCTTGAGTGTCAATTTCCTCAAAGTTGGGTTAACTACCCTTCTTATTGGAGTTGACACTCTCTAACCCATTTATGGGGTAGAGAAGATGCTCCTAGGAACCCAATACCTATTTGAGCTCATTGGGTTCACTAAATATTCACTAGGGATAACTTCCCTAGCAACCCTCCTAATGACCCTCTTAGGCTTTGAAGCCTTGGTCATTTGGGACTCATCAAGATCAACTCTAGGGGTGACTCCCCTTGTGACCTTGGTGGTGGTCTTCCTAGCCCTAGGTTTTGTTCCATAATCGAATGGAACATTGTGGTAAGTGGGCTTGACCACTTGGGACTTAGATTTATGACCCAAACCTTTCTTGTCCTGGGACTTTTGACCCTTAGGCCCTAGAGTTGACTTCTCTAAATTTTTAAGGGCCTTTTCTAGGGTATCAAGCCTTGACCTCAAGACTTGATTCTCCTTTTCTATTACCTCAAGTTTTGATTTGTCATTCTTTCTTGAGGTGTTCCTAGGCATGTGTCTAGTTGATTTAGGGTTTCTACCTAGGTTTTCCTTAACCTTAGAAGTGTTAATCCTAGGGTTAGCATTCCTAGTAGCATCCCTATCTAGGTTGACATGTTTAGCACCTAAGCACATGTATTGATTTCTAGTGTTAACATGCTTATCATTATTGACTAATGCAATAAAATTACTAGCATGTATCCTACTAGAATTGCACGAATGAGCCTTAAAAGATACCTTAGGGTTTGCCTTAGCTCCCCCTATCGATGTGCATCCCTTGTCCTTGTGAGGTTTCCTCCCCTTCGGACATTGGCTCCTATAGTGTCCCCGTTGCTTGCATTGAAAGCACACCACGTGCTTCTTGCCTTTGCGTATTGGGATGCCGGCTTCCTTGACCTTTGGTGCCGGTGGAGTCTTTCTAACCCTCTTTGGACACTTGCTCTTGTAGTGCCCAAATTCCCTACACTCGAAGCACATTATGTGTAATTTGCTAGAAATTAAAATGCTTGAGTTACCTAGGGTTGAGGATGGATGAACGCTCTCATCTTCATCCCTTCCGGAGGTAGAAGCTTCTTCTTCTTGCTCCGACCTTGAAGAGGAACTCTCCTCCTCTTCTTCTTTAGATGTTGAGTGGCCCTCAACTTCTAAATCTTCTCCTCCATGATGTGAGCTACTTGGCTCATTAGCTCCTCTTCATGGCTTGAATTTGAGCTTCCCTCATGGAACTTGGCCAAGTTATCCCACAACTCCTTGGCATCGTTATATCCACCTATCCTACACAAAACATCATTAGGCAAAGAAAATTCAATGATTTTCGTTACCTCATCATTGATGGTTGATTGGTGGATTTGCTCCTTCGTCCACCTCTTCTTCTTGAGAGGTTTTCCTTCTTCATCCTCCGGAGGAGTGAAACCTACTTGCACACACCTCCAATTCTCAAGATTAGTCATAAGAAAATATTTCATTCTTACCTTCCAAAACGCGAAGTCGCGATCGTAGAAGGGTGGAATCGTGATGTCCTCTCCGAGTTGATCCATCTCTAGCTTGTGCTCCCTCGGGTGTTAATCCGGCGAAGAGCGACCTCGCTCTGATACCACTTGTTAGGATCGTTCGTACTCGGCTAGAGAGGGGGGGTGTGAATAGCCGACCCCAAATCGTCGTTTCTTTCTACAAAACGTGTTAGCGCAGCGGAAAATACAAAGAAACAAAAGAGAAGAAAACCAAACCTTAACACAAGGATGTAACGAGGTTCGGAGATTAGGGCTCCTACTCCTCGGCGTGTCCGTAAGGTGGACGAGTCCAGTCAATCCGTCGGTGGATGAGTCCCCGGAGAACCGGCTAATACAATATACTCCTTGTGGGTGGAGAAACCTCGCCACAAACGTTTGCAACAGCAAACAAAGAGTACAAGAACAGTAAGAAAAGCAATACAATATGAATACAATAGCACTCTACCAATTGCTTGCTTTCTTGTCGACTGGAGGTGAAGCAGCAACTTCACAACCCAAACGCAGCAGCTTGTCGACGACTGGAAGCTCACGCGAAGCTTCGGAGGCGAGCTCAATCAAAGCTCAGTTGAAGCAGAAGCTTTAGCAGCAGAAGAACAGAAATCGGGTAATCAGACACTGATCGGTCCACAGACCGATCAGGAAAGCTGGATCGGTCTGTCGACCGATCCAGAACGAAGCCAAACTCTCTGTTTGGTATCTGATCGGTCCAGTGACCGATCAGCGCATGAAGAAAGCCCCCTGATCGGTCCGGGCACCGATCAGGATATCCCTGATCGGTCCCTGACCGATCAGGTGTCGCCGATTCACTCGGGTGAATCTGATCGTTCAGGATTTCTCCTGATCGAACAGCCGTCCGATCGGGAATGATCGATCCCTGGCCGATCAGGAACTCCACAATATGCTACTGAGTGGAATCTGATCGGTCACCGGACCGATCAGGAAACACTGAGTATCACTGGATTGGTCTGCAGACCGATCCAACTCCTAGGTTTAGAGTGCCCTCTCTAACCTAGTTCGGAGAACGAGCTACCGAGCCCTCTCCGACTCCATATGCCAAGCTTCACTCACTTGACTTCTCAACACCGGATGTCCGATCACCCTTGATCTATCTCGATTTCCTTGCCCGGCTTCACTCACTGGACTTTCCACCGCTTCACTCACCGTGATTTCCACACCGCATAACATCCAGTTAGGACTTTCTCACCGTGCTTCACTTACTGGACTTTCCAATCGCCTAACATCCCAGTTGGACTTTCCCACTCACTCACCAGGACTTTCCAACTGCCTAACATCCCAGTTAGGACTTTCCCACTGCCTGGCTTCACTCACCAGGACTTTCCAACTGCCTAACATCCCAGTTAGGACTTTCCCTCGTGCCAAGCTCCCTGCTTGGACTTTTCCCGTGCCAAGCTCCCTGCTTGGACTTCTCCAGTGCCAAGTTTCCATACTTGGACTTTTCACGTGCCAAGCTCTCTGCTTGGACTTTTCCAGTGCCAAGTCTCCATACTTGGACTTTTCAGGTCAACTAGGTCAACCTTGACCTAGGGTTGCACCAATAATCTCCCAACCATCTATTCTTGTCTCACATCAAGAATAGAACTCTCTCACAAGTGTCAAACATCAACATGCAACTCAACTAGGTCAACCTTGACCTAAGGTTGCACCGACAATCTTCCCAAGTCAAACATCAAAATACAACTCGAGTCAAGTCACCTCGAGTCGGGTCAACCAGGTCAACCTTGACCTAAGGTTGCACCAACATATTGCACCAACAATCTTCCCATTTTTGATATTTGACAATACCTTTAAGTTAAGCTAATCCTATAGTCTTAACTTTCTTCATGTCAATGTATGAATGAGGGTTCCCTTCATTCTCCCCCTTTCCTAGAGGGCAAACTCCCTCTTTAGGTAATGAAGGTCTAACTTAAACCACACATTCTCCCTCTATTGGCGCACATCAAAAAGAACTCTCCCCCTAAGCATTAACCAATGCTCACCCTTGAACATTAATCAATCCAACAATGAGGCTCCTATACCTTTCACTGTATTAAATACTCACCCTAGAGCATTATTCCACATTATGAAGCTCATCCTAGAGCATCCATAACCCCACAATGAAGATATTCACTCTCCATTATTTTGCAACGCTCAACCTTGAGCATTGTTTTTCTAAACGAAGGTTTAACCACCTTCAATGGTTTTGGAAAATAAGTTCCATGTCCTTAAAGAGTAACTCCCCCTAAAGACATACTTCAAACTTCTGTCATTGCACCAACAATGACTTGGAATCCCTAAATCTTTAGGGACCCCAAAATTTAGAAGTTTTGAGGTTCAAAAATTCAATAGTGAAATCAAACCTCAATCTAAACTTCTACTTAGTGTTCCTTAACCAATCCAATCTTGTTTTCATCATAAAAACTCCCTCTAAATATAAACAAATATATTTTGAGGGGTTAGGAATGATTATATGGACGTAAAATGGTTTAAATCGCTGAAATTAAGCTGTCCAGCCGAAATCAGCACTTCAATCGATCAATGGATCGATTTAAGCAGTGTGGATCGATCGGTAGATCGATCTACTAAGTTTCTGTTTGCGTAAAACACCTTCTCAATCGATCGCCTGATCAATTAAGACACTTCAATCGATCGGGTGATCGATTGAAGCACTGAAATTCTGAAATTTCATGTCAGTGAATTTCAAAAACTCCCCAAATATTCTACAAAATTCCAAAATTCATAAAAATTATTTTAGACTTAATTTAGGGTATATACTATCAAGGAAAAATAGTTTTCTATGAAAATACTTCCTATTTTCAAAGATTGACACAAATTTAAAAATTTGTAAAAATTTAATGTTTCTTTCAAGTTTGTGTTGAACTTTTCAATGATTATTACTATCAAAAGATAGTTTTCACCGAGGTTTTCCAAAGTATATTTAAAATCATTTTCAAAACCAATATCCAACCATGTTCTTTGGGCTCAATGCACATGACTTGTACATTAGCTTTCCCAATAATTGGAGTACACATAACTATGTGTTTTGATGAACCTAAAACTCAAAAGAATGCACTAAATCAACATCTTAAGTTTTGTTCATCATCCTAACATCTCACTTGTATCTAATGTGTACTAAAACACATACAATTCACCTTATGATTCTTTGTGAGATATAGAGTTTGATTTTGCCCTAAATTAGGGATCATGCATTTCTATCTAGGCATTTTAAAAAGTTATGAACATCCACCAAAGATGTCACTTATTAATAAATGTCATTTGTCCTTAATTGCAAGGAAATTAAATTAATGCATGATGATTTATGGCATACATCAAAATGAATAATTTTCAAAAGAAAATTTGCTATAACTACATGATGTATGTATGACATGACATGGTATTTTTATTTATTTTTCATAATAAGCATGAATGCTAAACATGATATCATGGCATGTGATGGGCAAACAAAGTATGGTAATTTAGCTTAAATAATATACCTAGATTATCTATCCAAATGTCCTTAAATCCTTAGCTAAACCTAAAAATAATCCTAGATTGCCCATATTCTCTTAAGAAAATGGCCAAACCCAACTTGTTATTTCTTTTACTTTTAATTTGTTGTGCCAATATAATTAAAATTACACATAATTCCTCAAGGTTTGACACACTTTACTTTTTCAAAGAGTAATCATTTTAAATTAAGGCCTAACTTGCCCTAAGAAAATACCAAAACCCCAACTTGACATTTCTTATCCTTTTCTAAATGTGTTAATTTAAATTATGTCCAATTCCTCAAATTTTAACATATTTTACTCTTCCAAAGAGTAAACAAATTTAAAATAAGGCTTAAATTTACCCTTAATTCCTTAAGAAAATACCAAAATCTCAACTTGACATTTCTTGTGCTCTTCTTATTTGTGCCAATCAAAATTTAATTTAATTCCTCAAAGCTTGGCACATTTTATTCTTCCAAAGAGTAAACAAGTAATCTATTTCATTTTCAAAGGTTAATAAAAATCTTGAAAATGCTCTCCGAGTGTCAACTTCATCATGGTCGGATTAACTATCATTCCAATTAGAGTTGACACTCTCTAACCCATCTAAGGGGTAGAAAAAATGCTCCTAGGAACCCAAAATTTATTGGTGCTCCTTAGATGCTCTAGGTACTCACTAGAGATAACTTCCCTAGATACTTTCCTAATGACCTTGTTAGGTTTCTTAGAAGTCTTGGTCACCTTTTCTAGGTCAACTCTAGGGATTGCTTCCCTTGTGACCTTCTTAGTGACTTTCTTAAACTTCTTAGAAGTTTTAGTCACATTTGTTGTTGTAAAGATACTCCTAGGGATAACTTACCTTGTATCCTTGACTTGACCCTTAGACTTAGAGTTGGTTCCATAGCTATATGGAACCCTATGGTAAGAAACTACATCCTTCTTAGTCTTAGATTTGTATCCCAAACTTTTACGACCATTGGATGACTTTTGTACTCCTAGCCCTAGGTTTTGATTCTTGGACCCTTGTGTTTCATTTGTGATTCTTCTAAGGGTCCTCTCCAATTTATCAAGTCTTGACCTCAAGACTTGATTTTATCTCCATAATACCTCAACCTTAGATTTTTTACTAACACCTTGATTTTTCTTTTTCTTAGGCAAATACCTAGAATCCTTAGAGTTATTGCCTAAATTATTTTCTACCCTACTAACCTTAGGTTGAGTGGTTTTAGCATGATAGACTACATAATTTTTCTTAATTCTATCATGCTTCCTATTTTTATGGTAAATATCATTTAAATGATATAAACTAGAATTAGCATGCTTTTTACCAAAATTCAAGGGGATAGGCTCAATAAATGATACCTTAGATTTTACCTTTGAAGCTCCCCCTTGACTCGTGCTTCCTCTATTAGACTTGATCGACTTCTTCCCCTTTGGACATTGACTTCGATAATGTCCTTTTGGATTGCACAAAAAGTACACTATGTGCTCCTTGCTCTTTTCATTTTGGGGGTGGTTTCCTTGGGCATCTCCTTGCCCTTTAGTGTCACTTGGCCCTTCTTCTTGGCCAATGTAGGGCACTTACTCTTGTAGTGCCCATGTTCCCTACACTCAAAACATATAATATAATTTTTATTTTTAATTGAAATTGTTATACCTTTGCTTGTAGGGGTGGCATCTTCTCCTTTTGATCCTGATGTAGAGGTTTCCTCTTGATCCGACAATGATGATCCTCCAATTGATTTAACTTGACTTTTGGAGGTGGAAGCTTCTTCATCTTCATCCTTTCTTGATCCGGAGATGGAGGCTTCTTCTTCTTCTTCATCCTCTTGTACATGAAACAAGGAATATGCTCCCTCCTTGCCCTTCTCATTGCACTCCGTTGAGGATGAAGTTTCTTCTTCTTCCGATGTTGAGTATCTCTCAACCTTGGTGTCCTCCTTCTTTTGGTCTTGCTCCAATGAGTTGTCCTCTTTGGACTTCTCTTGGTTTGGTGTAGTGGAGGGTTCTTCATGAAACTTGGCCAGTTTGCTCCATAATTCTTTTGCATTTTCAAATTCTCCAATTTTGCATAGAATTGTGCTAGGCAATAAACTAACCAATAATTTGGTTACCTTGTCATTCGCCTCGCACCTTTGGACTTGCTCTTTATGAGAATTTTACCGTTGCTATTTGTTGGAGCTTGGAAACCTTCCATTAGAGCAAACTATTGCTCTATTTCCATCATCAAGAAATTTTCGATTCTTGATTTCCAAGAATCGAAGCTAGTCATTGTAAATGGTGGAGGCACCCTCGTGTCGAATCCGAGTTCATCTCGGAATTCCATTTGAAGTTGAGCTTTTGTTGAAGTCTTCGACTTTATGGATTTTGCTCCAACTTCTTCACCCTCTAGCTTTGTTGCCCCTTCCGGCGATGATTCCAGTGAAGAGCGACCTCGCTCTGATATCACTTGTTAGGGTCGAAATGTAGCTAGAGAGGGGGGGTGAATAGGTCGTCGCACGCTCGTTGCTTGCTTCGTCAATGATGATGTGCAGCGGAATACTCTCAAAGCAAGCTCTAATGCTAACAACGTAGATTTACTTGGTATTCACCTCAAGATGAGGTGACTAATCCAAGAATCCACACACGATGCACTTCTCCACTAAGAAAATAACTCCTTCTCGGTCGTAGCCAGAGGCGGAGCACAAGAAATACAAGAAGAAAGAAACAAGAAGCTAATACATAAGAAATCTTATAAGATTACATAACGAAACCTTAGCTTCCTCTTCTTCTTGCTTGAGTACACCTCTTGAGATGCTTGGGAATGAAACAATACTCCTCTCTAAGCTTCCAAGGACTGGTGCATGTCACTGAGCTCGGTGGAGAAGAATCGATGAAGAATCAGGATCAGAATTGCTAAAGAAAATTCTCGCAACGTCTTTATTCAGCGCCAACAGTCGAATCTCAATCGATTGAATTGCTCCCAATCGATTGGGGAGGCTTTGGATCAATCGGTTGATCGATCCAGAGCGCCTATGTGCTCTCGGGAAGTGCCTGAATCGATTGACCGATCGATTCAGCCTTTATCACGTGATTTCCAGCTTCCCAATCGATCGACTGATCGATTCAGAAGCTCACTGTTCGCTAAAAAACTCTCCCAATCGATTGACCAATTGATTGGGGAAGTTTTGATCGATTACCCAATCGATCTAGACCATTTCTGCATGAAATCATGTCAATCAATCGATTGATCAATCGATTGACAAGTAGAAAAATGTGTAGAGCTTGAAATGAGCTTCATTTCACATCTGAGATCACCTCATTCCGAGTCAAAAGTTATGACCTTCAGAAGTTTACTACGTTCGAACTTCCTAATTCCATGCCAACTCCCTATTGGTGTAACGACCCAATTTTCTCTATTTCGAGTTCCAAATGTCCATAAAAATATTTGGAAATGCTTTTAAAATATTCTAGAGATTTTTAGGAATTTTTAGAGTATTTTTATGCAATTTTTGGAGTTCGTTTGGTATTTTTACCAAGAGGAAGAAATTTAAAAAAAAAAAGAGAAGAAATATGTTGAAGCCAGGTTTTGAACCCACAACCTCGACCCGAGCCAAACCTCAGCCAAAACCAGCCCAACCAGCTGAGCTACACGATTTTTGTTAACCGTATATGGAGCGAAATATATATATGCAGTAGCTGGAACGTTGGAAATAAATTGGAGAAAAAGGGGCGCGGCTGAGAATCGAAGCACAGACCTCTGGCTTCGAGCAAAGCCCAACGGACCAACTGGGCTAGCGATCGTTGCTGATTAAATAGGCAGCGGCAAATATATAAGTTATAGTTGGAACAAAAATAACTCTAGTTATAAGGAGAGGATTTAGATTTCCCGAAACCTAATGTTTTTTTTTCTCACCTCTTCTCACGCGGCGTCGACGATTTCTCTCGGGCAGAAACGAAGCCGCGGCTAGGGCTTCGTCTCCGGCGACCGACGAGCACTTTTCTCCAAGAGCTCTTCACACCGTTGAGATCCTCTCGTCGAGGAGAGGTTGTGGGCACGAGGAGCCGAAGGTCGAGCTACCGAAACCCTAGAACCTCTCTTCCTCCGGTTGTAAGTTCAAAACAGCGAGGTGAGTTGCTACTCACCTGCAGTAGGATAGCTCCGAGGTTTAATTCTTGTTAATTTCTTTATTTCCGAAGTTTTTCTTCCGGTTGAAGTTGCTGCCGAGAATCTCAAAGAAAGGAGATAGATTTATTTGCTTAGCATGTGGTTTGTTTTCTTCAGGCTCTATAGATGGAATTCGAATCTGTTTCTATGTAGATTGTTCTGCTTTGTTCTGAAGATTGCTGCCATGTTGTTCTTTTGTTTAGGGTTCTGTTTAATTGAAGTTTAATAGCATGCATCCTTGGTTCCTTTCTTTTAAATTCTGTAGTAGCAAGAATTAGTATTCTGTTGCTAGATGTGGGATTTGATTTTGGAACGAAACAAGCTTCATTTAGGTTCCAAGTTTCCAATAGGTTTAGTTCGGTTTGTGTTAGGAAAGGGGCATCAACAGTCCCATTTCTCTGTGCTATTTGCAGTAGATAAGGAATAGATTCAATTGTAGCAGAGAACAACCTCCTTCTTTGTGTATTTTTGCAGACAAGAACAACTCCATTTGGAGATTAGAACAGCCCCTTTGGAGCTTATTCCAGATCAGGTTTTCTTTGTGTTCACTGCAGAAACGTACAACTCTATTAGAGCATAGGACAACCTCTCTTTTTGACAATTCAGCAAGTTTAATTTTTAAAGTTTCAATTCAGCAAGCTTGATTCCTTTATTTTGCAATTTATTGTGCAGAATGGTTGCTAGGGATTTAGTTGAGTAGTTAGTGAACATCGAGTTTAAGTAGAAGCAATATCCATTTTTCTCTAGCTCATTAGGCATGATTTTGGTATAGGATTCAGCCTACTTTTCTTAGGTGCATATATGCCTCAATAGTTTCCTCTCGAGGTAGGAATGTTTGGAGAATTTTATAACATTCACAGTGCAGATTTGTATTAGTTTTATATGCAGATTTTCTAGTTTTCATTTGCTATTATTGAGCATGTGCAGTTTTTAATTGCTATAAGTTGAGCATGATCAGTGTTCTTTATTACTAGATACACATGAGCGGTTTCTTTGGTTTTATTTGCTATTTTAATAAGCATGAACAACCATGTATTCTAATGGGAAAATAAGAGTTCTACCAAATCCTTTTAGAAGCATTAACAAGTAAAAAGAAAGAAAAAGAAAAGAAAGAAAAGGCCAAGGCCTTAAGTAAATCCCAAAGTCAAGACTTTAGGGATTTTGGCACATAAGATGCTATTAAAATGTCAAGGCATTTAAAGAAGAAGTATTTAAGATAAAAAGTATTTTACTTTTAAGAAGAGGCTAGTACCCGACTTCCAAGGTTGTCGTTAAACAAATCCAGGTGTCCAATTCCAAGGTCTTGGCCCTGGTAGACCAAGGTCTGCTCTTTTAGGATTGGCGGCTCGCTACCCCAACCTATTAGGGAACGCGCATAATTGGTACTAAGCCTGGGCCCAAGAGAAGTTGATTATTATTTTCAAGTATTAAAGTATAAATTTTAAACAAGTGAAATAAAAGAATAAGATTAAAGTAAAAGAAGTAAGTTTCACTTTGTTTTAAAGATCAGCAAGTTTAGCTTTCTTTTATGCTAGCAGCTTTTACATGTTTAGTTTCTTACATGTTATTTATTTGCTAGTTGATGAGCATGTTTTGCTTTATATGTTAGCATACCAGTTAGTTTGCTTTCTTTATTAGTTTATGAGCATGAGTAGTTATACTTGTTATCTTTTCTGTTAGTTGATTTCTTTGCTATTTATGAGCATGAGTAGCTTTACATATTAGCATTCAGTTTTAGCATGTTTTTATTTGCATACATGCATATCGTGATTTTGTGAGTTAGATAGCGCTCACTAAGCTTTATGCTTATAGACTGCACTTTCTCCTACTGCAGATAAAGAAAAAGGAAAGCTAATATGAAGGAAGGCGACAAGGAGATGCAAGAGGGGTGTGTGATGTCTGCACTATGGAAGTTCTAGGGATCCTTGCGAATAAGATGAATTATGATTTGTTCTTTGAGTTAATTAAGTTTTTATGTGTTAAGGAAATTTGATAACTGTTTATAAGGACACTTGATACTGTGTTTGCTATTCAGTTGTGGTTGTGGATTAGTTTTCCTTTATTATTGCTGAGTTAGATTTATTATACTGCGTGGTTGTTAGTTATGTGTTCCAGCCGCTTGTGGCTGAGTATATATACTGCATGTATTGTTGAATATGGTCACCGGTACAGGGGAGATTCTGCCGAAATTTTTCGGTAGGGTTTCCATGTGGTTTTTAATCACACCGGTTAAGTAGAGTTAGTAGTTAAGTAACGGTCATCTTTAGAGAATAGTAGTAGTAAGAAGGGTGGTCGTTACAATTGGACTTATGACCGCTAAGTGTTCGATCAACTTTTGACCCATCTGGACTTTTTCACCTCGCGCCAAGTGTTAGGTCAACCTTGACCCACTTGTACTTACCATCTCGTGCCAAGTGTTTAGTTCTCCATGACCCACTTGGACTTTCTTCCACTAGATGTCCGGTCACCCTTGACCCATCTGGATTTTCTCTTGCCAAGTATCCGGTCAATCCTTTGACCTACTTGGACTTCCAAACACTAGGTGTCCGGTCAACCTTGACCCACCTGGATTTCCACGTGCCTGGTTTCACTCACCAGGACTTCTCTTCTGTCTAGCTTCACTCACTAGGACTTCCCATCTGCCTAGCTTTAATCACCAGAACTTTCACCTAGCTTCACTCACTAGGATTTTCATACTGCCTAACTTCACTCACTAGGTCTTTAACCTGCCTGGCTTCACTCACCAAGACTTTAACAACTACCTAACCTCCAGTTAGGACTTTCCCAGTCAAGTATCCAATCAACCTTTTGACCTACTTGACTCTTCTTCACTTCTAACTGGTCAACCTTGACCAGAGGGGAATTATACCAATAATTTCCCTAAATGAACCATTGCACCTGCAATCTCCATGTATTGTCAGTATCCATGTATTATCAAACATCGAAACTCAAACATTAAGACTCAAGCTTGAACCTTCTCAAACTTAGTCAACTAGGTCAACCTTGACCTAGGGAATATTGCACCAACAAGAAAATGCAGCTCGATCGGTACTTCTTGGATGGTACAACAACTTGCTTAATGGATGCATAGAAGAGTAGTAGTACGAACAGCAGTTTGCACAGAGATAAACTTCGAACAGATCTTATTTTTCGTTACTCAGCCTCAGATCTCGAGCTCACTTTTATAAGAGTCGTCGACGTTTGGTTGACCGATCCCTAGGTTTAATCGATCGAACTAGCTCCCTTCCATCTTCGCTGAGATCTGATGCTAATTTGATCTTTGACATTTAATGACATTAAAGTGTTCAGTCGACCGATCCCCTTGTTGGATCGATCGAATAGAGATCTTTCCCTGTTTGTCGAGATCTAGAATTAATGTACCATAAGTGATAATTGTTCGGTCGATTGATCCCCTGGTTCGGTCGACCGATCAGTCGCTCTTCTTTCTTTGCTTCTGCTCGATCTGAACTGTGCTGAGTAATCAGGGTTCGGTCAATCGATCCTCTAGTTCGGTTGATCGATCAAGCTTTGATCAGATCCTACTCTATTTTGGTTTGAACTTGTGTCTGCTCTGAGTTAGCCTTGTTCGGTCCACCAATCCTTCTGTTCAATCGACCGATCAGGCCGAACCTGCAAAACAGTGTTACACAGTATACTCTTGCAAAACATAGATTAGCACAGTAATAATATATATGATGCATGAGTAGTATTAGATAGTAGAACTATCTTGATCTCAACTTGGAAACCTTCCCGGTTTCTTCAGTTGGATCAAAGACCTTAGGTTATTCCCTTTAGGAACACGACCTCACCATCACTCCTCCAGTTGTTTATCTCAACCTACCTACCAAACTTTGATCCTCTAAATCTGTTTGGACTTTTCGCTTAGCCTTAATCGGCTCGCTAGGACTTTCTCTCGATCTTCGGTCCTCTAGACCTCTCGATCTCACTGCCAAGTGTCGGGTCCTCTCGACCCACTTGGTCTTTTCACCTGGGTTTCACGATCTGCTAAGACTTTTCCTACCTAACCTCCAACTAGGTCTTTCCCGGTTGAGTAAACAGCCTGCACACTTAGTCAACTTGTTAGATCACAACAAGACTTAACTTGAACCTTTGACAACATCAAAACTTAGGTTTGATTTTAGTGCAACATGCACCAACAATCTCCCTCTTTTGATGTTTGGCAACTAAGGTTCAAAGTTAAGTTTAAATATGTAAAAAAAAATACGCAAGCATTTTTAATTTTAACTCTTCCCCTGAGTTAAACATATCCCCTTGAATTCACTATCTCTCCCCCTTTGACACACATCAAAAATAGGGAAAACAATCACACTTAAGCGACATTTGATTTTGAAAATTTATAAAGGAAAATTCTGAGAATTATATAAAGGCAAACTTTTCAAATTTGTGTAAAGTAATAATAAGAGAAAATTTTGAAAATATAGTGAAGTAGAAAACATTTGAAAAGTTTAGTGAAATTGAAAAAAAAAATACATAAAGTAATTTGTTTTTTAAATTTGAGAGTATTTGAAAAGATAAAATGTCGAAAAGAGTCTAAAGGAAAGAATTGAGAATATTTCAAAAGTTTTAGTTAAGTGTAAATTTTAGAAATTTTAGCAAAGTTAAAAGTTTGAAAGATTTTCAAAATTTGTAAAGGAAATAATTTTGAAAAAATTTGAAAATATAAGTAAAGCTAAAATTTAAAAAATTACTAAGGAAACATTTAAAAAAATATTTTGAAAGTGTTTGAAAATTTTGAAAATTTTCAAAATTCAAAAGTAAATAACTTTCAAAATATTTGGTTAAAGGTTTCAAAAAAAATATAAAGGAAAGAGTTTTGAAAATTTGTAAAAAAAATTGTCTGAAGCTCCCCCTAAAATTGATAATTTTCTAAAAGTCCAAGCACGGTTTAAAACTAAAAAAAAATGACCCTATGATGAAATGCCCAATCTTTGTACAAAACTAACTACGACAAGATAGTAACTATTGACTCGAGTTGGTCAATTTGAGCATTTGAGATTAACTAAGTTATTACTAGCTAGTAAACTCAAATTGATCAATGTATGTTGTTTAAAGCCCAAATTTATTGCGATGCATTGACATAAGCATTTGAAATATCAGGTTAAGTCCTAATCATCTCATCCATTCTAAGTTTACAAGCAAGGAATCCTACTGTACTTGTGGAATGCTGACTGCTAAATATATAGGATCATGTAAATCTACGGTAAGATCTATGCTATTCCAAAAAGATAAAAGATTTGAAATAGTTTTTGAAAACAAAATTTTGAAGAGGGAATTTTTTACAAACATAAATTTTGAAAAACTAATAGTTATTATTTTTCAAAAATATGTGGAGAAATAAAGAAGCCTATTCTATGTAAAGAATAACTAAAAAATATTGAAGGAAGGTAATAACTAAAAAGTACCCAAAAGCATACATAGTCATAATGCAAAGTATCCAATAGGCACAATAAGTCAAAAGTAATAGTTCCTAGAGGTCACTCATCCTCATCCTTATCCCCATCATCAGCTTGAAGATAATCAAACATCCTTCATTGCTCCCTCTCTAATGCATCAGTACAGTCAGTCATCTCCTGACGAAAATCTGCAACTTGTCCTTGGAGAGAGTTGTACTGATCATTCATCTTCATCTCTAAGGAGTTAAACCGACTAAAAATGTCATCTCGAAGATGGCTAAAGAAATCACTAGGAGGAGGCGCATAGGAACTGCTCTGAGCATTATCAAAATAAGGTGTTAAGGTATATCCTAGATCAACAATCGGTGGAAGAGGCACTTCGACTGGAATCGGATCATCCTCAACAACATCTTCCTCGGCTACAGGTGCAATAAACCATGGATGGTTCCGCTTATAGACAAGTCTTTCAGCACTAGTCCTAATTCCAGCCAAGGGCAACTGACGAATCCCAACCAGATCAAAATTAGACAACTCAATTAATTCACCACGGTGAACTCCTACCTCTAAAGAAGCAACGTAAGCGGTGAGGACATGACACTGGATCATGTAAAGTTTGTTAATCAAGTTGGTTGAACCGTTTTTCTAATTGCTCCCCCTGAGTCATAGCTTAGATATGGTTTATCTAAGTAGTGAATCTAACTTTTAGGGATCAAGTAGAGATTTGGTTTAATTGGTTTGATTAAATATTTTATTGAAACTCATACTTGGACTTGACTTCTAACATTTTGACTAATTAAGGACAAATATGGTATGTTTGTTTTATTTGATTTATAGTCAAGTCTTGATTTATTGTACACGGCTCGTTGCGATCCAAGTACCATGTTTAAACACTTGGATCCCAGTTCAAATTTTTCCAATGTTTTTTTGAGTCGCTCGACTTGACCTTTTAAGTTGGAATTTTCTTCCTCAAGTTTTGCAACTTGAGTTGAAGTTCCGACTTGAACTTGGTTAGTCGAGTCACTCAAGTTAACTTGCTTCTTACAATGGTCTATTTCCTTAAGTAGCGAGTTATTTTGTTTTTCAAATTTTGATAAGTTTTTAAATAAACATTTAACTACTTTAAGCAAATTTGACTTTGAATAAATCGTTATCATATTTGGACCTTCGGAAATGGATGTGAATCTGTGGCTTTTCTCGGACTCGATGTCAGTCTTGGATTCATATTCTTCCTCGGATTCGGAATCTTCGTTTATTGCCATAAATGCAAGATGGCTCAAGTGCTTCATTTGCTCCGTGTCAGATTCATCGAAAGATGTCTCATCCCATGTTACTTGGAGGGCTTTCTTTCTTCTTGTCGACTTGGGATTTTCTTCCTTCCAATTTGGGCATTCATTTTTGAAATGTCCCTTCTTGTTGCATCCGTAACAAATTATTTCTGATTTGTTTTGCATTTGGTTGATTGGTATCCTTTTGATGCTTCTTTTGAATTTATTCTTTGTTAGCAATCTCCGGATCATGTTGACCAGTTCTTCTTCATTTGTTGAATCAGAGTCTGACTCACTTTTTGATTTGATCTTTGTTCTTGATTTGGTTTCCTTCCTTGGACCTACATACAAAGCGACTCCTTTCTCGACTTGGATCAAGTTAGATTGTTCATGTAATTCTAATTCACAAAATAACTCATCTAGTTTAAGAATTGAAAGATTCTTAGAAACTTTGTAAGCATCTACTATTGATGCTCATAAAGCATTCCGCGGAAAAGCATTTAGTGTGTACCTTATTATGTCGCGGTTCTCCATATTGTGTCCGACCAGATGGAGGTCGTTGAGGATGTCCTTTAGTTGAGTGTATAGTTGCGAAGCCGTCTCTCCAGGAAGCATTTTAATATTAAATAAATTATTTAAAAGTAAGTCTCTTTTATTTAACTTAAACTCATCGGTCCCTTCGTGTAGCTTTACCAGACAGTCCCATAGTTCTTTAGCATTGTCGTATGAACCAACACGGTTCAACTCCTCCATTGTGAGCCCGCACTGAATGGTGTTGATCGCCTTGTAGTTTAGTTGTACCTTCTTGATCATTGGGGGAGTCCAGTCTTCTGGTTCTAGTGGCATTCCATCTTCGGTTGGAGGTGTATAGTCTTTCAGTATTATGAACCAAAGCTCGATGTTGAACTTAAGATAGCACTCCATTCTGTTCTTCCAATAACTGAAATTCTCCCCTTTGAATAGTGGAGGCTAGACGGTGTTGTATCCTTCTTGGTAGAAGTTCGTCATCCTTGTATCAAAAAAATAAGACAAGCAAATTTCCAAGACTCTCGTCTTGGGATTAGTAGTGCTGGAAAAAGAATTAAGAAAAAGAATAAGGAAAAAGAAAATTTTTTTAAAAGTGCTCGAAAAATGATTAAGTACTTTCAGAACTACAGGGCTCTGATATCAATCGTAAGATCGAAAGAGTGCGATAGAGGGAGGGTGAATATCGTGCTTTTAAAATTTTTTCTTTTAATCATTTAAATCAAAGTCGTGCAACGGAAAGTAAACAACATGTTCGGTTACTTGGTTCGGAGCCTAAGTCAACTCCTACTCCAAAGCTCGCGATCCTTGATCGCACCGTTGGACAATCCACTAAAACTCTTTTCTCCGAAAATCTCAGAGAGTGTTGGAGTGTATACTGAAAGCCTAAGCTTTGTAAACATTCATTATGTATAAAGAATCACATTTGGTCAAATTGTCTACATTTGTTTGTAGTTGTTCATTTAATTTATATTGTAGATAACATAGTATGTGGTGTCACATGCAGAAGATGATGTTATCAGTACCTTATAAATTATAAACAGTAGCTCACGACCAAAATGGAAAGGAACAAACCATTAGAAGGTCGTAGTGTAATTAGGTATTAGTTTATCTTGACTATATAATTACACTAGTACACTCAGAGTGTATTGAGTAGGACCATTTGAGGTCGTTTCTTTTATACTGACTTTATAAAGGAACAAAGACCTCGGTTATTATGGAAGTGTATGCTCTTAATCCTAATATAATAACAAGCATATATATTTGATATTTATTTCTTTAATTTATCAATGGGTGAGATTTAGTTCGATGAATCAATAAGCCCGATAAGTTGGGAAATGATATCACTTATAGTGTGTGTTGTTGATTATAGAAGGAAATTGTGTCCTAGAGATACTAGGTTGATAATGTCCTCAAGAGGAGCTCATAAGGATTGTCATGTTAAACCCTGCAGGTGGACCTAATCCGACATGACAATAAGGTTGAGTGGTACTACTCTTGGATTTAGATATTAATTAAATGAGTTGTCAGTAACTCACTTAATTAGTGGACATTCGATATCTTAAACACAGGGAGACTAACACACTCATAATAAGAAGGAGCCCAAAAATATAATTTGGGATTGGTGCGGTAGTTCAATAATAGTTCTCTAGTGGAATGAATTATTATTGATAAAATTAAGTTGTGTGTTCGGGGCGAACACAGGATGCTTAATTTTATCGGGAGACCAAAACCAATTCCTCCTCTCGGTCCCTATCGTAGCCTCTTATTTATAGAGTACTATACCCACTTATACCCACCTTCTATACTCACCCAAAGGGGGCCGGCCAAGCTAGCTTGGGAACCAAGCTAGGGTCGGCCTAGGTATAAATTGGGGTGGCCGGCCCTAGCTTGAACCCAAGCTAGTGGGGACCGGCCAAATTAAATTAAAAAGTAATTTTAAATTTAATTTTTATTATGTGGAAGAAATAATTTATTAAAGAGAATTAAAATTAAAATATCTCTCTTATAAAAGATCTACAAAAGATTAAAGAAAGAGATTAGATCTCTTTCCTTATTTGTAGATTGGTGAGATATTTTATTTTCTCTTTAAAAATTATTCACATGTTGTAAAATTAAAATTATAGAAATTTCCTTTTATCAACCATGAAGAGATTTTTGAAGAGAAATTTTATTTTTTAAAATTTCCGGAAACAAATTAGGAAGTTTTAATTTGTTGATTAAAACTTGTCTAAATTGTTTCCCCTTGATGTGGCCGGCCAATATAGATTAAATTGGGAATTTTTATTTTATTTTTCTCAATTAAATCATTTCAAGGAAATTAAGGAAATTTTATTGTAATTAAATTTCCTAATTTGCCTAGGCCAAGGAATATAAAAGAAGGGGTGAGGGTGCCTTCATGAGATACAACCTCTATTATTTTCTCGCCCTCTTTTATTCCTTGGAGTGGCCGGCCATCCTCTTCCTCTCTCCCTCTTTTTGGTGGCCGAAACTCTCAAAGGCTTGGAGCTCTTGTGGCGGCCGGATACTACTTGGAGAAGAAGAAGAAGAAGAAGAAGAGAAAGCTAGCATCTCTTGGAGCTTGGTTGGTGTTTTGTTCTTCATCCTTGGTTAAGCTATTTGTGGCTGAACCTAGCTAGGAGGAGAAGAAGGTGGTTGGTGGTTTCTCATCTCGGAAGATTGTTGCCCACACAACGTCCGAGGTTAGAAGAGGAATACGGTAGAAGATCAAGAAGTTTTTCTACAAGGTATAACTAGTAATTTTTCTTTCCGCATCATACTAGTTATTTATGGAAATAATACCAAATACAAGAGGCTTACGATTCTAGAATTTCGAATATGTTTTTCGATGTTGTGTTCTTTTGTTTTTTCTTTTCCTTGTGATTTGATTGTTCTTTTCGGTTAACCTAAAGTTATTTTAGGAAATTAAATATTAGCTTTCTATAAAAGGTTTTGTCTAGTCGGTGGTGGTTGCTCCCATATCCAAGAAGGCCATGTGCCTCGCCACGTCAGTACTGGGAACCAATTATGAAAATTAATATTTAATGGAATTAATAACTTAAGGTGACTTAGGTCGAACGTGTTAAGTTCCGCAGGAGATCCAAGTCAAAACCTAAAAGAATAAATAGATTAAGTTTTGGATCAAACGTGTTAAGTTCCGCAGGCGATCCAAAATTTAATTTAAAAGAACACATGGTAGCTAGGAAAAGGTTCAGACCTTTGTACAAAATTTTTGTACAGTGGAACCTCTAGGTTTTCCAAGTAGCAACCAACAGAGAGAAGCAGATCGTACAATGAAATGAGTAAGATAGTAACAACCTACTATCTTACTTTAGATTAAGTACAAAACAAGATAAATAAATATACCGATTACTTAGATAGAAGATGCAATTCGATCGGTACTTCTTGGATGGTACAGCAGCTTGCACTGAGATGAACTTCGAACATATCTTATTTTTCCTTACTCAACCTCGGACCTCAAGCTCACTTTTATAAGAGTTGTCGACGTTCGGTCGACCATTCCCTAGGTTCGATCGACCGAACCAGCTCCCTTCCATCTTCGTTGAGATCTGATGTTGATTCGATCTTCAGCATTTAATGACATTAAAGTGTTCAGTCGACCAATTCCCTTGTTGGGTCGACCGAACAAAGATCCTTCCCTGTTCACCGAGATCTAGAATTAATGTGCCATTAAGTGATGATTGTTCGATCGACCGATCCCCTGGTTCGGTCGACCGATCAATCACTCTTCCTTCTTTGCTTCTACTCGATTTGAACTGTGCTGAGTCATCAGGGTTCGGTCGACCGATCCTATGGTTCGGTCGACATATCAAACCTTGATCAAACCTTGCTCTGTTTTGGTCTGAACTTGTGTCTACTCTAAGTTAGCCTTGTTCGGTCGACCGATCCTTCTATTCGGTCGATCGATCAGGCTGAACCTACAAAACAGTGTTAGACGGTATACTCCTGCAAAAAAAGATTAGCACAGTAATAATATATATGATGCATGAATAGTATTAGATAGTAGAATTATCTTGATCTCAACTTGGAAACCTTCCCAGTTTCTTCAGTTAGATCAACGATCTTAGGTTGTTCCTTTCAGGAACACGACCTCACCGTCGCCCCTCCTGTTGTTTACCTCAACTTACCTACCAAACTTTGATCTTCCAGATCTGTTTGGACTTTTCGCTTAGCCTTGATCGGCTCGCCAGGACTTTCTCTCGATCTTCGGTCCTCCAAACCTCTCGATCTCATTGCCAAGTGTCGGGTCCTCTTGACCCACTTGGTCTTTCCACCTGGGTTCCACAATTGGCTAAGACTTCTCCTGCCTAGCCTCCAACTAGGTCTTTCCTGGTTGAGTAAACAACCTGCATACTTAGTCAACTTGTTAGATCACAACAAGACTTAACTTGAATCTTTGACAACATCAAAACTTAAGTTTGATTCTAGTGCAACCTACACCAACACTCTCGACCATGTACCTCACGATCTTTAAGATTTTGCATCGTCCCCCAGGGCGTAGCGCAGACGGTGGGTGCATGGTATCTCTGGCGTAATGGCCAGGGGTCGATTCTCAGGAACTGACGACCTGGGGTTTACCCCGCCATGCGCCTATGACCTGTGTACCTGCATGAACTTCCATCCATATCCGTGGGGGCGGTACTAGGGGGGCCGCTAAGGTAGCGGATCTACCTTTTTTAAGATTTTACATCGCCACCGCTATACGCTGGGTTAAATTTGTGACTTACCTCTGTAAATCCTCAATTTTCACATGCTGGGTTAAATATGCAACTTGCCTCTGTAAATCCTCAATCACGTCTTGGGTGTTACAACCATGGTGCAAGACTTCCTCAACTAGAACTTGCCTAGCATAACCATGATTACTACCACGACTGTCTTCCATTGAATCTGATGCTCGACTTTCTCAATTGGATACTGCCAGCTCTGATATTAATTGACGTCGGGTAGGATAGTAATTATCTTGCGGGTTGATGAAAAGGGAGTTTGAGGATAATGCAAGAAGAGGTAACCTCTGTCTTCTAAATTTTTTCAAAAAAAAAAAATTATTTAACAACCGAGGGTTATCCCTCAAACAACTAAACAAATACTTATATAGACTACAACCCTAAGACATAAAGAAAGAAAAGAACTTTTAAATTATAGACCTCAATTCCTAACTTATAAATAAAAGAATGAGATCCTAATAGAAAAAATAAATTTCTTAACCGACTCACAATTCTAAAAATTTTAAATAGATTCAAAATTCAAAAAATACCTTAAATATTAAAAAAATTATCAAAAATAATAATAAAAATTTTTAGATCCTCCTACATCAATATTTTAATAGCACTTGATATAAATACATACGGTAATTTATCAAAAGGTGTACTTAGATTTTTGAATTTACTAAAAGACGTACGCTACTTTGGTATTTACCAAAGGGAGCACTTTTTTATAGTGCTCTAACCATTCTATCCTCTTGACAAATTTGAGTGTTTTTCAATTTTCTTTTCTCTTCCATTTCTCTCTTTCTTCTCTTTTCTCCTATGCATGCAACATTTCTTATCTTTCCTCTCCTATTTTCTCTTTCCTCTTTTTTGCATGCATGATAACGTCAACTTAAAAAACCTCTTTAAAAGCTAATTTTTTAGTCGATTCTTCTAAAAATATTTTAACACTCTTGAGAAGTCAAAATAAACATTGGATAGCACCGTTTGACTCCTTGCAGTCTCAGAAATCATAGGATCTCAAATGGGTCCAATTGGACCTATGTAGGCTCATTAGTGGGTTTCAGTCAAAATCCACTTATAGACCTAGACATGTCTGATTGAACTCATTTCAGATCCTATGGATTTCTGAGGTTGTAAGGAGTTAAACGGTGTTATCAATTGCTTATTTTGGCTTCTCAGTAGTATTAAAATATTTTTAGAAGAATCAGCTAAAAAATCCCATATCATGCCCACACTACGCCTGATATAGAATTATATCAGGTCCAACATGGACCTGATATAGAATCATATCAGGCCCATGTTGGGCCTAATATAGAATCATATCAGGTCTATTGTGGACCTGAAATGATTTTATATTAGGCCCACATTGGAATTTTTTTGGCTGATTGTTCCATTAATATTTAACACCTTTCGAGAAGCCGAAACAAGTAATGGATAACACCTTTTGACTCCTTGCAGTCTCAAAAATCTACAAGATCTGAAATGGGTCCAATCAGACCTATTTAGGTCCATCACTGGGTTTCGGTCAAAATCCACTGATGAAACTAGAAATGTCCAATTTGACACATTACTATTTTTGTCATTCCTAGTGGTGGTTCACAAGTTTTAAAAAAATAAATTCTTTTTTTTTTAAATTTTTTTTCTCAAACCTATTATGGGAGATTAAGTCCGCATTGGACCTGATATCTCCCCATATCAGGCCTAATAAAAAGGGGAAAAAAATAGAGTGACACGGTGAGGGTGGAGAAGAGAGGGAGAAGCAAGCACAGGTCCAAGCAAAGGAGGAAGAAAAGAGGAAAATTAATTAATAAAATAGGGTAAAATGATATCTATCTCTTTTAGTAGTATTTGGGCATTTTCCTTCCGTTTGAAATCGTC